>NC_072476.1:99754056-100379056 GCF_027574615.1 Eptesicus fuscus
TCAAATCCCTGCCCTCCAATTTACTTAGTAGCGGTTCAAGTTAGAACTTGTTTCAATTTTTTGTCTATAAAATGAAGGTAATAAACGAGGCTACTTCCCAGGGCTTCATTGAGGATGTGCAATAATATTATTAATCCTGTTGTTTTATTTTGCCCTATAAGCAGAGGAAACCATGACTCCAATGGGCTTTGTAACATGCCAGTGGTCATGCAGTGGTAAAGATTTTACCCAGATGTCCAAGATCAAACTCGTTGCTGTTTTCTCTGTGTTTTGCTAGCTCTCCTGGGTTTAATGTTACAGGGGACATGAACGTGCAGTGAATTAAACAAATTAAAATGGGTAATTGGGAAGAATCCACAGAGAGGTTGGATTTTGAAAGACAAGTAAAGTATGGATAAAAGGATAGGGAAAACATAAGCTCTTTGAACTCTAACTTATATAATTATGGATTTTATTAGGACCTACATTGAGTGTAGTGAATATTCATGAATGATTAGACAAATAACCCAGCAAACAGACTAGAGTCTGTTCTCAGATGCTGGATCTTAAGGGGATTTCGTGGTCTCAGCATCATAAATCCAGGCTAGCGGAAGAGTAGTTTAGTGCCTGGTGTTGAAAATTGGCTCACTACATGGAGAAAGATTACTTTTATCTCAATATTAAATTGTATAATTTCATAATATAGGACAATATATTGGTAACTATGAGAAAGAAAAATATTTCTTAAACAAAATACCCAAAGACTGAAGCATAAGCAGAGAATTTGGTATATTTGACTACATCAAAATAAAAGGTTACTCCTGTAAGTAAGGACATCATAAAGGGGAAAGCTGGGGCAAGGTAATTGCAACATGAAAAAGGGACAAAAGGTTCAATTATTCAGGGTACACAAAGAAAATTAGCACATTTTCTAGGAGGACAAAATAATAAAATACAAAATAAAAAAATGGACAAAGGAAATGATCAGGCAGTTCACAGTAAAGCAAATGCCAAGATGTATAAAAGTAAGGTAGACATTGCTGATTGTGATGGTTAATTTTCTGTGTCACCTTGACTAGCCATCGGGTGAGAGAACCCTGACGAATACATTAATAATCAAAAATGCAAATTAAAACAGTAAGGATGTAATACTTTATACCCTTCAATGTGGAGATTATTGGAAAGTCAAACAATATTAAATCCTGGCTGGGATATGGGCAAAGAGGCACTCACATCCCATGTAAACATGCACAGCCAGTCTGGAGATTGAGGCTAGCCCAGTCCCAGCATTTTCACCAGCAGGTATATTCCAGGGAGAAATTGTATAGCAGGACCATAAAGAAATTCATCTCAGGTATCAACTGCAGCATTTGGTACAGCTACAGGAGCTACAAGCATTTCAGTCTCCATCATTTGAGTCATGGATAATGTGGTTGATGTACCCAAGAAAATGTGGTTGATGTATCCAAAGGACTATTGAGGCAGCAGTCAGCAGTAATGAACTGGATGGTTCCCCAAAACAGAATGTTGTTTAAAAAGAGATTATTTTAAAGGTATTAGAACATGTATGTGTTTTTAAAATTATTCATGTTAAAATACCACATTTTATCTGATAAACATAGAAAGGATAAATAGGACTGTTATATATTTAATATATTAGAGAGGTTATGTTGGGGTTAGATATGGAGATAGACAATGAAGGGAAAAATAATCAAATAGAATTGAACAACAGAGGAACCTTGCAGAAAACCTTCTTATGTGTGTGCCATGAACCAATGTTGACCATTAGAAGTCAGTGCACCACAAGTCCTGAAAAGAGAAGAAACCTGACAAACGCCACCTCAGCCAGGTGATCAAGGTCGCCATCAACAGTACAGTCATATTGATGCCATCTACCTTGTTTGATGCAATGAAATTGCCTTCCTCCCCAAATACATCATCACAGTCTTATCATGAAAAAACAATAAGACAAATCCCAATAATGGGACATTTCACAAAACTGCCAAGGTCATCAAAAAACAAAGAGAAGTCAGAGAAACTGTCACAGCAAAGAGGAGTCTGAGGTGACATAGCAACTACATGTAATGTGGAATCCTAGAGGATGGATTCCTGGGACCAAAAAGGACATTAGATTAAAAACTAAGGCAATCAGAATAAATAACATAGAGTTATTATATGCTGTACAGAATTTATTTTGTTAGTTTTGGGGACAAAAGATTCAAAATATTAATTCTAAAGCCTTGTGAATGCTCTTGTGCACAAGAACAGCAGATCGTGGGACTTTATTTTTTATTGATTTCAGAGAGGAAGGGAGAGGGATAGAAATAGAAACATCAGTGATGAGGGAGAATCATTGATTTGCTGTCTCCTGCATGCCCCCTACTGGGTCTCGAGCCCACAACCTGGACATGTGCCCTGACCAGGAATGGAAATGTAACCTTCTGGTTCATAGGTCGATGCTCAACCACTGAGCTATGCCGGCTGAACAAGATGAGGGGACTTTAAAGAGCCAGAGAAGACAAGGCTGAGTGCCTGAGCCAAGGCAGTAGTAGTGAGAATGATTAGAAGGCAGGAGGCAAGTGCATAAAGCATTGGAGCTAATGGCACTTAATCCCTGATTAAACAGGGTGAGGTGGTGAGAGGAGGGAAACGTCTACTATGATGGTTTTCAAGTTGAAAATAGAATGTTCAGAAAAGTTTACAAAAGAAAGGAAAATGGTCTGATTATTTAAAACACTAAGAAAAAAAAATGTGAAAAAGTCACAAGTGGACGTCTAAGAAGGTGGAGAACTTTCTAAGGGAACTGGCCTTAAACGTGTGGCTGTGACTTTTCTAGTCTTACCCAGACAACACGTAGAGGCTGTCATTTGTCAGCCACCATGATGTGATCATTTCTGTCTGTAAAGAGCAGTGTCAAGTGATTGACTGACTTCTGTGAACATGAATCCAGGTTTCAGTGCCCTGTTGCTCCAATAAGTGCAGCAGTTTTACACCTGTCTGGCTGGGAGTAAGTTAAGAGGATCCTGGGTTTAGTGTGATTCCTTCGATATTGATTTATTCGACTTTCAACAACATGGCTGACTGAGCTGATATTGGCTGGTCTTCCTTCTGTGTATGATAAATTGTTAGAAATTTTCCATAAAATATAACCAAAAATATTTAATACCTAGCTTATCTTTAGGGAAAAAAAGGGAAATCTTTAGGAGAAAGATGGAGAAATCAAAGGATTGCCACATAAACTCAAGGCTTTAAGATCCAGATACAATCCAAGAAGAAAGAGGACCAGATACTAACGGCCTACTGCTATAGACTAATGTTTGTGTACAACCAAAGTTTATATATTTACAAACACCTAATTCCCAGTCTGTAGTATTTGGGGGTGGGGCGTTTGGGAATAATTAGGTCATGAGGGTGGAGCCCTCATGAATAGGATTAGTGCCCTTATATACAAGGCCCCAGAGAGATCCCTCACCTCTCTGCCAGGTGAGGACACAGCAGGAAGCTGGCCCTCTACAAGCCAGGAAGAGGTCTCTCATTAGAATCTGGCCATGCTGGCACCCTGATCTGGAACTTCCAGCCTCCAGAACTGTAAGAAATAAATTTCTATTGTTTATAAGCCACCCACTGTATGGTACGTTGTTATAGCAGCAGAACAGGTTTAGATACCACCTACATAGGCTGGATGAGGAAGGAGCTAGAAGAGGCTGTCTGTACAATGCCTGGCAACTGGGAGGGATCAACAGAGCAACTTGTACATTCAGTGCTGTGGGTGAGGAAAATGTTCTCGCTTAAGAAACCCAAACATCTTTGAAGGTAGGGTCTGAACTTACACCATGTATGTTGTGCAGAAAAGATTAAACTGAAAACTGTCTAAACTGAGGACCCCAGCATAGGCAAATGTCATACTTCTCTGAAGGGCCCTTCCACAAAGCAGATCTTACAAGAATTCCACAGAAGAGAAAACCCCACATAAAATGAGCTCAGAGACAAAAATGTCAAATGAAAAGAGGAATGAGTAACCATGAAGGAGTCACCATTTAAAAAAAAACAGAATGATTAACAATCCAGGAATGAGTTACTAGAGCAAGATGAAAGGAACAATAATTATATGACTATGAAATTTGAAGAAGGACCAAGTAAAGTTTCTAGAAATGAACAAGTATAGTCACTAACATTAAAGCATCATGGGAATGTTTGAGTAGCCCAAGTATGTCCATACACTCCTTGTATATTTAAGGATAGTGGTCAAGAGCCTGACAAACTTCTTGGATACTGTCTCCAGAGGGTGATCTGAAAATGCGCTGTTCTTTTGATGGCTCATCACTTCCTGTGGTTTACACCATAGAACCATTGAGATGGCTTCTTTCTCTCCCTACATTTTTATCCTAAGTGGGTTTGTTTTGTTTGAAAGGTGCCTCATAATCCCCTATTTTTACACCAAAAGTATCAAAGTGGATTTATTATTCATCTTAATGATTTTCTATTTTATGATCACACAATGAAAAAAATCACTCTTCCCTCTCCCAGTCATCTCCATTGGCCAAAAAACCTGATTGATACTTAAGGATTCTGATTCCAAAGGATCAGATTACCTATCAGGTTGCTGATTCTCCTTCATGAGCTGAGAACCACCCTGGCCCCAGGATACCTGGCACCCTGGAAATATCTCAACAGAACAGTCTTTTGTCAGTGTTAGTTGTGTCTAAAGCCTCATTCTTCCTGCTGCCTTTGCCATATCTTGGTGTAGATTTGAGTAATGATTCCAGCTTGGCATTTTATAGTGAGACATTTTTAACTCGCTAATTTGAATTAATGAAAGAAGAAAAAACTTACAAGTACTTAAATGAGAAAGACTATGCCCAGCTGGCATGGCTCAGTGGTTGAACATTTCGATTCCTGGTCAGGGCACATGCAGGGAGGTTGTGGGTGGTATTTGAGAGTGGGGTCTTTGGGAAATTACTAGGTCATGAGGGTGGAGCCCTCATGAATAGGATTAGTGCCCTTATAAAAAAGGTCCCAGAGAGATCCCTCACCCTCACCTCCCTGCCAGGTGAGGACACAGCCGGAAGCTAGCCCCCTACAAGCCAGGAAGAGAGTTCTCACCAGAATCTGGCCATGCTGGCTTCCTGATCTGGGACTTCCAGCCTCCAGGACTGTGTGGGGCTTGCAGGAGGCAGCTGCTCAATGATTCTCTCTCATCATTGATGTTTCTATTTCTCTCTCCCTCCCTCTCCCTTCCTCTCTGAAATCAATAAAAATATATGTTTTTTAAAATAAGAGTATCAGTAAGAGTCAACACATTATTTTATCCTATTCTTTTTATAAACTAAATTTAAAGGCAGGAAATTAGCACAGTATCAATAAGAGTCAACACATTATTTTATCCTATTCTTTTTATAAACTAAATTTAAAGGCAGGAAATTTTCTTATTTACCACCTTGCCCCATAAATGTCATGTGTATGCATTAGCTACTTAAAGACACTTAATAAAAGTTTTAAGTACTTCTGCATAACTTAAAAATGGAATATTAGTCACATAATACAACTAATTAGTTAGAATTCACTGGGACTAAATCCCCAATAATTGCTGCTTAAATAACACGAGAATTTTTGTAAAGAAATAAATACCCCCCAGGAGTTCTAACACTTTTTTTTTTAATTTCAGAAGTCTAGTCAAAATGTGCTTGTTTGTTTTCCTACTTATTTTTATACATACATATACAGTTGGAGATAGCAAAAGAAATTACATTTCAAAGCCAGAACATGTCCCATATTATTTACCACCATTAATATTCTGGTTAGGGTCCTGCACCAGCCCACCTTGGAGAACAGCAACTGACGGAGTTGTTACTCAGCCCAGAGACCCTCACATATGTCAAGACCCTCCTCAGCCTTGGGCATGTGCTAAGACATGGCCGCAACCACAGAGAAGGAGAGGGGCATCTCAGGGCTGGACTACTGCAAATAAAGCCAGGGTGAGGGGAAACCTTGCAGGAAGAGGGAGGTGAGGAGTGAAGGAGGAAGTTATCACATGTGCTAGCCAGCCTGTCCTGACCATGACAGGGACAGGTAAGTGTGGGGATCCTAGCTCTCCTCACCCTCTTGATGGAGCCCACAGCCTGTGCAGACTCCATGGACAGTTTCTGCACATCTAGACCACATCGAAGACTTGGCTTCTGCCCGTGCTCTTGTATGGCTTCCGTGAGTAACCCGTGAGCAATCACACCCTTGGGCCTGGGCATCTGGCCCTGTCTGGGCTCTGTGCCTTTACTTTGTCATCCCCCCTTTCCCTTCTAGAACACTCTCACCATGCCTGGAACCCTGGAAAGAGCGGCATAGCAGTTTCCTTTCAGTGTCGATTCTACCTGTATAGCATCTCTGCTGCAGTACATGTGTGTGTCGAAACCCGACCATCATGTAGAACATCATTTCCTTCAAAAATGACTTTGTCACAAGGAACTTACAGGTGATAGAGGGGTGAGCATGTGAATAAAAAGTCCCCATCACTGCCATACAGATTCTTCCAGAATCAGCACTCACAGTGGCTTTGGACATGCTGTCACCTCCTTGGTGTCTCAGGAGTCTGAGGCGAGGATGCGCTTCAACAAGGAATTTCTTGATGGTAATTTTTAGAGGCACACTTTTTTTGTAAGTGCTTTAGATCAGACTGGAGGAGGGTAGCTGGCAATATTTAACACTTTGGAAAAGGGAGAGACAGGAGAACAAATTTTCTGGTTATTCTTAGTAAATTTTTTTTTTTTTACACTTAAATCTGTAGACTTCTCTCTAAATGTGATGTGTCATAATCAGGCGTTGATTTGATTGTAGAATTTGGAAGACACTAGCTAGTCCATTTTGTCATATATTGTTTTCAATTATTTTCCAGAGACAATGGAATTGAAGGAACCCATTAGCAAACTGACAGTTGAAGGCCAGGATACCGACAAAAGGGCTAGAACTCAGTAGCTCTTCTAAATGAGGTGAACGGCTGTACGACAAAACATGTCTCTTTTGAAAATGTCTTATCTTTTTAAATTACAAAAGAAAAACTTCCATCATCAATTTTAGTGGTACCCCCTAGTCTGTTTCCGTAAAGCCAGGGAAAGGGTATCTCCAAGTGGCCAGCTGCACTTGTGGACCGGGGTTGAGCACAGCTCTGAGGAAGCCACCCTGCACTGTGGCAGCACCCACATTTTTATAATGAAATCCCAAGATATAACACACTCCAGATGGGTTTGGTCATCTTCTCACTGGTATTTTTGGAAAGGCGAAACCAGACCAGCCTGCTAAGTTTATTTCATCTGCTTAATTGGTTTTCATATTTTCAGGGACTGAACCATTTTGGAAGGAAAAGCAGATGTTGTGTGATAGCTCTGAGTTTTCCAGGAGCTGCTGCTGAGATAATGACAGACCAGGAACCACACTGTCAAAGGTGATCTTGTCCCGGCAGTTCAGCAAAATTGAAGATGACCAGAAAGCTGTCTCCTTTTTGTTGGTCTGCTTAATCCTCGCATTCCAAAATTGGGGCACAGAGCATGTGAGGGTGCCCAGGTGCGCAGTTGCTGCATTTATTATGTTTCAGATATTTACCACTTGCTAAAACATGCTTACCCATCCACAGTAATGGAGAGCAACCCATTAACTGGACTCATTTGGTGAAAGTAGCAACACAGGCTGGAAGAGAATGCAAATGAAGAACAGGCTAGCGTTGGGTGCTTTGTACTATTTCATGAATGAGCATGTGTAATGAATGAGTTTTTTAAGAAAAATTTTAATACAGCGTAATGGGAAAAGTTATGCACGTTAATAACAGACACCAGTAACTGTGAAATTATAGAATGGTTTTAGTAATTTTTAACATAATTATTTAAGAAAAATATGTCCTCTGGAAGACAAATAGTTACAACGATTTTGAAGTCTAAAAAAGTATTTTGGGAATGAGAAGAAAGAAATAGCCTTTTACCTGGGGATAACAATGTAGGCAAGGAGAGATCATTCTGGGATCTCTACCTGTAGTCAGGGTAACTAGAGAAGGTATTTCCTCTCTCATGTTGTTAGGAATTCTTAGTAAATATGGTCAAAGTGACTGTGAGCACCTACATCAAAGCCATGATTAAATATTCCTAGAATTTTTGTTAATAAAATATCTGAGTCAGCCTCTGTTCTTTTTATCTCTTAAACCCTATCTTTTACCCAATAGCCAGTCCTGTCACCTTCCTTTCCTAATCCAGCGAGGATCAAGTGCCTCTCACCACCTCCTCGCCTGTCTGCTCCACTGCCCTGTTGAACCTGAATAATTGCCTGGGCCCCATCACTGGCCTTTTCAGGTTGAGTTCCCTAACAGTCTGTTCTCAGCAAGAGTCAGTGTGATTCTTAAAAGCATAAATCAGAGCTTTTCACTCCCGAGTTCAGATATTCCTGTGGCCTTTCAGGATACTCAGGGTAAACTTCAAAGTCTTTTTAGTGACTGAGCTCATCTTCTGCTACTCGGCCCCTCTCTGGGCTGCAGGTGCACTGCCCTTGGGGTGCTCCCTCCCCCCGTTCCCCTCCAGGACATTGAAAATGCCCTTCCAAGCCTGGGACTTTGCTCCATTTCATCACCTGCTTGCTCTCAACACCTGCTCAGTGAAAGCCTCCCAATGCTGTCTTTAGAACTGACCCTTTGGCACTGTGTATCCCTGTTTTCATTTTTATCGCTTTCTCACATGCTCCATATTTATTTACTTCTTTATTTTATTATCTTTCTTAAGTGTAAGTGAAGGGATTTTTTTTTAAATTGTTTGGTTAACTGTTGACCTATAGCGACCTAGGAATGTTGTAGGGAATCAATAAATATCTGATGAATGCATGAAAAATCCAACATATTTACAGTTTAGTTTCTTAATCACTTAGTTATATCATCTCAAAAGTGAATTTTAGTTGTCACACTAGTTAACAAAAGTTAACTGGAGATAATTAAAGTTGCTTCTAAACTTACATTAATTTTGGCCATCTTTGTAGCACTTGCCTTACCAATTACTTGTGAATGGAAAAGAAAACTGGAAATCTGTCTCTCATTTACATATAAAATCACATTTATAAGGAACATTTTCCTGATAGCCAAAGCTTTGCTGGACCTGTAATTCATGAAACACCTGCCTCTTTGCCCAGTGATTTCCAATTCACATTTTTAAAAAAGACAACAACAATAAGAAATTGAGTGTTTGCTGTTTGCATGCCAAAGGGAAAAAGGATTTCTAAAACTCCATATATGCTTTCTCCAGTATGAATACAGCGATGGCAAGGGGTTTGTGCTCTGAATTAATCCTGGTAAAGAGAAAGTCAGAAGTTGGGAGAGTGGAGAATGATGCTGGGAAGTGTTTCCTCTCCAACTTACTAGGATTGAATAACCACAAGTGATTCCTGAAACCACGTAACTGGGAACCCTGTTCCCATTACACTCCTGTTCATCAGCCTGAGCAAGTCAATGACGGAGGTCCCCTGTGTCAATTTATTACTAAAATCACAAGTGTAAGATAGAAAAGTGGTTGTACAAAAATCCCAAACAGCCAAAGGATAAACGATAGTCCCTTTATAGATTTATGGATATTTACATAACTGTACAATTTAAGGAATAGATTCCCTTATGAGTATATTTTCAACTTTTGTGCATAGTTAACAGGAGGAATAGCCCTGTCAATGTACCATATACCAAAAATAAGATTATTATTTGAATGTGTTTTCTAACTTGGCCAGAAGCAATATAATATAATTACAGTACACTTGAAATGAAATGTTCAAGCAGGAGCATTTAAATCGGCAAAGCTATTATGTTAGACTTGTGCGATTAATCTTTGAGAGGAATGGCAAACAGATTTTTAATGAGGTTTAAATGTAGGAGGAAGATTGATGGGTAGTCCACACTTGGCATCAAGACTGAGGAGTCTGCCAATGCAGGGAAGGGGGCATCACACAGAATCCGCATGGGGCAGAGGCGGTCTCTGGATGGTTAATTTTGCTGTCCTTTGGCTTGTTTCCTTACTCTGGGATCGTTTGTTTACTGTAGGCCAAAGTGAAGAAACACAGAGATTGGAATTGTAGCAGCTCATTTCTTTGTTGACATCTGTAATAATTTAAACAAAACACTGTTTCACATAAAAGTTAGCTGCTTTCCGAGATCCCATTAATGGAGTTTAGTTCTCATTTATATTTCTGAATGTAATTTTTATTTTTATTTTTGCTTCAGTTTTTGTGTTGACATTTTTCTAATCATAGCTCATTTCAATATCCTTATTATTCTGCAAAAATTAATTATAATATTTCATTCATAAATGCATCAGTAATATCTCAAGACTAGAGCCTGGTCACAAATAATGAACACTGTCCAACACCACGCCAGGCAGTGGGCAGTGAAGAGCTGGGAAACCAGGAGGCACTGAGGCCAGGAGCCAATCTGAGAGTCGATGTCTGGCAGGTGTCAGTGCTTTGCCTTAGATCAAATCCAAAATGAATGCTAAGAAGCCAGGCCACACCTGAAGGAAATGGGGGGATCACCTGAGTCCTCTGCTGGAGATAAAAACGATCTAGACTCTGAAATTAGAACTGTGATCTCTCTAGTCCCCAAATCTTGGTTCTTGGTCAGAAATTATGCCTTCTGTTGGTACAAGTGGGCACAACGTACAGAAGTGTGTTTAAATATCAGTGGATTATAGTGAGGAGAGGGGCAATAATTCATCAGTGAGGACAAATCTCTGTGACCTTCTGTGGAGGCCTTGAAACCACCTGCTATGGCTGGAGTGTTTGTGTCTTTGTCCCCAAATTCATATGCTAAGTCCTAACCCTGAGTGGGATGGTATTAGGAAGTGGGGTCTTTGAGAGATGCTTAAGGTAGAGCTCTCATGAATGGGATTAGTGCTCTTATAAGAGACCCAATGCTCTCTCACCACTTTCCCCTTGGGAGGATGCAATGAGAAGTCTACAACCCAGAAGAGGTTCCTCACACAACCATGCTGGCACCCTGACCTCGGACTTCAGCCTCCAGGACTGTGAGAAGTAAATGTCTGCTGTTTAGAAGACAGATTGTCTATGGCAGTTTTGTATAGCACCATACCCTGGTCACTACCTGGGGTGTCAGTGAGCTCCTACCCTTGTTTTCCTCAGTCACCTTTTGTTAATTCGGTTCAAACCACAGGACTCAATATAATCTGGGTATCAACCGTGAAACAGCCGTACTTATATTGCTTTATTCTTGTGTGACTTTTTGTTTTAACCAGAATTTATGTAGGTGGTACAGAGCATCTCTCAGAAGCAATGACTCAGTTCTTATTTCTCTTATCTAAAATTATTTCTCAGAAAATAAATTCCCCAAACTTTGAATATAAACATTTAAATTTTTAAAAAATGTCTCTCAATTGTTTCCTTGTTTGGATGGAGTGTTGGCTCAGCTATGCAGAAAATGAATTCCAGCTTTGAAATTCAGTGATTTTATAATATTTGTTTCTTAGAGCTAGAGCATGCTTAGAGTGACTTAGGTCAACCACATTGAGGGGACAGAAGTCACAGGACCTGTCGTCTCTGGGTTAGTTCACCCCAAGAAAAAGTCAGTCACAGAGTTTTGAAGCTAGACTACCTTGAGACACACCTGGTTCTAAGCACCGAGAGGCTCCTGGGCAATCTCTGACTCTAAACCTTAGTGGCTCTACCTGGACCTGCTCACGCCTTGGCTTTATTTCTACATTTAGTCTCTTGTGCTTATAAAAGGGTTGGGTGTGGACTGAGTTGGGGACTGTTATGCCTTCTGATCTCTGATGGATATCCAAGTTCATGTGCAGATGTGATTTCACTTATTTATTTATTTGTGTACATTTACCCAACACATACTTATTTAGTGACACTTTTCTATATAATAAAAGGGTAATATGCTAATTAGACCAGACGTCCACATCTTTCCAGATGACCTTCTGGACGAAGCCAAGGCTGCGAGGGAAGCCTGGGTCCTGGGTGCCTGCCAGCAGCCAGAGGGAAGCCCAGGTCTCAGGTGCCAGAGGGAAGCCAGTGCCAGCAGCCAGGGGAAGGAAAGGCCTACTTTTGTACGAATTTCGTGTATCGGGCCTCTAGTACTTCATATAAACTTCTAGGGGCTTAAGATTCAACAGCAAACAATCGTAACAAAATCTCTGCCTTTATGAAGTTCACACCTAGTGGGAGGAGAAAGAAATTGAAAAAACATAAAGAACAATGAGAAAGAACAGGCGGGGGAGAGTGAAGAGGGGAGTGCTATTGTATAGAGAAGAGTCAGTTAAGGTAACATGATATTTGAGCAGAACCCTATGGAGAGAAGAGAGGGAGTAACTGAGCCTTGTCTCCAGAAACAGTACCAGGATTAGCAGGTGATAGCACATGAGTAGCCTGAGTGAGGACCAGACCCAGGAACAGGTAGGAAAATCCAGAGGAGCCATGTTTGGGGGTAGAACATTATTCAATTAATAGTAGAAAACAGCAGAAAGTGCATGTTTTGGGTTCTCATGTACAAATATGTTTCTTAATATTAAAATACAAGTGAAATCTAGCATCTCAACATTTAAGCTATCCCAAAGTAAATTCAGTTTAGAAATTGGCTGGACAGCTAAAGAAACAGATGGCAAAGCTTTATTCTTTGCATTTCTTCCACTGGATTGCTTTCTTAGGCCATCCATGCTCTATTCCTTCATAAACGACTCTTTCCTGAGCTAGCACATGCTCTGAGCAAGGTGGGACGCCTTCAGCAGGCTGTGGGTGAGGGGTGGTATGGTCTCACCTGCCTGAAGATGCCTTCTGACTGTATTTGTAGAATGGACTGTTGGGGACAGAATGCACTAGAAGCAAGATCATTAAATTTGCTCTCAAAAAGAACCAAGAGTTCTGTCCATTCCAGTGCGGTGATCTTGTCAGAATTGTGGTAAATATTATTATTTGAGGAGGGTTCACCTTCATCAATATTCTAAGCATGAACTCTACAATATAAGAATGTCATTTTATCTGGTGGCTAGAGGCATTAACCCTCAGGCCCTTTACCTGTACATAGACCACAAGGTTTGTGAGAGGTGAGGAAAAGAATGATGTTGAATCTGAATGCATATGTAGGTACTTGCAACATGATATTGACCTAAATGTATACACAAAGTCATAAAATATTAAACAGAAATACAATATTGACTAAATGCACTCTGGCAAGGGTACACATAACTCCTTCCATGCAGGTTTGAAGTGATATTAGCAGACATTCATTTTGCAGTTTTAAATGAAGTGTCTCTTAATATCTCTCTGTAAGTTTTGTTTTTCATGATATGTGGAGAAGAGGTCCCATTCTTGTCTTATAGAGAAATAAAAGAACTATCTGGAAACATTGTCCATCCTGAGAGCAGGGGTATGTAGCAGTGTATGTTTAGGAAGCACATGAAAGTCTAACACCATGGTATTTCTCCTCTGGGCTTTTAAAAAATACAAATAAGATGAATATCTTTATCTTTCTATAAGACAAAGCAATACCTTTTCATTGACTTGCCAAATAGAACTCTTTATGGTATGGTTTTTGAGCTTAGGGCACTACTTATTTTTCTACATAAACTGACAAATTTAAGACTGATACATCATTTACAGAGATAAAATTTAAATGAAAATCGTGGACTCTGGTTATCATATTTTTAGGATAGATTATTTTTTATCATCAAAAGCCTTTATTTCTTACATGTAACACATCTTTACTTCTTACATGTAACACATCTTTATTTCTTACGTGTAACACATCTTTGAGGTAGACCAACACTGTCTACTGCACAGATGAATAAAGTGCGATGGAGCAGTGAAGAGGGCCCATCCCCTTGTCTTGGGTGAGGAGCTGGTGTTTGGAACCTAGAAACCAGTGTTTTTCCACTATGCACATGAATCACCAAATCCAAATGATCTTTGCAAAATTGAAGTTCTTGGAATTGTGCACTCGGCCAATATTTTAAACAAGGGCTTATATCACATTCTTTATTTTCTCCACGGTGCACATCTCAGATCTGATCTCCTGGATTTAGGTGAAGGTAAAATATAAATAAGACAAATAAAAGTTAGGAACAGGAAAACCAGCATTAAACAAAGTTAAACCCACTGGTTTGCAGCAGGAATTCTAAGAAACTTCTCTAATATGTTAATGTGTCTGTGATTCTCCAAGAGGAAAGTGGAACGTATATAGTGTTTCCCAAATGCACATGGCCAAGTCGGGGAGCAACGATTAATGTCTTGCAGGATACTGTTCCCCTGGTTCCACTCAGAGAAATAATGAACTGAGAGGCAGGGTTTGCTCTCTCTGGTTCCCTTCCCAGACTGCTCACATGCTGAAGGGAAGTTCATATCCACAGATCTGCCCTGCAGTCTCCCATTCATGATGCTTGTGTGGAAATGCACTTCAGGATAACTCATCCCTGCTGATCTTTTCTGGGTCACATTGTTTCCAGAATTCAACAGCTAGTTTATACATCCTATCTGTGGATGTATAAACTCTACCAACCATGCTTCCATCCATGCCTCCACATTGGGTATAGAACAGCTCTCATAGAGCTTACCCAGTAGGTTTCCACAAAGATGCTCTCTCCTTCTCTTACAGATCCACAGCCACATGTTTTAGCTTTGAAGTCAGCAAATCCTCTGGGATTTCCCCGAGTTTACACATTGGTGAAGACTAGGGAGAAAGAAGGGGTCAAAGGTTGAAGGGCTTCATCAAATGCTATTTATTGCACACTAACTAAATAATGCTAGGCTGTTCAGCTCTTTACATGTGTTAACTCATTTAATCTTAACAGCTCTTTTAAGTACACACTATTATTCTTATCATGACATGAATATGTGCTCAGCTAGTAAATTGCAGAACTGGAATGGGGTTGAAGTCCAGGGATCAGATTCCAGAATTCGTGCAAACAACACTGTGCTGTTTGCCTCCCATCAGTTAGCATGACTGTTAAGTTTCTAAGGGAGTTAGGAATATAAGGGGTTACAATCAGGGAGATAACAGTGGACTCCAGTAGACAGCTGAAATGGGATGGAAGCAGATGTCTCAGCAGTGGAGATGGGCAAGAACCTAAAGGACAATGATTTGGGGTCCTGGAATCATTCATAATGATGGCAAGAATCTTCTGAGGGATGTTAGGAAGTTAGCATGTGCATCAATAGAGAGGTGGCCCAACATGCCTGTATTTGGGAATAATGAAGCAGGACCCTTAGGAGCTACAAATGCTTTACCCCTTCTTTACCAATGAAGAAGCAATGAGTGTTTAAATTGCTTAAGAAGATAAAGTGAAAAGAATGTTGACTATGGAATCTACAGTCCTAGCACCAGCACTAACTAGCTCTGTGACCTGGATCAAAGGATGTTACCAATGTTGACCTTAAAAGTGTGGCTAATGCCACATAGGGTATCATATGAATCCACGTGATGCCATTTCAATTGTCATGCAAATATAATGTGGTGAATTGATATTATTTCTCCATTGTGGAGCTGATACATATAGCAATTCTGCTTCTAGAAAATTTTAAGTTTTGAGATGATCTGCACAGAATAGTTTCTAGACCTTTACTCTGGATAATAGTTTTGAAAAAAGGTAATTTATGATAAAGTTTTAATTGATAGAACAGATGTGATAGTGCCCCCTCCCGGTGTTGGGGTTGAAATGTAGAAGTGTACAACTAAGGGCACAAGAAGTATTTTCTCTACTCACATGCGATATAGCTCTCTGCTGGGCTGGGTCATTGCACCTGTGTGTAGACACTGGTGTCAGACCGTAAGTCTGTATTACTTCCAGTTCCTATGAATAGACTATCAAGTAAAGCTGGAGGATTTCCCTAAAGTGAGTGTCTATTACATACCACGCCCTATTTTGCACAGCAAGCATGCAGAGCAAGCATACTTTTGCATGGGTTAAAAACCAACGCTGTCTCCTTGATGCAGGGAGAAAAACCAAACACAATCCTTCCTCCCCTGGGGCACATCAAGAAGTTGCAGAACCTATTAAAATCTATTGCCCTGATGATTGAATTTGTTTCTAAATGAATGATGGTAATGTGTGCTTTTGCCCAAGTGAATAAAGACTAAAATATAATTTGCTGTCTTGTGGATGCTGTACTCTGCGAAGACTAATTCCTAATAGTGGATAAAAAGTCCTATTGCCTTTAATTGTATTAATTTACTAGCATTCATTTTTCTGGCACAACAGAAGTTTCATTTTTCCAAAATAAATAAGTAGGTAGATAGATAGATAAATAAAAGTCCCCAATGCCAGTGGGGAAGATTAATGCTGACAGCTCTAATAGCATAAGTAATCTTGTGTTGTTTCTCAAAGGTGCCTGAGCAAGCAGTCTTGGTTTGGATGGAAAGCAAAATGCTAAACTCCTATTATATATGATCACTTTAATTCTGAGCAGAATAAACCTTCCTTTATAAGCATTAGTTTCCATTATTTAAAAAGTCATCTTTTCTCAAGCCCTTATTTTCTCTCCTGGTGGAAATGTATGATGATTTCTTGAATGACAAAATGATTGATTTTTTTTTTTTCAACCAACACATCAAAAACTGAAAAGCAAAAAAGAGGAAGGAAGGAGGTAATGATTCCCACAGAACTTTCTAAGCTGTGTCTAGAAAGAGACTTTAAAGGTCACCTCTTGCTATTTAATTTGAAAGTCCCGGTGGATTCTTGGAAATCTAAATTAAGATCAGCCTCGTCAAGAGAGAGGAGAGGCAGGCCACCTCTGTGTCAGGCATTGTGCTTCCACAAATATGTGTCGTTTGGATAAATGATTTCCACTAATAATGGGAGGATCATAGTCATATTGTGTGTACCCTGTGATAAAGTGAGCAAGACAAAAATGATAATGGATCCAAAAAACAAAAACAAACAGTGTTATTATTATTGCTATACCTGGTGAAACAAACAAGGTTCTTTGCACCAGGCTTCACCTTGGAAACAAACAGAGAACATAATACTGATTTTCTCTTTCGTCTCTTCTGCATCTGAATAAAACAGCTTTTAAGTCCACTTCAAGTTCATTTTCCAGGGACCCACTTGGCTTTCTTTACTACCAGTATTTGAATAGTTTAAACTAAGGACCTGGTACCAAGTGTTCTTCCTACGCCTACCAAAAACATAGACAGAAACAAAAAACAGAAGTCAGTCCATATCCTGTTCAGCTTAGGCCTTGTACAAGTTGAAGTCTTCCAACTTCAAAGTCATGATGAGAAAAAGGGAGTTGAATTATTTACCAGCATTCAGTTTCCAAATACTCAGAAAATTTATATTTATAAGAAATAACATGAAGATAACTCTTCTCAAAAAACCCACAATAGCACTAAAACTTCCTGTCATACATGTTCTATTACATTATGTCTTAAGAGTGTTGAATATGCAGCTAGCGGAGGGTTTCTCTAAACAAAGCATACATTTGATTTGAAAATATATGGATTGATTTAGAGTAGATAAAAACAAAATAAATATTATGCTAATCCTATTTTATTTGTTATATTTTTCTAAATAAAATCTGAATGTCATCTAAGATGTGTTTTAGAGAATATGGAAAGGAACAAATTAAATATTTCACTTCAAAGAGCTCCTTTTAAATATATTAAAGCCTATTACTTGTGAATGCTGATAAGATAAATTTTTATTTATAATAGTAGTCCATAGGAGAAGGAGTCTCAATTCCCTATAAAACATTCCTGTTTCTATTTATTTAAAAAGTTATATCTCACTACATATTAAATAGCGTTCAAGCAGAGTACTATAAATATGGCAGAAACAGATGATCTTCAAAAGGGAGAGAGCAAATGTGTGTGGAAGGAAAAAAAAAAGAGCCATGTTATCATTTTACCTAATGCAAAACAAAATACCTATTCACACAAATGCATGTTGAGTTTGTTTTCTGTGATGTTTTCTTTTTTTTTTTTGAGGGACAGGATGTGTCATAGCTGGTAATACTGGGTTCTGGGTTTGGTCAGTATAATAAAACCAGAACACAGCCTTGCATTGATGGAAAACTCTTAACTACTTATCATAAATAATCGTGGGCTCCCTGACTTTCGGAACCTAGCCCTTTTGGTTCAAACTATATTTGATTTACCATAAGCCATGCCAGATTTCCCAGCACTTAGAGCATCATAAGACAGTAGGAAAGAAATTGTGATTAGGTCCCAATAAATTTAGAAATGATTTGGTTTTACATTCTTATAGTGCCCTTTCTCCAAAGGAGTTAATTTTTTTTTTTTTTTAATAAAAAGTTGAGTGTTGTTCTGTGGCAGCTGATGTCATAGATTTTAGTGTTAGAAATCAGCTGTGATATTAGCTATCACCAATATTGGTGCATTAACTCGTGAAGGTGGATTCACTAGTAGGGTAGTTGTGTCTAAATAAGAAGTCGTGTGGCAGGAGGGAGGCATAGTGGAGAGGGCACAAGGCTTGAAGTCACTGAGATATGGGTTTAAACTTCAGCTTTCTTTGGAACTGTCCAGCTCTGGTGAGTCACTCCAGCCCTTGACCCTGTAGAATGGAGGTGATGACACTAGCCTCTCAGGGTAGTTGACAGAGTCCCAGTTGTTCATGGGAAGCACCGAAAACACCCCGGGACTCATCATTGGTAGCTGTGCATGAGTGGGATGTAAGATTTTTCTCCATGAATTTCTTCAACCTCAATTTCATAGATTTCAAACAGATGCACATCAAACAAATATTTACACATATTCTGTGTATCTCAAACTATAAAATTTCTCGAATGTTCATTTATATGAACTATTTCAAAAGAGGTTTAGGGTTAAGTGTTGTGTCTGCTTTTTTTTTTTTTTCTTCCTGGAAATCAGCCAATCCTATCTAAAAAGGAGGGAATATGCTAATTGACCCTCATGCCATCACAAAAGATGTCGGGGCCCACAGCCAATAAGGAGGGAATATGCTAATTGACTGCCCCGTCCTCAAATATGGCAGCACCCATAGCCACAAGATGGCAGCATCCAGTCCCCTCAGCCCTGCTGGGGGGTCAGGCACAGAGCAAGCCTCAGATGGCAAGCTGCCCCGCAGCCCAGGGCTGCTGAGGTTTGGGAAACCAGGGCCGGCAAAGGCTTGCGCTGCCAGCAGTGGCAGCAGCAGAGGTGTGATGGGGCATTGCCTTCCCCTGATCGCCTCCTGCCCCTGAGGGCTCCTGGACTGTGAGAGGGGGCAGGCCGGGCTGAGGGACCCCCCCTTCAGTGCATGAGTTTTCATGCACTGGGTCTCTAGTATTGTATAAATTACTAGGTGCGGGTCAAAATGTTTGTTGCTATAATAAGCTACAGAGAATAAATAGGTAGAAAGAATAGAACCCCAAATAATCTCATGTCAGCCAGCTGTATTTTGCTTTTTTGAAAAATATCTTTAGATATTGGTGTCTAATGGCATTCATTACTGAAACCCTGAACAAAGTGCTTTGTGTTTGCTGATCTGAACTGTAGAAAGTGAGTTTCCTATGGGAGGCAGCAAGTTTACAACAGTTTTCAATATGAAAACTGACACTATGCATCAGTGTCTCCATTCACGTAATTTATTTTTTTTAATTCTGTAATAAAATTGTTTAAGTCACATGACTTAAAATATTTGCATTTCTGAAAAACTTGAGACTTCCTGACATTTCACAAAAGTTTAAATCACATTAATTGGGGGGGGGGGTATTTTATTTTTAGAGAAACCATAAACTTTCATTTTTATTTTGGCATATATTTTTCCATAGCAACTCAATTTCCTTTGGTACAGCATGAAATGCATTTCTATTTACCAATATATTCTCTTCATTAATTCAGAGACTTGCAATAAAACTGTATTGGCCATAATAGTTGAAAGACCAGGATACAAAAAACAAATATTGAATTCCATTTTCTCTTTTTATTGATGTTCTGTAGGCTGGCTCTTCATCCTGTTTATGCCAGCACTGGGTACTTAGCCCAGGGGGATGTAAAGTGTAACATCATTAAAATGAGCTAATCCATTATTTTTAAAGTTTCTTCCTGAAGCATGGTTAGACTTAAAATGTACAATTAAGCCTGGGATTATCCTTGTAATCACCATGGAAAGTATCACTAGTGGGCAAACAGCAAAGGGGAGCAATCTTTGCAATGCTGTGGCTGCCAGTGGTATTTATTTGGATATAAATAACTAAAGGCTAATGCTAAGTAGAAGGAAATGCCATTATGTTCATTTTTTAAATGAAAGAATGTGTCATTCACATGTATTGTTCAGTCTGAATAAGACTTAATCAGTTTTCTGTTTTGAATTTAAAATAGGCATATTATAGGACTTATGCAAACATTACTTCTTTAATGTGTTAAGGTTATAAATAAAAATAATGTTGAAAAGGACTTCTATAATAAATAATGGACCATTAGGATTTGGTATTTTTGTCAGATGTTATTATAATATTAGCAATTCTAAGATCATTCTGATGGAAAATTTTTAAAGAATACAAGGCCTCTGTGTGTCTTTGGCACATATGGTTTGGGGAGAAGAATTATACTGCACTTGGTATGTTTCTAAAGCCCCTTGTTCTAGCTATGACTCTGCAATTAAATGAGGGTAATATCGGGGAAATAGAATGCCTCCAGCCTCCAACTTTTATATAAAATATGACTTTTGCATTAGATGAACTACAAAGCCCTTTTTCTTTTTTTTGGGGGGGGGGGGGTATTTAACTTAAATGTATCGGGGTGATAGTAGTTAATGAGATTATATAGATTTCACATGTACAATTCCATGACACATCATCTGGATATTGCATTGTGTGTCCACCATCAAAGCCAAACCTTCTTTATTGACCAGCATAAGAGCTTATATCCTGCAAGACTGTGATTATTATACTTAAGAGATATGACTAATTCAGAAATGTATAAGTACCATATGTATAACCCTAACCTGTAGTATACAGGAAACTCTGGTCTAAAGTTAATATTTTCATCCTTTTTAAAAATTTTTCTATAAAGCACAGAAATTTTGCAACACTAAAGTACTCTTTTATATTAAAGACCACTCCTATGTTGCCTTCTATGTCTGCCCTATATGACATTATATAGTTATGAGAACAGTGTATTAAAAGAGAAGCTAGATATTTGAAATTAGGATAATGGATTGTTACTATGATTAATAAGGAAAGAGTACTTACAAATAAGAACAGAAAATACTAAAATCCTAATGGAAGACTGTACAAAAACATGAGCATGTCATTACCAAGAAAAGAGAAAATATTTCCAAGATATATAAAAGTGGAATCAAACTTGTTGAAAATCAAAGAAATCAAACTGAAAAAAGTGTTATAGACTGAATGTTTGTGTCCCCCTGAAATTCATAGATTGAAATCCTCACTCCGATGCAGGGATATCTGGGAGGTCCTAAGACTGGAGCCCTCAGAATGGGATTAGTGCCCTCAAAAAAGGGACCTCAGAGAGCTCTCCAGCACTCTGTCTGCTGTGTGAGGATATAAGAAAATGCCTCTATGCATCCTGGCAACCTGTTTGCTGATTTCCAACTTCCAGAACTGTGAGAAATAAGTTTCTGTATTTTATAATCCAGTCTATGATAGTCTGTTTTAGCAGTCCAAACAGACCAAGACAAGAAGCTATACCACTTTTATCTACAATGAGCCCCCCCCCCGCCAACACTTAAAAACTGCAGGCAGAGAGAGAAAACTGTCTCAAGTTTTCTTTTAAAAACTGTCAATATGTATGGCATCTTTAAAAATAGTTACAGCCACTGACCATTCAATTCAATTTGCAGAAATCAGTCCTAGGAACTTTAAAGATAGACTATGCACAAAAGTTTAGATATAATTTGATAAAAAAAAATATACAAAGTTAACTTGCCGATAAAAGGTGAATAGTTAAGAATCATGGTACTCCATTGATTAGAGCATTATGCAGTCCTTAATTTTTAATGTAATGCTATAGGAAAACTATGAACAATAGTTAAGAGACAGTACCATACATGCCAATTATAATACACACATGAAAAACATGATATCTCTGGTTAAGTTGTATATCAATCTAATGCTATATTTATAGCTCTTGGTTGTGGATTGTGGTTAATTTTCATCTTAAATATACATTTATTGTTCCTAAAATTTCAACAATACAAATATGGGTTTAGTAATCTGAAAAAAGGAGACAATCTGAACAAAATATACTCCCTAATATTGATAAATAAATCAACACATTATTTTTTGTGTGTGCAATGACAAATAAACGTGTCCACAAAAATGGCTGCTTTGGAACACATTTTTAAGTTTGTATTCAGTCTTTTTCCAGAAACTCATGTTTGTCTTGAGGCTTTGATAGTATACAGTCCTATGAAGAAGCCTGCTGTGGGCTGGACATTAGTGGAGCAACCCTGGGGACCCACTGGCTTCCTCTCCCTGTAAAATATTAGACGAATAGATATGGCAGTTGACAACACAACTCTCTCCAACAGTGGTAGTCATTTTTAAGAGCTTTAAGTTTTACCCGCCGACACCGTCACTGGAGGCACGACTGTCCCCTTGCAGGTCACAACACTCCCATCCTAGAAATTTTTAGGCTGACATGGAATAATGTCTTCTGTAGATTTTATGACAGAACTTGCCAACAACACTTTTGACTTACCCAGGTTGGACATGTATAGGAAAAAATCTTGCTAGTGAAATTTATAATACATGTCACAGAAATGTGAAAAGCAATCCATTTTATAAAAGTGATACCGAGTTTGGGAGAGCTGTTGAAGCCCTGATCTGCAGAAAGCAAGTGGTCTTAAGAAGATGTAAGATTCATTATAGACAAACCAGCACTTCGCTAAGTCTGCGAAGGGTGTTTTTATCACTTGGCTTATGCTGATTCTATTAAAGGAAGGCCTCTTTCCAAATTTCTTGGAATACAACTGTAGCAGATCATACTATCTGGCAACTGTAAAGTTGCTGAATTCCTTGGAATGAATTCTACTCAGTGTTCCAATGAATACTGTCTCATGTTCAGTCAACCTTTACTGAGGGTCTGTGTGCCAGACGGATACAAGTGAACGAGACAGAAACGATCTTCCCTCTGGAGGAGAGGATTTCTAGTGAAAGAGACAGATACTAGGTAACTAGCAATAAGTAACATACTTCCATATGGAACTCAGGGACATCTGAAAACGAATAATAATCCCATATCAGTTAGGAAGCTTTCAGATGTAACAGAAAAACCAACACAGCGAATTACTTTAGTGTCTCATTTCTCTTGCAGTGACCCTCCAGGCTGGTTGCCACTCAGCAGTCACTAGGGACGAGATGTTTTCGGAGTCTGCTCCCCTGTGCCTTATCCTATGGATGTGCAGCCCCTGCCTTCACTCTTTGGTCCTCAGATGGCTCCTGCCTCTTGAAGGCCATCTGCTATTTATCCCTGTTAGATGGAAGGGACTAGCTTCTTGATGAAGGGCTGATCTTGGCATCACAATGGCCTGTAACCATGTGGTGTTTGGCTGGGCTAATGAAGTCTCATGTTTATTGACAAAGCCTGAAGATGCTAATTCTTCCAGGAATTCACTATTCATTTGGAACAGTTGACCAATTAATTTGCTTTCCAATACAGGGACAATGAAATCTTAGTGAGACAAAGCATAGGTTTCTCTTACAAACAATCAGTTAGCTTTTTCTAGTTACTGTTTCTGAACTGAGTTAATCAAAGCCAACATCCGCACTACTGGTGAAGAGTAATTAATCACTTTATTTATCCCTATGTGTGCATGAAATGGTACCATTGTTAAGCAGCCAATAAACAGTTGGTGTCAGGGTGGAATAAACGGATTAAACAGAAGGAAGCTGATGTTTATCCAGTGCATATTTTTTGTTATGCCCACCCAATAAGGTTGATATTATAACACTATCTTGGAAAAGAAATATGAAAACTCACAGGGTGTTTAAAAATCTCAAGTTTAGGCTGTTGAGAAATAACACATTGAATTTGAACCTGATTTGATGTGGTTTCCAAATGAAAACTGTTTCCTCTGTAGTACAGGTTTCTCATTGTTTACAGTACTGGTAAATATCATGTTTGGTTTAGTATTTTTCTTTTAAGAGTAACAGTATATAACTTAAGGGATGTAAAGACAAGTACAAAAATAAATCAAAATAGAGAGCAAAATAAAGATAAAAATTTGGAAGAGAATTTTTAACTAGAGCACTTGAATTAATCTGTAGCTAGCTGCACATGCTTATATAAAGACATATGTGTGTGTGTGTGTATGTGTGTGTGTGTGTGTGTGTGTGTGTGTGTGTATGAAGAATAAAGAGTCAGCGTGTAGATTTGTTGGTATAAAACAGAAGAGTCCTGCATTGTATACAAATGCCATGGTGCCAGTGTAATTTCATGTGTCCCATCAATGGCTTGTCTTCCAATGCACTTGTGGTAAAATGCAGGTATAAACCAATATGCTGTTTGCTTATTTACTTCATGGTGTATATCATCATTGTAATCCCATAAGATTTAATGTATTTCCCTCCCACACCAACTATCACACTGATATAAGTCTCTTTCTATCCTTAAACTTCAGAAACTATTTAGATTCAAAACCAGAATACAGTACATCTGAATTTACCCTATGTTCACCCCATGAGCACTAAGAAAGCCTTTAGCAAATGAAAACACATTTCCCAAAACTAATCCATATTCACAATAAGGAAATCTGGAAGTTTTGCCAAACTATCTCTTCTTCCTTCAACCAAGGGTGTATGAATAATCTGTTTAAGTTATTGTGTCAGGTATTTCCATTCAGCAATAACAGGGTTGATTTTCTGTTTTCATAAGTTGAGCCACTAAGCCAAATCCATAGCACACATTGGACACTCTTGGTGTTGGCACAAGGGATTCTAATTTTGTCAGTCTACTCAGTATATATCTGTATCTATATCTAAATACTGTTTTAATGTAAAAATGAGTAGTGGAAAACATACACATGTTCTGTCTCTACATGCTATTAAACAGAATAGAATGTACCTGTTTGGTAGATATAGTAGTATAATACCTTTTTCATGGTTATTTTTTAGAAACTATAGTGGAATATTGCATGGATAGCTCTTTATTAAAACAAAGAAAAATTGAGTTTTTGTTAAATAAAAGATGAGATTGGTGAGGTTTTTATGCTCTCAAAATCTAGATATAAATTTCAGATACTATAGTCATAAAAATGTAAAAGATTTAATAATTAATGGCACTATGTCAAATGTTTACCTGTAAGCATTATTATAAAGAAAGACAATAACCCACTGAATAATCTAGTTGTTCTTTCTTGGTAAATTAAATTGAAATTGATCAGAACCAAGGAAATTAACCCTATTATACATAAGTGTATAGAGTTTTAATATTAGGGCAATTCCTTTTATAATTCTGTTGAAGAAAATAAGGATAACAAAAAGTAGATATATTGTGTGTTTTATAAAAGGACAGAGTGTTTATTCAACATTCTCACCTGTTTGGATGTAATCTGTGTATAATTTGTAGATCTTAAATATTCATATATGCTATGCAGTTAGGAAGTTGATTTTATTGAAAATTTCCAGTTTCTCTTTGACTGTGTCAGTAAGTCTTAATATTAAGTTCAGATATTTTTAAAGCCTTATATTAGACTTGAACTTTTTTCAGACTAGTTGTAAACAGTGTGTTTTGGAAAGGAATTTGTAAAATTAATCAAGAACACTAAAATAATTTCATTATGTGTCTCCATGATGCCACTTACAGAAATCTGTTCAAAGAAAACAACCAGTTTTATAAAGGTATTTTTATAGCAATATATACAGTTAGCCATATTTATTAACATACATATAATTTATTTAAATAAATAAATATGTAAGTGAAAGAAATTGGAAATAAACTAAATGATCAAAAATAAGTTAACGTGCCCTGCCGGTGTGGCTCAGTGGTTGAGCCTAACCTATGAACCAGGAGATCATGGTTCGATTCCAGGTCAAAGGAATGCAGGAGACAACCAATCAATGATTATCTCTCATCATTGATGTCACTGTCTCTCTTTCCTAGCCCTTCCTCTCTGAAATCAATAAAAAAATATATTTTTTTAAAATAAGGCAACGTGAGATATTGCAGTACATCCATAGTGACCTCATGTGTAGCCATGACGAATTATTTTTCCAGGGAATAAAAGTCTGGGAGAAATGTTTATAAAACAGTAGCAAGTGCAAAAGTTGTATGACTTTAATTTTCTAAAATAATAAAATGAAAAAATGAATACGTTAATGCATAATAGTAGAAGAAATGCAAAGTTTCCAATAATCATCTCTTATGGTATTAAAAGTAATTTTAATTGTTAAACTTTACTGAATTTTTAAGTTTTCACCATCAATATGAATTACTTTTATTTTTAAAAAGTCTTAAGAAGTAACCAAGAGGAAATAGATGAAGAGGCACATAAAAGAATGTCATCCTGGACAAGTTTAGAAAAGAACTGGATAAGAAAGCCACACAGGCCTATTTGCTGCTGTAATTGTATGTGAGATATTTAAAGTCGAAAAAAGCATAAGGCAATTAGGGCTCAGAATTATGCTAATGGAAGCACATATTGGCGAAAATATCTGGTTAATAGTCACATTAACTGATGATTAAGGGAGAAGATGTTTGACTGATGTCCTTTCCCCCAGACACAGTAATGGAGCTGAGATGCTGCCCAGCAGCAACCGGAGTGCAGTTGCAGACGGTGCCCATACCTGTTGGAGCCCTGAACAGTTCCTTTCTTTTAATTGTAAATGTAATGAACTCAATAATAAAAATGACTGGATAAAAAAAATCAATATAATTGGAATACATTATATTTTCAGCTCCTTAGATCAGGTGTCCTCAAACTACGGCCCGCGGGCCACATGCGGGTGTTTTTGCCGTTTTTTGTTTTTTTTTTTACTTCAAAATAAGATATGTGCAGTGTGCATAGGAATTTGTTCATAGTTTTTTTAAACTATAGTCCGGCCCTCCAACGGTCTGAGGGACAGTGAACTGGCCCCCTGTTTAAAAAGTTTGAGGACCCCTGCCTTAGATGAACAGTAGCATATTCTTTAAATCCAAAAGTCTTGTCTTTCTGGCAACTCTGGATATTTTCTTTATAGTTTATATTTTTTTCATGAAAGACAGCCATGCATGGAGAAATATATGTTCTCCCTCTATGTGATTACATTCATGTTATATTTAAGTTTGCAAACGAATGTGCTTAGCCTATTAGGGCTAAAATATGGTTTGACAAGTTCATAGAAAATAGAGCATCATGAATAGCTTTAGTTTTGCTTTCTGGAAGTTAACTTCTAATTTTCAGAAGGAATATATCTGTGAATTACCTTTTCCCAAAATACACTTACATTATCATAAATATGTAAAAATGTACATATTGACACCCTAATATTAAATATTGGTATTTATATTTTATAATGCTGATATTGTGAGTATTCCCAAATAGTAGTTGCAAGTCAAAATACATTTTAGCCTTCTCGATTTCTGAAATAAGGTTCAATTCTTTCCCAGTATTTCTCATTGGGGATTCTCTGAAGTCAACATGTACTCATCCAATAATAGTACATAAGAATTTGGAAATACGTTTTATTTGCTCAGAGCTTTTCCTGGGAATTCCAATATGCTCAAGGTAAATTCCCTGTCTTATTAAATAATTTTTCAAAACTCACACACTAGGATCATAACATACCACAGGTAAAGGCCTATGCTGCCAGTTGACTGGGAATGTAGAAATTAAGCTTGAGGAGAATAAAAAGCTATATGATTTCTTTTAAAGTTTCCAGTAAGATGAAGCATTGATCACAGAGAATTTTGATGCAGGGAACCATGTTCCACCAAGGACTCGAAGAGTTGGAAAGCCACTATTTAGCATACATTAAAGTTAATGAGAGACTATGTAAGGATGAAGGGAAATATGTCATATTGAACAAAGAATCAGCTATATGATGTTTTTACTTGAATATTAACAATGGCATCTTTGAAGGTCTGTTAATTACAGAGAGGAGACCCCATTCCTGGTTTCCCCTGACAGCCTAGTTCATGCCAGTTGTCTAACTATTGATAGACACACACACCCCTCTTGATTTTATTTCAAAAATTGTCACAGTTAGAACCATAAATCAAACTACTCAGGAGGAACTATTCATATGTATGTATCCCATCTTCTTCCACAGTCAATCCATTGTTAAGAAATTAAAGGAATCAAAAGGAAAGAATGTTTGACTTTCACTTCTTTGCTAACAAGGGTGCCCCAGAACTTCTGAATAGCTTATGGACAGAAGATGAACTATTTGCCACTATTACAGTCTCTGGGGACCCTCCACCACCCCCACCATCCACAAGTAATCTTCAGTGCAGTGTAGGCCTTTCCCCAAGAGGAATGATGTTGATGCCCATTCAAGCATACCTAATGGTGCCTGGGAGAAGCCTTGTGTGGCTTGACCTTCCAGTTCAACAGTGTGAATGATGTGGGGCTGGTGGCAGAGACCTGAGAAACCCGTGCTTTGGGCCCCACGCTTGGTTGGCACAGGAATTGAGACCTCATTATTGAGCTGGCTGCCCACTCTGCCAGGTAAATAAATTTCACATGTGGAAAAAGGTGTGTCTGCTGCTAGTTGTGGGTACACGCCAAATGTGGTGGTGTGATTTACATCTCAAATCAACACTACTTAGTCCATTCAGAGCTATTAAGTAATTGAACATGTATAATTTTAAGATGTAACCACTCTTAGCAGCTATGTTCACTTGCTCTGGGGAAGGGAATAAAGGGTAAAGAGAAGAATTACATGTGTATTAGACCTTTCATGAAAGGAGGAAGTCCCTTAGCAGGACTATGAGCTGTATAGCTTACAAGGATAAAATTGAAGCATGTCTTTTGGAAAGAGTTAAATCATGTTGTTGGGTGTGTGTTTTTTTTTCTCTAAATGCTGATTAAAGCATCCGATCTCAATGGGGCTATGTAATAAGGACATCAGTGATAATGCAAAGAAATTGTTTATCTTGTATGTGAGGCCATCCAAATTTCTTCCTTGATAAACCATAGATCACTAAGATTAACTGTTGTGTTCATTCTTGGTAATTTGCTTCTTCTTACATTGCTTGAATCTTAGAACTCAGAACTCTTTATCAAGTGTAATGGTGAAATTGCTTATACGTCTTTAACATAGGACCATATGCTTTTATTAGCACCATTTGTAGTTCATATATTAGATCTCAGAAACTCACTAAAAAACCTCCTGGAACCTTTCCCAGGCAGGTCACCCTCTACATCCATGTGGATTCTATATTCAAGGTGGTACCACCTTGTATGTTCACCATTGAACCCTCAGCCTCCAAAAGAGTACTTGGTTCATTGTGGAAATGCACACATATTTATTGATTGAATGAATATAAAATGAAAAAAAATGATTAAATGTACTTTTGTAATTGTATATTCTCTATGAGATTACCTTTACTACTGAAAGTGCTTTGCAGATGAAGATCCGGCTTGTACATCCAGTCCAACAATAAGCAAATGGCTATTTTGTGTACCTTTGATATCCTCTTATCAGCATCAGTTATGGTCAGACTTTGGATCTTCCTCCATGTCTCATACACTGCACACACACCCTGAGATTGACTGAGTTGAGATTACCACATAATAGCCTATATTGAACCTGTGGGGAACCACTGGTGACCTCAGAAGAGGCCCAGCCACCCCTAGCTTGTGATGCTTGTGTGAACATGCTTGTGTAAAATTCTTCCCACCTCCTTCTTTGACCAGGCCTTTCTATTGCTCAGACTATTGCTTATAAATCTCCAGTGGTCCCCAGGTCCTTTCAGAATAAATGGCAAGTATTGGCACTTGGGGTCTCTCACAAACTGGCCCCAATTTTCAGCTGAGACCATCTCCTACTACTCCCCTTCACTTCCTTCTAGAAGGCACCTCCTTTGCTTCAGTCATACCAGGATATTGTCTGTGCCCCAAACATACTCTTCAGGTTCACAGCTTGTTTTTATTCAGACAAACTCTCTCACACACTGCACCCAGTCCCAGCACTAATCACACTCCCATTATTTGTTTATAACCCCACCACCACCACCACCAACCTGTACAGCCAGGATTCCACACCATCTCTCTGTTGACATGTCTGCCATTTCCTCCTTCACATGCAACCCTTCTCAAGACAATGCTTCTGATGCTGTCATATCTTAGACTTGGTTCTCCCGCCAGCCTATCCTCACTGCGGAGTCCTGCACACGTGTAGGGCAGGAGTGCAGAATGTTATCTGTCCCTCCAGTCCCTGGCACAGTGGTGGGCAGGCTGGACACATTAATACGATGATCAGTGATCTGAACTCTTATTTGTTCCCTCTTTGGAAAATACCCTTTCAATGAAAAGGTGTAAATCTTAAATCCAACTTGATTTCTTATACAAGGAATTGAGAATTCCTATCATCTATTCACAGAAAGCCGTGCAATTGGCTTAGTCTTTAAAGGGCTAAGAAACATAATACTAATTCAGTTCATTTTGCCCTTGCATATATCAACAAGTGCATCATTTGATTATTGTCAGTGCTTCAGTATTTCCAGTTGGTACTGCACTCCATTTCTTACAAAGTGATGAATTTATTTCAAAATAGTAGGGAAAGTATATAGCTTCAAATTTTGGTAGCCTTAGTGAAGTTGGCTAGCTCATATTTTTAATATTAATCATTTCCATTTAGTTATAAGTTAACAGTTTTAAGGTATGACTGATGAACTAATAAATAAAATACAATAATGTTAATTAATGGAGCTGTTCTAGTTATTTAATTTTCATTACTTTTACATTTTAATTCACAAGGGACTCAATATCAGGGAATCAAATGAGCTTAAAAGTAATCAAAAGCAATTTTGAAAGTGTTACCAAAAAAATAAAGATTGTGTTGTTTTATTTTCTAAATAAAATTGCTACATTTAACCCCTACTTTTAAATGAAAGAATAGGTGGTTTACAATTTTTTCTTTTATTTAACATCTTTGGAAAGGCACTGACCATTGCCTTCTGCTGAATTTTAGATAAAAGAAAAGTAAGACCAGGTAAAAAAAAATTGAAATATGGTGTCCAATGAGTAATAAGGCCTGCTACTAAGTATGATCTATATAATTTAATATTTTCTCTTCCCATATTAAATCAAATTTGTAAACTGCTGCTTTATGCATGATATTCTGGATTTAGTCCTTCTAATTGATGCATTGCTTTAATAAACATGCCAGCCTAGAGATCACACTTCTCTTTGATTACTTCCAGGGATGATGAGCTTCCTAGATGTCCAGGTACAAAATTCAATTCAGGTAGCTCTAATTATAGAAAGGTCTTTATAATGGGTGAAATTTTCTCCCCTTCACCTGTTTCCCACTTGTCCTGTCCCACAGGTTTACCAAGTGTGTGTTCCTGAAGGACAGGAACTGTGTCTTGGTAATGGTTGGTTCTCCCACCTCACCAGCACCTACTTGGAGCTCAGTAAAGTCAGGGTCTCAGCTGTGTAGACAAACTCTTCACATATTGGAAGGCACTTAATGATCCCTGCTAGGTTTTCTTTTTCTACTCCAGCTCTCTCAGTGCTTCTCTTACTTGTATCCCCAACTATCATTTTATCCCCATCGTTATGCATGAATACTAAAATCCCAATTGGTAGGCACTCAAGGAACAGAAACTTGACTATTTAACACCCAATGAATTTGAAAGGAAGATAGGCTCCAAAGCATCTCCCAACCAGAAAATCATCTTGTAAAAAAGTCTTCAGATAATAGGAGCTATGTCCCTAAAGTCACTTGAATTGCAAGACTTGAAAAAATAACTTTGGCATACTAGTTGAATGTACTATCTGCAACCAATAGGCACATTATAAATACTGTAAAATTTGTGGTGTGATATTACAGAGTAATTCAATTACGAATAGTCTTCAGATACATAGGAGTTGGCAAACTATGGACTGAGGGCCCAATCCTACCTGCTGTCTGCTTTGTTAATGAAATTTTATGGGGATATATTTGCTGTTGCAAAACACACACACACACACACACACACACACACACACACACACACACACTTATAGCAATAAGTCCAAAGCAATGTATCTCTGCAGTAGGTCTTCACTACTTTGTATTTTTTACACTGGTAGGTAGGTTGATTGGTTGGTTGGTTGCTTGATTTTTGTTTGGTTGGTTTGGCTTATCCTCTCACACTCTCCTTCCGATCTATCCCACATGTCACTGCTCAGTTGAAATAACCACTTGCCACCCTAATCCTTCCCTTTTATCAACTACAAGAGCATTGAGAGAAATATTTCTCAGGCTAAATTATACTCTGCAGAGCTTAGCTAGGGTGTTGTCTAGAAATGTTAAACTGACTTAAGTAAGTTATTGATTTTTCTTTTTCTTTCATCTTTAGCTCATATTAGTAATCTGCCATGTCAATACTGGTGTGAAATTCCCCTCCATTCCACTATCCAATTTTACCCAATCTTTTCGTTCAAGATTAGGTTCAAACCACACTTCTCCCCAAATATCTCCCTGGTGAAGTTCACTTCATTTTTTTTTTTTTTTAGTTTAAGTTGTCATATTCCCAATTTATTCAAATGTGTAATATTTTCTGTGTAGCCCAATATTAATTTCTAGTTTTAAACATCATTTCCATTTCAAACTACTTTGCTCAAGGTAACAAACCATAAATGCTTTACTTTTTAAAAATTATCTCAACCCCAGAAATATACAATATGGAGTATATCTAGTGTATTCACTTTAACTCATTGAAGAATGACATTAAATAAAAGATAAATGTACTCAGGATTCAAGGAAACAGGTAGTTAAATGTTTAACCCTGTGTTTCTGAAGTATCTTTTTCTTCAAAATAGTATGCAAAATTACACTATCCCTTGTAAATTGAAAAGTCCATCATTAGATCATTTTCCTCTACAATTGTTGGCTGCCAAAGAGTGTTCCATGCAATGCACATTATTGTGGCTATCTATTACCTCCAGTGAACTAGCCCAGACCCTCATGGGTTTAACAACACTGTTTTTACTTGCTCCAGGTTCTTATGGCTTGAGAGTCTGGGAAGGGTTCATCTCATAGATCTGTTGCATGTGGCACTACTTGAGGTCATCTGCTCTACCCGCTGGTCTCAGAAGTAAGCACTAAGGAAGCTTCATCCATGTGTCAGGCACCCCAGTGTTCACTCTCCATGTGGCTAGCTTGGCCTTCCTCACAGCATGGATGTCACCAGTAGTCAGACTTCCAAAAAAGGAGCATTCTGTCATGAAGGTGTCTTACAGCTGTAGATCTCTTGAGGCCAGAAAGATAGAAAGCATCACTTCTGCTGCATTTTAATGGGCTAAGGAGGTCATGGCCAGGCCAGATCCAAGGGCAGGGAGGGAAATAGACATCCCTTCTCAATGGCTGAAGTAGCAAAAATTTGTGCTAACTTTAATTTGTCATATGCATTTCTGACATAAATGTGCCTAGTTTAACTGGCTGGACCAGCCAGGATTAGCTGATGCATTGGAACTGTAGCGTATCAGTCCAAAAACTACAAGTTGATTTCTGATCCCTTTGTGGATTTTTCGTGGTTTTTTCACCAAAAAAAGGCTCCGGGAAAAGTAGACGGAATCTCATAAAAATTCTCTACTAAATGACATAACCTCAGCAAAGAATAGTTGCCTAATACCATTTTATTTTATATAAAGGTATTTCTACTGACCTCTTCTCAATGGGTAATATATGTTGCTGTTTTTATAATAGTGATGATACTTTTCAAGGACCCAGGTGCATGAAGCTGCTCACATTTACAGCATGACAGGCTAGAATTTTTTATTGAATCTCTAAAAAGGAGAAGAAAGGGGAAATATTAAGTATCCCCCTAATGCTTTGTGTATACAAAAGTTACATTTTCCTTATATAAAACTGAAGGCTAAATACTGTACATTCATGTTCTCTATTCCCTGACACAAAATGCTGTTCCGCATTCCAAATTAGGCCAAAAAGAATGCTGTGGTGAGGTGTGTGTGTGTGGGGGAGGGGATATGTGTGCATACTTGCATGCAAGACAGTCTAAATAGATACTATCAAAATAATGAAGTGCATATATTCATCAGCTTATCAAATTGACATTCTGGGTCTAGCTCATCTAGGGGGAAAATGAAGTCATGTCCCAGGACAGTGCATTAACTATTTAAAATTCTAAGTTGGGGGGGGGGGGGTGAATTTGATATTGGTGGCAGTTTTCCACATTTTGAAGGTCAAAAAAGACACAGAAAAGGAAGTGGGGTTTTTATTCTTGTTTTGCCTTTATGCTTTTTCAAACAAATTTAAATTGTCCTTACCTGCACTATTATTTTTAAACTATTAATCATTTATAAATAGAGCAAGAGAAGCATGTCTTCCCTGACTCTGGAGGAATCAGTTTATTCTATTTTAAGCCCCATTTCAACATTTTACTCTTTTTCATGAGAGAGAGATAGAGAGAGAGGTTTAATATTAACTCATAATAATAAAAATAAAGTCACTTTATTTTTCTTTAGTGAAAATTGAGATCAGTTCCACCACTTATAAATAAAACCAATATTACATTTGTTTTCCTGGTTTTCTCTGTCTGAATAGGAAAAGAAATGAAAGAAAATCTCTCCTCCATTCGGGGTATCATTTTCTCCTTGGTTGATAATGACCTGTGTTTTGAGGGGTGATAACCCACTTTCTAGAGACTCTTTAATCATTTCACTTTTTTGATGCTTTAGGAAAATCTTTACAAATGTCAAGGTCTAGTTTCCATGGCAAATTTTCTGTGAGAAGGGCTCATTAGAGTAATTTATGGGGGGCTTGTATGACTTCAAAATGGGTCCAATAGGGACTAAACCAACACCATCAACTCATTTCATTTAGACCATTAAGCACATTAGGTGATGAGGATTTTGTCAGTTCCTCTCTAGCCAGATTAAACCAACAAATTAAAGATGAAGGATGCCCTTGCTGCCTGAGAAATCCCCAAGCTTCTTCATCAAAGCTCCCTCTGGGGCCCTGCTTTGCCCTATTGCCTTAAACCAACATGGAGCCCTCAGAAGCAGATCAGGGGCATGCTAATAACAACTGCCACTGATGAGCTCTGATTTATCTTTGTATAATTGTCTTCAATTAGAAACCACTAGGAACACATCATGGAACATTTATAAGTGAAAATAATGTTTCATTTAACAGGAAGCTTGAGTGAACGGGCTTAATTAAGGGGAGGAAAATTACTTTGTTCAAGTCTATAGGATGAACAGAATTTAACATGTGAAAAAAAAAGAGTTTACTAAATATTGGCATACAATGTAGTGTTTTCTTGAGAAGGATGGATTTATGAAACCACATGATTGTCTCACCACTGTGCTGTACACCTGAAACTAATACATCATAATATTGAATGTGAAAAAATGTAGAGTTGTTCCTATGCCAAATTGAAAAAGAACAACAATACTATATTGTCCCTTTTTGTCACAGTGCAATTGGTAGGAAGACAAAATTCAGTAAAATAAATAACGATTGTGTTGACAGTATGAACTGGAAATTCTTCCTTGTGCTAACAATGCTGATCTTCATTCCTGAACGAACGTTTCTGGAGTATTTGAAACAGATCTGCATACTGAGGAATACATGTGAATGCTATTTGGTCTCAGTCCCCAAAGAACTCACAGTTTGACAAATATTAAAAAGCAAAGCATCATAGTATGTTTTGATAAATGACAAAACTGCTCTGGGGACTCAGAGGATGCAGAGTCTCAATCAGCCTAGACATCTAAGGCAGGCAGCTATGTGTCCTCACCGTTGGCCAAGGGGGTCCTCACAGACCAAGCAAGCTCTGCAAAGGGCTTGGGTTTCATCTTGCAGGCAATGGGGAACCACTGAAGACTTTTGAACTAGGGATTTCCACTGGCAGATTTCTGCTTTAGGATGTTGATTTCAGTAACATTGGGGATAATTGATTGGAGCAAAAAAAGGCTGCAGGCATGAAGAATAGGAGGGAGGCTGCTAGAGTGAACCAAGGAGAGGTAGGGAAGGACTGGTTGATGCTCTCTGCCTGGGACCTTCATCTATGTTATCATTTAAACCCCACAGTGGCAAGCTGAGGCAGCTCATGTTCAGAGTAAGTAGGCTGCGATATCAACAGTGTCCAGTCCAAAATGAAAATATGAACTTGTTCAAAAAGCAGGGGCAGGGAAAATGCCATTAAAACTACTAAATGATACTAAAGCTTTTTTCTTTCTTCCATGGTCTCTCTCTTGACTTGTCATGATGTATTTTTATTTACTACGAAATGTCATTCCAAGTAAGTAAAAATTAAAATTTTAAGTTATTGACATGAAGTTCACCATTTATCTTTATATTGTGCAGTGCCAGATTTAAATGCAAATATAGGAGCATTTACTTATACACAGAATCACTGAAATTAGGCAATTCATATTCCATAGCCCATATATGCATATGTATTTCGTTCTTATCAGAGCGGTGAAAACACTGCACAAGCCTACTTCAACTATTTGTTTCCCTCTGCAAAATGCAAATATTCTACCAACATTCTCCTATTGAAGATAAAGAAAAACTGAAAAAAAAAATAGATCTGCCGTTTCCCATGTCTTTCCCTTTCCTTCTAGGTCATCATTTCCAGCATAAGTAGTTGGCCAACATAAGGGAGTAACCGTGAGTAAGAAAGGATATGATAATTATCATTCATGTTTTATAGACAGTCATTGCCTTATCCATTTAAAACAAGTTCTAGTTTGAAGGGAAAACATAGCCTTCTCGGTCTGTTGGTACTCCTGTCTATACTGCCATAAACTTAACACACCTACCTTGTACTGGCGTTTAGTCTTGCTGGACTCCCACAATACATCATGGGTCCTGCAGGACATAGCAAATGCAGCAAGGAAAGAGAGCATGCAAAGTGTGTATTTCTTCTCCACTCATGTACATGTTCCATTGTCTCATTGAATTTCACTTGCAAAAGTAGTCCAAAGGTAGAATTGTTGAGTTTCAAGATGGCAACAGTAGAGCATTAAACCAAGCTTGGGGCTCTCTGAGGATGGGGCAGTTTTAATTTTGGGAAGCCACAGGGCTCACTCCCATGAAGCCCACCCTGATAACATTATGTCAGTACATCGGAGGGGACTGAGAATAGAGAGGGCCTGTGACTTCATCCATGTTCCGCTGGGGCAGTGGGGAAGCTGTGATGATGTCTAAAAAATTATTTGGTGATACTTGTTATAGAATGGTAAGGCAGACTTTATCCAAGAGGGGCTACTACAATGTGGTTTTGTAGTAAGGGAGAGAGATTGGGCTCAACTCCCAATACAATAAGGAAAAGTGGGGATTTATAGCCAAGGAGTAAAGTGGATGGGAAATTACTAGGAGGGAGCATCAGGAGAAAAGGAGGATTTTGGCTAAACCAACCTAACAGGATTCTTGCTACACAGCCAGGGTGATTAGACACCTCCTGTGGGATGGTGGAGGATGAAGAGCCCCCTCAGATATCAGGAGTTATCAGATTCGGAGCGTGCAGGATTCTGGTTATACTGACTTAGAATGATTCTTGCTAAAACTGAACCCTAAGATTGGACCTAGTGAAAACGAGACCATAGAAGAGCCAAACAAAATTTTGATCAAGGCGGGAATCTTTGTCCTTGGAAAGAATTAACTCCCATCCTAAAGGCACAGAGCTTTTCTGCCGTTTTGAAAAGCTCTCACCACCAGGCAAGAGATGACAAAAAGTTCCAATCATGTCATCTAAAGGGAGTAGGTTTCAAAGGACATTTACAAGGGAGAATGGATAGGTAGATGCTTAGGATCTCAGAAGTGATTTTGGAGAAGATAAGCTTTTAAATATCTTAAGAACATTAATAGATCCTTAAATCCATGCATTTGTAAATGATTTTATGCATTTGACTGGAAGTGCATTTGTTTAGTGAGACCTCCCATTCGAATCCTCATTCTTTCACGAAGGAGGACTCCAGGACAAGCACAGCTGCCACGCGATGGGGAGATGGGGAGAACATGAGGCTGACCCAGCTGCTCAGTTTCAAATATCAGATATTAAATGTTGGGAAAAAAGTGCTATTTTAATGTAACATTTTTCCACTGCAATAAATATGAAAAGAAACAGATGTAATCAAGTAGACCAGTTTCCAGGAGTTGGGGCCGTGGGAAGACGGTCATAGAAGCAGATTGGCAGAGCCGTAGCTCCTCTGTGAATTATCAAGAGCATATCTGCCCGGTGAAAGCATAACTTTCATGAACACACACCCAGAGAGCCGATGTGTACTATATGAGGTCCCGGACTTACACAGAATGCATTAGGACTGCTACTTAGTACTGTAAGCCAAATGCCATTTTTTATTTTCCCTGTAAATATATGGCAATGTAAGTGCATGCAGGGCTCTGATGAGCTTAGCTATAATGGATGAGTTTTCATTCAGAAACAGCACAGTTCTTGCATCTGATTTGCAGTGGGCAGTGTGATTGGTATATTATGTTCCAGGGCTAATGCCTTCATTCACAGAACAAAGCAGGACTGAGCCCAGGTGGTGTCACCTGAGCTCCAGCAGCTAAGACTGGAGAACAAAAAGGATAATCAGCACTGGTTTTCTTTTTTTCTCTCTTTCTTCTCCCTCCATTCCTTCCTTCCTTTCTTTTTATTCCAATATTTTTTTTAATTCTACTTTAATTATTACTAGGAAGTAATTGAGGGGCATATTGCATATTGGAGAACCAGTTCAGGGAAAAGAGCAAAGTATATCAAACCATACCTCTATTTTTTTAGCTTTTTATTTTGAAATGCTTCTAGATTCATAGGAAGTTGCCAAGTGAAATACTTGGAGAAGTTTCCTGTAACTTCTCCCCATTCTCACAATAGAAGCATCAGGCATACCTACGTAGGACAGCATTAAAATCGGGAAATGTACATTGGTACAGTCCATAGATTTCCCCAGGTTTACATGCACTCATTTGTGTGTATGTGTTTGTGTGTTTCTATGCAATTTTATTGCATAAATAGCTTTGTGTAACCATCACCACAATCAACATACAGGACCACTTTATCATCACAGGCCCCTCATATTACCCCTTTATAACTGCATCTACTTTCCCTTAGCCCAGGCAAAAACTAATCTATTTTCTATAATTTTGCTATTTCAAGAATGTTCTTTATCTTTTGCAGTCAGCATAATTTCCTTGAGATCTCTCCAAGTTGTCACTGTCGTATATATCAATAACCCATTTCATTTTATTGCTGCATACATCTTTCTTGTATGGATGTATCAGCTTGTTTAACCATTCACCTGTTGCAAGACATTTGGTTGTTTCTAGTTGTTGGCAATTAGGAATAGACTGCTATGAACATTTGGACACCCATTAAACTGAACCTTCAAATTGTTTATAAAGCACTCTGCTCCAAAGGAAGTGATATAATACCATGAGAGTTGTTTATGAATATTGCATAGTTTCTGCTCTGTAAGGACACTAAAATTGAAATTTATTTTTAAAATCATATATTGGTATTCAAAGTCACAAAACAAAAGATCACTTTTCTCTTTCCTATGAAACAGAAGTGGTTATTTGCATAAATTCCATTAAATATATGAGGTGTCAGCTTCACATATATTAATGAAATCAATTTCAGTTCAGTTCAATACCATAATAGACAACACACTTATAAAACAAGAGCAAATCGGTGTGTTGTAGAGAAACAGAAGAGTGAGGTACACACACATATGCATATTCACAGGCACATATGCATAAACATACTTCATATTCACAGGCACATATGCATAAACATACACACACACACACACACACAGATGTATACACACACAATCACAAGAAGCTAGAAAAACATAAATGTGATGTCTCCTTTTGCCCAGAGATGCCTCTAAGGTGAAGGAGCTTGCTTCACAGATAGGATCCTAACAACAGGGACAATTCTGGAATATTCAATACAGAAGACTAAAACTTGGAACATCTAAGAACCTTAGTATAGATGCCACCTCTGTCAACCAACACACCAACTGCTCTTCTCCTGCCTGAGAAATTAGCTCTGAATGATCAGACTGCAAAACACAGTGGAGCTCTCTTTCCGCCACAGGATCAACAAATGAAGGGATCAGGTTAATCAAAAGTCTAACTTTGAGGTGCTGTGGAAGTCAGTAATATAACAATATAGAATGCATTTGGCACATAAACCACATGAACTCTTCAATTTTTGATAGTTTGAAGGCATTTGAGAATATTGTAAGATCTGAGTCATCAAGGCATAGTATTTCTGGTCATCTGCAATTGTAATTCACCACATTTCAATTCATGCAATGCTCACAGACAAAGGTATTTTGGCATTTATTGTCTAATGTGGCTGGCATTCAGAAACATTGCTTCAACTACAGTAAAATTCTGGCATATTGTATAAGCAGTTAAAAAAAATAATGCCTAGTCCTAGCCAGTTTTGCTCAGTAGTTATAGTGTAGACTCACGAACAGAAGGGTCTTGGGTTTAATTCTGGTCAAGGGCATGTGCCTCGATTATAGGCCGCATGCAGGAGGCAGCCAATTGATGTGTCTCTTTCACATCAATGTTTCTCTCTGTCTCTCCTCCTCCCTTTCACTCTCTCTAAAAAAATAAATGGAAAAAAAATACCCTTGGGTGAGAATTAACAAAAATACAAAAAACAAAAACCTAGCCCATCATGAGAAGTCTCCCAGAAAACTATGGAAGGGGATATAATGTGAGAATTTTCTAATTTATAATTCACCATTCGTTTCTTCTCCTGATATTAAATTATATATAGATATATAGACACATAGATATACAGATATATAATGTCTCTTATAATATAAGTACAGAAACTTGAATGCATGTATTTCCCATAGTAAGAGCTTGGCTTTTGTGTAGCTAGCATATTTTGGGTGATTGAGCCTAGGGCTTAATTCTTTGTGTTTGCTGGAAACTGGAGTATGTATTTTGAAGGAACACAAACAAAACAGAATTCATGTTAATTCTCCCTCGTTTAGCTCTAGCTGGCCAGCTCACAAACCCGACAGTGTGGTGTGTTTTGTGATAAACATTGGAACCATGTGTATCCAGGCTACAGTGTGGGAGCTGGTACCTCTCTGCGGTATCAGTCGTCTGCATAATTTGTCCAACTCCAACGAAATTAGTTTAGAATGTGAATTTCCTCTGCCTCAAACCAAAAAGAGAATTCATAATAGCACTTTTGGTCTGATTTGTTTTCTCCCAAGGTTTTGAAAATAACAAGTTGTCTTTAAGCTTTTACTAAGGCAAGACCGGTGTCAGTTGCAAGGAGAAGCATCCTGTGTGGGACAGACTGGAAAACTTACACTGTCAAAGAGCATCATCTTTCCTTGATGAGACAGCCTTTCTTTTTCTTCCCCAGTTCAGTATGGGAAAATGGACAATTTCAACTCCACAAAGCCTGTACCATATTTTCATGATAATATTTATTGGCCCCAAACACAGACATGTTGAATTCCATGTTGTTGACTTATTGGACTTCCTCTCCTCTGAGCTGGCTGTGCTCTCTCAGGCCTCTGTTCCTCTTCTTGTGATAACAATAGCTTACTCCCCCCCCCCCACCCACCCACCACCACCACCACCACCACTGTAAAGCCTCATATGTTCCCAGCACTGTTGTTTGGGTTTTATATACATTACAGTCTTGACTTTCACATGATTCCCAGGAGGATCATTCACATGATTCTAGTTATATCCACAATTTCCAATTAGGGAAACTGAGGCTTGGAGAAAAGTATGTGATGTGCTCAAGGTCCCATGGCCTGGTGTGCAGGAATACCTTGAATGCAGCTCTTCTTTTTTTATAAATATATTTTATTGATTTATTACAGTGAGGAAGAAAGAGGGATAGAGGGTTAGAAACATCGATGAGAGAGAAACATCGACCAGCTGCCTCTTGCACACCCGCTACTGGGGATGTGCCCGCAACCAAGGTACATGCCCTTGACCAGAATCGAACCTGGGACCCTTCAGTCCGCAGGCCAATGCTCCATCCATTGAGCCAAACCGGTTTCAGCTGCAGCTCTTCTTGCCATGATCCTCCAGTACTGTGCGCTTTCCTACCCACATCCTGATTAGACTGCAGTCACAGGTAGCTCGCTCTGGGTCTCTCTGCTCTGGATACGAAAAGTCAAGGGAGCTGTCACCAAGAGTTTGTGGTGAGCATGTCTTACCATTTTCTCCAGGACTGGTTGTGACCAACAGCCTAGCCATAGAATCCACCTTGCCTAGGTATTTTCTTAAGGTCCGCTCTTCCCATTGCCTCATATCTGTCCCCTTTTGACCCTCCCACAATGGCCTTCAGTGTACCCCTAGGGATGAAATAGATTAGCATAAGCCATAATCTATAAACCATATAATAATCCTATCTAATAAAGAGGGAATGTGCTAATGGACCCTCATGCTGTCGCAAAGATGGTAGTGCCCACAGCCAGTAAGGAGGGAATATGCTAATTGGCTGCCACACCCTCAAAGATGGAGGCACCCACAGCCACAAGATGGTGGCGCCTAGTCCCCTCAGCCCCTCCAGGGCGGCAGGCGCGAGGCAAGGCCAGGCCCGCTGGGCCCAGCTGCTCCACACGCCTGCCTCCAGAGTCCCCCAGTCCCGTCAGCCCCCGAGCCATCCAGGGCGGCCTGATGTGCAGACAAGCCTCGGATGGTGGCTGCCAAGCCGCCCAGGGCCGCCTGAGGCTCAGGTAACCAGGGCTGGCCGAGGCTTTTGCTGCTGGCAGTGGCAGCAGCAGAGGTGTGATGGGGGCATCACCTTCCCCTCATCGCTGGGTCACTTCCTGCCCCTGAGGGCTCCTGGACTGTGAGATGGGGCAGGCTGGGCTGAGGGACCCCCCCCTCCAGTGTATGAATTTTCATGCACCGGGCCTCTACTATGTAATAAAATAGGAAGCAAATTCATACTTGGTCAGAAGGTACCAGTCCCTGATCACCTGATAAGTCACTTGAGATAAACTAATTTATTTAATCTTCCAAATGCCTGCATCATATAGTACATTTCTTATGTGTAAGTTGCACTTTCTACTCTATTTTTGTTTTTGAGAACTACCCATGTTGATATATATATGTAGTATCTGGCTAACTTACGTAAGAAATAAGACGAGCCCCCAAATTCAGGGGTCCTGGTAGAACACAAAACATACTCAGGAGCCAGGCAACAAGACAAATATCTTTACTTCTACGTAGGAGGGTGCGCAACACATGGTCCGGAAACACGCTCACACTGAGCAGGCGGTCTGCTTGGCATTTTAATCCTGACGCACGTTACCTGCCCCTCACTCTTGATTGGAGCTCAGGCTCTCAGTCTTTCTTAATTGGCTAGTTTGAAGGGAGGGGTTGGCCTTTGCAGTTTCAAGATGTTGGCCCCCAGGGGAGCTGCAAGCCATGCGGCCAACATGGCAGCTGCCAAATTACACAGTCCAAAATGGTGGCTGTCTAAACTGTTCTTTGACAGAAAAGATGACTTGTTTATTCTCACACTTATTTTAACTGATGAATAATTTAATCTAGATGTGCGTCATATATGATATGTAATCATATCAGTATATGTTTCTACTTCCCTATTGCTGATCACTTAGGTTGTTCCATTGTTTTGTTACTGTGGACATAAAGGCATGAACAGTTCTGTACAGTCTCCTGGGCTCAGGTACATGGGTTTCCCTGGAGGCTCTACCCAGAGAAGACTGCTGGGTGGTTGGGTATTTGCATGTAAGACATTGCCAGGCATTGTCTCATAGCTCACCCAAGAGTTTCCTGAATTTACTCCCCGATGTACAATGTATGACAATTCTTATTTCCCTACCCCCTCCCAACATTGTGTACTGTCAGACTTCCTAATTGTTAGACAGCCTAGAGTACAAAGAGGTATCTCATGGCTAATTTTCATTCCTCCAATTCCTAATAGGGTTGAGTATTTTTTTAATGTGTTCAGTCACCATCCCTTATTGGTTTTTCTATGCCTCAGCTATACATATATTTGTTGACCTCTCTTCTATTTGATCTCTTAATCTCTGTCTTATTACTTTGTAAGAGTTCTTTGTATGTTCTGAAAACGAACTCTTTGTAGGTTAATTGCATTGCAAATAGCTTCTCCTAGGATGTGACTTGTTTTACAACTTGATTTCTGGTGTTTATGTTTTAGTTTTTATCACCTAGGAGTTTACTTTTGATGCAGCCAACTGTGTGGATAGAATGGCAGTTGAGAAAGTGGCCTCTAGTACCAAATGGCAGGATCAGAATTCTGGCTCTACTACTTGCTAGCTCTGCAATCCCCAGCAAGTTCCTTAACATATTTTACCTCAGTTTCATTATCTGTAAAATGGGAATGTATTACTTCTCTTAAAAGACTTGGCAAGAAGATCATCTACCATATTGCCTGATATAAAGTGAGAGTTATGTAAGTATTAGCTACTAAAATTGGCCCTTTTCATATTTTGTTTTTGAAACTCTTTCTTAACATCACTGATTTACGTACATATTTAGGTATATAGTTAAAGGTTAATGTTACTTATGATAGTCTTTGTTATACATTTTTTCTCATAATATTTGGATTCTGAAACTTAAACATAGTTATGATTAAATACATTTGGAATGATCTAAATTACGTTGATATATTTCAGTACAATGACTTCTATTTCAATAAATAGCATTTTGGAATGAAAGCCAACTTTATTTCTTGAAATGGAACATGCATGTAGTTACAACAGCTTCAAAAATGACTTTTATGTTATAGTAAATTGGATAATATTATTGGGAGAAAGTTCTTCATGAGTAATTCCTAAACACCTGAAATAAGAGGGTTGGAGACACAGGCATAATCCATGTTCATTGAATGCATAAATAGCCTGTTTGCTTTTTAAAAAGCACCCACCTCAGAGCAGTTTTAAGAGAAGGGATTAATGCATAAACTATGCAATTGCATAGAATCCCCTAACAGACAGAGTAAAGTGTACATTCAGAGGAAATAAAATCCAAACCAGGTCTCTCTTGGGACTTCCATTTTCTGTGATCATTCATACTTTTAATGCATTTTAACTGCACCAACGGAATCAGGAAACTATTTATGTGATTAATGTTCTTTGACTGCCCCAAAGGAATGCCCTTCTGCTTGGAGAGAATAGTTTTTTAGTCACTGCCAATGGTATTTTCTAATTGTAATAAAAAAAAAATGCTTCTTCTTTCTTCTGTTGCATCTTAAAATAGAAACACTTTTGAAAGACATGAACAAAAAGTAAGTATTATGAAATCACCCATTATTGTCGATGAGGCTAAATCTCTGAGGATGGGTACAAGACATCTCCCAGCTCAATGTGTGGAAATGAAGAGAGAGAAGCAAGAAATACCTTATAAATATAAATGATGGCACTTTTAAAGTATATATATATATATATATATATATATATATATATATATATACTTTTATTGATTTCAGAGAGGAAAGGAGAGGGAGAGAGAAATAGAAACATCAATGATGAGAGAGAATCATTGATCAGATGCCCCTTATTGGGGATTGAGCAGGCAAACTAGGCATGTACCATGACTTCTTGGTTCATAGATCGGTGCTCAACCACTGAGCCACGCTGGCAGGTGATGGCACATTTCTCTATTATTCAGTGTGACATTTATTCTACGGAAACAACCTTCCAACAGCAGAGTTTTAACGAACATTGGTTTGTTTCTTACCCATGCTTTGTCTTGTATGGGTTGGCGGAGATCTTTCTTTCACATGGTTACTGAGGGATCCATCTCAACACAGGGCTTAACAGGGAATGAGAGCATGAAGATCGCATTCCTGCCTTTCTCTGCCTGGAGCAGGAGATGGCACTTGTCCCTTCTTCTCACAGACTTTCACATGGCTCCGTCTCTGTGCAAGGGGGCAGGAAGTGTGGTCTTCATTGTGCTTGCAGAGAGAGAAGTGTGGGACTTCGGTGAGCCCTGGGAGAAGCTTCCAGTGACTGGCTCACTCTTACTGCATTGGGTGGGAACTAACCTTAGTGTGTTTCTCTCTATAGCTGTCACTTAGGAGGTAGGAATGTGAGTTTTGGAGTTGAACCGATTAGTTTAATCCCCTACTGAGTTCCTTAAGATCCCTGTGGTCAAGTTAGTTAGCATCAATAAGCCTGTTATTCTCCATCTGCCAAAATAAATGTGTGATTGTTGTGAATTAGCAGAGACGTGGTATACAGTAAGTACTGACAAAAGGGCTGCACTGATAAAAGAAATGTAGTAGCCAAAACCGGTTTGGCTCAGTGGATAGAGCGTCGGCCTGCGGACTGAAAGGTCCCAGGTTCGATTCCGGTCAGGGCATGTACCTTGGTTGCGGGCACATCCCCAGTAGGGGGTGTGCAAGAGGCAGCTGATCGATGATTCTCTCTCATTGATGTTTCTAACTCTCTATCCCTCTCTCTTCCTCTCTGTAAAAAATCAATTAAAAAAAAAATATATATATATATATATATATATATATATATATATATATATATATATATATATATATAAAGAAATGTAGTAGTAAATCCTGGAGGATATAACAGAACATTTTTATTGTATCAGAAAAATAATGTCAGTTTCCTGGGACTGCCATTAACACATCACCGCAATTGTGAGGCTTAAAACAAAAGGAACTTATTCTCTCCAAGTTTGAGGGGGAGGAGAAGTTCAAAGTCAAGGTGTGTCTGCAGGGCTGTGAACCCTATGAAGGCTCCAGAGAAGGATCCTTTCTTATCTCTTCATGGTCCCCATGGCTCCAGGCATTCCTTGGCTTGTGGAGGCCTAACTCCAATCTCTACTTCCATCCTCCCTGGCCTTCTCTGTGTCTCTCTCCTCTTCTATCTCTCATAAGGACACTTATCATTGGATTCAGGACTATCTCATCCAAAGTTCTTTAATTACATCTGCAAAACCGTTTTTTCCAGTAACGATTCTTCATTTCTAGGGATTTGATGTGGACATATCTATGAGGAGAGTGAGACATCATTCCGAAAATATGGAAGTATTTTCTACTATATTAGCATCACCTATTAAATGAACATGCTCTGCAGTTTTTAAAATATTGATTATAGGATGACAATTCTGTTTTAAGTGTTAAGCTTTGTAGATAGATGGTACTGCTATATAATGTTACATCTTTTTAATGCAAAAAAAAAGTTGCACTGGACTGACTTTGTAATGTTATCATTTCATGTATTTAATGTCTATAGCTCTCATCATTGTAAAACCATTTTCAAGTTTGCTCACATGCATTGGCTTCAGAGCAATATACCCTGTAAAAGTTGTATGTCTCTTAAGGGATTACTCATGTATTCATTTATATCAATCATGGGTTTTCTGAACCCTGATTTATGCCATAATTTATTTTTCCTCCTGTAAATGTATTCAAAAGTCATCTCCTAGGTATAGATTAGAGTTCTAAAATCCACTTGCTGTTGGGACACTGATGAGCTATTCATGGAGGCTACTTGATCAGAGTAAAAGATGCAGTGAAATAAGTGTAGAAAATCATTCTGGAAGTGATGCCTGTCAGTGATTGGCATCTAGATTTCTCAATTATTAACATATTAAATGGGGCATATTGGAAGTACTTGTGTATATAATGAATTTATTATATTTAGACATTTTAAACTTATGCATATATTTAATAAAGCATTCAAAATGAATCTATGTTGTCTACATAGTTGCATTCTGCACAATATCTTTGGTATATTATGCATATGAACATATGCATACTGGGGTCATTTTATAAAATGAATGTATACAGTGAGAATTTGGGAACTGCATATTCAATTGGTGGTAAAGTGTTATAATTTTTAAATTACTTAATGTAAACTATAATAATCAGCTTAAAGGAACAGTTCACCTGATATGTCTACAAGAAGGTATAGGTTTATTTTATCATCCTTATAATGAAAAAGAGGAGTGTTATTTCTTTTTTAAACTGCCTCACAAAGTCTACATGAAACTTTTCAGACTTGTATTTTAAAAGCACTAAAATTGGGTTGAACTGCATGTATATAAAAACTATTATAAGGAACAAGTGTAATATGTTTGGCTTTGTGAAAATTGAGCTGTTCTTTTGAAAATCACTGGACAATATCCATTTATAATCTGCTAATACCTGTGAATCAAAAGAGGTGTACATCAAATGGATTAAAGTTAAGGTTGTATCAAAATGAGGTCTCTTTTTTCAGTAAGAAATTAAAGCAAGTGCCAGGGAGCCACCATTACTACCCTAATGCCTTTGTGTCTTGTGGTGTAGGGTCCTTTTGTTTCTAATCCATGCATTATACCTATGTGTTCTCTTTCTTACAGTTCAGCAGAAGAGCAGTTTCACTGGCAGTCACAAGGTAAAGTAAGCTTTCTTTGTTAAAAAAAATACATTTTTATTGATTTATTGATTTCAGAGAGGAAGGAAGAGGGAGAGAGAGAGAAAAAAAAATCATTGATGAGAGAGGATCATTGATTGGCTGCCTCCTGCATGCCCCACACCAGGGATCAAGCCTACAACCCAGGCATATGCCTTGATGAGAATTGAACTATGACCTCCTGGTTCATAGGTCAATGCTCAACCACTGAGTCAGGTCAGTTGGGCCAAGTATGCCTTCTTGATGAACACTTATTACATGTGTCTCTATTGATTAATTTCCTTGTGAACTTTAAGAAGAGACTTATGAAAATGAACATGACAACAACATAACACTAAAATTAAATGAAGTTGTTGTGATAGCTCACACTTTCATGGGACCTAAGTTCTCACAATTCCCTAGTCACTTTCTGTCCTTCATGTGCACATGGAATTGGGGGAGGGTGAGTTTAGCTTTTAACACTGATTGACTGAAGATTACACTATGATACTGAGTGAGAACTTCATAGAGGTCATATGTTCATTTAGGGTACTTTGATTTTTAAGTGATTGCCTTAAGCTTTAATATCATCTCATGTTTATGACTTTAAAATACTACAATTTCAGATGGTCAAAAAGATATCGAAGATGAACTCACAACAGGTCTGGAGCTGGTGGACTCCTGTATTAGATCGCTGCAGGAATCTGGAATACTTGACCCACAGGATTATTCCACAAGTGAAAGTAAGTCAAGTGACAATTATATTCGAAGACAATTAAAATAATATCATGCCATTATTTTTCTAATATAATTAATATTATGAGACATATCGAATAGGACTTCTAGATATGTTTATACTTATTTTATGTATTTCGCTTCTCTCTCATCTACTTCCTTCCCACATTACCCCTCCCCAACTCACATGAGATTGTAAATGCTCTTAAATCAGTAATTGGCATCTAATGTTTTCACCAATTACTGATGTAATGATTATTTTCACCAATTACTGATGTAATGGTGATTCTCAACAATTCTCTGATAACCATTTTAGCCTCTAGACCAGCACATTGTATGAACACATCATTTTTTGTGTTTAATCAACTCAGTGTCTGCTTTAAAATTAATTGACAATGCTTTACTCCTACAGATTATTGTTGGTAGAGATTATAAGCCATATAGCAATTATATAACAAAATAAGAAAGCGGGTGCAATATATGCTACTGTTTAAGTGTAATACACTTTTTACAATTCTATATTTAGCAATTTTATATTGCTGTATTAATCTCAATAGAGTATTTAAAGATTTCTTTACCTCCACTTAATTACATATTTTTCAACCAGAGTGGTTGAGATGTAAAATAAAAGTGCTGAATTGAAATGAGCCTCACATTAATAAATCATAAAATTATCTTAACTTATTTCAATAAAATCCTATAAAAAGCTAAAAATTAAATCATTAAAACTTACATTATCTTGATAATTTCTACATTAGAAATCAGTGGAGCATTTTATTCCTTAATTTATAAAAATAAAATTTCCTTGAATATTCATCAAGGTTTGCCATAGAAAAGGAAGAAGATATAAGAATAAAATAGTATAGTGATCTTGAAACCATTTAACTTACATGTTAGTTTATTTTCTCTATAATCTTTCTAATTCCACTACTCTTAGGGCAGTATCATCATGAATATCCAGATTTATTTAAATCCATCCCCTCAATAAAGCTCCTAAAGTAAGATGCATGATTTGTAATATCCTTGTTCTCTCTATTTGGTATTTTTTAAAATGTAGGATTGTTATCTCTTCTCTCTGAGTCAATATTTCCTTTGTACGGGCAGTTGTACTTAAAATATATTTAATTAATATTTGATGTACTCAAACTCCCCCTTTATTAGAGAGTAAGGAAAGCAGAGATAAAATAGTGTATCTTGGGATTATATTGGATATCTCATTTTTGACATTAAATAATAAACATTTTATTATGAGGTTAGGAGAGGGGATAAGTTTTAATACATGGAGAGTATATAAAAATAAGAAAGAGTAAAATTAAAATGAGATAAACCGACTCTACCAATCTAGCTCTACATGTAAGCACAATGGGTTTCTTTGAAAAGAATAAAAATTCAAGTTTGTAGTAAACAAAGATAAAATATTGATGTGATGTTTATGAGACACTAATATTAATGAAGTAAATGTTGAAATTAAAGGAACAGATACACTAGTGATGGCACATACAAAGAACACACAGAGTGGAATTGAGAAACAAATGTGAGATGAAGTGGAATTTCATGCAGAAGCACTAAGCATGGTCAAAAGGAATTGCCAAGTGAAAACAACTTATAAAGATGTGATAAACTCATAATAAAATCTAGTGAACATACATGCACCAAACTATATAGCATCTGAATATTAAAACAAAAAATATTAAAATGATAAAATTGATGAAAAATATTATGACTATATCAATGCCTGTTTATCAACTAGACTGAATACTAGAGGAAAAATCCACAGAAATCCGGAACAAATAATAAAATAACTTACATTTGCTGAATGGTAATATACATTTGTTATATATGCCCAAGGAATAATTATAAATATTGATCTGAACTATATGGTAAAGACAATCCTATACATTAAAAAGTATAGTCCTAGCCAGTTTGGTCAGTGGATAGAGCGTTGGCCTGCAGACTGAAAAGTTTCAGGTTCTATTCTGGTCAAGGGCACCTGCTGGGATTGTGGGCTCAATCCCCAGTAGGGGGCATGCATGAGGCAGCCAGTCAATGATTCTCTCTCATCATTGATGTTTCTATCTCTCTCTCCTTCCCCTTTCCTCTCTGAAATCAATTTTAAAAAGCATAGAAAGGTCACATTTTTAATAATAATTCAGTAAAATTGAATAACAAAAAATAAGCAAAAATCCTATCTAATAAAAGAGCAATATGCAAATTGACCATACCTCTGCTACACCCACAAGCCACACCCATCAACCAATCAGGAGTGAGTATGCAAATTAACCCAACCAACATGGCTGCAGCCACAGAGAAAGCAGGAGGCTTGGGTTTCCCTGGCAATGGAGGAAGCCAAGCTTTCCTCCAGCCCTGGCCAGCCCATGCCTCCGCTCAAGGCTACAAAGTTTCAATTATAGAAGATAAATAAATCCCAGGTACCAGGGCCTCCACTTGGGTCGCCGGGGGCATGGCCGGCCTGCAAACCACCACAGGCCCCTCACCCAGGCCGCCCCACACCCCAAGGGAACCCCCAACCTGATCCAGGACACCCTTCAGGGCAAACCACCCGGCCCCCAGCCATGCACCAGGCCTCTATCCTATCTAATCCTATCTAATAAAAGAATAACATGCAAATTGACCATCACTCCAACACACGCAATGGCTGCCCCCATGTGATCAAAGATGACTGCCCCCAGGTGGACACAAGATGGCCACCACAAGATGGCCAGCAGAGCAGGGCAGTTGGGAGGGACCAGGCATGCAAGGAAGGGCAGTTGGGAGTGATCAAGCCTGCAGGGGAGGGCAGTTAGGGGTGACCAGGCCAGCAGAGGAGGGAAGTTGGGGGGTGACCGGGCCTGCGGGAAAGGTCAGTTTGGGGGGACCCAGGCCTGCAGGGGAGAGCAGTTGGGGGTGACCAGGCCTCCAGGGGAGGGCAGTTAGGGGTGACCACGCCTGCAGGGGAGGCAGTTAGGAGTGACCAGGTCTTCAGGGGAGGGCAGTTAGGGGCAAACAGGCTGGCAAGGGAGCAGTTAGGCAGCAATCAGGCTGGTAGGGGAGTGGTTAGGGGGTGATCAGGCTGGCAGGCAGAAGTGGTTAGGGGCAATCAGGAAGGCAGGCAGGCGAGGAGTTGGGAGACAGCAGTCCTGGATTGTGAGAGGGATGTCCGACTGCCCAGGTAGGATCGGGCCTAATGGGCAGTCGGACATTTCTCTAGGGGTCCCAGATTGGAGAGGGTACAGGCTGGGCTGAGGGACAGACACCCCCGTGCACGAATTTTGTGCACCAGGCCTCTGGTATAATTATATTAAAATTAAGAACCAGGCTTTTGGATCTACTGAAACAAATTTGGTCACTGCTGGATTTTTGTTTTTCAGAAAGATTAGTTATTATGTACTGAATTAGCTGTCTGAAAACGCTTAGGATTTTAGTTGATTGTCCTTTTTATAAGCCTATACTTCCTTGTTTGAAGATAGAAACAAGGCAAACACAATAACAACCAAAGAAAGAAACAGGTGGTGGAAGTGCCACCTAAAAGTTTTATGCCAAAGGCTCTGAACCACAGTGAAATGTGAAATATTGTTGTTCTTAACATTTTCAGAGTCAGTTGAGAAGAATTAATTGAGTAAAATTTAGGAAATTAATTTTAAAGTATTGAGTGAATAACTAACATTTTGGGTATTAACTGTTGCTAATTTTAAGTACTTATCAAATAAAATCCCAGTTTTTGTTTGTATCTGTATCAAAGTTCAGAATGGAAATAGATTCTTCTCAAAAGAGTTGAACTGAAGGGAATTTGAGGTACTATTTACAAAGATTAATGGAATAAATGATGCCTGCTGAGGTTCACAGGGAACAGCAACAGACTGAAACCCTTGCCACCCTCAGTCCTGAAGGAAAGTGTAGGGAATAGTACCAGCAGAGTCAAGAGGCATGGCAGGAGCAGAGGAATAAATAGGACCTCTTTCCCCTCTCGCTTTCTCCTGCCCTTCCTGTGCGTCCTAATAGCCAAATCCAATCAGAAAACAAATAGAAGTGACTCTTGTGACACAGTCTATATGGTGCAAAGGGAAGAGAATGAATATGGGGAGCAAAGAAAATAGTCAGCAGAACATTCTGCAAAAGGCTAGAAGATACCATGTTTATATTCTTTTTTATTGATTTTTATTTTCATTTTTTTAAATTTTATTTTATTGTTTAAAGTATTACAAATAGTAGTACATATGTCTCCTTTTTTTCCCCATTGACTTTCCCCCGGTCTCCTCTACCCCACCGCACATGCCCTCACCCCACCCCACCCCCAGTATCTTGAGTCCATTGTCCATTGGTTATGCTTATATGCATGCATACAAGTCCTTCGGTTCATCTCTTACCTCCCCCTGCAACCCTCCCCAGCCTTCCTGCTGTAATTTGACAGTCTGTTCGATGCTTCTCTGCCTCTGTATCTATCTTTTTGTTCATCAGGTTATAATTTTCTTTATTATCCATAAATGAGTGATATCATGTGGTATTCTTGTCATTTGCAGCAGCATGGATGGAACTGGAGAGCATTATACTAAGTGAAATAAGCCAGTCAGTGAAAGAAAAATACCATGTTTATATTCTTGATATATAAATTCAACACATAGACATGTTGTGGCTCTATGACACATTTCATCTAGTATTATGAGCCCATCAGATTCTGCTAGTCCCTTGATTTTGTGATTATCCAATCAATGGATTCATTAGCTAGAACAGATATGAAATAGCTAATGCGAAACTGGATCTGGCACACTGCCCTTGAGAGCCAGCCTCTTAGTCCTAACTCAAAAAAGACAACAACACTAAATACAGTCTAAAAGCGGCTTGGAACAGTTCTAAGTGGCAACCAATCTCAACTCCTAAGTGCATAGTACTTAATTTGTTGTTTTTAAAAGCTTTTTCCATATTTCTTTCCAAGGTCTGATTAAAATAAAATTTGAGTCTTAGTCAGCCCATCTTCTTGACCCTCAGACTAGCAATAACTGCTCTACTGTACTGACTATAGTGTCATACAGTTAACAGTGTTTCTCAACACGTGGCATTTTTTAAAAAGTGTCATCCATCCATCCTAAACAGTATGCAAATCATGTATACAACCTTAGCCACTGCCACTATGTTGTGACCGCCAGCTGTGTAATTTCAATTCCAGCAAATATATGTCACATAGTCACTAGGAAAATTGCTGTTGCTTTTCTGGGGGGAAAAATGTTACTGACAGAAGCTCGGGGCCATTAGCATCTCACATAATGTACAGCTTGACCCAAACTGCTAGGGACAAGCTACCCTATTTAATCCATGCAGCCTTCGAGAAATAAACTCAGAGAGAGAGGGGTGATTATACCAGCCAAAAAGTAACAAAAATATGTCAGTCAAAATCAGAAATTGAATGGACAACTTGGGGAAAAAAAGGACTTATATGTTTATAGGAATTGCTAATTGCTTTAAATACTATATTTTGAAATAGTAATTATTTCTGTTTGTAGCAAATTAAAGTTCCACCATATCCTAGAAAATACCAGCATCTAGTAGCAAGAAAATTTTAGGAGCTTAATATATCCTGAGTGTTATGGCAAAGCATGGAATGTTATCTTAGTCTGAGTTTTCAAATCAGAATATATTCAAAAATCAAGAATCAATCATAGAAGGTACCATCCTGAGAAGGTGAAATCCAAATAAAACAGTCATATGTAGTTTGACAAAATGAATATATCATGTACTCTTGATTTATAGTCGGTCATTTTCATTTAGTTACTGTGAATACACTTAATTCTGTGTAGTGAGATAATTGTTGGGAGATCGTGTTATTAAAATGCTTTAAGATATAATTCCATATATTCTTACACAATAATAATAAAGGTAAGAGACATCCTTATAAGGTGAATATTTGCATAATTCCAGGGAAGCCTGGCACCAAATGATGCTAAAGTGGTTTAGGAGGGTAAGGTTTTTATAATAATTAAGCAAATCAAAATGAGAAATATATTGTTATGTGACTCACATTATTAATGTCATGCTCAGGGAAAGAGGACTTACCGACTTGTTTGATTTTCTATTGTGGTGGCAGCTAAATGCTTAGTTAGACCTGAGAGGGTGGAGAGCCTCTGGGTGGGGGCACAGGTGGCCTAACCTCCCCTTGGAGCCAGGAGACTTGGATTCAGGTCCTACTGCTGCCTCACTTCACCAATGGTTGAGTATTGTCACTGGGACTCTGGAGACCCTGAGTCATTTCCTGGAAGCATCTATTCAAGTTAGGTGAGTTTATCCTCAGATTGTTCATTCCCCGTGAAATCATATCATCATATGCCTTATGGCCCAAGTTTTGAAATACTAATGAGACAGTCTCCTTTCCAGAAGATCATTATTGTTCCAAGTTTTTAGATACCAAATTCGCTCACACCCACTTCCGCCCACTTCTAGAGCCCATGGGAAGCCAGCAGTTGCAGAAAAGGAAGGTGTGATCAAAAGTCAAGGAAAAACCCAGGTGTCACATATGGTGTCATTCTGTCTCTAAGGAGCTATAATCTTTCTTTCCAGATACTGTCACTACCTATTTTTTTTTTTTTTAGCTAATGTTCAATTTATTTTTCTTTGATATTCTTCTAACACATAGGTGTTTAAGAAGCATGTTAGACCTTCTCCAAAGAGGTCACCAGCTCAGAGTCAAACCTAGGAATCAAAGGGATAGGCAAAGACATAAACTACCAAATGCTCCTTAAGCAAGAGAGAACAATGTAGAGTTCTCATTAAAAACATCACTCTCAGGGTCTTCTGGGGTCAAGTAAAAAGTTAGCACCTGGTGGAAATTTCTAATGAAAATATAATTGGGTTTTGAATTATCAAGGTACCATAGATGCCCACAACTTTAATATGAGCACCAGGTGCAAGCTGGTGAAACCGAGGACAGTATCAGAACTGGTATGAGCATGAGAAAAAGTAGAGGCTGAAAGCCCTCATTAGAAAATCAGAATAAGCAGACTTTCCGCCAGAGACAGCGGAAGGCGAGGTCTCCTGGTAACACCTTATGGAGATGTGTTGTGGGATCTCTCAGAAGTTAAAACACTAAAACTACCTCTGATCAAATAATAAGTCACTTCCACAGCAACTGATATAAGCAAATCTTAATATAATGAGGCTTTATTATATCACTATAGGCCCAGGTAGGTGTTATAGTCACTCATTTTTTTACATATGTGTATTAAACACTTATTAACAGTGGCACAGAGACTCTGCCTTGTGTTCTTTACACTCTAGTCAGGGAATTCTGAAATCAAGCCATCTAAATACTGTAATTTCAGGTGGATGCTCACTGCAAGCAATGCCAAAGCCTGGGTACTTGGAAATCCTAGGGTACCCCGAGACCCTCTCAGGGGCTCTGAAAAGGCACCAGTTTTCACAATAATCCTCCAATGTTATTTGCCGTATCCATGCTCACCCACACACAGTGAGAGTTAGGGTGAGAAGGAGGGTCTCACAGGATGAGAGCCCCACAGGGAATAAAAGCATCATTGTTCAAAGGGCTCATGGAGGGTGTTTGATGTATCCTCTTGTTTTAAATATTTTCCAGTGTTTATACACTCAGTAGCATTCTTTATCACCCATAGAAATAAAAGCTCTCTGGGGTCCTCGGTGATTCTCAAGAGTGTGAAAGTTCATGAGACCGGAAAGTTTGAGAGCCTCTCTAGTTTTGAGAGAATGATCAAAGGGCCAGGAAAGTCTTCCACTGTGAGAAGGTGTTTGATCAGGGACCTGAGTAAATTGCACAAGCAGGCCATGTGGGTATCTAAGGAAGAGAATTCCAGCAAATCCAAAGCTGGTTTTAATGCTGGTGTTAAGTCCACCAATAAAGTAGAGTGTTGTCAGGATAGAGCTTTTAAATCTAGTTTTCTTCTAAATTTACTTGTATCAATTTTCAATTCTTTTCATAATTATTGATACTAAGAAATATGAACCTATTACCTTGGACAATTAATTTATAAAGAAATGTATATAATGTTTTCTGACTTTGTGCTACATTCATTTTTTAAATGGTAAATAATCTGAATATAAACTTTTATAAGGAAATACTTAGAGATTGGAGCAAACTATAAAAAATACCATTCTATGATTATACAGGTCATATATGTCATGTCAGATGCAATGCACAAAATACATTCTTGAACTATACACTTTTATTTAAAGTTGTACATTTGAACTTCAGTTTTTGCTCATGTCCCTCCCCTGTGCACAGATGTAAAGAACTAAGAAAGTTATTGCATAGTGTGGACACTTTACCAATGCTCAATATTCCATACATGGTAAAACTTGAAAAAGCAAATTAATTAAGCCAGTAACATTGGTTGAATCTAAATCAGTCTTAAAAGCTAAGTGAGTACTTCTCTATTCCTAAGACCATTACAGCTTTAATTTTCACATAAAACATTAAACATGGAAAGCAGTTGACCACATGGAATCGATCTTCTGGGGATAGACTTTGAAATGAAGTTTAAAAACACACCTGCCCATACAACAACCACATCACTCTACGTTTCTTGGCATAACAAGTTTTCCCCTCAGTTAATTTTAGGAATGGTAGCTGGGTTCAACCACTGTCTTCAGGGGATTCCTCGGCAGAGCTTGTACTGTGAGGTTTTTGGGTTACTAATGAAGACTGGGGGGAATGAACCAATGTATCATGGCTATTATTCCAAGTAAGTTAGTAAATTGACAAGTTCATTCAAAGCCCATAAAGGAGAAACTGCTCCTATCAATGAAACTTATTAATAGGGCAATTTAAATAAAAGTCAATATTTCTACTCTATAGAGTTAACTTGTAGTTAGGTATGACTAAAGTGCTTTGAGCTTGTTTTAAATCAATTTGATAATCGTACAAAGAATTGGTAGTTTTTCTCATTGATTTTGTAATTTATAACAGTTCTTTTGTGTGTATATATATAATTTCCACCCCCTCTTCTTTTTATTCTCACTTAGTGCTTCCTATAAAGAGATTTCCCCTTTCTCTTTATTTGATCTTGCTCTAACAATTTACTCTCATTTAAAATAAAGTAACACTTAACCTCCAAATCATTCTTAACCTTCCACAGAGATTGAATAGCAAGAGAGTGGGAATGAGCGCAAATGCTCTTGTCAGTTACAGATACCTGTGAGTCTTGTTGGCATTATTTTCAAGGGCTACATAAAGATTTGATATCACTTTGAAAGAATCAAATTAACCTGAGAGTAATTATGGAATGTTTCTAAACTTCCTGACAAAGGTAAATCTAAACGAAGCCGCCACTGTCAACTGTCCGGTGTTCAAAGTGTCCATCTCAATTTGTAGGTTTTTTATTCCTCTAACTGTCCTGATTTAGCAGGCTCACAAAACACTCATGAGCACCTATTTCAGACATTGCCTAGATCTCCTAGCTGTTTAACACATTCTTGTTAACACTTTTCTTTTAATAGTAAAATGATCCCTTAGAATTAAATTGATAATTACTCTTTAGAGACCTTATTTTATTCATGTGGCTTCAGCTTCCAATACTGATGATTTTGATAGTTACAGTTCTGTCCTAAAATTTCATTTACACATAATCAAATGTTGAATTTGGAAATTATTTAAGTCCTACAAGGATTAAATTTGTCAGATTATGTTAAAGCCAGTATTAAAATCAGGCCCAGGGTAGCTTTCTAACTACATAAATTCCTACCATCTCCTCCCAGTAATTTAAAAACTAAGTCCATCCTTCCCCAAAACACTGAGTTGTCAATACACACAATCTCCTGCCAATCTTTCCCTTGGGAATGCCACATGGTGGGAGTTTCTGCTTCTTCCATACCCATTGAGTGAATATATGTTGTATCCCGGGACAGATGTTCAACTGAAGCAGACCAGAATTAGCGACTCCCAATAAATCATCTTAAAATTTGTGGAAACAGAATGTACGTGGCTGATTGTCACAGGGCAGTTCTGTCTGCTCAGTTTTCAAGAATAACTCACTCTGCAGTGCGGGGAAACTCCCGGAACTCATCAGTGTTGGCAGTAATATTATCCTTCCAGTGGTCGGCTAAAGAGTGTCCAGTAACTTTTGGCTCTTCTTCATTTCCTGTCTTCACTTGGTCCCCAAGTCTTCATAAGCTTTTCTTTTAAAATGTCTCTTAAATAAGCAACTTCCTCTCCCTTCCTAATGAAGCCACTACCCCCACTAAGCTTATTGTAGGTTTCCTTTCTCTGCACAGCAAAGCCCTGGGCCTAGTCTCTCCAGTATCTAAGCACAGAGCCCTGCTGCCTTCACCATAAATGTTCAGAATCTCTGCTCTCATCCTATCCTCCTCCTTCCAGATGTGTAATACTGTGCAAAATCCCTCTGCTAAACCATTAAGATCCCTAAGTCTAGTCTGTTCAGAGGGTTAAGGTAACATAGAGGGATAGGATTAATATTCCCTGGACAGTCAGACATCAGGGCAGGCTGCATGGAGGTGACATTTAAACAGCACTTTAAGAATGAGTTTTGAGGTTGACAGAGAATGGAATTTCAGGCTGAGAGAACAGAGAGAGAACTTTGTTTTTCTTATCTCTTTACCCTGACACTAGATTTTGTTTTTAAAATCAAGCAGGCCACTTTAATGATCTATGTCTTGAAAGTCTCATTTGTAAAATGAAAGCTCACAGGGTGTTGAAAGAAAGCACTAAGTGATATATGGGACAGTACTGGTATAAGGTTTTTAGGACAAATTCCAATCAAGGCTATATTATTCTCAGACCATGTGGCTATGTAATTAGATAATTAGATAATAATACTAATAACTAACATTTATAGAGCAACTTATATTTTTCTAATCACTTGCACATCCATTATCGCATTAGGTGCTTAAATGTGCAGAGATTAAATTTGGAGAGACAGAAAGCTGCAGTGTGGTTAAGAACAGGCACTCTGAAGCCAGACTGCCTTGCGAGCACCAAGCCCCACCACCAGCTCTGAAGTCTCAGTGAGCGGGATCTCCAGATCTGTCGCCACAACTAGCGATGAGGGTACCTTCCTCCCTGGAGTCTTGTTAAGATTCAATAGGTTAATAGACGTCAGGTGCCCAGGGCAGCCCCTGGAACTTCGGAAGTGCTCAGTGGAGAGTAGCTGGTATTACTAGCATCGTCATCATCATCATCAACATCATCATCATCATCATCATCTGTGCTTTCACCAACGGAAGGTGGACTAGAGCCCAGGACTGCTGACTTGTAAATAATGCTTTGGAAATGCCATACTGAAGGCCTCTAGCATTTTCTGTATTATTGCAAAGAATGTAGTCGAGTTAAGGTTTCCTGTATTCTGGGACTGGTGTTCAGTTAAAGAGGAAATAATTAGTAATTCTAGATGAAGTCTCAACAAAATGAGTACACATGGTTATGAAAACCCTAAAATATCTAGTTCCTTTCAGAAGAAATGGTCTTTCTCAGTTTGGCTTATTTCACTTAGCATTATATTTTCTATGTCCATTCATGCTCTCCCAAAGGGTAAAAGATCCCTCTTTTTTGCAGCTGCATGGAACAGACTGACATACCTTGATGTGGGGTTGTGGGGGACAAGAAGATCTAAACCAAAGAACTTATATACATATATACATAGGCCATAGAAATGGGCAATAAGGTAGTGAAGAGCTAGGGGGTGGGTAGGGACTGGGAAGAGGGGGGTAGGGGGGCAAAACTGGAGATATCTGTAATACTATCAACAATAAAAAATACATTTAAAAAGAAAAGGAGAAGAAATTGTCTATACTTGGTAGTGTATGTGTTATTACAACCTGCATGTGAGCCTCAACTTCTACAAAGAAAATTAACATGGTGATCTTTTCATGTGCTGAGATTAGTCTCTTCCCACTAATGATGGACCCCAAGCTTCTCCTAGTCAGTACCCAGATTCTCGAAAGAGAGGTCCCTCGGGGAAGTCCCACAACCTGAGGGGTGAAGATTTCTCCTGCAAACAAACTGACTTCTATGCAGGGATGGATTTTCAACCTTAAAATGCTGATGTGTGTATATGACCTAAATAGTGCTTTGATGTTAAATGATAACAACTTCTGGACTTAGAGATGGAAGGTGAGGATCCAAGTCTCATCTTCATTTTACCAAGTGTGGGATGCTGGCTGACTTCTCCACACCTGTAACAATAAGGGAAAAGATACAAGAGCAGTATTTTTTCACAGGTTGCTATGGGATCTGTAGTCACTTCATATATTTGAAAGCATAATGAGACATTAGTGTTTCACTCCAGCTTTGCCCCAGGTGTCTTTCTAGGATCATTGGCAGATTCCATGGCCCTCATCTCTATAGCACCCTTAGAATTGCTCCCCTCTGTCCAGTTGGGACTAGTGTGTCTCGATCAGATCAAGGACACATGCTCTCTGGAGTTTTATCAGTTTATTAAAAAATGGTTTCACTTTCTCTTCCTGGCCCCTGAGCTGAGTTATTTTGAGTAGATACTTGAGTTCAGCTTTGTCCAATGATGTGGAAGGTTCACAATGTTCAAAGACATCACTGTGACCAGGTCAGTGTCCTGGAAGTATACGTACCCGAGTGTGCCTTCTGCTTTCTGTGACCTCAGAGGACATTGTGACCCACTGTTCCTCATAGTTGAAGTTTCTTCTGGAGTAGTTAAGTGCACTTAAGGCAAGATTCCATTTCCCTGGGTGGAGTTTCAAGTCTAGGTCTCTTTCTCTCCTCCCACCCTAAGTGTTCTTGCATTGCTCCCATCACCTTGCAGATACCTTGTGTCCTCAAGACTGCAGCCTAATTTTACCACTAGCCCAAGCACAACTTGATGGAAACCCTTGAGTTTTAGAGGGGAAAAATCATTGTTTACAGCTAAAAGCAATAAATGCTTTTGAAATCTATGGAAAATTGGTATTTTCTACCTCGATGCACAGTAATGTTGGTAAAGCTAATCAAGTGTTAATTATATGTAAATTTTACTTGTATAATAAAGTAATTAAGACTTGTTCTATCATATTAGCTTTTTCCATATTCTCATGTAGCTGTACTTTCTAAATTGGAACGAATAATGCTGTTAATTTGAAACCTAGTGAGCGATGGAAAAATCATTCTAAAATTTTTGCCTGTTGTCCTAACTGTTTCGTACTTGACAGGTGATGTGTCACTGTTGTAATATTATGATATATTGCTCATTACTTCAATTACCTTTGTCAGAGTACATTGAGGTTTTATGCTGGAGATGTGTGAACAAAGTAATGAGATGGAGAATTTTGGTTTGTTTTCATTGAGTATTGATCAAATACATGGCTGACTGTATAAAAGATGAGCAAATCTGATTATTTCATGATGTATATTTCAGGAGTACATAAATCATATTTTTAACTGAAATACCTTTTGAAAGGGATTTTCAATTGTCACCTTAAGATCCTACAAGGAAAGCATTTCTAAGTTTCTGGAGCTAATTTTATGAATCTATTCAGAATTTATAAATCGTTTTACTAGCTAACTATATCTATAATAAAATTCATCAGTGTAAAGTCACATGGTCTTTTTTAAAGGCAAATAACCAGGACATGAAACTCTTCTGCTTTATAGATTATGTTAACTATTTATATGAGAGTAAATATTTTATTTTATTCCATTTTATTGACATTTCCAAAGGTCTGTGTACTGTTGTATCTGTTTCAGTTTTCACTGCCCTGGAGATGCTTTATCTTGGAGTAGGAGATGTGGCAGGGCTTGGGCAGGGAAATAGCCCAAGAAAGTCTAGTGGGAAGGTACCTGTTGTCAGTGACCACTAGCCTTAAAGGGCTTTGGCTCTTCTACCACAGCTAATTTTCTTCCATTAGGTTGTGGCTTTCAGGAAGGTAGGGACCAAGGAGAAAACCCTTGGCCAGAATTCGTCACCATCCTCCCAGTGCTTACTATACCTCCTCCTCCTGGCAGTCAGTCCCCATCCATCCCTGCCCCCATCAATGGTCCCCCTTTCCCTTCCCATCTGTGGTCTCCCTTCCCTTCCAGAAGCTCTCCCATACCTCAGCCTGCCCTCCCCTGGGCCTCAAAGTCCACTTGTTGGCTCTGTCTCCCTTTCTGGCAGTTTCCACATCAGCAGTGGGGAAAATATGTTCCTGGCGTCCAGAATGAAACACTCAGAATATGCACTCCCCATAGAGACATCATATAGTTGGTGATTGGGCCTATAATACCATCAGTATGGATTAAACGATTTTTTTTGCAGGCTATTGCAAACTTCGCCATCTGGTATATACTGTTTTCTTGGGACTCTATTTTCTAAATTAAAAGAAAACGAATTACAATTGTACTTTTGTTATGCTCTTCATGATGAAATTGGGTTGGATGGAAATGTTTTTATTTTTTTCCTTGACTTTTTTTCCAGGAACTGTACAGATTCCAAAGTCTTTACCATGTTAGTTAATTGTCTTATTATTCAATATCCAATGATGAAAAAAATATTTTTACATTGTTTAGAATGTCCATCGGGGTACAGAAGAGATGGGAGGGTCTTAAGTGGTAAAAATTACATGAACCAATGTTTTTTAAAGAGCACACATTATTTCATAAAAATAAGGCTTATACCGCATCAAATTTGCAGTCTTGGTTGAAATATAAAGTTATGTTCTATTCTTTAAAAGAAAGAAATAAAGATCTTGAAATTTGCTCACACTTATTAGAAAAGATTCTATTGTCTAAAACAGCCAGAGAGATATATATATAAAGGATGAAATAGCTATTATGTCATAGTCTGTGTGTATGTAATTTCCTTCCATCCAAAAGGAAGTAACTTGCTCTGTTACATAACATGAGAAAATGTGTGTTGCCAAATCCTCCTCCTTCCAACTCTCTCTACTTACTCCAATCCCTTCTCAAACATACACAATGGAAATTGACAAGTATACTTCTACTCCTCTATACTTTTTTTTAATTCCCAAAGTAAATATGAAATTTGATTAAAGAAATTTTGCTTCAAAGGAAAATGAGCAAACTATTACAAGGATCCTATCTATATGAAATGCAAGAAAATAAAATACAGTTTCTTTTGCAAAGTATAATTAAAGGAGGAAGCCAGGAACTTTTTCCCACTGCTCCATCGCTTGCACTGTCAGCCATGTTAACATCACCATTTGTAGCACTGTGTCCTGTCTTTGTTCTCCTGCTGTGCACAGATGTGATGGCAAAGATTACTAGCCATCAGAGATCCTCTGAGAAAGAGCAAATTCCACATTGTAGGAAGAGCTATTAATATTTTAAACACTGTCAACCCTTCAGGGGTTGAGGTATTACATCACTATTTATATGAGAAAATTTGTTACTGATTGGAAGGTTTTGAGAGTTTTAGCAGCCTGATAATTAAGTAGGAGATATAATTATATTAATGCAATTAATGTGCATTAATAGGTGGACTTTTAAATGTTTCTGATATTGTCTGATCCAAAAATAACTACTTGATTAACTAATTTGTCTCCTAAGAAATATGTCTATGTAGGTCAGGATGAGATCATTTGGGAAAAAAATCTACTCATTTGAAAACTCTAAACCTCCACACACACAAAAAAAATCTCATTTAAGAGCTGGAGTCAAATTATATGGTCATTTTAGTTCTCAGAATTCAAAGCATAGATGGCTGGAATCATGTGTGTGATAATTCTAGGCTACTCTCAATAAATAATACATGTCATTTCTGCTTCACTGAGGCTGTCACTTACTGCTCTAAATGACTTTCAATGCAGGGCCCAGCCTGCTCTCCCAGAGTGCACTTCAGCTCAATTCCAAACCTGAAGGGTCCTTCCAGTATCCAGCCAGCTACCATAGCAACCAGACCCTGGCCCTGGGTGAGACAGCCCCATCGCTCCCCGCCCGCAGCACACAAGCCCGAGGTGCTGGCCAGAGCTTCAGCCAGGTATGTGTGAGAATGGGGCCCTCTGCTGTATTGGTCGGTGGGCTCCAAGGGGACAGTCCTGGAGCAGAGCTGTGAGAAGGCCACCGGGACCCCTCCTGCCTTTCTGTGGCATGCCCCACAACTTCCTAAAGATGCCTTTGGTGCTGTGAGTGAAGGAAATGAATAATAAAATACCATTATGAAATAACAATGAGTTGTAAACATGTGTTCTTTAGGAATATCTGTGAGTTGCTCATGCTATATTTACACTGTATATATTTATCTGTATGGATATGTGAATGTGTGTCCTTACTATTTCTGTGTCTATATGAGATATAAAAGATCGCATACATTCTGCTTTTGTGTGTGCACCTGAAACAATTTTTATTCTCCTAAAAAAGCATGAAATTATTCTTTGGGGTGACTCATATAAAGAAACATAATGCCAATGCATAATCAAGTATGTAGAACTATTCTGAAGATAATTGTGATAGTTCAGGAATAGTTACACTTTGTCAAGTTTTTTGAAATGTGCCCTTAGTTGTTCCTTTAAGGTGTATATTTGTTCTTATAGTTTCAGTGCACAGATTCATTAACTGCCATTCAAACCAGCTACAGGTTAGCTGACATTAATAGTAGCTACTAATCTGGTTTTTTTTCCCACAAAAAGTGTAAATGTTGTGCTAGATCCTAGATGGATGGGTGGATGGATGGATGCATAGATGGATAGGTATATAGGTAGGTAGGTATTATTGTTTTGAAAATTTTAGAGTTCAAGATATATTCTATCAACCTAGAAGATGTAATGTATTTTGTTTTAAGCTGTTTTGAACTTATTTTCAGCAGCATAAGGCCCCTTTAAATCCCTTGATCTTGGGATGAAGAACCCACAGCTCCAAAAGCAGTCCCTTCATCTGGCTAATTGATTTCATCCTTTCTGCATTTATTGGGTGGTACATATGCTATCTGACCCACCAGTGGCTCCTATAACAACCAAACCTATCTTTGTCACCAGTTTATTGTCATTATTCCATCCATGTGTCTTTCCAACTAAACTGAAAGTTACTTGAGGGCAGGACCATTTTCATCTTAATCAGCAGCTTCTAGCCATCCACACGGCCCCCAAGAAATGTCTGCTGACAGAGAGGAGGCAAGGCGACTTAGAATGGCATAGTACAGTCACTCTGAGATGCCTACTTTAGGAGACATGGATATAAATGAAGCAAAACCTGAAAAGTCTCAGTGCATTTCTATTATTAACTTATTGCCCAGCAATATATTTTAAAACCAATTGTGTTCTTTAAGAAAAACCCTTGTCTGTCATTGCTTTGTAACTTTTACCTGGTAATGCTGAGCTATAGAATTTGTGGATAAAAGGGAGTGGAAAATAAAAGATTTACTGAGAAGATAGGCCTGTCCCTTTTTCTTTATATGAGTAACCCCAAAGAATAATTTCATGCTTTTTTAGGAGAATAAAAAATTATATTTATTATTTAATTTTTTGAAATAAACAAGTGAGATACAGCCATTTTTAACCCTGATATCCAGCCATACTTCTAAGTGGAAGAAGCCACATTCATAAATAAGGCACATTTTTATATTCAAATTAACCTATAACAACTACGGACTTAGCTTTTACCAGTTCTTAGACATGTACCTAGAAAAACCATAAAGTTCTACTTTTCTCATAAATATCTAAGACCCTTGTAATTTGAGTTGAAAACATTGAGTCAACCTAAAAAAAAATCTATATTTCCATGTGAAAATATGGAATGAGCATCATGAAAATGGAAATATTAATATAAAATGCAAAATAACTTCCACTTACCCACCTGCCAGGTAAATGAGTAATGCCAATACCTTTGCCTCCAGCTTATCACCTTTGTTATACCTAAACTGTGAGCATCCTGTAAACCTGTTCACACTTAGCTGTGCAATAACTAGCTGCAAAATCAAAGCTTCCTTATAAAATTAAGGAAGTTACCATTTATTGAGCACCCAGAAATAATCTGTTTTACATACATCCTCATATTTAATCTCCCCAAAAGGGCTGTATTACTATTTACATTTTAGAGACTTGGAAACTCAAGCTCATCACATTTAAACAAGCTGTTATGCCCCATTTTAAGGCAGAAACAGTGATAATAGGAACAGAATCTTGACTGAGTTGAAATATGATCATTCTAGAAGAAAGTCTTTCATGGGGGTCTTTTATATTAATTAATTAATTTATTTATTAAATTGATTGTGGTGACATTGGTCAACATGAACATATAGGTTTTAGGTGTGGGTTTCTAATGTCACAAGATCTGTATATTGCACCATGTGCCCACCACCAAAGTCTAGGTTTTATTATATATATATATATATATATATATATATATATATATATATATATATATCCTACCTAATAATAGACAAATATGCAAATTGACCATACCTCCAACACACCCACAAGCCACGCCCACCATCCAATCAGAGCGAGCATGCAAATTAACCCAAACCAAGATGGCTACAGCCAGAGAGCAAGGTTTCCTAGGTAACAGAGGAAGCCAAGCTTTCCGCCTGCCCTTGCCAGGCCTAAGCCTCCACTCAAGCTAAAAAGTTTCAATTATAAAGGTAAACAAATTCAAACAAATGGCGGCAGAATGGAGCTTGAGAGAGCAGGCCAGGGTTGCCGCCGGCAACAGGGGAAGCAAAGCTTTCTGCACACCCTGGCCAGGCCCACCCGCTTAAGGCAACAAAGTTTCAATTATAACCCCAACACAAATGGCTGCCGGCCTCGGAGGAGCCCCAGGCTTGGCTCCGCTCCAGGCTACAAAGTTTCAATTGTAGAAGGAAAATAAATTCCAGATACCAGGGCCTCTGCTTGGGTTGCCAGGGGGCATGGCCAGCCTGCAAACCACCACAGGCCCCTCGCTCAGGCTGCCCCACGCCCCAAGGGAACCCCCACCTGATCCGGGACACCCTTCAGGGCAAACCAGCTGGCCCCCACCCCTGTACCAGGCCTCTATCCTATCTAATAAAAGAGTAATATGCAGATTGATCATCACTGCAACACACAATATAGCTGCCCCCATGTGGTCAGAGGTCCTGCCCCCATGTGGACACAAGATGGCCACCACAAGATGGTCAGCAGGAGAGGGCAGTTGGGAGGCACCCAGCCTGCAAGGGAGGGCAGTTAAGAAGGACCAGGCCTGCAAGGGAGGGAAGTTGGAGGTGATCAACCCTGCAGGAGAGGGCAGTTAGAGGTGACCAGGCCGGCAGAGGAGGGAATTTGGGGGCAAACAGGCTGGCAGCAGAGTGGTTAGGGGGTGATCAGGCAGGCAGGCAAGCAGTTGGGAGCCAGCAGTCCTAGATTGTGAGAGGGATGTCTGACTGCCCGTTTAGGCCCGATCCCACACCGGGATCGATCCCACACCGGGATCGGGCCTAAACGGGCAGTCGGACATCCCTTGAGGGGTCCCATATTGGCGAGGGTACAAGCTGGGCTGAGGGACAACCCCCCTCCGTGCACGAATTTCGTGCACCGGGCCTCTAGTTATATTTCACTTCAATCAAACGAATCTAGAATTTGAACCTATTAAGAGGTGTATAAATGCGGACAAACAATGTGGTGATGTATCTGTTTCCATGTTGTGGGAGTCCCTCCTTGTAGGAGTCTATTATCTTCCACTAACTTCCATGGAGTAGAATGGTAGAAACTCTAAATTGACAAGATTGGGCCTCACATTTAAACTCTGCTTTAAAGTTTAATCAGAAAGTATACCTAAGTTGTAAAGATATCAGAGCTTTGGAGGCATCTATAAATGTGAATGTTCAAGGTGATAAGTTGGAGGCAAAGGTTATTGGCATTACTCATTTACCTGGCAGGTGGGTAGGATCTAATCTAAATAGTAAAATCTAATTCACTTGATTCATAGGAGTGAGGCTGTTGGTGACATATCTGAGTCCTGTTTATTTCGGCTAAGTGGTGGATGGCTATCAGTACCATGATTTACTAGTATTTTCAGCTTTAGTGTGCTGCAGTATGAGAGGTGTGTTTTATTGAATTATAGGACCTGTGACTTCAAAATTGTCAGAGAAATGCTGAACATGTAAGCCAATATTTTCAGTCAGCAGTTAGCTTTATACCTTGAAAATAAGGAGACCATATCCCATTCCAGTAAGATCTTCTTATTGGATTGTCTTGGGAATCCCTTTATTCCAGTTATTTTGTAGAGTCCTGTGACTCATTCTTTTCAATATTCGGACGGGTGTTAAAGCTCATTTCTTCGAGTCTAGATTAATTTTCAGAATATCCTGTAGTCATAAAGTCCCAAAAAGGGCTAGTAAATGTCAAATTATGGCAGTAGATGTCAGACCAATTTAATAAGGTCAATAATCAACAGAAAAACATTTCATTGTTTGGTCTTGAAGAGAAGGTGTAATTCTAAAGTGATTTTTCACTCTCAGTGATTTTCTCTCATTCATAAATCACATTGCAATGCAATTTCAAAGCAATATCACAAATGTTCAATGATGCTAATTTCAATTTTTAAAAATCTAGATTATTCAACATAATCATCCTTTTGGTTATCAACACCAGGCTCTATGCCAGGCCCTGGCAATGTGTGCGCAGCCCGCATTGCCCCATTGTATCAGTTTGAATAAAACTGGGTCACAAAAATTGTCATAAAATATTCGTTCTCTTGCATTTCCCTAACTAAAATCCTTGAAAGTCATTCTCCTTAGGCTCTAGGATGAGTTTGTGGGGCTTGGCTGGAGGAGAGAGAGTATTAGAATCTTCCCAAGAACCCCAAGGCCTTTCCCGGAAGTAATAGGAGTTCGTGTATATCTACTCCTCTCCTTGCTCTGAGCATTCTTGTCAGCTACCCTGCTCCAGCATCTAACAGTCTGTAGGTTACCCCTCCATTCTTCCCTTCCTCCTCTAGGCCAACCTTGACCTTTGTGTGGCTGTTTTGAGGTGCCTCCATCAAAATAGAGCTAGTCTTTCCACTACATTTATGTGTCTCTGGGTTATTCTTTAAAGCATTCAGGATGTTTATTGTGTGCCTGCTGTATGCCATGAACTGATATATATGCTTGGGATGAAATGGTAAAAAAAAAAAATGGGACCCTGTCCTCCAAGGACTATTCTAGAATCAGTGGTAGGGACTCAGAAAATCAGCACAGTAAATAAGTCAATTGCATAGTTTTTTAGATGACAGTGGTTCCTATAAGGAGGAAATGAATGCAGAATAGGATGAGTGGGACTCAAAGTGGAGGATGGGTGTGGCATAGGAGGCCTTGTGGAGAAGGTGACCTTTGGGCAAAGACATGAAAGAGAAGAGGGAGGGAGCTGGGAGACAGCAAATGCAGGGCTCCTGGATGGGGTGGCCTGGCTTGCTGACATTACAGCAAGGAGGTCAAGGTTGTTACAATGGATGCAAGAATGGTGAGGGGATGGGAGACCCAGTCAGTCATTGTGTGGAGCTTGTGTTTTTACTCAGATTGAAATGAGGAGCAGGTAGAGAATGTTAAGCAGAGGCACAACATGGCCTTGCGTATATATTGAAAGCTTCATTCTGTCCTATCACATATAATAATACCCTACAGCAAGTTGCATGTAAGCCTGTTTCTTCCCATCAGATTGCCTTGCTGCAGGTGCGGAGACTTACAAAATTAATCTCCGTATCCCAAGTAACTGGCTCAGGGTTCACCAAATGCGCATCAGGTTCCTCCAACCCCAGTCTTATTCTTTATAATCATACTGCAAAAGGCTGTGGGTGGTGAGACGTTAAGGGAGTTGGCTCTCCTCCAGGCTCTGTCTGTCTCCACTCACATACCATTTCCTATGGATTACATGAAATGCTGAATGTAAAGCGTCTAGCACAGAGCAGTCACCCTAAAATAATGTTGGTTTCTCCCCATGTCCAAACATAAAGTAGTCTCACCAAGCATTTCGCCCTTTAAGGAAACCAAATGCACAAGATGTAAGAAAGTCTCACAGGAACCTAAAGATTTTAAAGCCACTTTCATGTTCCCCAGCAGCACTGAAGAAGTGTGTGCACCGGCATAATCCTAGGGAAACGCCTGCTTGCTGCAGGAAGTTAAGAATTGTGCTATATTTCTGTTAAATAAAACTGAACAATAGCAGAGACTCTAGAAAAGCAATAAACTTTGAGAAGCAAAATTGCCATTTCTTTTTGATCCGGCCTATCTATTTAATGTTGCACTGACTTCTGTGTATTAAAAGTTCTCATTGATGCTGTATCGTAATATATGCTGTGTGCTCACTTCTGCCAGAGGCTGGTGTGTTCGTTGAGTTTGGAACATTGCGGATGGTGCACTCTCACGTCAGGCAGTTGCTAAGGTCAAGGGGTGGGAGGACCCTGTGGACAGTGGGCTGGTGGACACAGAGACCCACAGAGTGCAAAGGATGAGCAAATCCCCAATAAATGCCTCTATATTGATCGTATAATGACAGGCATTATACAGAAAAACTAGTGTAACATCACCCAGTTTGCTTAATTATGATACAAGCTGTTTACTTGGAAAACACAAAATCACAGAGATATGTTTAGTGGACATTATGCAGCATTCAGAGGAGAAATGATATCACTTTGTATACTTTTCTTGGCATATTTTGGGGAAAGCAGCAGTTTATTTGCTTTTGAGAGAGTGTTCAGATGCCTACCTACTGGAAATGTTTTGTCATTGTTCCGCTTTAAAACCTTCTCCCTCCCTTTTCTCTTTCCAGAATAAATATATTTAATCTGACTTTAATAATTGAAAACGTTCTCATGGCAGGGAGAGCCATGTATGCATTCTACTATAACATTTCCTGTTCTTAGCAAATATTTGAGCTATTGAAGTCATACTAAATGAGCATCTTGCTGAAATAAAAGTTTTATGCGATGTAGTTTTGCCAAAGCTCTTGTTTTTTTTTTAGAAAGAGCTGCCATCAAGAAACCCCTCCTTATATATTCTCAGAGATAAAGTTTTATTTTTTCTTCTAAATGTTCTTCCCCCTGGCAGACCCTATTAATGACCATACAAAATACTTTCACAATATTCATTCATAATTATCCTAATCATACTTTTATCAAAGGGAGGCCAGAGGGAAGGCAAACCACCCAGGATGCAAAAACCTACAGCACTCTGTTTCCTGGGAAATGGATCCACTGTCACCTCCATCCAGCTCCACTGACAGGGACAGTGTGGTTGGCAAGATCTCTCTCACCCACACTCTCCACCTCTTTCATAATTTTGGGACAGTCGTGCAAAGAGAAAGCATTTAGGAGGGTCTCCCTTATTGTCTCCAAAATCATAGCTCTCCTGGTTCTTTGAAATGAGGTGTTCTCACCAGAGGAAGGAATTCCTTCCAAGTGCTTTGTTTTTTTCAGTTACTCAAGTTTACTTTGCTCTGGGCACGTTCAATGTTAGCAGGATGTCACTGCCTGGTAACCCCAGCCTTTCTTTCCTCCTCTCAGCGGTAGTGACTCCAGGGACAAGTCTGTGAACTATGTACAGAGCCTCCTTTTTACTTTGTTTCGTGTTTTTACCAAAACCAGCCCTCCTCAAAGGAATTGCTAGACAAGGTACTTGATGATTTTACTCGGCTGTTTCTGAAATCAAATGTTTCTCACAGTATCAGGATTTTCTACCTTGGGAATTAGTTTAAAAAGTGGCACTTTCTGAAGACAATTTCAAAGGAGAAGTAAAATTTTGGAAGCAATGCTAGTAGTGTTCAAGCACACTTATTTTATCCCAGGGAGTAAGTTCAAGGGCACAAAACTTAGGTGGGGATGTAGATTCGTTTTAATTGCATCGTATTACAGGACATTTCATCTGACACCTAAGGAAGACTATTTACATTGTGGAGTTGCTGATTTCTTGTTTCCAAGTTGTGAGAGTAAATGTCTTTGCTCATATACAAGTGCAACCTAATGCCCTATGCAAATTCAGGCTAGAAAAGCTCCACAAATTCTCAGACATTGCAATCAGCATACGTAGCTGATATTACTAAATCACACTACCAGTTTGTTTTGGTTTAGAGTGGATTTCTTCAAAGATGGTATCTTAAAGCGTGTCATGTTTTGGGTTTTTAAAAATTGTTCAGGTTTTTTAACTCTTGGAAAGAAGAGTCTTCCGTCCTTGTTTTCACTTTCTCACCGCCCTGTCTCCACTTAACCCTCTCTTCACTCCCTCTAATACCCCGCCCCACTCCTTCCTCACCAAATCCATTGCCATGTTCCTGTGTTCTGGCTCTTCATGGCCCTTCCCTGGCCCCGACCCTGTGGCTCTGCCTTCCTTTGAAATGTGCTGGCTGGCTTTGCCTCTCCGGACACTGTTTTGCCAGGACTATTCTTCCCAGCAGGGACTTTAGTCACCACAACCAGAACTGCCTACAACCAGAACTGCCTACAAAGGGGAGACTCCATGAATTATTAAGCTTGCAATCTGATAGTAATTCCCAAAAATGACAAGTGATGAATACGGCCGAAGGGGAACACACTGCTTACCCCAAGTCACTAAGCTCCCCTCTGGGAAGCCAACTCTGTCACCGTGGGCCTGGCTGCCCAGCAATCTGGGCAAATATCCTTCTGACCCCAACTTGGGCCTGCCTGACAATTCCAGGAAGCCTGGCAGGTCTAAATGCATCTTCGTGAGGACTGCTGGTAAACCAGGGACCTGCTTTCTGAATGCGGTTTTCTTCATTGGCCTGGATACACATGATTTGCAGTCAAGATTCCCTAGAATCCAGACTTTCAAGGCTCTTGTTGACTGGCTGTAAGAGACGGTTTGGTTTGGTTTTCACTGCCAAATCCCCCAAGGATGAGGATTACATGAGTTTTCAAGTTCAGAGAAAATTTTCCCCTATCATCCCATGCCATCCCCACCCCCTTTACAAAAGATACAATGAGAAGGAATCTGGAAACAGCTCAGCTCTAGGTTGAGGCTGATGCCACATTCTGGTCCAAGAGCACCCTAATTTCAGGGGCTCAAATGCTCGGAAAAGAACAATGTCATCATTGTGAGGCAGATAGTATTCTGTACAAACAAAAATACAACAACAACAGATCAAAGTAATGTCAAGGTGAAATACTCCCTGTGAGAAGATTATAGGGTGACCTTCACAAACATCTCCTTAGGTGTACATGGACTATAGTAGGCTCATGATAATGGTTTATTGACTTAATGGGGGCAAATTAGTGCATGGAACTTGAATGCTGTTATTTAATGGGAATAATGTAAATATTGCCTAAATTTCCATTTCACTATTTTCCACTACACTTTAAAAATACATCTGCCCTTAAACACTTGTATAAAATAGTTATACATGCACTCCACAGTCACACAGGAGGACTCAGTGTACACATGTGAAACATGCAAACATATAATATAAAAACCACTACTGTAGTATATTCTAAATCTGATCCCTCTGAAACTTACACATAAACTATCATGCAGATGAAATATTTAAGATGACAGAGTTTTATTGAGTTAGGTGTATTGCTCCAGTCTCATTAAAGCACAATTCCTACATGTTTTAAATCTGAGGTATAATCTACATAAGGCATTCATAGAAATTGGAAGTAATGTTTTTCATTTTTCTCTTGATGAAGTTCCCATAATAGGAAGCAAGAAAGGAATGACACTTAATGTTCACAAAACTCTGCCTGTCAGAGGCTATTCTGTCAGGGCATCTGCTGGCAATGTTCTACTTGTCAATTTCACATAGCTGGTCCCCCATTTTGGAGGGGTGGGAATGACAAAGTAGCCCTTCAAAGAGCTGAAAATAAAAACACCAACAGGAACTGTTCCTGCCAAGAGCTCATGCTGTGATCCAGGACAGTTTTGGAGCCCAATCTTCTCCAAATGTATTGAAATTTTTTTATATCATCTTTTCTCTTCTAAAGGTCTCATCATCAATGAAAATAGCATTTTAATTCCCATTGCTAGTACATATACATTCCCCACTATCCTCAGGGACGAAGGGTGTGGTTGTCTTTTTTTCATTTTTTAAGTGAAGTTTTGCAATTCTAACTTTAAAATTGATTTACAGTTCAATGGTATTTACATACATTTAAGGTAGAATTGAGCTTCCACGACAATAAAGTGGATGCAATGCTTTGTGTGTTGAAATGTGTTTATATTGTATTTAGTCCAATGAGCTAGGTAGTAATAAGCCAGCCTATGAATTGGGCGGTAGGCTTGAAGTGCAGCCTTTTGTATCCCTAACTGGCTAAGAGTTGCTAAATGAATTATACAATGGAACAAAAATAAACACAAGAATGAAAACAAGCTCCCAAAAAGATCACTATTTTTGTTCAATTCATGTTAAAAACATATTTCTTAGTTTAGCCAAAGAACCCTTCTTAGACACTGTTTACTCCATAGGCCATCCAATGGAGTGTAACACCCCTGGATTATATATTGTAAACTGCAGAAGGGCTGATACAGCTGTGTGATCCAGTAAGGTAGCCACTGGCCACATATGAGGACTTAAATTCAACTTAAATAGTTCAGATCAAATGTGTGTGAAAATCCAGTGCACATGTCAAGTGCCCACTAGGCCACTGTGTCTGCTGGCTGTCATATTAGACAGTGAAGATTTTAAACATTTCCACCATGAACAATATCAATCTGAAAGACTATATAACATTTTAGTGGTTGTTTTTCTCTTCTCATGTAAAAAATTATTGGCTAAATTTCACCAATATCTTGCAATATTTAGAAATATTTTTGATTAGCTGCTACAGCCTGTCAAAATTTGTAGATCTAGTGTGGCAGTGCTCAAAACTTCTGCAGATTTGTGGCTATTTAGCAAACCTTATTAGACAATAGTATCCAGCATAGTTAGCATTCCTGAGACTCAAAGTTCCAACAAATTAAAAAAAAAAAAAAGTTCCAACAGATCAAAAGAAAAGTGTTTGCAAAATCTATTCAAGGTTTCTTTAGGATCTGTATCATTCTAATATTTAAATATTAGAATAATTTTTCATATTGGTATCGAATTCATGCACCAGTGGGGTCCCTCAGCCTGGCCTGAGGGATCGAGCCAAAACTGGCAATCTGACATCTGGATTACGAGAGGGCGCAGGCCAGGCCGAGGGGCTGGGGAGGGATGCGGGAGGTTGGCCAGCTGGGGAGGGACTGCGGGAAGGCTTCAGGGTGTGCCTGGCCTGTCTTGCTATCTCCCGATTGGCCAGACCCCAGCAGCAAGCTAACCTACCAGTTGGAGCATCTACCCCCTGGTGGTCAGTGACCATCATAGCAAGCAGTTGAGAGGCCTTAGCATATCATTAGCATATTATGCTTTGATTGGTTGAACAGATGACTGGACACTTAGCATATTAGGCTTTTATTATGTAGGATTCTGCTACTTGGTAATAGCACCATTAATGTCTTCTAGGGTTATTATGAATATCGTATATCCAAGACCTAAGAAAAAGTGTTTGTTGTGTTGTAAGCAAGGGGCTGTCCTCACACCCTCTGGAATTCTTTCTCCTTGTGCTCCTGTGAGAAGACTTCACAGAAATCGCTGCCTGAGGCTCTTCTGTCCCTTGTCAGCTGGGTCCCGTGCTGCTGAACATTGCTCAGGCCCCAGGAGAGCTTCAGAAGTAAAGGAAGGCAGAAGCTGGCTGCCTGCACCTTAGCAAGTGCTTCCCAGACCAGCAGCAGCTGCTAGAAATGCAGACACTCAGTCCCACTCCATCCCCTGCGTCACAGTCTCTTCTAGCTCAGTGGCTTGCAGACTTTAGGGATCCCCCAAATCCCTGTGATCCGGAGAACTTGCTAAAAGGCACTCCCTTGGGCCCCTCCTTCTGAGTTTCTGAGTCAGTAAAGAGGGAGTGATGCCAGGGCTGCTCGGGATGCGAGCTGCTGGAACAAGGACCACACGTGGAAAACCACTGCTCTAGGGATAGCTCTTTCTCACATTCGGTTGCACGTTGGAATCACCTGGTGAGCTTCCAAAAAGCCTGATGGGTAAGCCCCACCTCCAGAGATTCTGAGCTGAATGGCTCGTGTACAGCATGGATACTGAGACTTCTTCAAAAGCTCCCCTGGCGATTATAACGTGCAGCCAGGTTTGAGAAGCCCAGTCTGTACATTTCATGCTCAGAACTTCTACCGGGAGGAAAGCAAGAATTGGGTCTAAGCACCCCCATGACTCTGGATGCTGCTGGAATGTATCTCGGGGGTTCAGGGTAAGCACAGCAGTTCTGCACAGCTCCTCCACCTTCCTCTGCGCATTAAAGCCCTCATTGCCAAAGCCTCGGGACTAGCTTTACTAACAGTTTTTTCATTCACTCTGTCAACATTCGTGGCATCTCTGCTATGAATCAGTCTTTGCTCTAGTTTCTGGAGACACATCATTGAACAAATCATGGAGCTTACATTTACTTCCCACCGACTGTTAAACTCAAAATACGTGCTCTGTGGTGTGAGAGGAGAATCAGACTGAACAGAGGACTGGTAAATATAGATTTTATTCAGAAGTAAACGATTGCACTAGAGGAAAGAGACCTCAGTCTAGACTGGGTTCAATTGCGAAGATAACATTAAAAAATGGGAACTTATAGCTGAAGACCAGGGCGGGGTCAGTGGGCAGAACTAAGGAAACACCATGAGGAAGGGTTTCTGGTTAAACTGACCCGACAGGATGCTTGCTGAAGGCAGGCCTGGGTGCTGAGATGCCACCTGGGGACGGTGGCAGATGAGGAACTCTGTCTGATATGGAGGGTGATCGGACATGGGGGAAGAAGAAGGGATTCTGTAGGGTGCTTGCTAAAACTGTGCAATGCAGAGATGAGCACAGGGCCTCATTCAAAACAGAGGCGCTTGACTAGAGTTTGCTCAAGGAGAGAATCGTTGTTAGTGGGGGAGGGGGGAGAGAGAGAGAAACTTACACATACATACATACCAAATATGTATATTATATGTAAATAAATACACACACACCCCTCACATGGAGAATGCCTTTCAACAGTTCGATTCCCTGTCTTTCCATGCAGCTCTTACTAGAGGATTTTGATGTTGCTCAGTGAATTCCCTCAGCTTTCCGCAGGAGTCTGACATCCCAGAGAAAATTTGGAATGCTGTGGATGTGGGGATGGAAGAGCCCAGTCTGTTATTTGCCAGTTGCCATTCCAAAACGGGTGGAGAGGCATATTGAAACTTTTAATGGGTAGCATCTGTTCAGTCTCTCCCACCCTTCCCTTCATCTCGTCAGCTTCCTCCTCCCCACCCAATTCCCAGCCCTAGTTTCAAAGCCTTCCTTCCCAGCACCTCTCTTTCTGCGTGTACAATCCAACCCGACTTTTCACACCCGCCTTCTCTCTCGGAAACCTCTCTGCTCCTCGGGGAAGCCGGGATCATCCCAGACCTCCTGCCCAGAAGTGGTTGACAATGTAGTGTTTTCATTCGAATGCAAATGTGTCTCTGGATGAGATTCACGGAAAGTGATTTCCCCTCCAACTGTCTCCGCCCCAGCCCTTGCGGTCTTTTGTGTTCTTGTATATAAAGGGGGACCACTGACTTTTCAATGTGAAGACACAGCTGCAGGGGGCTCTTAAAAGTGAGCTACACAGAGAGAGAGAGAGATGCGGAACGATTTGGAGCCCAGGATTAAAATCTAGAAAAGGGAGGCTTTTTTTTAGTCTTCTCATTTGCAATTGCTCTGAGTCCTCCAGAAGTGTGTGTGTGTTTCATCACACTGAAAGACCAAGCGTATTCATTGCAAAATAATACTTTCCCCTCCTTTTAATTTTCTTATCCAAAAAGAATCCGCGCGCGACACTGGCGCAGAATAAACTCTAGGCAGTATGCCCTCCTTGCTGTTCTCCAGATGAAGGATGCAGCTTGGCCAGTGTCGGAGGCAGAAACTGTCTACAGTGGAATGCCCGTGGGGGTGGAGGGAAAGATTTAATGCCCGAATTTCTCGTTAAAACTAACAAATCGTGATTGCCCTCAAGTAGCTCACGGTGGCCCTGTTGGGGTGGCCTTTTAAAAATCCTCATGTGACTACTGCGATGCCTCGGCTATTCCAGGAACTTCTTAGCTCCGTAAGCAGACTACTGTCCCATTTACCACACCTGATGCCACTGTCAGCCGCCTTTGCTAGTTGGGTTTTTTTTTTTTTTTTTTTTTTCTTTCTGTTGGAGAAACACCTGCCTGACGCTGGAGGGCCGTCGGGATCCCACACTCAGTGGTGCTCTCAGGCGGCGGGGCGCCCCGCGTCCCTCCCTCGCCGGGCGGGGGCCGGGCTGGGCGGGCGGGGCGCCGAGCTTCCCCGGCTAAACGCGCGTGTTCTCTGCTCTCCCGCGCACAGGGCACCACGAGCCGCGCGGGGCACCTGCCGGGGCCCGAGCCCGCGCCGCCGCCGCCGCCGCCGCCGCCGCCGCGGGAGCCGTTCGCGCCCAGCCTGGGCAGCGCCTTCCACCTGCCGGACGCGCCGCCCGCCGCGCTCTACTACTCCAGCTCCACGCTGCCCGCGCCGCCGCGCGGGGGCTCCCCGCTGGCCGGCCCGCAGGGCGGCTCGCCCACCAAGCTGCAGCGCGGGGGCTCGGCCCCCGAGGGCGCCGCCTACGCCGCGCCGCGCGGCTCCTCGCCCAAGCAGTCGCCCAGCCGCCTGGCCAAGTCCTACAGCACCAGCTCGCCCATCAACATCGTCGTGTCCTCGGCCGGCCTGTCCCCGATCCGCGTGACCTCGCCCCCCACCGTGCAGTCCACCATCTCCTCCTCGCCCATCCACCAGCTGAGCTCCACCATCGGCACGTACGCCACCCTGTCGCCCACCAAGCGCCTGGTCCACGCGTCCGACCAGTACAGCAAGCACTCGCAGGAGCTGTACGCCACCGCCACCCTCCAGAGGCCGGGCAGCCTGGCAGGTAAACGGCTCGCTGCCCGCCTTCCCTGGCTCCGCCATGGGGGGCACCTGGGCACGTTGTGGGGTGGCTGGTGTGCAGGATGGAGACATGCAGCTGGGTCTGAGCAATACTCAGGCGGGGCCTGTCTGTGGGCCAGGGTCCAGCATCTGTCGGGCGTCCCTGGGCTATGTGAGGATCTAAACTAAAATAGGCTGCTTCTTTTTAAAAAAGTAATGCAGTCTCTCAAACTAATTCCTCCCCCCGTCAGAAGATTTAGACATTCGTAAAACTAAGTCAAATTTAATGAGGAATCACATAGACCTGTTGATTGTATCCAGAAAAAGACCAAAGCAAGTAAAACTCACCTTATTTATATGATTACCTATAGTGATCTACACTTAGAAGAAAGTATTGGATTTCCCCCAAAGTAGACATTCAGTTTACATTGATTTCAATAGTAGTGAAAAAAGTAACCAATGATGAGTTGCCTTGAAATTTTACTACTTGGTTATGGCTGGAATTTATTGTATTTTGTCTAAATTTAGTCACTGGGGAAAGTAAAGGACTCCCCCACACCTGTCGGTGAATTTACACGGGGGAAAGGGTGACAATAATGAAGTCCCTTGAATTGGTACTTGTTTATTATAGGGAATGAGGGGCTGGGCTGGACGGGGGTTGGGAAAGAAAGCTGCTTTTCCCTGCCCATACAGAGTAGGTCACATGTCTGTGGTTGGTCCTTTTGTCCATCAGAAACCAGGCTGAGCAGGTGACTCTGCTGGTGGCACCATATGTTCAGCTAAACCAGACATGATGATTGAAAAACTAATGTGTTGTCCCCCAAACACCTGACAACTCACCTGCATTTATTGGCAACTCTTTTCTTCTTATGAAAGTACTAGGGGCCCAGTGCACGAATTCATGCATCTTGAAAGGAACTGTGGGCTGCGAGGCTGCGGTGGGCACAGGGGCGGGTCTTGGCTCATCCTTCACGCCCCTGCCAGGCCCCTCCCGCCACAGCTCCTGGTCCCCTGTCTGCCAACAGCCCTGCTCCTGCCACCGCTGCTCCCACGCGCTGACGGTGCCAGACCTGCTCACACCCGCTGACGGGCGTGGAGCCATTGGGGCCAGCACCATCAGCAGGTGCGAGTGGCAGCTGCTGCCCCATCGCCCCTCAGGAGCAGGGGGAGGTGGAGAAGCCCTCAGGGGCTATTGGGACTGGCGCCGGGCGCCAGCAGTGGGTGCGAGCAGCGGTGCCGGCTACAGGTGCAAGCGGGGCTGGCGCTGACAGTGGGTATGAGAGTCGGCTGCAGCCCTGATCGCCCCTCAGGAGCAGGGGTGTGGAGAGGCCTGGAGGGGCAATCGGAGCCGGCAGCTGCCACTGGCACCTGCTGATGGTGCTGAGTGTTCGGGGCCAGCGCCGGGTGTTAGCAGTGGTGTGAGAGTGGCTGGCACCAGCTGCAGGTGCAAGTGCCAGGCAGGACTGCGGCGCGCGGGAGCAAAGAATTTTCAGTAACCACCAGAGGCTTGCCCCGATGACAGCAACCTGCTCCCCGCCTTGGTCTGGCAACCTCACTCATCTACTCCACCATTCCGTCATGGCCGCCACTGCCATGTTCTGCACTCTGCCGCCTGCTGCTGACACCCGCCATGTTCCACACACTCCCCCTGGTGGTCAGCGCATGTCATAGTGACCGGTTGTTTGGTTGATCGGTTGTTCCACTGTTCGGTCTATTTGCATATTAGGGTTTTATACAGAGAGACTAGAGGCCTGGTGCATGAAATCCATGCACTGGGGAAGGGTCCCTCAGCCCGGCCTGCGCCCTCTCACAGTCCGGGAGCCCTCGCTCCTTACTGCCCACCTGCTCACGGCTCCTTACCACTCAGCTCACTGCTCCTTAGCGCTGCTGCAGAGGCAGGAGAGGCTGCCGCCACCACCGCTGCACTCGCCAGCCATGAGCTCGGCTTCTGGCTGAGCGGCGCTCCCCTTGTGGGAGTGCACTGACCACCAGGGGGCAGCTCCGAGCGTCTTCCCCCTGGTGGTCAGCGCGCAGCATAGCAACCAGTCATTCTGGTCATTCCGCCATAACAGTCACTTAGGCTTTTATTATATAGATTAGGTAATTGTGTCACTCTAGTAACAGATGCTGTGTTCATAAGTTTCCTTTCGTGATGTAAATAAATGACTATGAAGATACCCTATATAATAAAGTGCTAATATGCTAATTAGACCGGACAGTGGAACGACCTTCCAGAATGACCTTCTGGAATGACCAGTGGGCGGAGATTGGGGCTCGAGGGCCAAGCCCCTTGCAGAATTTTGTGCATTGGGCCTCTCATATAAAATAAAGAAATGAACCTGGTGCATACATGAAGCAGGTGTCCAAGGGTGTCTTTCATTTCACACAGTAATTGCTGGAAAGTACTGGTGTGACATAACAGGGTGAAGGTGGCAATTCCCCTGCCCCCAGTTATGCTAAGTGTGTTTACTGAAGTGAACAGAGTGTTCTCTCTCACTCACTCCTTCTTTCTCTTTAATAGAATTTTGGAGGTAGACCATTATTATTTTTTTAATTTCTTAATTGATTGACCATTATTAATGCCAACCCGCTACTAGTACCAAAATATCTGTAAGGCAGGAAGTAAGAAGCACTCTGGTTGGAAGAGAGGGCTAGGAGACATGTATGGAAACTTTGTTTTATAGTTTACAAATAACTAGATCATGTCAAAGGGTGGGGAACTGGTGGAGCTCTTGGGAGACTAAAGCTCCATGACATCCTTCCCATCCACCACGGAGAAGAGGAAACTGAGGCGCAAAGAGTCCAGGTGACTTGCTAAAGGTTGTTTCATTGCCTTAGCTTCCAGCTCTGTCCCACGGGTTATACATGCTAAATGTGTGCATATTCTGTATTATTTTAGTAAGAATAGTGAGTGTGGTCTGGTGGAGAGGTTGGGAGTGTGCCAATGGAGCAGACCCATAGCTTCTTATTATATCATGAATTAAGGAAACGGTTGTAAAACTAAGTATGTTGTGAAAACTGATCCCACGCTAGTATCTAGAGTGAATGTTTCTGAGGGTCTGATGTGTGTGTGTGTGTGTGTGTGTGTGTGTGTGTGTGTGTGTGTGTGTTTGCATGTGTATGTGTGAGTAGGGAGGCAGTGTAGAAGGCTTTGGCTAGAAAGAGAACTGCAGTTGGTCAGCACAGTCCCTTGTGCCTTCTCTTCCCTCCCCATTTCCATCTCTTCCTCGGATTCTCTGACCGTATTTCATTTTTGCTACCTGGTGAAAAAAATCAACTTGGCATCTAACATTTTTAATTTTAGAGCTTCAGTGAACACTTTTAATGTTTGAAATACTTTGTTTAAAATGTATGCTTTTAAATGTTCATTTAAAGATTCTTTTTATGTAAATTGCTGCTGGTGGTTATGAGTTTAAAATTCCAGGGTGGAGCAAAAATAGATTTACAGTCATAAGTACACAAAACAGAGTTTATTCTTGTATTATTATTATTTATTATTGTATTATTTTCTATATGAACAACTGTAAACCTACTGTGGCCCCACCTTATATTTTATAACTCCACCTAAATACTTGGGTTGCATAAGATCAGATGCCCCATTTAGAAATTAGAAAACTGTGGCCCAGGAAAGGTGTGGGGACAGACTCATGTTTGTGAGAGACCAGGAATATTGTGCCTTATGGACTCCATGCCTACATCGAGGTGCCTGATAGCATTCCAGATGTCATAAACGTTGGAGCCACCTTGTTTGCTAATTGAAAGTACCGTTAAAGTCAAGACTGAAAAATAGCTTTTGGATTTTCAAGGCTGTGACTTTGTAGATTTGTCACTGATAACTAGGACATATAAGTATGGAATAGGTAGTGACTTTCACTTTTGAATGAATTAATTCCATAATTATTTATTAAGCACCTCTGATTTACTGGCACTGATTTAGAGCTTAGAGAATAGTGATCAATATCAACCAATATCTCTGAGCTTGTTTCAAATGGAGAAGACAAAATAATCAAGGTAAATATTTGTTTAATATATTTTTATTGATTTCAGAGGAAGGGAGTGGGAGAGAGAGAGAGATAGAAACATCAATAATGAGAATCATTTATCGACTGCCTCCTGCATGCCCCCTACTAGGGGTTGAGCCCACAACCCGGGCATGTGCTCAGACCGGGAATCAAACCGTGACCTTCTGGTTCATAGGTTAATACTCAACCACTGAGCCATGTCAGCCAGGCAAGGTAAATATTTTTTATAAAGTGGCTAGGGAAAGCTCTAATTGGAAGGTACTTTGAAGTCAGTAGTGAAGGATGTCAGGGAGCCGGCAATATCAATATCTAGGGGAAGGGCATTCTGAATAAAAGGAACAGACATGCTAGGCTGGTAAATAGGGGCATGTCTGATATGTTTGCAGGACAGCAAGGAGAGTGTATCTAGAGAAAGAGGGCAAAGAAATGACATGAGGTCAGTGAACTGACCAGCAAGGAAGGTCTTGTAAGTTTGATGAGGACTTGAGGATGCTGGCTGTGCTAAATCCATGGGTGCCACTGAAGATTTCAGCAGAGGAGTGACATAATCTGACTTAGTGTATATAACAATCACCCTGGGTGCTTGTAGAGAATACACTGTTGGGGGTTAAGGGCAAAAGCATGAATACCAGTTAGGGGTTATGGCAGTAATCTAAGCAAGAAATGATTATGATGTGGGCCAGGATGGTGGCATTGAAGGTTATGAAAAGTCATGTAATTCTGGATGTACATGTATAGTAGAGCCCACTGGATTTTATCACAGACTAGGTGATGATGATAAGAGAAAGAGGACTAAGGCTGTCACTGAACCAACAACCAGAAGAATGGAGTCACCACTGACTGAGACAGGTGTGCTGCAGAGGGATCTGGTTGGGTTTGGGGACAGTGTTCATAAATATTAAGATTTTGGTTTTGGACATGTGGTACCTATCAGAATCAAAATGCACATGTGAAGTATACAGTTGGATGTGCAAGTCAGAGTTCAGGGGAGAATCTCAGGCTGGTGATAAAAATTAGGGAGTGGAGCCATCATCAGGTAGATAGTATTTAAGACCAGGAGTCTAGAAGAAATTACCCTGGGAAATAAGTATGGAGAGAAGAGGTCCAAGGACTGAACCCTAGTGCCTCCCACAAATGTATCGGTCTGATAGTTGAGAAGGTCAGTGTCATTTCTTAGAAGCCAAAAGAACAGCATGTCACAATCAACTATGTCCAGTACAGTTAAAAAGTCAAGACAAAGGAAGACTGTTGGCTGTCACTGGTTTAGCAGTGTGTATTCATTGGCGAGTTTGAACGAGTAGTTTCAGTGAAGGGTAGTGGCGAAATCTTACTAGAAGTGGGGATCCAAGAGAGAATGGGAGGAGAAAAACTAGAGATCAAAAACGTGCATAATGTTTTCAAGAAGTGGTTCTTGCTTAGCTGCAAATATTTCCACAAGTGCAAAAGTTCTATTTGAGGATTTTAGGACATCAGTTATGTGGTGAAGAACATACACCCACACATTCCACTAGACCAGTGGTCAGCAAACTCATTAGTCAACAGAGCCAAATATCAACAGTACAACGATTGAAATTTCTTTTGAGAGCCAAATTTTTTAAACTTAAACTTCTTCTAATGCCACTTCTTCAAAATTGACTCACCCAGGCCGTGGTATTTTATGGAAGAGCCACACTCAAGGGGCCAAAGAGCTGCATGTGGCTCGTGAGCCGCAGTTTGCCGACCACTGCACTAGACCTTCTTGATGGCCAAGCTTTCTAAAGTCCTGCCAGTGATCTCAGAGTTCCACCTCTGTGGAAAACAGCACACTTCAGAGTCAAGCTAGAACAGTATAATTTCTCAGATGTTAAGTCATCAGACTCCAAAGATCTCTTAGAATTTTTTCTTTCTTTCTTTAGATTGTCTTTTTTCATCCTAGTTATGCCTTTGTGGAAACCCAGCTCTGCCTTCCTGTTGGAGGCCCCTAACCTTAGGTGCATTACTTGCCTGCTTAAAATTGTTTCTTTATCTAGGTTTTTACAATAATATGTATCTCACAATGTCAGACATATATAAGGAAATACATATAAAATTCTAGTACATTGGCCAGCTCAATAAAAGATAACTCCTATTACTTAATAATACCTGCCATACTAACTTGGATGTGCAAGGAAGAGGTCATTTGTTTTTGTTTCAGACACAAAGCAGGTCTTTTGAGTCCCCAAACATGCCAGTGTCTGCGTTGGGCATATAAAGATGAGTGAAGGATAACCCTTACCCTCAAGAGACCTAGTTGGTAATGGATATAAGAACAGACGGTTTGAAATCCAGTGCTCAGGTGAGACAGGTTGGTTACTATGGGAACATGCTAGAGGGGCCTGTTATAGTGGGGATCAGATGTGTGCTGCAAATGCCTCCTTAGTGAGGTGGCTCCAGGGCTAAACACTATCAATGGAACTAGTAAGAAAAGGTAGCTGCAGCAAAGTCAAAGAGTAGAGAAGGGGTGTAATGAAGGGTGCGGTGGAAAGGTGTAGGGGTGGTCAGCAGATCAGGCTTTCTTGAGGCAGAAATGAGTGATGGGCTTGGGGGTGGAGATGAGGGAGGAGATGAGTGGTAAAGGATTTATAGTTTCACCCTTCCAACAGAGGACTGACCTAATCATATTAGAAACTTCATTCTGGCTGTGTGGAGAAGGGATTTTCAGTGAAAAAATAGGCAGGGAAACACCTAGAAAGGCATTTGAAGAGTCCTTCCCTGCTCCCAGATCTAGTTATTAAAACTTTCACCCATTTATTTTGAAATGTGACAATTCAAAAATTATCACTCATAAGTAGTACAGGAAGAAGAAGGCTAGATAAATGACATAAGTAGTTTTAACATTTTTCTCCTGACAAATAGGCTATTTAATTTTATTGTTTATAAATTAAAAGTTAAATGTATTCATTTTATTCACAATGAGTAAAATTAGGTAAAAAAAAATAATTGTGATATAAAGCATTTGCAAATGCCAGGCATTGTGCCAGACACTTATCAAACTATCTCATGTTGTCTCCAGTAATTTAATGTACAATTTTCAGCCCTATTATACAGATTCAAAAACTGAGACTGATTGGTGATAAGTTTCTTGCCAAAAGTTATGTGTCTGGATCACAGAGATGTGATTTGAACCTAGATTACTTTGAGTCCATCTTCTCTATATCTTAAATATACATGATATGTGGGTAGAAAGTATATTTTGTGTTATTCAAGAAAAACACCAAGAATGTAAAAATGTAATATACGTTTTTAACTTTTGTAAATGACTAGTGATTTTAAAGAAAGCAAAAGTTTGCCTACCATATGGCAACATTGCTAATTAAAATGAGGTTAACAGGCTTTCATCATTCTATCGCATATAACTTAACAGTACCAATTCTTGTTCACTTCTGTAAGAAAAATAGCATGATCCTTCCCTTTTCTGGCTTAGAGCAAAATTAATCCCATTAAAAATAGAAATCTGAGTTATAAATATGCATTAAAGTTAAGTCAAACATCACAAGCATATTTTGAGGCAAACATGAAATGGATTAAATGTAGATTTGTACATTTAATGATTGCAAAGAAAATTGACCTAATATGGAGAGGAATTTAGTCAAGGCGTGTCCACCTTGTACCCCAGCCAGATGGACGTAAAACTCAGTATTTTGAGTGGATCATACATTATAAACCCCAAATTTCACATATTTGCAGATTTCAGACTTGCTAGTGCTGCCAGGTGCACCTGTTATAAGAAAGAAAAAGGGAAAAAATAAAAAGCCTAATCCTAGAATAAAGCTTTGCGATCTCTGGTGGCAGGTTCTCAAAGGAAACATGAAGTCTCCCCAGATAATGAGCCAGTTTGTTTAACACACAGCACTTGAGATATGGTCAGAATGCAACAAGATCCATGGCTTCCACTCCTCCTTTACATTGCATTTCCTGAAGGTGAAATTTGCCTACAGGGCACAAATGCTTGATCAGTTCTTGAGAACCTCCTGCTCACCCAGAAGTAAAAAATAAAATAAAATAAAGCCATAGTTTAGACCTGCTAATTAGAATGTGATCAACCAGTGAAATCAATCCACACTTTAATCTTCTTTCAAAGGTTGTTAAAAAAAGCTGACTCTCCACCAGAATTTCCGGGTCTTTTGAACTAGACCCCTCCCCCAACCTCAGAAGCTCTATGGCATTGCACAGAGGCTGTGCCTCATAGTCCCGGCTCCTTCCCCCTGTGCTCTTGCTATCCTGTAGATCAACAACAAGCTTGAGAAGTGCAGGTCTATTCCCATACATGGACCCTTTCCTGCTTCCACCATCAAAGTGAACATTCCTTCAGACTTTTGCCCCCTAGATTCTGGGACCCCATTTTATAGCAGAGAACCCTCCTCCGAGTGGCCCCATGGAAGCCCCCTATCTCCAGGCTCTCCCTACCGAGAGCATGGATACTGCGATCTCTTCGGCACACTTCCTCTGCACCTGCTGACTCCTGTCTAACAGCCTCCATCTGCTCAGCGACCCAGCACTCCCAGAAACGGTGACCAGGCATTCCTTTGTAGTCACTTTACACAGCATCTCATGCCCAGTTATATTGGTATCTGATTTCCGTCCAGTTGTGTTTGGGTCAGACTGCAGCAGCGAAAGGCTGTTTTAACATCTGGTTACAGTAAGCTGGTGGCTGCTTCTGAAACTCAATATTTGGGATGCTAGATGGCCCCAAAGGCCTTCCTGATGTCTTTCTTTTTTGTTGATTCACAGAAATTAATACCTCCCCTTCCCTGCCTACCATATGGCAACCTTGCTAATTAAAATGAGGTTACCAGGCTTTCTTTTGTCCCGGGTTTTATTTTGGTAGGAAAATGGTATTTTTATGTAGAACTCAACCAAAGCTTTTGCAATATTATTGATACTTATATGATATTGATCATGCTTAACTAGGAAATGTAAATTTAAAAATGAAACCGTATCTTGGGCAAGAGTTCAAGATGGCATAGTCTGACCACTCATGTCCCCTCTGTCTCAGACATCTTCCCTATGTCTCAGACCCTTGAAAAATAACATACAGGATTGCAACCGAGAATGACATCACAAAAAAGACAAGAACACAGAGGCCCGAGGCCAGGGGGGTGGGTGTCACCGACAAGCCTTTTTAGGAACTTTCTAGAAAGCAAAGTAGATAGGAGTGGTAAATAATTAAAAATGTCCAAGTTTCTCCCAAGAATCTGCTCTGTCAGCACAGCGGAGGTGGACTGGCTGTCTTCAGTGAATTCTTGGACAGGCTCAAGGGTCAGAGTTGAGCTGAGGGACTGGGAGAGAAGAGAGGCCTCAAGATGAAGGGATCCATTGAAAGCCAGGGCTCCAGGCATTTCTAAGTTGGCTGCCTCCTCCCACACATGTCCCCTCTCTCCTACCAAGATGTTGCCATGTAGCCCATGCCTACTCCAAGGCGAAGAACAGGGATTGACTATTGAAGAAACTGAACAATCTGTCTGAGAAAGTAGACTTTGGTTATGGCTGCCCATGGCCTACTACAGTCTATTTCATACCGTTCTGCGGGCAGTTAGCTGGCAGGTGGCTCAGGATTGCCCCTGACCTTCTCTTTCAGAAGGTAAGTGCCAGCCTGGATGTCCCACCCTCCTGTCCCAAATTCTCCCTCAGGGACGCATAATGGGAAACATTTGCATTTAGAAATGGGAACGCTTCTCTTTAGATTGTAGCACAAGAAGAAGCTACCTCCAGGATTTTCTTTCTCAAATATGATACGTTATAGTAGGGATTATTGAGGAATTTGGGAGAATTAGAAGCCTGAAAAAAAAAATAGAAAAAAATGAACTGTGCCTCAGCAGAAATAGAGATAACTAACAGAATAAAAGAGATTAAAAGAAACAACAATAAGTTTAGGTTAAGTACTGAGAAGGATTTAAGACAATCTTGTGTTTATTAAGTAAGAACTAGCATGATATGTAAAAGGATCAAATAACAAGAAAATATTTTCTAAGCCACAAAAATATAACTACCCAAATTAAAGATTTTATAGAAGGACTGGAAAATAGTCAAGGAAATCACTGGGAAGGGAGAACATAAAGGGGAAAAGACAGAAAATATCAGAATAATGCAGTAAGCCTTGCAGGACAAATCCAAGAGATCTAACATTACTAGAGTCACAGAAAGAGACTGGAGAGAAACAAGTTATCAATGAAGTAATACGGAAAAATTCCTCAGAGCTGAGGGACCTGTGCCTTCATAAGAAATACCCTATGCCTGGAATAAAAAGTAATTCATAGTCTACATAACGAAATTTGAAAGCACCAACATAAGAATACCCTAGCACCCTTGGGGAGAAATAAAACAGACGCCACCTGACTTGCAGTAGTGATACTACATGATAAAGAGCAACCCAGTGATGCTCTCAGAATTCTGGGGTAAAATAACTTTCAACCCAAAATCTATATGTAGCTAAATTATCCATCATCATAAAGGAAGGACCAAATAATTTCAGATTCACAAATATTCATAAAATCTATCTCCTGTGTATCCTTCCCTAGAAAGTTACAACACTTGATGTATTCTAGCTATATAAGGGCATGAAATGAGAAACATGGTACCCAGGACACAATGAACATGACTAGAATGAAGTCCCAGGGCAATGAAGAGAAGGCCCAGAGTGGGGGGAAAAAGGACAGATACATAGGAATACAGATAACTTGGCAGTAGGCTAGCAAGTAAGGAAAGGTGGGACTCAACACAAAAAGTCCACAGTCATGAATGTAGGCATAAGTCTGAAAGAATCTAGGTCATTTCAATATCTAAGGGCAGAATAATTAAAATAATGAGTAGGAATAATGAAATTAATTATGGATGAAGAAGAAAGAATTGTGTTGTATTCCAATGAGTTCAACAAAAATATAGGAAACTGTGATTAAGAGCTTGGACTTAGGAACTAAACAGACAGTATTTCTAAGAGTAATGTCCAAGATTTTACTGCCTATGTTTTCTTCTATGAGTTTTATGGTTTCACATGTTATATTTAAGTATTTAATCTATTTTGAGTTTATTCTTGTATATGGCATGAGAAGATGGTCTAGTTTCTTTCTTTCTTTCTTCTTCTCCTTCTCCTTCTCCTTCTCCTTCTCCTTCTTCTTCTCCTCCTCCTTCTCCTCCTTCTCCTTCTCCTTCCCTTCTCCTCCTTCTCCTTCTTCTCCTCCTTCTCCTCCTTCTTCTTCCTCCTCCTCCTCCTTCTCTTCCTTCTCCTTTCTCTCCTCCTCCTCCTCCTCCATCCTCCTTCCTCCTCCTTCTTCTCTTCCTCCTCCTTCTCCTTCTCCTTCTCCTTCTTCTTCTTCTTCTTTGCGTGTATCTGTCCAATTTCCCCAGGACCATTGAATAGACTGTCCTTGTCCCATTGTATGTTCTTGGTATCTTTGTCATAGATTGACCTCATAGGTGCTGGTTTATTTCTGGGCTTCCTATTTGCTTCCATTGATCTATGTGTCTGTTTTCATGCCAGTCTTATGCTGCTTTTGATTACTATAGCCTTGTAGTACAGTTTGATATCAGATAGTGTGATACCACCCACTTTGTTCTTATTTTTCAAGATTCCTTTTGCTATTTGGGGTCTTATGTGTTTCCATACGAATATTTAGATTATTTGTTCTGATTTTGTGAAATGTGCCATTGGTATTTTGATGAGAATTACATTGAATCTATAGATTTCTTTGGGTGGTATAGACATTTAAATTTTGTTAATTCTTCCTGTACATGGGCACAGTATATGATTCTATTTATTAGCATCTTGTTCAATTTCTTTCTTCAGTGTATTTTAATCTTCTGAATATAGGTCTTTTACCTCCTTGGTTAAATTTATTCCTTTGTATTTTATATTTTTGATGCAGTTGTAAATGGGATTTTTTCTTAGTTTTCCTTTCTGATAGTTTATTATTGGTGTATAAAAATGCAACTGATTTCTGAATATTAATTTTCTATCCTGAGGCTTTTAAACATTTTTTAAATTTTTATCAAAGTACCTGGGATTGTGTGGAGACCAACTGTTTTAGCAGATGTACAAATAACCTTAAATAATAACTTAAAATTTTTCAAAATGGAATTAATTTGCAACTAAGCCTACATTAGAATTTTCCTACACTATCTTTAACCAAGGTGCATCTTGTAATTTTTTACTACAAAATTATTTGTCATATATTTAGTCCATATTTTATATCTTACATATGTGTAGATAGATAGGTAGATAGATAGAGATGTAGATACAGGATGGGGCAAAAGTAGATTTTCAGTTGTTCATATGGAAAATAATACAATAATTAATAAATAATAATACAAGAATAAACACTTTTTGCATTCTTACAACTGTAAACCTAATTTTGCCCCACTGTGTTTGCGCGTGCGCATGTGCGCGCACTCACACATTTGCTATGGAAAAACTAAAGTGAAAAGTCTAAAATCTATGAAGGCTAATCACAAATGGATCGATTTGTATTTATTGTGCTGTGTATTAATTACCAAAGTACTAACTGCCTTTGACACAAAGAAGGTATCTTGAATTTTCCTATAATCAAAAGAGGCAGGGCATTTGAATAAGTGGGCACATGGGCTCCCCAAGGGCAGCTGAGACCCCTGCATATTTCAGAACAGCTCATCACTCCTTCCCTAGTAGATAGTCAATAAATATTTCTGACTGACTATTGTAAAGTAGCTAGTGGGTGAAGTGTTATATCCCCCTGAGAACCGCAAGTCATCTGTAGTACAGGGAGAAGCATGGACACAGAAGGACCAGGTTCTCCCCAAAGTGATGAAAACATTAAAAAGTTACCAACAGCTACCAGAAAGACTTGGCTCAGAGGGATGGAAAATGTGTAAGGTAAAGTGTCTTCTCCCTCACCTCTGAGTTTCTCAGTTCCTTGGAGCCTGGCTTCCTATATGGTTCAGGTCTGAGTTGTAGGACTAATAGAGGCCTACACAGCGGTCCATGGACTATCATAGGCTCATCTGTGGAGTTAGCAGCTCGCTATAATGTAGTTCTAGAGATTATAAAGAAGTTAGTAAATTTAAAGAACATAAAACAGGTGATGCCTATTCTATAGTGTCTGTATCCTGAGCACCTGCCAGGGACAAGCAGATGGAGACTTGGTACCAAAGAAAAGCATTAATGATTTTGACCCAGTGGACTTGGTGATCCCTCAAATGACTGCTTGCTATGTAAATATGTTCAAACAGACTCGATAGTGTTGATTATTCCTGTTTGGCATCTTAGACAGTACCTAGCCCATGGGTGCTGTCATTACAGAGAAGAGCCCACACTTAACCTCAAATGATATCTGATATCTCCTGATGTTTCTGGCTTCATCCTTAGTTCTCCTGGAATGGACTGGCAACATGTTAAAGAAATCAAAACCTCCCTCAGAAGATAAGTTTCTTTTTAACCCTTTGCACTCGCTTGCTTTTTTCTCGATTCCTTTATTCTACTCGGGATTTAGTTTTTTAAATACCCCAGATTTTACAAAGTGCGGCAGTAGAATAAAAAACTGGAGTTTCTTTTCATACAAACTTATTTATTTGGATTTTTTTATATTTCAAATATTGATACATTCAAAGAGTAATTTTAATCTCGATGCTAACCATGTCGAGTCACACTCGACATCCGAGTGCAAAAGGTTAATAATTGATGTAGAAAAGGGAAGTCAGTATGTATTTCTCTTTAGAATGAAAGTACACACACACTCACACACACACACACACACACACACACACACACACACACACACACACACACACACATTCATTCAGATATGATGCCCAGAAGCAGGTAATACCACAGTCCCCTCCATGATTGAGTAAGTTAGTTGGTTGTTGTTGACCTGGCCACAAATAGCCTGCTTTACCTGGACTACCTTCTAGCAAAGCTGTAGGGTTGGTTTTACACTGGAAGAGTCAACAGGAATTGATTTATGTACGAGAAAAGCATCACTAGCATCATTACCATACTAGTTCAACTGGTGGTTTACTAGTAACTTCTTTGGATGAAGAATACAGATGAAAAATGGGATAGGAGAATTATAACTACACTAGTGGCCTGGTGCATGAAATTTGTGCACTTGAGGGGGAGGGGCCCAGCCTGGCCTGTGCCCTGTCACAGTGTGGGAGCCCCACAATCTATTGCCTCAAAGAGGTAGGCCCCGCCCCTCCATCCGGGGCTCCTCAATGGATTGCCCCAAACAGGTAGGCCAGAGCCGCACAGGGACCCGCCAGACATGCCTCCCTCATGTCACGAAGAGGAAGCCGGGACCCCCAGCCCTCTGTGCTGCGCAGGGACCCGCCAACCCTGCCTCTTCCACACTGCGCGGAGCCACAGGACCCCCAGGCCTGGCCACGTGCAGAGCTGGGAGAAGGCGGGACTCCCAGGCAAGCTCCATGCCACGCATGCAGTGTCAAGGCCAGCCCTGCCCACCTGTGCACGTAGCCATTTTGTGACGGTGTGAGGGCATTGTGCGTGAAAGTGTGATGACTACTTAGCCTTTTATTAGTAAGGATATGGTGCATTGTATGAAGAAATTATGTTTTAATAAACAGCTGGTATTCAAATAATAATTATATATAATTCAGTTACTGATTAGATTCTAAAACACACACACACACACACACACACACACACACACACACACACAAATATTAAAGCTTTAACCAGAAAAAAATCAAGAAAAAATTTTAGTCCTCCCAGAACTGTTTATTATACAACATAATTCCTCTCTTCTCAAACTCCTTTTTATTTGCTAAGTCTTGTGTTGAATAAAAGAATAAAAATTTAATAAAGTGTTGATATAAAGAATTTATAAAATGTAAATAGAGAGGACGACTAATCTCTGAAGCAGTTTATTTGCCATTTCCCCCTATAAATTATGCTGAGGGTTAATGGTGTCTTTTTCTTCTGAAATTACCACCAAGGCCATGTGGGTATTGGTGAAACATATAAAGCAGTAGAAAAATGAGACAGGGAGAATACTTTTTAAGTTTGCATTTTAGAAGCTAAATGTCTAATTTTTGAAAATTAGATCTTTATATTAGCTATATGTATATATTTAGATATATGCAGCCTATCTATAATATATCTGATTCAATCTGAGTAAAAAGGCCTGTGTTTATGATGCTGAAATGCAAAACATCTTAGTTCACATATTTTTCAAAGTATTTGAATCTGCATATGGAGAAAACGGCATACTGAAGCCTACTTTGATCTGATAAAACCCTTCTCCTTGTCCAAACATTGACAATATCATCTGTGCCCTATGATGGGCAAAAACCACATAAACATGAATGAAAACTGAGCTTCAGTTCCTACAGCAGACAGAGCCTCTGAAAGCAGGATGGGGACTTCTGGTCCCTTGAAGAGGAAGCCTGTCTGTCTATCAGTGGAAACCTGTCTGTCTATCCTGCTGTGCATCTCTCTCTATATATATTTATTATTTTATTTTTTTAAGATGGGTCAGGAGCACCTTATTCTGGATTCCTTCCATGGAAATATCCACAATTATCCTTAGCAAATAGTTCTGGAAGTCAGACTCCAGATGTAGTGTTCCCGTATTTCACTGATGGGTGACGGGCATTGAGAAACAGCTGCTGAGAAATCAAATGGCACTCATTTAATTGAATCCACCTTGTTGATAAAGAAGAGTCTCTGTGTGAATATGAGACTGGCCTTTAAAAACTCTGATAAATAATTAATAAAGCACCAAGTCATGGATTGCTCTGCTCCGGTCTTTGACTGGGACAGTAAGAAGACGGCCTGAGCCAAGCTCCTGGTTCCTTCCACCCAGGATGCTGCTGCCACAGCTGCTCCCAGGGAGGAGCCGGGTTTGGGAGCAACTTTTAAATAGGAGGCCCCGCCCAGCTAAAATTAACACTCACAGATTAAACTTTCTTACAAGCTATGTCAAAAGGGTTTAATCACAAGTCTAAAATCAAATTAGGTTGCCCTTCTGTACGAAATGATATTACAGTTCAAAATTGACCCCCCCCCCCTCCAATTTCTGACTCTGCTCAGTGTCAGCTGAGGATTTGGGGTGCCTGGGTAGAGTGTTTCTGGGTGTCCTTTCACCAGCCTCCTCAGGACTGTCTCTCACTTGAGCGGTTGTGGTGCCACTGAAGTTATCTATAGAATGACTCCTAACAGTTCACAGAACACAGGATTGTCACTGCAATGACCCCACCCTCCACTGATAGAGAAAATCAGACATTGCCCGAGAACTTGTTAAAAATGCAGACCATCAGCCCTCCCCGCAACCCGCTGAGTCAGAACCTGAATTTTAATCAGGGGAATCAGATGCAAATGGCATTTTGAGAAACACAGGAATTCATGGCTGGCATATTCAGAGCTACTCTCTACCTCCCCTGCCATAGGAAACCACAGGTGGGTATTGGACACAGGCGCCTAACCACCCCAGTTTACCCTGTGCGTTTCACTAGGGCCAGTGCCATCTCAGACAAGCAGGTTCTGCAGGCCCTTCTTTAACGCAGAGCCGTCCCTGAATGCTGACACAGCACACCCTTCACCACAGCACAGGTGCAGGGCCCCATGACCTTTGACTGAAAACAAAAATGGAAATGGCCCATCCTAAGAATGCAGATAGCAGTCTCCACAGAGCTCATTAGACTCCATTACCTCTGTCTCGTCACTTTCCACATGCCTGCCTGTCACAAAAGGAGCTGAACAAAAGAAGCCTGTTTTCCTAACAGCCTGGGGAGAAATGCTTGTGGTTAGAAAATAAAAGAACAAGGGGTGCCTGCTTTTATAAAGGATAAGGTCACGTGGGCACCCTTACTGCTGCATCCAGACCAGTGACTTTGGCCTTTAAATTTTTCTTACTGCAAAGTACGTGACTCTCAACAGAGTACATTATTCATTTGGTAATAGGTGTGGCGAAGCTTCGTAATTACGGTAAGTTATGCTGGAAACGTCATCAAGAAAGTTACAGGAACAATTCCTTCTGTTTTCGTCATTTGTCAGAGACTGTGTGAGCATGCAAGTTACTTGTGATAGCAGCGAAGCTGTATTTCCTTAGTATAGTATATGAGAATCTGGGATTTATAAAATAGATGAAACAGGAGGGCAGGTTTGGCCTTCCAAAACAAACTTGTAGATTATTTTATATCATCAGATGGCCTGTCACATGAAATTATTAGGCTTCACTGAAGTTTTACCATTGAATACATGTGAATAAATCATCTCCCTTCTAAACATCAGTCTGAAATATAGCTCATAGCCTGTATGGAAATTGTGCCCATGTATTTTAACACTTATCACAACATGAGATAAGATATCAAACTGATTTAATGAATTAATGGTCACTTGCAAATGAAATTTAGTTCATGGACTTGAGTCAGGATACATAGGGAATAACTTAAGACTAAAATTAAGTTCTGAATTAACATAGGCATAGGATGTGGATTTTGGAATTTTGATTTGAGTCAAAAGCAAAAATATCAAGAAGAAAACAAAGTAAGTTTTTATTGTGGAGAGGTACTCCTCCGATCCAAGATGTGATAGTTGCCTCTCTCACCAATTAGCACACATTTATGATATAATAACATTAACCAAAATTGTTATATTTTGTATTTCTGAAAGTGTTATTTGTTGATGTCATATTTCCCCCTCAATTTTAATGAAAACATATATAAAACTACGTATTTAAGAAGCACAAAGTAACTATTCAAAGCCACAAACATCACAGAAGGAAGGCCACCTACCTGCACAGGTCAGCTTCCTGGACACGTTGCTTAGTGATAGGCAGGGACCATACCCCTGAAATCAGCAAGGTTTTAGCAAGGGGAAGAGTTACAGCAGAGGTTTGTGAGGGGAAAATGTGCTTCTTTTCTAGGCTCCGCACTTTTCTATAAAAGTTCTATTTGCCCTTCAAACATGTAATTGTGTTAATAAATATCAGGGTGCAATTTTTAAAAAAAATGAATTCCTAGAATTTACTTTGTACTTACCTTCATAGCACAGGAAATGTATAGCTCTTCTTCGGAAGACAGCTCTTTATCTCAGAAATGAGAGTGCTTATCTCTGGCGCCTGTTCACAGGGGCCTCCGTCTGCTGGCTCTGCTGGCTCACCCTGACCACCCTGGCCTTTGGGCCCTGCTTTCCTCCTTCCATTTTTTCGCAAATGAGCATTTGAAACTGGCTCCCAAATTTGACATGAAGAGATCAATGGCATTTTTTTTCTTTAAGAACCTTATATTGATATTTCTAAGTGAAAGCATGTAAAAATGTATTTCTTTGCATGCAAAGCAAGTTAACTTGCATTAAATTAGGGAGTCATCAATTATATAGTATAGAGATAAAAAAAATGCGAATGGGTCATAATGAAAAACGGAACAAATTTGTTTCATTCTATTCAGTAATTTGGCTTAACATAGTAGTAAATGACATTATTTGAAGAAATCAAGAAGTCATAAATTGAGGGTTGTAACACATTATTTATTTATTTTAACTATGCCTGTCTCCTATCTCTACATATAATTATGAGGTGTGGGGGTGCCCATTAAACACACAGTGCCACTCCCCTCTCAGGTGGACTGAGTCCATTTCTTTTGGAGGTTGTGTTCAAGGAGTCACCATTTCAAAGAGTCCCCCAGAATATTCTTTGGGGAATAAACAAAGATTTGAGAATTAATCATATTCTCAGGAAAGAAAAGTGTGTGTGTGTGTGTGTGTGTGTGTGTGTGTGTATTTGAGCTGAATCTTTAGTCATGAAATTCTCATGAGTTTATGTGTGATCTTCTGTTGAATATTTCAAATCCTTTTGATAAAAATGTAGTTACTGTATTGTGACATTTTGAGTTAAGAAAATATCTGTTCAGTTCTTACCTTCAACTCAGTATGAACTTATTTCTTTTACAACACGGTGTGGATTAAATAGGTCCTAATAAAATCACTTCTATAAATATTATGAAATGAATCTCTACAGAGGGCCTTTGCTCTGGCGACTAGTTCTTTCTGGCTGAGAAGTAGGCATCATGCTGCTGTGACTCCTTCTCTGGTCCTATGAAGTTTTCTGCTGAAATGTCAGATGCTCAGAAAGAACCTCTTCACCCCACTATCAAAGCAATATACCCCCAACACTTCGTCTCCTCTCCCCTACCCTACTTAATTTTGCTTCAGCCTCTATGTCTATTCCTACCTAAGTGTGATCTCTTATTTCCAAGGTCAGAGACCTGGTCTGTCTTAAGCACCTTGGTGTCCTCAACTCCTACAAGTTGCCTGGACACTCAGTAAATATGTGTTGAATGAATGAAAATATAGGTCAATATAGATTAACTGGTACATATAAGTGATACAGGCAATATCTAGTATATAGACATTCATTTGCAAATCAAATCTAAAAAATGATAAATGTTGCCTGTTGCTTGTCAGATGCAAACAGCCTGTTGGATTCACTCAGCCAGTGAAAATGTGGTGTTGAGGATGAGACAAGCAAGGCAGTGAGAGATACTGCAGCCTTTTCAGCTTCTTAATTATTTTCCATGTCAACAACTCCCTACAAGTCTGTTGCTGGCTTCCTACGAGATTAGCAAATGTTTGTTTGTCCTCAATGTGCAGGTTTAATTTATGCCATACCCCTTTCTAAAAGGATTCTGCCTTTTCTTGGTCGTTTTAATATATCTTTCTCTTTTGGACTTAATTCATTCCTGCATTCTTTGTAATTATCCATTACAAAGCAACCCTGATGTTGTTCCTTTAAGGTCATAAAAATAAACTGTATGATTTAAATTTTGTAATATTCTACAAAATTATCAAATTTTTGTCACATATTTCCGAGTTAAATCTCTGTTTTGTTTTTGATATTTTGAAGGTTTTTGTTAAGAAGTGCTTGCTTTTCTCCCAATCAAAGGATGTATTTTCATGAGATAACATAATTTGACTCTGAGGTTGAATGACAGGGGAATACCCATCGTAGGCTGTTTTAACAAGTATCCATTTTCAGACACGATCACTCTCATCTTGATCCTCCCACTATTTCATGCCATACAAATGCATGCATTACTATCTGTATTTTTACACTGGAGGAAACCTGGGCACAGAGAGGCTCAGTGACTCCCCTTGATTCACCCAACTGTTAGACACAGATCTGGAGCCCAATTTATGTCTTCTTATTTCAGGTTATTTGGGCAAAATTTACTCAAGATATAGCAGTAGAATTACTACTTTTGATGCAATTTATTTTTACTTCAAACTGTTGAACATGATACATCCACACTCATAATGCCATCTTTCATTTGCAGAACTTTATGATGAGCCATGATCTCTAGCTTCTACATAGGACTTGCTCATATAAATGGTGGTGCTGGTGTGAAGATGCCTACACAGAAACAGGGGATATCAGAGGTCTAGTGTCCTCTCCAGTGGTCCAGTCTTCCCACCCCTATGAGCCCCTGGAGCTTGTACCTCCCTCACTGCCACAGGACTGAACCCTCCTTCCCTCTCCCCTCCCACCGCCAGTGCCACAGCAGAATGACCAGGAGTGAGCAGGCGATGGAAGTTTTAAGGTAGCTTTTGTACAACAGCTGTCCCGGGCCTGGTCCTACATCAATTTGCAGGTTCTCCCCTGTCCTCCAGGGTTCCTGGACCTGCAGGAGGCATGGCCCTCACAGAGCACCCTTCTGAGTCACAACCTTTCTTAGCCTGCAAACTGACCATTCATGTTCCAGATGTGGGCCCTCAAACCCATTAATTTCAGAATCACATTACAGATGAAAATTACCAATGCCTGAGCTCTCTAGATCCAAATTTTGTCTTGTGAAGAGAAGTAGGAAAAGTAAAATGATATGACAGCATTGAAAGGTGGACATTGGATGAGGTAAGCGTTGTTGAGAAAATTGGTCATAAAGCGCTCTGTAGACACAGGTATTATACCTGCATGACCTCTGCCTGCAATGGTGGGGAGCCCTTTGCTGCAGTTGGTCTGGCCTGTGGGGTCTGCTTTCCTTTTCTCTCTGTCCACTTGTGTTTCACTGCACCTTGTCATGCTGCAGCTCTGAATCTTCATCTCAGTCAAGGTGAGGCTCTCAGAATTGCTCTTCATTGCCCTGGACATCTGTGGCATTTTGGACAAAGTCAGTTTCTCCAGCATTTTTCCTTGCTATGATAACATCTTTTCAGTTCCTGTCAAAGACACAAATGCTTACTAATGGTATTCTGAGCCCAGAATGCTGAGGACTTGTTGTCAAATAGGCCATAATGGTGAAAGAAACTACTGCTAAAGAAAAGTACATTTTCTTTGGATCAGCAAATATATTCACCACCTTGTGAACTTTTTCAGCATATTCCCAGAAGAGGTTGTGTGAGAATTTTTTTTTTGGAATTACCCAGAATAAAATAGGTTTTGTTAGTATGGGCCTTACTAGAGCCTGAATGATAGAAAACATGAATTCCTGAACTTGCACCTTTAGCCTTTCACTCTCTGTCTCCCTTCTTTCTCCTACGTCTCTCTGTTTCTCTTGCCAATAACTGTGCCCACCCATGAGCAATTGAAAGGATCACAATGGATAGAAAGGAGTATAAACAAGGCTCCTTTTAGAAAGCCTTATCTCATTCAGTGCTATGCATAATGCTTAAGTATGCAAATGGATTTTGCACAAATGTTTCTACAGGGAAACACTATTAACTTATAGTTTTATCAAGAACATGCTAATAAAAAATACAGTATGTTGTTCAAATATTTAATAATTCTACTATTATATTTTTTCTTACTGTCAGCATATAGTAATCGTGATATCCACAAAGGTGGACTTTATTGTAAGATTCGTGTCCCTTGGTCATTGATTTCTGATTCATTGTATGCAAATAAAAATGTCCTAATGCACAGTAAATGCTTTTACTAAGAGGATTTTCACACACGCCCTCAGATCATATCGACACTTAAAAGGTTAGCAGGTGCTTTCATTGCGCACCCTTAGATGTTTTCAGAGGCTTAGAATAAAGAACAGTGATAAAATTACATCTCTAACTCTACTAGTGATGTATAACACACTTATTTAACTATAAAACATTTAGGCGTATTAACCCTTGAACAACACAGATTTGAAATGTATGGGTCTACTTACATGCAGCTTTTTTCATCTTGTAAACAAACAACATAAACTTATGGTATCGATAAAAGCAATACTGTAAACATATTTTTCTCTTCTGATTTTCTTCATATTTCTTCTCTAGCTTACTTTATTGTAAGAATACAATATATAATACATGAAAACATGCAAAATATGTGTCAATCAACTATGTTATTCGTAAGGCTTCTGGTCAGCATTAGGTTAGCAGTAGTTAAATTTTGGGAAGTCAGAAGTTACACAGGGATTTTTTGACTGTGTGAGGATTAGTGCCTCTGACCCACGGGTTGTTCAATGGTCAATTGCAATGACTGCTTTCTTGCTTTTAGACTTGTAAGTTTTTGGCAATATTACTAAAACTTCCAAGTAGTAGGAAGAATTGACAGCAGGAACGCACGGATTATCATACTTAAAATATATTCTTGGAAAATGTCAAAATGAGATAATATTCAGTGTGATGTTGGCATGTGATCAATGAGATGCAATGAACCTAATTATGCAAAGCTGTTATTTTGGACCTATCATTCATCTGCATGCTATCTGAATCAGGATTGAATTAATTACTAGCAAAGGGAAAGGTAAGGAACTTGCCTTTCCTCAAAACAGTCAGTGATTTTAATTATCACTAAATTCATAGAAGGCTTAGTACTGCTGCAATCATTCGGAAATCCTGTTTTCTGTTTGTTTGTTTGATTGATTGTTATATTTACAGCACCCTGTGTAAAATATATATTAGGAAAACATTTATTGCCAGTTTAAAAACATTTGAGTGGCTTTTTTCTCAAGTATACTAGGTAAGAATATTGAAATCCTTGTGGTTAAGGGATCCTTAGGAAGCAGGTTTAAAGGTGGCCCCCAGTGAAGGATTTGGACCAGAGGAACAGAGCTAAAACTGTCCACAAACACCTCCAAAATCAAGGAATTGCGACACCCTGTTGCTGTAGGTTTGAATGGGGAGCTCAGAATTGGGGCTCTTCAAAGGCAGTTGACAGTTAAATCCCAGTGTGCCATGTGGGTATTAGCTTTGGAGATTTAGCCGAAGGGTCTTTCCTAACATCAGCTGCAGCCTCATTTGGCTCTTGAGTGTTCTCTGCTCACCTCATTAGATAGCCATTTATCCTGGATGCCCCACGCCCTTCATTGTCCCTCGGTGTCCTTTACTTCATCTGCCTCGATGGAGATGATTCTCCTGACACTCTGTCGCTGTGATTCTGACTGGACCTCCAACGTCCAACGAACTACTGGCTCTCAATCAACGTCCTCTTTACCTTGTGTCAACTCAACCGCTTAGCCCTCATAAAACTTTATTTCCCAATGTGCAGAGGTTCACAGCATGGCTTCCAAGCCACACCTCTTCCCATACAAGGCAAGGAAATGAAACATGCAATGATTTACAACTACTATAAGGCGAGTGATGTGTAGCCTCGATTTATAAATTAAACCAGCTATTTGTATCTTCTTCAGAGCAAGGTGCACTAAGCTTCAATTTAGAGGGTAAGGATAAAGCAAAATATAACTTAAAAACATTCTTTAAAAAATCTGCTTTTCTTAGAGACTTAGGTTGTTGTAAGTCTGAACATTGTGGTTCATTCGTTGTCCAGGGAAAAACTGCTGGTGGGAACAAATTCGGATTCATTTTTCAGAAACAACGTAAAGATGGCTTGCCATCGTGGCTTATTCAGTGGCTCATGACTTTAATAATTTGTTGCAAAATTTAAGGTGCAAGGACTATGGGGTGATAAGAGGGTTTTAGGTTTGACTGTCTGCCTGATCCCGTTAGAGAGGAAGACAAGCAACATTCGGTAGACTGAGAAAACGGATGTCTCAGTGGCCCTGTTCAGTGTGGATTTATCTCAGAATCGTTATCCTTAGAGGGCGGTGAGGTTTGGGAGCAAAGCTAGGCAGCTGGGTGATGCCGATAAGCTGATTAACTTGACGTATTTCTGCCATTTCATGTCATTCATTTGATATTCTGCAGATTTCAACATTTTTGTAAAAAAAAAAATCAAATATGCCTTTGATAAAACAAGTTCTGCTTGAATATTGGTCAGGTCTTCATGTCTGCTGTTATTTTATTCCAGCTGGGTCCCGGGCCTCATACAGCAGCCAGCACGGCCATCTGGGCCCAGAGCTGAGGGCCCTGCAGTCCCCAGAGCACCACATAGACCCCATCTATGAAGACCGCGTCTATCAGAAGCCCCCTATGAGGAGTCTCAGCCAGAGCCAGGGGGACCCTCTGCCGCCAGCACACACCGGCACCTACCGCACGAGCACAGGTGTGTATTCAGGACCCCACCCCGTGCTCTGTCCAGGGTGGGTGGGCATGCTTGGGAGCCCCACAACCCTCCCTCATGAAAGGAATCTGTGTGTGTGTGTGTGTGTGTGTGTGTGTCCTTTCTCCTTACAAGCATTGTGACCTGCTTCTATGATGGTGATGATGGAAACCAAACCTGAGTCCAGTTTACCTCCCTAAGTATGTTGTAAATGAAAGACATACCATGGAGGGTGTAAGCTTATTTTGTCAAACAGGCAAATTGAAGGAAGCAGGAGTAATTCCTTATTCATCCTTACTAATGTATTTAATGAGTATAAGTCCTCCAGAAAGCACGGTCATTATATGGGATGTCAAAGGCATATACCTAATTCTGGTAAGTATTTTTTATATGATATAGTCTACCTACTTGGCAAGCTTAGGGGGAAAAAAAACATATTGACTACAAAATGTAGCATATTTTGTAAGGCAAACTGAGGATTTATTTTGTACACACTATTAGGTTGAATTATATTAAATTATTATTTAAAGATTGGATGTTGGCCATTGCGTGCGGTTCAATCAACTGTATAACTTTCCTGGGTTAAATCTATATTTTGAAATGAGTACCAGCAGAGGCCACATGAAGGAAGACACGTGTTTTCCCAGAACGTGCAGCCATTGGCAAAATAATGGTCAAATGTCATGACTCCGTGTGCCAGAGAACACTTAACTACAAAATGGATATAATTAAGATGTTGAGAATTGCAATTACTATAAAGCTGAGCATTGCTAAGTAATCTCAGAAAATATTCTGTAGACGATTTGCAGAGAGCAGCGCTCTCTCCTTCCTTCCTAACGTTCCGCGTTGGCCTGGACAGGGGCTGAGGCTGGGATAGCGAAGCCCTGGTCTACACTGGGCACACAGGGCTCTGCCTCTTCAGATGGTCGTTCCTTCTAGTTACCACCAAGTAGAGCGAAGCAATTTTGTTAAACTGCATTATGATACTAAATTACACGTTTGGAAATCCAGTCAAGCTAAGTTGCTTTTATAGTTGATTATTGGTATTTACATTTCAGTTCTTTACGGCACCATAGGCAACAAGGGACCAAATACTCTTGATTTTATTTTTGACATTGTAAATGCCCTCCAGTGTTGATAATACCTATCTTGTGTAGATGAAAAAAATACCCATTTATTCTTCTGTCAGAATCTCTCTCACCTTCAGCCTGCTAAACCCACACCTGTCTGAGGTTGGGCTGGTTTAACGTTTAGTTTGTTGCATGTTATTAAGGTACTTTTATAAAAGATGGAGATAACAACCTCAGAGATGTTCAGTATCTAATTTGAATAAACACGGACAACCAAAGGGATTATGTTCATTCTCAGTTCTATAGTCATATGCTCTTAGAATGATCTCATTAATAAACTTCTGGGGAGTTAATGAAAAATTAGCTATAATAAGAAATAAATACTTCACGCATGTTTGTCAGATTAAAGACAAAGAAAGATGCTTGCACTTTAAAAAAATAAACGGGCCTGTAGAGTTTCTTCTAAGGCAGGGGTCCTGGGCCAGATACGGCTGGCCACCTGTTCCAGGAGCCCTCGTGAGCTCAGCCCCATATGCTTCAGGGAGTGCAGGTTTTTCAATGGCTTACAATCAAAAGATAGGATCTGTTTTGTGATATGTAAAATTTATATAAAATCCAAATTTGAGTGTTCATAAACAAAGGTCTTGGAATGTGGTCGCACCCATTCATTTAGTATCAACTATAGCTGCTTTCCCACTGCAGCGGCTGCGTTTCGTAGCTGTGACAGAGACCTGATGGTAAAGCTGAGAATCCTTACCTTCTGGCACTTTAAGGAAAAAGTTTGCCAGCCCCTGCTCTCAGCCACCGATGGAGGACAGTGCCGAATGAATGAATGAACGAGTGCTTTCCTCTGGTCCCTCTGCATAAAGGAGGCAGCAGTGTCCTCTAAGGGCTTCACAGGGGAAAACCTGTTTGCCTGGCTTCTCCCAGGAACAGTAACCTCTGCCCTGGCAGAGATCTGAGGCTGTGACAACCAGCTGCCAAGGTCCCCAGCCCAGCCTGCACCTTGGAACTTGAGACACTTTTGAGGAAGTATGCTGACTTACTGCAACACTAGGGACATTTCCAGAAGTGCAAGGGAGGTCTCACGGGATGACATGTGGGGCGAACCATCTCCCTCCAGCTCCTAAGCTTAAAACCATGCGCTTTCACCCACCCTGGTTCCTCCCTATTTCTACACTTAATTCACTTCATTTAAAATCCTTATACTTGTGCCCTAGCAGAGTAGCGCAGCGGAAGCGTGCTGGGCCCATAAAATCCTTATACTTTCTCAGCTAACCCTGTAACTCCAGGGACTATCAGAACCCACATGTTTGAGAAAATGCCTGTAAGATGGGTATATCATTTACTCATAAATTTTATACATATGATACAATATTATTAAATTGTACCTAGTAAATGTCAAGATTAAAAATTGATATAAAGAAACATTATAGGATGATTTTCCCATTTCCAAGGGGATATTTTTCACATCCCCTGTGCTGTACACCCCACTGGAGACACTGGGTCAGACCTTTAAGAGGCTCCAGGGCCAGAGCAAATGTCCTAACTCTCTGGGGAAAGAGGACATGTTCTTATGGGCCTGTCACACTTGAAGTGTTCAGGTGCCACTAGCTTTTGGCTCAGATTGGTGGCCAGGTGACTTGAGCACCAATCTTATCTCTGTCCTTAAGTATCAGGCCCCTGGCTGGAGTTCCTCCAGTTTAATCCCTAAAGCATTTCCACGTGATGCTTCAAGGAGAGCTGGGCAGGGGAACTGAAGGCTGGTTGCCCCTCTTCAAGAAGTCAACACTTGGGAATGAAGACAAGTGTATTTGTCTACACAATTAGGGAATCGCTAGATGGTACCATAGTTTCAAGCAAGTGAGACTGATGGCAACGTATATAGCCCACTACTACTTTCAGGGGCTGTTCTAAATGCTTTGAATATATTTACAAATCCCCAGAACCACCCTATGAAGGAGGTGCTATTATAATGCTCACTTTACAGATCTGAATACTGAGGCATAGAGACCTTGAGTAATCTGCCTGAAGTCATACTGTTTGTATAGAGCCAGTGTTTGTCCCTCCCTCCCTCCCTCCCTCCCTCCCTCCCTCCCTCCCTTCCTCCTCCTTCCTTCCTTCCTTCCTTCCTTCCTTCCTTCCTTCCTTCCCTCCTTCCTTCCTTCCTTCCTTCCTTCCTTCCTTTATTATTTTGATTTGTCTTTACTGTTGAAAGCATTACAGATGTCCCCCTTTCCCCCATTGGTCCACTCCATCCCATTCTCGCTCCCCCCACCTCAGTCTTCACTGCATTATTGTCTGTGTCCATGGGTTATGCATATATGCATATAAGTTCTTGGGTTAATCTCTTCCTGCCCGCCCCCCTCCCTTTCCTCCCCTCTTCCCTCTCAGATTCATCAGTCTGTTCCATGCTTCCATGTCTCTGGATCTGTTTTATTTGTCAATTTATATTGATCATTAGATTCCTCAGATAAGTGAGATCATGTGATACTTGTCTTTCTCTGATTGGCTTATTTTGCTTAGCATAATACTCTCCAGAAATTTATAAGCAACTCATACATCTTAACAAAAGGAAGACAAAATATCCAATTACAAAATGGGCAAAGCTCCTAAATAAAATAGACACTTCTCCAAAGAGAACATACAGATGTCCAAGAAACGTATGAAAAAATTCTCAAAGTCACTATCATCAGAGAGATGCAAATTAAAATGACAATGAAGTAACACCTCACACCTGCCAGAATGGCTAAGGTCATCAGCATATCAACAAACAAGTGATGGAGAGGATGTGGAGAAAATGGAACACTAGTTCACTGCTGGTGGGAATGTAGACTGGTACAGCCATTATGGAAAACAGTAGGGAGTTCCCTCAAAAAATTTAAAAATAAAACTGCCTTTTTACCCAGTGATCCCACTTCTAGGAATATATCCTAAGAAGCCTGAAACACCAATTAGAAAGAACATATGCACCCCTATGTTCATAGCAGTTCTATTTACAATAGCTAAGATCTGGAAACAGTTCGAGTGCCCATCACTAGGTGAGTGGATAAAAATGCTGTGGTACATTTATGCCATAACTATGCAGCTGTAAAAATAGAGCCAGTCTTGCCCAGCCTATGTTGCTCAGTGGTTGAGTGTAGAACTGTGAACCAGCAGGTCACAGTTCGATTCCCAGTCAGGGCATGTGCCTGGTTGCTGGCTCAATCCCTATTAGGGGTTGAGCAGGAGGCAGCCGACTACTGATTCTCTCTTCATCATTGATGTTTCTCTCTTCTCTCTCTCTCTCCCCTCTCTCCCTGTCTCCCTCTCTCCCTCTCTCCTCTCCCTCCCCCTTCCTCTGAAATCAATAAAAAATATTTTTCGCCAAGAGAGCCAATCTTTAAATCTTCACACCCAGGCAGTCTTGCCTTAGAACCTGAGCTCTTAATAGCCATCTTGGTTGACTGACCCTGCATTTATAAAAATCATCATTTAAACACAAAATAAATGTAAATTCCTTCTCATCTATAGAGCTTCAGGATTGTCTATATCCTGTTATTCAAATAGTATCTGTTCAGGACATGTCATGTGCTAGATGCACAGGCAGATTCAAAGAAGCTTAAATAGACTCCTTGTCCTTGAGCATGTTCACTTTCATATCACAGAAAATCATAAAAATATGAAAAATTAACTGGTAGTGGAAGGTAATATCGTAAAGGCTAAATAAATATTCCAGACAAAATTAAAGACAAAGTATTAATAAAAACACTAAACAACACATAGTGTTTTTCTTTCCCAGACAACATGTGACTCAATATTGCGTAGTACACAATCCCCTTTCCTGTTTATCCTGAGACTGCCTTCCTCTATTTTCCTGGCAAGGAGTGGGGGCACGGGAAGGTGTGGGTTTTTCATCCACGTCCACCCTTGGTCATTCAGGGCAACGGCTGTGTTCCCTACCATCTCAGGTCCCAGACATGACTCTTGGCTGAGAGTCCCTGGACCTCCTTTGCCCCATATGCCACAAAGGCTTTCTTGAGTAACGGTTCTAGAGCTGAGAAGGAGATGACTGCACAGCAAAAATCAGAAAACAACTGTAGATATTGAAGGTGAGATGTTAAAGCTCCCTAAACTTCCCACCAAAGGGGATTTCTCAGCATTGCCCCTTGGGCTCAACCTCCCAGCATCTTTTCTCATCTGTCCTCTTGGTCTTCCTTCTCCATCTATCCTGTTTGATTGCCATACTAAGCCACTCACCCCCGTGACTTTATTATAAAGGCTAATGCAAATCTCAGGCATCAACTCAGATGAGGAGCACAGTCTACCTCTGGGTATTCAAAAAAACTTTTCTAGGCTTTCCTAAAATAAATCTTCCTAATGACGGAGATTTATCTACGAGTATTTATATTCATTTAAATACATGTCAGAGGATCAGTGTACGTAAATCCTACTTCTCACCTCTCTTTTGCTCCAGGCTTGTGGATGGTGAAACATACAAATAAGTTCACTGTTCACATGGAAAATTAATAAGATTTTATTTAATTAAGCAGGCACAGCTATGCCAGAGAACATGGTCTAAAGAGGGTTCCTCCACCCCAGACCTCACTGAGATACATCAGGCTCAGACACACCAGCCACTGCAAGACGAGAACCACAGACGTCTTGCCCACCAGGCCAGCAGAAGGGAGCGGGCTCTCAGGTGGCCCGCCGGCCTCCTTGGGCCCAGATGTGCTCTTACTAGGGAGGCAGAGAGAAAGTTGAGACAGAAGCCAGCCTCACAGCCCAGAGAAGGTAAAATCCTTCTGATTCAGGTAAAAATTACTGAGTCTGCAGTGGTCATGGTCAAGAGGGCTCCCCAAAGGGTGTCATCTCACCAGTAAATGAGGGGAGAGAGACAGAGACAGAGGCTGGCTGCCATTCATGCCCTTTCCCAGGGCAGGGAGGCAGAATAGTGTGTACACCAGCAGGAAAAACAGGCCTTGAGGAGGACTGTGGTGTGAACAAGCCCACCTGCTTTTACAGGACAACCGATCTAACATCCTGCACGATGAAAATTTAAAGAGGCACACTCTTAACTAGGGTGTCTGTTGAAATAAAACATACCTTTCATCTGGGAAAAGGCTTCTCAAAACCCGAGTTTGTACAATAGACACAGCCAGACAGGGAATATGTGAGCCTCGTGAATTTGCTTATGCTGAAGTCTATTAAGCAGAAACTAAATAATACAAATTTGTATTTCAAACTCAAGACATATTGATGACTGTCAACTTGGGAGTCATTTGATTAACACAAACTCTTGCCTCTGACAACCCCGCGAACACATCTCTCTAAACTAGTGAGAATGGCCAACGTCTGCATCAGTGATAGACACGTGAATTTCCCGGTAGATAAATGTGATTCTAAGTGAGTGGAGAAATCGAGCTTTCGGTAATGGAAGTGTCAGCTTGTAATAAAGAATGAATTATCACAGACACATTGCAAGGGGAAAACATGCTGAATATTCTTATGAGGTTGACAAGTATTGCAACATAAAAAGAAAAAAGAGTATGGTGAAAGCCTGACCAGTGTGGCTCAGTGGTGGAGCGCCGACCCATGAACCCGGAGGTCAGGGTTCAATTCCCAGTCAGGGCACATGCCCAGGTTGTGGGCTGGACCCCCAGTGTGGGGCAGGCAGGAAGCAGCCGATCAATGATTCTCTCTCATCATTGATGTTTTTATTTCTCTCACGTCCCTTCCTCTCTGAAATCAATAAAAATATTTTTAAAATAAAATAAAAGAATGTGGTAAAAATATTTGCACATGTAGGCAAAATATTTTTTAAAATCTTAATTCTCTGCAATACCAGCCAGTGCTTAATAAAGTTATAGAAGGATTACATAGAACCTTCATATTCATAAAATTTTATTTTTATTCTCCAATGATACATAAATAACATTTTCAGTTAAAATTATCACTTAAGTCCAGAAAAATATGGGTTATTTGCAGTTTATTGTTTGTGAATGCTGTTACTTCAAACTGTAAAAATGATTACTTCCCATTAGAGCAAGTCAAATAACTTCTTAGTTTAAAATGTTACCATTTTTTGATCTAAGAAGACAGGGGCATGTTATCACCCAAATGGAAATGTTTAATAAGATCAATGATAAATAGTGTCTTAAAGCTAGGAAGAGCTTCCAGATACTTACCTATATCAACTCATTTTATACGTAAAATGGTATAAATAAAAAATCTAATTACAGCTGAAGGAAGACAGTGTTTGCTAGTAGAACAGTTCGTGGTAAAATTCAGAAACATCAACTCCAGTAGTAATTATTCCACACTACTAAAAATTCTGCATTAAATGCCACTCCCCACAAATGTAATAATATCTGACATTAAAAGATGATCTTCAATTTACCTTGCATATTTTCCATTGTGTTTGGCATGGATCAGCCTGTGCAGAGTGCAGAAAATTGAAAGACCTTTACGATTAATTCTAAATGATAACCCTATTGGAAATGTCATGGCTTGGATGCTAAAGGTTCCTCATCCTAAAATAACAGAAGTAAACTCACTTGAAGAGTGTAAGACTAACCAGAAACACCAATGAGAAAGGATATATGCACCCCTATGTTCATAGCAGCACAATTCACCATAGCTAAGATTTGGAAACAGCCTAAGTGCCCATCAGCAGATGAGTAGATTAAAAACCTGTGGTACATCTACACAATGGAATATTACACTGCTATAAAAAAAGAAGGAACTTTTACCATTTGCAACAGCATGGATGGAACTGGAGAGCATTATGCTAAGCGAAATAAGCCAGTCGGGGAAAGGTAAATATCACATGATCTCACTCATATGTGGGATATAATGATCAACATAATTTGATGAACAAGAATAGATCCAGAGACAAATGGCCGGGGAGGTGGGGGATTAGAGAGCAACCAAAGGACTTGTATGCATGAATATGAGCATAACAAATGGACACAGACACTGGGGTGGTGGGGACTTGCCCTGAGTGGGAATGGTGGAGGGGTGGGGAGGAGGTCAATTGGGAAAAAAGGAGACATATGTAAAACTTTAGACAATAAAAAAAAATGGGTATGTAGGCCTTGTTCTTGGACCCACTGTCACCTAAGCCATCTTTATTTTCTGAACTTGCAGAGGGGATTCATTAATTAGCTTACTGCATGCTATTTATGTAACATATATAAATGTGTTTTTTATGTTTTCATATTTCTGTATATAGAGATCCACTCATTTTATTCTGTTCTTTTTTCCCCCAGCTGTCAGTAAATAATACATGTAACCATCTATCATCATCAAAGTACCTGGAGAATGTTTGATTTTATTAAAAAGAATCCCTCCTCACCTCCTTCAAATATAATGTGTAAAACATCTCTTTTTACACACTAGACCTTTCTTTGTGTAGCTCTATGGAAAGCAGATAATTTCATGAACAACATAGATGTTGGGTGAAGTACCAAGTAACCTCCTGAAGAGGCGAATTCTAAAATCTCCTCAAAGAGACCAATATGATGGTTCATTGAGTCCTAAGAGCTTATTGAGGGAGAAGGGGCTGTTTGCAGGGCAGGTGAGAAGAGGAGTGCTTACAGACCTGATGAAGCACCTTCCACTTCAAGTGTTTGCCGCAAGAAGATTCAATTGAACAGAGTAATCCTACCAGGCGGGTGATTTGGACAACTGAGCTCTAAAATTTAAGTAAGGAAATGTAGAACAGGACAGGAATTAAGGGAAATACTGTATTCAAAGAAAATCTTCTAATAGTGTGACCAACATCCGCTTATCCATGCGAATAGAGAGCCGTGGTTTGCATAAGCCACACCAGGTCTCCACTGAAGAAAGGGAGAATTCAATCTTTATGTGTTGAAGTCGTTTTTTTAATGTCATGCTTATAAACATAAGGCAGGACATGGTGGCATTACTGAAGGCTAGTTTGAGACCTGTTAGATTCTCACGTGTTTGTTTGTTTGTTTTTCTATATGGTCCTATAACCTCTTGTTAAGGTGTGCATTTTCTCCACATTTGTATTGGTATTTTACATTATTTTAATGAATAGATCAGTTTCTAATTTATTTCAATTTGGAGTTACGACTTGAGTTCTGATTTTATATTTTTAAATTCTCACGACTATCATATTTATTGTGACCTAACAGACATAAAACAGATTTTTCTGGTTGTAAACTTCATGTTTATTAGTCTAATCTGATCATTATGAAACTTAATCCATCAGAGCAATCTTCATTTCAAAAGACAGCTCCTCTGGGAATGCACATACCTTTTGTTTAGAAAGTTGTTCTTAAATATTTTTGTAGTTTTCACTGGTTCCTGTTCCCATAATTTTGGTCATTATAAGATTAAGTATTAGAAGCTCATTGGAAATAAGAAGCGCTGATCTCTTAGTTAAAAATCAGTTTTCAGTATTAGGATGTGTTCCTCCTGTTCACTTTGTGACTCTTTGGTCATTTCTACATGGTTTCCTTAACTTCTTTTAACAGTTGTTTTCTCGATATGACATAATTTCTTTTGTGTTTGAGAAGGCATATATCATTTAATGTAAAAGAAGATAAAATAAACTCTATCATCATCCACTAAGAAGCTCAGGGAGTCAAAGTTATGGCAGGGGGTGATTTATAATTGAAACCTAATGCCATGTAGAGAGCATCCAGGGAAGAAATGGGCATACTAGACACTGGCTACCTTTTGGGTATATACTTATCTATAAGGCCAGGAAGTAAACACCCTGCCTAAAATTGATCATGGCTATTCATTGTTGCAGCAGTTAATACCTTGTCTATTAATATGAAAGATGCTGTTTTCATTGCACAGGTCAACTAAAATCTTAGGTATCAAATTTTTGAGACCCAGAAAAATCTCAGAATTCACGACATGAAACGTACTGAGAAGAATCCAGGAAGGACACAAAAAATTGAAATTCAGTTTAGAAATAGTCATACTGGTTTTGGTAACTGGTGCAAAATCTCCTCAAAATAATTTAGACACATTGAAAAGAAGATGCAAATGCTCTGAGAAAACCAAGAAAGCTCATTGTTTTGTCTGGGTTACAGTTGGGCTGGCCTTCCCCTTCTCCTGCACGCCTACCCTGCTCCTAATCCCGTGGTCGGCAAACTGCAGCTCGCGAGCCATATGCGGCTCTTTGGCCCCTTGAGTGTGGCTCTTCCACAAAATACCACGGCCTGGGCGAGTCTATTTTGAAGAAGTGGTGTTAGAAGAAGTTTAAGTTTAAAAAATTTGGCTCTCAAAAGAAATTTCAATCATACTGTTGATATTTGGTTCTGTTGGCTAATGAGTTTGCCAACCACTGTCTATCTGTTACTGTGGCAGCTTTGGTTGAAAAGAGGTCTGTGAAAACCTTTTGCGAACAACTTAACAGACACTAGAGCAGTCGTGCATTTTTTGCCCTAGTGCTAATTAGGGAAACATGAGCCCCACCTGCACCCCATACACACATTCCCTCTCACTTTCCCTTACTTTTTAACTCAGGAAAATTAACTACGTTACTAAGTTTGTTCACACCCTTAATAAAATTCACATAGCATCACATGAACAAACACTTTCTGAATTTTCTCAACATGAACAATAATTAACTGTCCATGATTCCCTATAAAATATTCCCTCTACAGCTTCTGGGTTTTGTTTTCACATAGAGTTGACCTCACATTAACAAACCTTCTATTGGATGTTGGTCAGCAATATACAGACCATAGATGCATTGTCCCCTAGAGCTGGAAGGGGTATTTCTGAAATCGCATGCTAATTATCATTACTGGATGCCATTGAATATATTGCTTCAGATATGACCAATTAATGTTTTTATTCTTTCAAACCCTTGTTGTTGTTGTTTTATGTGTGTAATTTTTACCCTTGCCTAGACCTGGTTAACTGTTTCTGTGAGCAGGTCCTCAATTTTTTACTTTGTCCCTACTTTCCTGTCCTAGCCCCATCTTCCCCTGGTGTCGACTCCGTCCCCTTGCAGCGCACAGGCAGCCAGCATGGCCCACCGAATGCCGCCACGGCCACCTTCCAGCGGGCCAGCTACGCCGCCGGCCCAGCCTCCAATTACGCCGACCCCTACCGACAGCTGCAGTATTGTCCCTCTGTTGAGTCTCCATACAGCAAATCCGGCCCTACCCTCCCGCCCGAAGGCACCTTGGCCAGATCCCCGTCCATTGATAGCATTCAGAAAGATCCCAGGTGGGTACGAACCTTTTTCTTTTCCCTACTTATGTCCAAGAGGCTCTCTAACCAGTCATTGTATGTATGGCATTATTTTTTCCTACATCACATTATTGCATTCATGTCATGAGCTGAGTATGAAAGGGTTGACTTTGGTTAGGTTTTATAATCTTTTGTCTGATTTGGAATGTGGGTATTGGTCATGGATCCCATGTATCACTGTGGTTCGATAGCAAACAGTACAGATGATCTTTGGATCAGAACATCGGTAGGTGCTTGAGGTTTCAGCTATTTGATAAGATCTAGAACAACTATCTCTTTAATGCTAAGGAAGCTGAGAATTGTGACTGATCAGTTGACTTCAGATATCACTGACTAGGTTTTTACTGTTTCAATGGACGCATGCTTTGTCACTATGCATGTCTCTATCAGCGAGTAAAGTGGCCCATATACCAGGCTATACTAAAAATTGAAAAACTTAGAAAATCAATATTATCTTCATTTTTCTGTGTCTGAAAGCAAACATGACATTAAAGTTATCTGGGCAGTGATAAAAAAAATGTATTCAAGAAATTGTTAGGTTGAGATATGTTTCTTTTTGGCTTTCTTTTTTCAACATTGGCAAGGGATATAGCGATGCTCTACTTCTGAAGTTGGAATTAAATTCCTGCAGAATTAAATGATGTTTTATTCATAGCCATTTGATGTATGCTGATAGAGTCCCATAAATATATATCTGCATCTGTGAATACCATCGACATGTCAGATTTCTGGTATTTCTGTAGAGCAGGGCATGTGACTTGACTCTAGTGGCATACTTGAAATTTGTCTCCAGGAATTTTCTCTGATGGAGCACACAGGTGCTTATGTACTGTGTTGAGGGGTTTGCACAGAGTATTTTGTAAAAAGAAATCACTTCTACAAACATAAAGGCAGAATGGGATTATTCTATGGTATTCTTTGAGATAGCTACTTCAGCACAATTGCACCCCGCTGGAGGGTTCATGCTAAATATTATATTTGAACCTCCATGGTAAAAGTGAGCTGGAATAAATGTTTACTTCACTATTAACTACTAGAACTAAGAAATATGCTTACATTTACATTGTGCAGCATCCTGCATATTCATGTTTTCAATCTCAACAGCAATCTCTAGAGTACTGGTCTTGAAATCTGTCTGTGCCGCGCCAGCACAGCCAAGGGTTCGGTGAGCCTGAGGGAGGGCCGGTGAAGGATGAAGAATAAAGATAGACAAAGAGAAAAAGCTGGGTCTAGGTGGATCTTCTGTGCCTTGCTGAGGCCACAGAACAGACCCAGACTGCAAAGCTGATGCTTTATTTATAGTCAGGGACAAACAAGGTAATTTACAATGTTCTTGTGAATTTCACTTGTTTTGGCAGCACTTGCTGCCCCTCCCACAGCCCATTAGCTACCCAGGAAAGATCGAGGGAGCAGTCACAAGATCAAGCTTTATGCTTAGAGGACTGTGCCCTCTAAGCTGGGACTTGTTTGCGACTTTGCCAGCAGGTCAGTCCGAGGCTTAACCCTATAACCGCTCTCTACATCTGTCCCCAATCCTTATATGTTCTGGTCATGTGTGGATACAATATTCTTCAGATAACAACTCAACGTGCTATTTTAAAATAAATTTTCTTGACATGCAACTGAAAACATATAGAAATAGAATAACAGCAGGCTGCTAAGAAATGCTAAGTAGAATATTGAATTGGCATTGCTTTATTTAACATTACATATTTAAATTGAGGATAAGTGTTTTATCTCCAATGGGAAGATTTTAAATGTTCATATTAAGGGAATTTGGCTTAATAAGAAACCAAATTTATGTTTCTCTAGCTACAGATAAGCTTCTTTATTTTTTGCTGTGAGCTAAATGCATTTTACTTTACTAAGTGGCATATTCTTTCCATTTTATATTAGTCACTTGTATAGCTTTTTTTTCCTCTTTCAGTATATTGTCATGGCTCTTAGCTTTTCAAGTTATGGATTATGTCACTTATTTTTATTGGCTGTACTCTATAAACCAAAAAAGAGAAACACCAATAAGAAATGTTAGAATGAATAAGAGAATGTTGGCCACTAATCTATTGTATGAGTAAAATTTATATGCAGATTAGCATTATATGAATTGCAGATTCAGTATGTTATTTTCAAGAATGCTAGGCATTGGCCTTAATGTGTTCACTTTGAAAAAGAAAATCATACCACCATTCTAAGTCCAGCTGCACAGGTGAAACAGACAAAACCAGATCCAGAACCAGAAGTGGCTTGTTGTGATTTAACACAAAAGGAACCGATACCCTGGCATCATGCAAAATGGATGGGGTATAAAATGCAATAAGGCCTTGCTTGTAGAGTTTTCTTAAAATAAAGGACTACAGTTAAGTGTTCATATTTAATTGAGATACATCCCAAATCCAAAATTCAAGTCTAAAACCTAATGATATTTTAATGACAATATTTTTACATTATCCTTCAAATAATGAATTTTTTATTTTCCCCAAGTGACTATTACTAGAACTAGTATATTTAACTTCTAGGGTTCACAATTATTTATTTTGGCATTATTGCTTATGATTTAACCTGTTTCAGTCTTTAGTCTTCCTTCAGCTCTCCTACATATATTTTCAAAGAGAGTGTTCAAGTTTTATTTATCATTAAATACCAGACCATTTAAGCCTCTATGCTATTACAAACATGTCTCCATAGTACAATTTCAAAGCAGTTTTACATACATCTTTGATGTAATTCTCCTTTGTGGGGGAAAACTAATATCTCCATATGCCTTAAATAAAGGGAGAACTGGAGTGTAAATGACTTATGAAGATCACAGTGCTGACACAGGGGTACGCAGCTAAAATTCACACTTATGGGTACTGTGAGGCATATTGGCATGAACATTTTTATTTCCTTATAAAAAGAAAAAGGAAAAGGAAAGAATATACTCACATCTTATGATTTTTTTGGAGGATGGTAGTACCAGGTATCTGTATGTAGGAGCTGGGAGGAATAAAGGAAAGGATGCAAATGGTCTGAGTAGATCTATTCTCTGATAATTGCTTTTTCAAGGTATGGTCTTTGTTTTACTTCTCCTTTCTTTTCTAATATCTGTCTTAATTTCTCTTATTGCAGACCAGTGTCTTTTCACTATTAAAGAGTTTTAGTATTATTCAATGAGAGGTGTGTTTTAAAATAAGAAATTGAAATTAAGATGCTCCAATTTGGTAATTAGACTTGAAACTAGAGACCCCCTACTAACTCTTAATTCCTCTAAGCCTTAGGATATGAAAGGTTTGGTTCTGAAGGGTTGGGGTTTTCTAGCTTGCTTGCCTCAGTCATATAGATTTTTGTTAGAAAACTTTGGTCTTTTCACTATTAATTGCCCCTATTCTGTACTTCAACAAAGAATGTGCAGAAACCTTTTTATATAGGAGATAGTAACGTCTAATTTCCTTTTTAAAGTCAGCAATCACTTTGAAAATGTCTATATATGTAAATTTTTCTTTACAGCTACATTTGTGAAGCTTTTATCTTCCATAAAATGTGACTCTCTTAAGAATTGTCATAACTAATACATTTTTTGGTGCTGTACCAAATAAAGCATTACATACTGTTGTTTTTAAGTATATAGGTTAAATATAAATCTTCAAATCAAAATATATGCATGAGGTGTCAGTGATGTTGGGAGTGAGAAGACATAGCATTCTTATTTTGAAAATGTGATTAGTGAAATAACTGGAGAAAAATAAAGCAAGACTGATATACCCGGTAGACTAAAGGTACTATAAATGTTCTCTATAAAAGAAGAAAAGTTTGGGTAGGACATTTATTGACATAGCTTAACATATAGGTAATACCATCTTTTCATCATGTTTGATTAATCTCTTCTCAAGATATTGTATCCGTTCATGTACACTCTCGAAAACAATTTTTCAAAAAAGCTTAATGAATCTAAATTATTGTAAACATGATTTATAGTAAAAATCTGTTTTTGTGTTTTTTTTTTACTCAACATAATAGAGATAAATACAAGGGCACATCTTTTCTGCTGAATGTGGCTCTGTCAAACTTACACAACATGTTTTGTTTCAAGCTACATTTAAGATATTAATAATTTTTCATTATTGGATATTATTAAATATTATAAAGTAATACTGCTTGTAAATACCTCATCATTAGGTAAATCTGTGTTAAGAACATTTCCGCATGTTCTTTCTTCATTGTTTGCCTACTCAATTAAACAAATCACAGAGTGTGTAGTGAATTGAGGGTTTAGGAAACAAAATGTACTCCAAAAATGATTTTTGAAAGGTAAAGTTTTGAAAAATATTTTAAAAGAATCTTTATTAAAATTTAAAGTACTGTTTTTATGTAACCTAAGTAACATGGCTGAACTGTTTGCAATGAAACAGTTATGTGATAGTCTTCATAGTTTAGTTTTCTTTTTTTAAAATATGTTTGTATTGATTTTTTTTGAGAGGGAGGAAGGGAGAGGGATAAAGAGATAAAAACATCCATGAGACATCAATCGTTTGCCTCCTGCACACCCCCTACTGGGGATTGAGCCTGCAACCTGTGTATGTGCCTTGACCAGGAATCAAACCAGTGAATTCTTGGTTCATGGGTTGATGCTCAATCACTGAGCCACACCATCCAGGCCGAAGCTTAGTTTTCTTGGGTGGTGAATCTCTGGGGAATTTGACTTAAAATGCCCACTAATTAATTATTTATTTAACTGGGGAATTGTCTGGGGGTGGTGGGAGGATAAAGCATGCACAGTCTGAAGACTTTCAGAGTATAAAGAGTACTGGGGAGTCATTTACTCAGTTAGGCTAAAAGCAAGTCTGACAAGTGGCCATTCATTCTATGCTTGGATGCCTCTAGCAATGAACGGGCCACTCACCATCTCTGGGAGAATGTTATTCTTTGAATAACTCAAACCTTGAAAACTAATTTATATTGATAGAAAATCTGTATCTTTTGTACGTTCATTTCCTGATCTTATTTCTGACTTCCAGAATCATATTAGAAGCAACCATCCCTTCTTCAAAGGATAGCCTTTGCACACAGATACTAAACCGCCCGGCCTCCTGCGCCCATGCAAGCTGCAATCCCTATGCACATTGTCATGTCTAGGGCTCCTCTCTGGGAGTCCGGCAGTGGCCAGTCTCCTTCCCAGTTCTGTCTCACACATCATGGACACATAGGAAGAAAACAAGTGATGCCTGTGGGCAACCTGGGTTCATTCTAGATTTTCTTGAGAGTTAAGATGAGAAAAATGTTTATAACAATGATGATGATAGCAATGATTATTAAAATTATTTAAGTTGTGCCCTGGCTGATGTTGCTAAGTGGTTAGGGCATTGGTCCCTCACACTGAAGGGTCTCGGGTTCAATTCCCGGTCAAGGGCATATACATGGGTTGCAGGTTCCATCCCAGCCCCATCAGGGCGTATGTGGGAGGGAACCAATCAATGTGTCTCTCTCTCTCTGCCCCTCCCTTCATCCCTGCCATTGTCTCTAAAAATCAATAGAAACAATATTCTCATGTGAGGATTAACAACAACAACAAAAATTATTTAAGTAATATGTTTCATGCTCAGCATAAAACTTTTGTATTCATTATTGTACTTAACTCTTCCTAAATCCCTCCGACATGACTTTTTATGGCCCCATTTCACATAGGGGAGAGCTGAGGCACAGAGAGCTAAAAATTGATCTCAAGTCTGTCTGACTTCCAATCCCATGTTTCTAACTACTGTGAAGACTGATAGGAACATAACTCTACAGTCAAATAAAATGCCCAGTCTTTTCACATGTGACTCCTGCAAAGCTATGAATCAGTTATCTTTACCTTGAATGTTTAACCTTCTTTTTATCTAATTAGGTATTTTATATTCACTTCTTGTTAGGTGATTCCATTTCTTGATTCTACAGAAATCTTTTCTCAGTCCCAGCTCTGTCCTCCAGTGCGCTTACTGTACCCACTGCTCCTTGTCACTTGGAAATGTGACAGGCATACACATATGTCTTCAGTGAGGTTTTCTTCAACCATACTCAGAGCTGGCCGCAGGCCAGAGCCTCACAGCTCTCACTCCTCCGGGCTGCTCCCTCCAGGTCCATCCGAAGGCACCAGGTGTGTTCTCGGTGGCTTTTCTATGGAATATTCTCGGGTGGGCTCTACAGTGTGATGATGGCATGGGATCAGCTTCATTCTTTAAGGAGCTTTCAGAATTATGGGAGAGAAAGATGTATCCACAAATGATGGTGATGCATGAGTAAATTAGACCGATGTGATAAGTTTGGAGGAGGTATTGAGTGTTTGGCACAAACTTTGAGGAGTAGATGATATTTCCACATGAAAACAAATGGGAGAGGAAGCTTTCTAAGCAGAGAGAACAGTTAAAAAGAAAAGAGGGCTGGAAATGGAGAGGACAGGGCCTGTCTGAATTACTCAAACCTGGTTCTGCCAGGTTGTGGGGTCTACAGAGGGCAGCTGTCTGTGAACCTCCCTGCCCACCCACCTAATCTGAAAAAATGTTAGTTTACTCCACCATACATGGCTATTTTTTACTTATACATTTTAAACATAGTGGACTACTTTCTTAGGGCTTCCATCGCAGACTACCACGAACTGGGTGGTTTAAATCAATAAAAATGTATTTTCTCACAGTTCTAGAAGCTAGAAGTCCCAAATCAAGGTGTGGGTGCAGGGCCACATTGCTTCAAAGGCTCTGGCGAGAATTCTTCCTTGTCTCTCCCAGCCCCTTGTTGCCCCAGTTGCTCCTTGGATTGTGGCTGCAGGACTCCAATCTCTGTCTTCATCTTCACAGGGTCTTCTTTTGGTCTCCGTGTCTCCTCGCCTCTTCTGATCAGACACCAGTCATTGTATTTAGAATCCACTCTAATCCAGTATGACCTTGTCTTAATCAATCTGCAATGACCCAATTTCTAAATAAGGTAACTTTCTGAGCTTCTGAGTAGACATGAATTCTGGGGAGATACTAGTCAACTAATTGCATATGTTTTGGTGTACTGAGAAACAATTTATACTATATAATAAATGTACACTAAAGATAGAACTGAAAACAGTATGTTAAAGATGGAACAACATCATTAAAAGTTTTTATTTCAATGTACATTTTAATCACAAAAATTTTTCTTTTGAACGATAATACAGTTAAATATGTTAGACCTGAGAAGATTATTATTATTTTTACTGGTTAAGATGACTGGTGTTCATCGCTCCAGGTATAGATAGATGTGTAAGCTTGGCCATTTCTTGTTTTTTGGACCTGTGAGAATTGTTAGTGCTATCTTGTTCATATAGTGAGAGTTAGTTTAAAGATAGATTTTTTTAAAAAGATAGGTAATAGAATCCAAAATTCTAGGTTTGCCATCATGAGCCCTAGGTGGGTGAGGTGCCCAAATAAGCAGAGGTGTCATCATCAACCCGCCATGTTGGAGCTTCCAATGAAAAACATGCTGTCATCTAAAATGTGAGCCCAATGAGAGGGCCAGTGCCAACCCATGGAGTAAATATGACAGTTCTTCATTTTTTTGTGTGTTCTTCAGGTAAATGAATGAGTGGAAATTCGAATGTTTTCCTCCCCACCCCACCCCCATGGTGATCTTGGTGCAGCCCTGCTGTGCACACTCTCGCCCTCCAGGGGAACAGAGGATGCCTGGGCTGTGGAGGGTGTCCAGTTTATGGTGAAAAGGGTTCTTAGCAAATGTTGATTCCAGCCAGGCTGCTCCTCTGCTCTGCCCTCCAAGTGCCTGTATTAAATGGGTATAACAACAGTCTTTTCCTCATAAAGTCATTGTGAAAATGCAATATTTTAAGTCTTTGGGCTATTTCCTTGCACAGGAAGAGCCCATTGTTAGCTAAGATTCCTACCCCTGACTTCCTGCTGCACCAAGCATTCCTGCCATCAGGAGCACCTGCAGATGGAGTCAGGCTGAGAAAGGCACTTCGAGTCAGAGACATGGAAGAAATGGGAGAAGGCAGAGGGGCTGGAAGCTGTCTAGTTGGAAAGACAAAGGCCCAGGTGCAGACCCTGTGGAATGCCCTGCTGGGAGGCCAGTGGTGAGAGGGGATCTCCTGAGGCCATAGCACAGGGAGGGGCGAAGATTGAGAGCTCGGGCCTCACAGCCAAGAAATGGAATTAGAAGATGGAAGAGAAGACTTCGTTGCAAAAGAATTTTTTTGTTTGTTTCACAAAAGCCTCCTTTTCAGGATTCCTTTTATCAGTTTAAAGTAATATTCACACATAATACTTGTCTGTGTTAATATTGATTTTCCTGTAGCCTGGAATACTCCCTTTGTCTCTGTCTTCAAAGTCACTTGTAGAAGTAAACACTTGCATTTCTAACACAGTGATTCATTCTAACACTACCCCACCTCGTTTTCACTGAAGAGTGTTCTGGCATAGGGGCCACCATGACACTCCTCAGTTAAGAGTGATGGAACATAGGCAGTCATGAGTGAGGAGTAACTGTACACAGAACACTAAGTAGTTAACTAATTGTTAGCACATATTCTATCAGATAAGATGGTGGAAATCTTCATTCTGTGCTTTTCTGGTATACAGGTGTTCCTCTTGAGAACCAACTCCTTCTTTTCCCTCAACCCACGTGCTTTCAGTAAAGCAGGCATTTTCCCCAAGTTGAATAAACTTCACATGGCCCAGGAGCTAACCACCCATGGGGCCCCCACCCACTAGCCAGGCCTCCAGGTATGCAGAGGAATCTGAGGAACTTAAGTCCTATCTCTTAAAAGTGGGCTGTGTGCATTCTGGATTTTCCTACATCTTTGGGGCAAAAAGCCAAATCTAAGTTAGTTAGAGCCAATACAGAAGCAAAGGCTATTGCATACCCTGTTCTTCTCAAAATTTAAGTCCTCTCCCTAATGCTCACAGTTGTTCCTTCCCCACCCATTCTCTAGAGCTAGCCATCGTGGTCTTAGGTTTGTTCTCTGGAATGAAGCCAGGAGAAATATGTATTTGTCCTTCGTCACTTGAGTCTATAATGATTTTCCTTACACAATCTGTCCACAACTTTTTTTTAACCCTTCTATGTAGAACCAACTACACTCTGTGTCCCAGGAACAAAGATATTGTCTTTCCCCCAATTAAAAGCAACTAAGAAGTTCCATACAATAACTAAATTATCATGGATTCTTTACCAGATTGTCTAGACTGAATCTGGTGATAGGGAAGATTGAATCTCGTGACACCATTCAGCATCAGGGTATGTTGGATCCCTAGAAATCAGAAATCTGTGGTATATCAGATGGTGTTAAAACTAAAGCATCTTTAATCTTAAGGTCCCCAATAATGATAAGTACAATGATAGCAGATAAAAATAATTGGTGGTTTAAAGAGATGGCATCTTGAATTGCAAAGTAAGACAAATAATTATTTTGGAGTATAATTTTTATGCTCTAAGTACATTTCCTTGTACTAGTCATTTAGGATGAAGCAGAGCTCCAAGACAGGAAGCTACAAATGAGAAAGGAAGTAAATCTCTACCCCCCATTTTCATTGTGGAATGAAAGATCAGAATATTTAAGAACACAAAAAGTGTAAATATTAAAAATGGCACCCCTTGGAAACAAGCTGAGAGCCCATTTCTCTGGAATCTCATAGAGAACTAGGAGCCCAGTGCGCGATTCGAAATCGCGTGGCAACGCCCACCCTAAAGTCGCCGGTCCAGCCCTGCCTCACTCCCCGGGCCCCGCAGCAGCCACTGCCGGTCCCATCCTGCCTCCCTCTCTGGCCCTTGAAGCAGCCACGGCTGCTACTTATCAGGCCCTCCCCCAGCGCAGGCACGTGGAGGCCCCTGCCGCCCTGCCCCTGCCGCTGCACGCGCAACCTCCTCCTGTCCAGTCGACCCGTTATGGTGTCCTGGTTAATTAGCATATTTCTCATATATATTAGAGAGGCCTGCAGACTCAGACAGGAAGCTCCAAAGTTCAACTCCACATTGGTGCACAGTTTCTATTTCATGTCCATGTGCCCCTTGCTCACTTCCCACTTTATACCTTTTAAGGTTCTGAGAGGTGGTTTTGAAGAAATCAAAGTAAGGTTTTGTGCTTCAGAAGAAATCAACGGAGAGTTTTGTAGGTCCAGATTATAATAAAAAATAAGATTATAAAAATAGACAGTAATATCCCTCCTCCCCAAGGTTGGTCCTTAAGAGTGGAAGCCCTCACCAGGAAAAGAAAAACCAATGAAACTCAGGGAGACAGAATTGGTTCACTTGTTCAATCATTCCTCAAGGGCTGAATTCTTCTAGGGGGAATTGACAGCCCTAGATTTTATTTTATTAAGAAAAGTGGCATATATATATATATATATATATATATATATATATGCGCCACATAGATTATATGTGTGTATATACATAGATTGTATGTGTGTGTGTGTGTGTGTGTGTGTGTGTGTATATATATATATATATATATATATATATATATATATACTAGAAGCCCGTTTGCACGAAGATTCGTGCAAGACATTCATTCACCTGGCTGCCAGCACCAGTTTTCCGCCGGCACCAGGGGGACCCAGGCCTTGGCTCTGGCCACCGTCTTCTGCCTTCTTTCAGGGTGGGGGCTTGGCCCCGGGCGGCGGCAGCAGCAGCGCAGGGCAGGTGCTGCCCACCCTGTGCTGCCAGCAGTGATCTGGGCGCCTCCCGCTGGCCTGGTTCCGTCAGCCGCTCAGCGTTCGGAGCAGCGGGAGGCCCCGCCCCTCCCGCCACCCGGGTCCATCAGCCGCTCAGCGATGGGGGGCAGGGCAGCGTGTGGGAGCCGCCATCTTGGTTAATTTGCATAGCGCCCTGATTGGCTGTGGGCATAGCGAAGGTATGGTCAATTAGCATGTTACCCTTTTATTAGGTAGGATATACACACATTAATTATATAGAGAGAGTATAATATATATACACAGATTATGTATGTATATATATACTTAGAGTATGTGTTTGCATGTATATGCACATAAACAATCTACCTACTTGTTTATTGGCTTTGCACACATTTATCTAGAAATAAGACCTATAAAACTTGCATAAGCACACTGTTATTAAGTTGACAAAAGACACACAATAACAAGTATTGATTTTTCTTCTTGCCTGTTAATCAGTCTGCTCTCTCAACTCTTATGCTTTGCTTTTGTTTTGTCTGACCACTTAAAAATAAGTCATTCTAAACAGTTTGCACTCTTTAAATCGATATTGATAGAATGTTAAAAACTAAAAGTATAAATTCACAAGATTAGAGAAGTGCAAGATTTGTTTCCCTTATGGAAATATGGATCTGTGAGAGCATTAAAAGGCATAGCCTAGTTGCTAATTTATGTATTTTATAGGCATCCACATAGCTATGCTCGACCTCTTGAGATTACATACTGTTTGAAGTGCTCCGTGCTTGTCAGAGAACTTGACCAGTTCTTAATTAAAAGAACTGTCTTCTTCAACTTATGCTGCTGTAACTATGGAAGGCCAATTTCATTTTTAGCAGATCTCAATTCATCCTCAGAGCCTCCTTGTTTATTCTACCACAAGCAAAAATCTGAAGTAGCTTTGGTCATTTTATGTATAGTCCAGTTATAATATTTTTCTTGATGTCATGTGACTTTGAACATTTACTGGAGGACAAAAATGGAGCATTCAAAACTTTTATTGTCTTACATGGCAGGTGGTAGTTGACTGTCAGTTGGTAACTAATGGAAATTAATTTCCGTTGCATCTTGAGATGCTTTGCAGCTGTATAATAGCATGCATTAATTTGGAGATAGTCACAACTATTGAGAGAAAATTCGCATTTTATAGTAAGCAAATTAACATTTTGAACAGAATTTCCCATTGCATGTGATACGTTGCAGCTTGAGAAGTCTAGCAACTTAAATTACTGAATCTAGTGAAGGTCATGGTCAATTACCTCAACCGAACTGCAGAGCCAAGAGTGTTCTAGAGTCCAGGTAATTCTATTAGAAAGCACGGCAGTCTGAGGGGGAGGAGGAATAGAAAGAAGAGGAGGAGAGAAAGAGAAGAAGACAATGAGTGGGAAATTCAGTGGGAAAGGTTCCTGCAATACAGAACATTTTATGCACTTAATTGCATCTTGAGTGAGATGAAGCATGTGCCCTCACTTAAAATTTAATACTAGAACGTGGCCACAGACCACCAGTCCTCTTTAGAGGTGAAGTAAGTCACCACACCAAGAAAACTGATTGTGTTTGACAACTGAGCCATTTGCAGAGAAGCCCCTAAAGTGAGGGCCTCCGTCGACCCTCAGCTGCCCTGGACTGAAGCTTGCTACAGGGCGACTCCAGGGTGCTTCCTGCTGACTTTGAAACTCATCACAGTGCTTGCCCACACTTTTGGAATTCAAACACTAGTTACAGGATCCTTGACAGCCCTGGATTTTATTTTACTACTAAAGAGTGGCCAGTCTTTTACTTTGTAAATTATCTCCTCCAACCACTTCTTAGTACACGGGACAGGCAGACATGAAATACGCCTGGAATATAGGAAAGCCTTTTCAGTTGCATGAAAAGGGCCTTATGGAAAAAGCAAGGTTGGTTTCGGGCAGATGTTTGGAAACCACTGGCTTAGAAGCCACGATGGGGCAGAAATCACTTCTCTGAACCAGTGAGTAATGTAGAGTTAACTTAAGATATTCATATATGTCCCGTAAATGTGAAAAAGAAATGCTGGCTCTTTATCTTTTTTTATTTTGCCTGTATATGCTTTTGAACGCATTTGCTGAATGAATGACTAGAATTAATATTTTTCTTTGGATTGTTTCCGTGCATTTCAAAGCAGGAATCCTAATATATAAAGAGCCAGGTGCTGTCACAACCGAATGGACGACTGGTCACTATGAAGTGCATGGAGCACCTTTTGGCACCCCCCTCTCCCCCCCCCGCCCCCGCGTCACCTCGGTCCCCAAGCCATTCGCCATGGGGGGCGGGGGTGGCAGCGGGTGGGACTGGGGACTGTTGAGTGGCGGCGGCGGGGGCTGCTTTCCGGGCCGGCAGCGAGCTTAGCGGAGCAGTCGTGGGGTCGGGGGAGCCTCGCAGAGCAGTCACGGAGGGGTGGGGGAGTTTCGCGGAGCAGTGGCGGGGTGGGAGAAGCCTTGTGCAGCAGTGCTGGGGTGGGGGGAACCTCGCGGAGCAGTGGCAGAGCAGGGGGAGCCTCGCGGAGCAGTCGAGGGGCCACAGGCATCATGGAGCATCGCAGGGTGGCAGAGGCCAGTGACGGAGGCCAGGCTAGGCCTAGGGACCCTAACCGTGCACGATTTCGTGCACGCTGGCCCTCTAGTGATATTCTAAAATCGTCATTATTTCTAAAATATCTCCATATAACTAGCTTACTCTGCGGGATTAACAGTAATAAGGTTTGCGGTAGCCAGTGTCCTGTAACCTCCGTGTCTAGGTGTTCCCACCTTGGTGTGCACCCACCCCAGTGCATAGGGCTGGCCTCTGTGACCAGCAGGGGACTGCTGAACTGAGTGTGTCACTGCGGGTCGGTCGAGAAGCCAGTTCAACATCCTAAGGCTCTCCGGCAGCCCCATGGAGAGGTCCATAGGGTGAGGGACCAACCTGCCCACCCACCTTCCGAGCAAGTCCCGCAGTGCCAGTCAGGGCTTCAGGGCTTCCAGCTTCCATCACAGACCTTGAGGAGCAGAGATAAACCGCCCTGCTGGTCCCTGTCTTGAATTCCTGCGCAAAGAAACCGTGAGATCATAAATGATGATGACCGTCTTCAGCTATTGAGCTGTGAGATGATTTGTTAGACCTAATCTGCCTGGTCATCTCACCAAGCTATCATCTTTCCTCCCAATATCTCCTGTGCAATTAACTTTTTACTTTTCTTACTTAAAAGAAAAAAGCCAAAAAGTTCAAACAACCTACACATCCATCGATGGACAAATGGATAAACAAAATGTGGTCTACACACACAATGGTGTTGTTAGGAAGGGCATTCTGACACATGCTAACGTGGATGAACCTTGAAGACGTTATGCTGAGTGAAATAAGCCAGGCACAAACAAGGACAAATACTGTCTGAGTTCACATATAGGCGGTATGTCAAAAGCAGAGAGGCAGAAATTAGAATACTGGTTACCAGGGGATTGGAGGGGGAGGAGTGGGGAGTGGGGAATAAGTGTTTAATGGAGTTTCAGTTTAGGAAGATGAAAAAAATTCTGGACAGCAATGCTAATGGACCTAATACCAGTGAACTGCGCACTTAAAAAAATGGTTAAAATTGTAAATTTTATGTTATGCATATGTTGCTACAATAAAAGCAAAAAGCAAAGAAAGGAGAAACTAAAAGAGCCAGCTAAAAGCTGCTCAGGCACTACTCTTACAGATAGAAGCCAAGGTCAGATGGAGGAGCAGCGGATGAGGGTCCCTGGGATGAAGAATGAATGGAAGTGGTACATGGATCCTGAGCGTTACCCTTTGCAAAGCAGTGCTTTCTGCTACTTTGTGGGCAACTCCAAGGCCCATTTTTCAAGGATAACAATCAGTGTCCTAGCCCATTTATTATTTGCCAATTATATTACCTAAGTAAGCCCTGTAATCTCTTGCCCACTTTTTCTTATGATTAAATAAAAATAATAATATATATTATAATAATATATAACCTAATATATTAGCTATTAGATTCAGTTGAAATAATGAATGTGAGATTGCTTTTTAAAATTGATTGCACAATATTATTCTATAGAATAAAAATATTTATTAACATTGTTTGAGAAATGGTGACTTATGGTGATCAGTTTTAAATATATTCATTCATTTATTTAGCAAATATTTATTGAGTATCCAGAGCCACCAGGCACTGTTCTGGACACTAGACATTTTTAGATAGGAGAGATGAGATAGGAATATTAACTAGGAAATAATCTCATTAAAAACATCACATAAACTTTAAAATAAATCAAATTTAAACTGCAACTATCCACTACAGTTTTATTAAAAATTGCTCTTAGTAACTGATTATACCAGCTACCACATAATTCTGCTGTAATAACCTCAGAGGCTCCTGCTGTGCTTTTGGCTTTGGGAGCCAAAGTTCTAGTCCATGACGTCCACGGAGTGTTTCCCCCTCACACTGAAGATGGAGGCAGCAACTCTCCCTCCAAGGCCCTAAATCAGAAAGGAAGCAGACAGGATAAAACACACCCCATCTTTCCCAGGAGCCAACAGAACTCCTATCCCTGTCTCTTTGTGACCAAGAAGTCTGCTATATTTCAAGCCAGGTTATTTTATATTTGAAAAGAACTCATTAAGATAAGTGGCAATTAGCATTTATACTGCAGTGAAAGTGCTTCGACATTAAGGGAGAAAATATGAAACATGGGCTCTTTTTGATAGACTGAAATGCTTCTGCAGGGGGCCATCCAAGATATTTGCTGGGCTTTGTTTTGAAGATTACGGAAACATTACCAGATTTAAATTCAGCATAAATCAGCCTGAAAGTAATAGACAATACTGCTGAAATTGTAAAAGTAGCCATTAGAAACACAAACACTGGACTTGTCTGCTAAGCAGTGTGCATGCATGGTCACACACACACACACACACACACACACACGCAAGCATGCATGCACACACGCACACAGACTAGACCTGCTCTGCTTAAGTAACCGTGAACTTTTGATGACGATAAGTTTTCATTTGTATCTATTAGAAAGGAAAAGAGTTTGTTTGATTACTTTGCACTGTTGCTTTAATAAAAATGAAGGCAAAGCTTGCAACATGTAACAGGAGACCCGCATGTTCATCTGCATAGAATGTGCATGTCATTGAAGCCCATGCTATCTACAGAAGCACTTGTATGTAACATGTCACATTTGCTCATTCCCAGTACCAACTGCAAGGAATAAAGATGCACCCTGCTCGTCTCAGTCAATAGGAGCTTGTTGTAAGTTTCCAGAGGGGTATGAAAGGGACAGGAAGCTGCTGCAGCAGCCTGGCCAGGCAGGTCTCATTGAAAACCTGATCACAGTCCTGGATACAAAAGCTGCTTTGGGGCCATAGCAGGAACTCCGAGTGTGGAGCTGAGAAGTGAGCGTTTGTGGTGTGGGGTGTCTGCCCCTGCCCCCCGCTTCCCTCTGACCTCCTTTTCTCAGCACTGCTGGCCAGGGCTGCTGCTGCCGGCTTCTGCCCTGTTCTGTTGCCTCTCTCTGGTCATGTGTCACTGTACAGTATTTGAATTCATACTTGCTTAGAAGAGCTACTAGGGCTGAATTGTGTCTCCCCAAATACATGTGTTTGAGGCCTAGTCTTCAATATCTTAGAATGTAACTGTATTTGGAAGAAGGTCTTTAAAGGGATGGTTAAGTTAAAATGAGGCCGTCAGGGTGAGGCCCTAATCCGGTGTGACTGGTGTCTTTATAAAGGAAAAGGCCATGTGGGGACACGTGGAGAAGGTGGCCATCTGCAAGCCAAGGAGAGAGGCCTCAGGAGAAACCCAACAGCTGGCACCTTGTTCTTGGACTTCTCGCCTCCAGAACTGCGAGAAAAACAATTTCCAGCCTATGGTACTTTGTTATGGCAGCCCCAACACACTGACAAATGCAGGAGGCTATGTTTGGAGCAAGGAGTGGGTATTTAGGATAAAACTTGCTGGACAGAGCTCTTGCAACAGGCTGCCTCATCCGCCACCCCCCAGGCAGAGCTGCCTTCGGATCCATGGGAACCCCAAGGCATTCAGCTGCTGAGGGATTCTATAGGAATCTACGCCTGTGTATCCTCAAAGGAGGACTTTGGGGAGTGGCAGCCGCTCTCAGAAGGCCCAGAGTGAGGCAGGTTAGCTGGCCGGTCATTTTGCTCATATAGACATGCCTTTGCTGAAGGTGAATTTTGAATAGTGTTTAAAATGCAACGTGCAAGTCAACATATGTACATTTATCCTCTCTATATTTGAAAAGATGTGTGACACGTGAGAGGCAGGATTCTTTGGAAAAGACAATAATGCTGGGAAGAAGTAGAAGGCAGTGGGAAAAGAGGAAGACTAGATATGAGATGATTGACAACATGAAAGAAGTCTACAGGAGCTGAGCAGGGCAGGTGAGAACCATACATTGCAGATATCACTCATTCATAGGGTCCTCAGGAGTCAGAGCCGACTCAACGTCATGTAACAACAACAGGTTATAGAAAATGAGATTACAAAAAATAGAGTAGCTTTTACTAGTTTCACACATAAATCATTAAACGTAGGAAGACATCAATCTAATATAATAAATCACTACTGCTTTGATAAGCTGGATATACCCACTTATGAAAATGGAATGATTCCTACAAAATAAGAATCACGATCATTCATTTCATTCCTGCAGTTTTAAAATCACTGAAACAATATACTCAGTCTACCACATTCTGAATCTTACATCAAAATATATTGTTGTACTTAAAAAATTACCAATACTAGAATGATCAGAACTTTCTAGCACCTTCTCTAGAGCCTTGCTATCAAAGCGTGGTGTGGGACCTGGGTGCAGGTTGCAAGTGCACTCCCTCACTGAGAGTCTGCCCTTTGACAGGACACCAAGAGGAATTCTGTGTATAAGAAAGTCCTAATCACTGATGGCTAGTCAGAACCTTCTCTCAAATGCCATGTCCGGTTTATTGCAGAAGTTAGAAATCAACCTATGATATGAAGTTGTTAGTCATATTTGACCTTGCAAATGTGATTTTTATTGTATTTAATTTTAGCATCATAATAAGGTACTAGGGTCGTTTGACTGTTGCAGTCTTAGAGTTTTTCCTTATTTTATCAAAAGTCTGAATTATTTGGGAAACCAGGTGTTCAACATAATTAATATACACTGAGTAGCCAGATTATTATGAACTCTGAACGCATAATAATCTGGCCACTCAGTGTATATCCTATATAATAAAAGGCTAATATGCAAATTGTCCCCTTGACGAGGAGTTCTACCAGCAGGCAGGCCGGCCAACTGCCCATGTTCCCTCCCCCTGGCCAGGCTAGCCAGACCCCACCCATGCACAAATTCATGCACCAGGCCTCATAATAATCTGGCCACTCAGTGTATAATGAATATCAAAATTCAGACTCACTTTTTAAAATGTTACAGAATGGATTTTTTAAGACATAGTTACTTTTTAAAAAATTCTCACAGTACATATTATCTTTATTTTTGCAATAATTATAATGTATCATTATTCTGCAACTTTATTTTATTTACATCATATGATGTGGGAACCTTTCCTGTCAAAATATGTAGCTTGACTTTGTTCATTAAAGCACTCCATCCATAGTATAGATGTAACACCATTTACGTAATTTTTCCCTCATAGATTGCTCTTATGTGCTCTTTTCTGGGAACTCTTTTCTTTGGTTATTTATTATCCAGGGATTGTAGTTTATGAGATGGTGTTATTCCCTTTAAAACTGTCAAATTTTTCAACTTGCCTTTTAGAGATTTCCAGCAATTCTCCGCCTTCCCTGTCCCCAGCTAAACCCTCCGAATGTCTCTATTTTCTCCTACTGAGCGTTTCTCTGCTAGCCAAGGTCATCTGAACTAATTGTGCAGAATTGGGCTTGCTCAGCGCTGTATCCCCTCTCTCTGCCCTTACCTGCCTGCCCTTGGCCTCCATCAGACCCAGAGTAATGCACAGCCACATCCAGTCATTCCTGATTAACTTCAGCCCATAGCATCCTGCTCAGCCTGAGACCCTTCACCATGAACGTAGGCACTTTGTGCTATGTTGTGATTCAGTGCTGCCTTTGTGGGTGCCTTGCCAGTGTTCCTTACAGAATAGGTGGGTGCTCCTCATCACCTCCCCAGCATGGAGGCAGATGCAAGACCATTCTCTCCAGCCGAAGCACATCCCCAGGGGTGCCTCAGCCCACCATAGAGCTTGGAGCCTTTAGAAATGCAGAATCTCAGGCCCGCCCAGACCTTCTGCCCAGAATCTGCATTTTGGCAAGAATCCCTTTTGATTCATTTCGCATTAAAGTTTAAGAAGCCTTGTTCTGCAGGTCACTGTTACCCAATCATTCCCCTTTGCATCACTAATAAAAGACCTTAATATTTCTTACACAATGTTGTGGATTTTGCACCCCCAGAGAAGAATCCGGGGTGAAGCTGTCAGGAAGCACGGGGTTCTAGAGAAAGTAAATTCTGGGCCAGTGGCTTCCAGAAGGTGGCAGGTCCCCAGGGTGAGGGGCACCAAGCATTCTAAGGCAATCAATGTCAAGACCCTCATTTGCTCCAGTATCTATTTGCCCTCTGCCCATTCTTTCCACCTCCCTTTCACAGTTTCTCTTCTTCCTTTTTTTACAAATAAAGGCCAACCTCATATTCATCCCAAGCCTCACTGCATATTTATGTGAACAGTTTTTTAATAGTTGTATCTATAAAAGTCCAATATAGAAATGTTGGTACTGACCTGTCTTATTCTGGCAAAAAATATAACACTTTTGCATGGATACATAAACTAATTTTGAATTTCCCACATCCATCTCATCAAGGGGTGCATTTTCAATAAAATTATATTTCACGTTTCATAATGGCAAATCAAAATGTGTATGCTTAAATTATCATACCTATGATGATAACTCAATCCAAAAGAAAGAAAAAAACTAAGTTGTATCTGCAAAGGAAATAAGGGTATCTGCATATGTGTGGATGAGTCGATGTGTTGTTTTAATGAAATAGCAAGTCACTGCCTTTGATCTCCTATACGGGATTATTTTAAAGGGAAAAATCCATGGAGGTTCCTTCAACAACCGAGATTGCTTCATAGTCTAAATTTTATTGGGTCAGGCCCGGAGCCTTTTATTAAGACTGCAAAGGAAAACAAAACTTCTGAAGAGTTCCATTAGGCGTGACCTTTGAACCAGTTTCTCAGAAGTGAGAAAGGAAACACAGAGTGTCGTTTCTCTTAAACACCAGTTCAGGCAAAGGGGGTCAGTGCTTGCGCTTCAGACTTTGATTTCCATTTAAGGCTTTCAGTCTTCAGAAAAGAAGGATAATGGGTTAGGTTGAAAGCTGGAAAAATTAAACTTGGCCTTGAGTTTTCTGGGAAATCAGCATCCATTTATCTAGCAAATTTCAGAAGCAAACTATTCTGGCCACAAAACCAATAGTGTCTTTCAATTAATACACAGCAAATAAGGATGTCTGCAGCCCCATTTAAACAATGGGCCAACTATACTCTTTCCCATCCTGTTCCCCTCTCCATGGTCAATGGCACACTGTGCAGCAATGGCAGGCTGCCCTCGGGCTGGGAAGCCTTAAGCGTTTCATCTTTTCCAGAAAGCCAGGATTCTTCCCTGCCAGTAACCTGACGTGCCCCCAACCCTGTTAGGAATGACACCACTTCGTTTTTTCACCATTGTTAGAAAAAGAGAAGGGAAATATTCTCAACTACTCCCTAGTTGTTATGCAAGCAAAAAGATGCTTTCTTTCAACGATCATTGCAATTGATCAGAAAGGCTCTTTGGTTAAGTTTCAAGGAGGAAAAAGAGCATGCAATTCCTTTCTGCTATATGCCCTTTAATGTTTTTCCTGCTCTCTTTCAACTGGTAACACGTGGAGAGCATGCAGGCTGTGACTTAGAGAATGTTCTACGCTTGAAGGAAGCATGTTGCATGCCGGTGCTACACGGCAGGAGTTCAGTCTGAGGACAGCATCACCTGTGAAATGGCATAGGCATTGTTCTTCAGTTGTATTGGATCATTTTGGCACTTGGCATAGGAACACAAGAAAAGGCTTCACTGGGCTTGTCCAGAGTCCCTTCTGCCCGCCTTCCCTCCCCACAAGCAGGGTTAGCCCCCTCCAGGCATTGGAGTCAACCCAGACTACTGTCAGAAAACTCGAAGACCATGTCAGTCATGTTCCAAGAACCCAACCATCAGGCCCAGGCCGGTCCCCATGTCACCTAGAACCTGGCCTTTTCTCGATTGCCAGTTTCCATACTTCTAGTGACCAGATGAGGACATGCTTCCCTGGGCCCCATCTTTAAAACACAGCACCTTAGCTCAACACCCCTAAGGCACGGTGCTTACTGTGCTGGTGAGTCCCATTCTTTCCTAAAGGCTAGAATCCTGTCCTTGGTGAGGACCTTGTCCCTCGCTGGTCAGAATTCCCTGCTGCCATGTGCTTACCTGCCCAGCTAGAATCCCCAATTCCAGGCTCCTCTCCTGAGTGCCATATTTGCATCTATTGGGTAATTATTCCAGATATCTCAAAAACATTGTATCTTATCTTTTAAGACTCTAAATCAGTTCTGCTTCCTTGAGCCAGTGCCCTGTGCGTCCTTTTACTTGTTAAACTAAAAATCTTGACAATCTTCAACTCCTTCTCCTCTTCACAAATCACAAAGCTGTCCATGACTTTATCTCCGAAATATGGCACTCATCTAGACTTACCCCCACCTCTGCTTTTCTCTTAATGCAAACCCTTGTCATCACTCTCCTTGAAAGATACCAAGCCTCTCACCTGGTCCCACTGCCCCCAGCTCTCTCCATTCTAGGAATCCTCGTCCCAGTGATCAAAAACACCATCTTCAGAACAAACTTGATTATGCCATTCCCCTTCTTAGTAGCTTCTACTCATGCTCTGTTGCCTACAGAATAAAATACAAACCCACACTCTGAAATAAAAGACTGCACAAATTTGCTGCACCTTGTGTCTCCAACTCCATTTCTACCATATTCCTCCGTGTGATCCAGCTGCCGCTGTAGGAGCTGCCCTGCCCTTGCAGGCATCTGTGCTTTTCACATGCTCTCCTCTCAGCAGAAAGGCCCTTTCCCCTTTGTACTTCTGCAAAAATTGATTTTCAAATCACTCTTCCAATTTCGAGAAAGATCTCTTTTGCTTCTCTCTGTGCTCCCCCTGGAGGGTCTGCAGAAATCTGCAGGTCTGTCTAAAGAAGGGAAGGGGAGGAAGAAGGGGAAAGGAAGAATGAAACAGAGCCCAACTACTATGCGAAATCTTAAAGTGAAACAGTTGAGTCAGAGGGGTGGAACTTTGGCAAATGCACAGATACACACACACACACACACACACACACACACACACACACACACAGTTTGATTCTGGAGACTAGAGACCAAAATGCTTAAGATGTATCTTTTAGAAAAAAAAATAAAGTCAGGAAAATATTAATAAAATTGTCAGCACATTGCAAAGAAAGTAAGAACCATTAAAAGGCATCATATTTTTACCACGATTGAGTATTGACAAGTTAATGTCATTTAGGTTTTGAATGCTGGCATAGTACTGGAACAGTGCCTAGGCCGTTAATGCTGGCAAGTTATTTAGACATTAGGGGCTATTCACTGATATGATATGTATTTATTAAAAAAAAACAAAAAACCAACAACCTTGAAAAAGTTTACAATGTTGTTGTACCAAAGATGACACACTGGTTGATTACCAGTTAGATATTTCAAGAGTTTGTTTTATAATTCTTGAAATGACCACTGTCTCCTCCTATGGGAATATATTTCTCACCCCTGTCTGAATCCCTTTACCCCTGGTGCAGGCGATTGCATGGCCTCTTTATACTTCACTTTTATTAATCTTTCATTTGAAGACATTCATAGTTTTAACAATAGAGTCATGTGGAGAAAGGCTGGCTCTCTTCTCTGAATTAACCATGCTTTCCCTAGACATGGGAAGTTGGAAAAGACACCGAGACCTTTGTGGCACAGTTATTTCTAGTAGGGAAGAAAAATTGAGTGACGATTTTAAAGTCTTGGTCTCTAAAGAGGATTTTCTTGGTTGTCTGGCATCTTTTAAAGTCATCCTGAAGATGAGGAATAAAGTAAACATGAAGTGTGACGTACTTAGATGAGACATGAAATGAAGGTGTCAGCCATGAGCCCTGTTAGTTCCTCTCAGTGGGTTGTCAGCACGTGCTGTTTCCTTCTCGGTGGGCAGAGATCAGAAATGTGGGTCAGATTCAGTCCACGTCTTCTCAGGATGGTGTCCCTTGGAGGGAAAGGCTGTGCAAAGTGGCTCACCTGGTCATCTGCTTCTTGGGGATGAGGGTGATGAGTGCCGCTTCTCCACTAGGTTGTCTCCGTAGGTCACGTGGCTCACGGACTTCCCAGACGCCTTGAATTTAAGAGTCAGAGTGTGTGGGGAAGACGATCAGAAATATATCACTAAAGTGGTGTCTCATGTCAGTGACATAAATTCACTGTCCTGTGTACAGTTTTTGACAAATGATCACCTCTGCTCCCAGAACTAAAGACCATGTTACTTTTTGCTTTCTAAACTCTTAAGTTTACCTGAATTTCTTTAAAAAAAAAATGCCCTGTAACCTTCTCTAGAGTTCATGTGTCTCCATACATAGAATAGGTCCACATATGAGCTTTTTAAAAGTTAAGTCATTAAAAAAAAATACATGGGCTTTGTTAACTCCCAAAGAAAAACACCCATACTTTGATAGAAACTTATTTTGACTTTGAATATAAGTGTTCTTTTATACTATACACATCTTAAGTCTGTTTGTAATAAAATATCTTTTTATCTTATAACTGTCAAAATAAAAGAGCTTACATTGTGTATGCATTCAAGAGGCCACTGAAAATACATATAATTGAGCAATTTCATAAAATACTGAAAACATGAATTATTACAGTGTAACTTTGCTGCCTATATCTATAATAATAAAAGCGTAATATGCTAATTAGACCAGATGACCAAACAGCGGAACGACCATCCGAATGACCTTCTGGACGACCTTCCGGACAAAGCCAGGGCTGCAAGGGCCAGGGCTGCCAGGGCCGGAGGCAGCCACTGTGACTGTGAGGGCCGAGCCCCTTGCACGAATTTCATGCATCAGGCCTCTAGTATCTATATATAAAACATTTCAGTGAAACTCTCATGTGGGACAGTGCATTTATGTCACTAATCTTTTTAGAGGCAATTCATTAATGTGTATTATATAATATCATGCCAATATGCCTTCAATCTGTCGACAGAGAGTCCCTGCAGCAAATGCTGTGATAACATTAACATTCCAGAGATGAGTAAGATGTACCCATGTCTTCAAGAAAATTTGGGATGTCTGTGGGAAAGTGACAGTTTAATTCCTATGAGAATGCTAAGCTGTTGGCATCTGAGGCAAGCACTTAATGAGAACGGGAGGTGGGGAAGGCTTTCCAGAGATGCTGCATGGAGAAGAGGAAGGGCAGTTCCCAAGTCAGGTTCATGATGATGTGAAAGGAAAAGTGTGATGTGTGTAAGGAGCAAAAGGAATCTAGCATGGGAGTTGCTGATGCATGGAGGGAAGAGCAGCCCAGGTCCCCATCAGGGGGCGAAGTGTGCCAGCCTTTCCATTGTTCTGAAGGGCATGGAGGTGGGAGATGGCATGATTAGATTTCTTTATTGTGTCTTCAATCAAGGCCACAGGGGCTGAGAAAAACATAAGGCTGGATCTAGGAAGATGGCCTCTGATTTAGAATCAGACAGGGAAGGATAGTGTTGTGAGCCAGCCTTCCATGTTCAAAGGGCCACATCTTGACTGGGTGCTTGTATAGTGTATGTGTGTGGCAGGGAGTGGGGGGAAGGGCGGGCTGGGAAGGTCCTTTTTTCTTCAATGTTTTTGCAACATGACAATCTGTTCCCTCACACATTTCCCATCTTCCTTTTTCCACTATGTTACTTTCCATTTCTTACAAACTTCTCAGAATTCCAACTTTGCGCTTGTATTACAGCATTATCAAAATGTCTCCTGTTGATAAGGCCATAATATAGGATGGATTTTACAGTGAAGACAGGACTGTCTTAAATGGCAACATGGGTGGGGGGCATGATGGAGAAGGGTGTCATGTTAGCAGTAAATCAGAGCTATTTGTTCTTGGCGTGATGGCTGTGGTTTGAACCTTTAAACCTGTATCCATTTACCACCATCACCTGGCAAATGCAGTGGGTGTTCCGTGGAGTGTAGTATTGATTTGACATAATAATCTTTCTTATCATACACAACTCCTGCAAGTGACAAGAAGGGAAAAGTAAATACCTTTTCAGTGTTTTAATGTAGAAAAATCACTGTTTTGTGAAATATTATTCATTATTATGTCATTTTTTCTGATAGCTTAAATGGTTTTAATTCTTTTTTGCTGGTGGATCCATTTCCATTTCAGTTTTATGTTACATGTATTAAAAAGGTGATAAAACTGATTTTTAGAGTGCATTGCTAAGTTCTCAATTTATTTGAGAAAAAAAGGATAGTGTGCATGATTTTCAACACAGAAGACATAATTTGTTACATAAAATTATGAAGACAACTATATTTTTTAAGCTGAAAAATAGGTTGCATAAAAATAGTTAAATTATGTTTCTTTAATCCTAACAATGGATGTCACTTTTTAGAAGTTTGGAAGATTATTGAGTATTCCTTTAACTTTGTTTTATGATACTTGTTTTCAATTTTTGGAATGATTAAATATTTAGTATTCTGTACTTTTTCCTCACAGATGTTTTATAAAACCATGATTTAGTTGCTGGTTTTTATGAGGGAACCAATATCCTATATAATAAAAGCTTAATATGCTAAGTGCCTGGTTGTCTCGTTGGCTGTTCAACCAGTCGACCAGTCACTATGACGTGCACTGACCATCAGGGGGCAGACAGTCAACTGGTCGACCAGTTGCTATGACGTGCACTGACCACCAGGGGACAGATGCTCCGACTGTTAGGTTTGCTTGCTGCTGGGGTCTGGCCAATCGTGACTGAGCGAGATGGGCCGGACATGCCCTGTAGCTCTCCCTCGGTCCCTTCTTGGCTAGCCAACCTCCTGTGTCCCTCCGGGCCCCAATCATGTACTGGTGGGGTCCCTCAGCCTGGCCTGCACCCTCTTGCAATCCGGGAACCCTCGGGGGATGTCGGAGAACTGGTTTTGGCCCGATCCTGCAGGCCAGGCCGAGGGACCCCACTGGTGCACGAATTCGTGCACTGAGCCTCTAGTCAAGATAAATAAAAACCTAATGCAAAAAAGTAAAATAAAAACTGAAGTAACATTACTTATTTGAGCAAAAGTGATTCTCAAAGAACTAAAACATGTCAACTGTCAGTTGAGTTTATAAACACTAAAAAAAATAAAAAAGAGTTACACAAAATGTTGTATTTGAACATGTATTTCCTTTGGGTACTTGCTTCTCTTGTAAGTGGACTGCGGCAGGAATGTGCCTATGACCAGTGAGTTTGGTTGCAAGCTCCAGATTGGATGGTACAAAGCCCTCAGCATCATTTCCGTGTCACTGTGATTAGTGTTCCTAAATACCAGGTCAGTGCCTGTGCGTGTGCAGCTTCTGTTTGTGAGGCTGCAGGCCCAGCAGCTTCATGGAAATAAGAAATGAATTCTCCATTTTAGAGTAAAATAGGATACATTAAAATATTCCCATCATCAAAGAAAATCCAAATATGAGAAATTGAATATAACTGTGGACTTATTCTGTGCAAAAATAATTTTGTACATAACTTGACAGGATTACTTTAAATAGTATATCCATGGAATATACATTTTAACTTACAAATAGTTATGTTGTGTATTCTTCACGCTATCTATCTTACACAAAGTCATGGTGTATGTATTTAACATTTTTCATTCAACAAATACTAATTGGCATCAACTATGGCCGTGGCACTGTTCCAGGTATTGGAAAACAGACACCGGTCCTATTCTGTGGGAATTTACATAAAGAGAAGAAAGTGGCTAAAGAAAGCAGCTGTGATCTCCAGTGCCATGGGCTGCTGAGGACTGAGAATGCACCATTGGGTTTCACATCACGAGGTTTGGGGAGTGGGGAGTGGGGAGTGGGGTGCTACAACCCTGATTTGCTGGATTCACCAGAATATGAGCGAGGAAATGTCGACAGTAGTGTGGATAAAAATCAGAGAGATGGTATGTTGTGCAGTGGAGGGCGTGAGCTACCTTGATTCAAACTCAGCTCATCTGGGACCTGGCTGGCATACCTTGGACCAATCACTAATCTCTGTGACTCATTTCAGTTAAATATGAAATGACGACAATAACACCCCTTACTGTATACTTACCATCATAGGACTCTTGTATGGAGTAATTAATAGGTGTTTGCTGGAGCTTTCAGTCGGCTCCAGGAGGGTGTGATAAGGACACAGGGGCTGGACTCCTTAGGCTCTATCAGGGCCTTGTACTTCTCCACAGAGAGAACGAGTCAAAATAGATTCTAATGGTGTTTTGATTTGGAGATAAAGGAATTCTGGAAGGGTAAAACACCAAAGCAAAAATTTATTTAGAAAATAAATGGAGTATGTGAAAAAAGCCAGCTGTCTAGTGTGGTGTGGGAGGCTTTGAGTGTGGATAAGTGTGTAAGTGTGCATGTGCATGAGTAATACGCGTGCGCGCGTGCGTGTGCGTGTGCGTGTGTGTGTGTGTGTGTGTGTGTGTGTGTGTGTGTGTCATAGGGTAGGAGGGGATGAGAGGGGCATGAGAGGAAGGGGATGATGTTGAACTTGGACCCCATGGACTACCTCCTCATGAAGAACAGCACAGCCTTTGTTTCTGAAAGTCAAGGACAACTCCCCAGGTGTTATGAACAAGGATTGACAGAATCAGAACTGAGTTGTAGGAAAATTAAAGTGATTATAACGTGTAGGATGGAGTGAAGGGATGGATCCATGAGCTGTCACCAAAGATGACTTTGGGGATTTAAACCTTAGAAAACAATGTTATAAATAGAAGCAATGAAGGCAGAAGGAGGTATTAAGTTTGAGGGGAAGCTAAGGATTCACTTTAGATGTGTCAAATGTGATGCAGCAGTTCAGTCAGTCAGCAAAGATGTTTTGAACACCTACTAGGCTCCAGGCCTGGCCCAGCACTGGGTTTGTAATGAACAAGGTACTGAAGGCATTCAGACTCCACGGGAGCCTGAGGGTTAGCTGGGTTATTCTGTCTAGCCACTGCCTAACACAAGACCTCGCTCATTGGAAGGGCTCAAATATTTGTTAATAAATGAAGACAGACACAGTCCAGCCAATGTGCTCAGTGGTTGAGCATGAACCCATGAACCAGGAGGTCATGGTTCGATTCCTGGTCAGGGCACCTGCCCAGGTTGTGGGCTTAATCCTCAATAGGGTTTGTATGGGAGGCAGATGATTAATGATTCTCTCTCATCATTGATGTTTCTCTCTCTCGTCCTTTCTCTCTCTCTCTCTCTCTCTCTCTCTCTCTCTCTCTCTCTCTCTCTCTCTCCCCCCTCTCTCTGAAATCAGTAAATACATTTTTTAAAAGACACATACAAACATACTGTGGCACATCCAAATGAAAAGATCTGAGCAATTAAAAATATTTCCAGGGTTTACATCAATATTAATTGTTTCATGTTACTTTTGCCTCAAATGAAGCTAAATTTACTTTTCAAAATAAAAACAAAACCAAAGCATATTTAAAAAATTAACATAGGCTTCACATTGCATGTAGTCTATCACTGATTTAGAGTTTGTGATTCATGGAGCCTGGGGAGCATGGAACCTACATTTCCTAAATCAGGGTTGGTTATAAATCAGATCTGTCCCGCAGCCTGTTTTGTAAATAAAGTTTTATTGTAACACAGTCATGCTCATTTGTGTATGCACTACTTTTGCACTACAACAGAGGAGCTGGGTAAGTGTGAGACACTGTCCCGCAAAGCTTGACTGGCACTGCACAGAAAAAGTTTGCTGACTCCTGCTTCTAAACCAATCTGTGAAAAGTCATATCCGTAATACTCTCAACAATAAAAAAATATATTTTAAAAAAGAGTAGATTTATACATGCAATAGATCGACAGCTTCCTTACAAAAAATGTAATCCAAGCAGAGAGTAATGTGGCTTAGGCATACAATTTAAAAACCTAATTATACAACATTTCTGCATCTAGGAATTAAAGCAAAGCTTTTAATAGGCAGCACTATGAATACAATTTAATGAATGTACTTAGTAATAAATCTCCCTTATTCTGAAAATTATTTTTATAATTCACACTCTTTATGTAGTTAAACCAAATGACTGATGCTTTCTTATGGAACCATAATTTTTTTCCTAGAAAACTCTTAGTGAGCACCAGTTAAAATGAGCATAAACTGATCTCATTAGACAATGAGTTAATAGAATACAAATTATTATCAATGAGAACGTATTAAAAAAAATACAGGCCATGCTCAACCACTGGCACTTCCCTCAACCCCTTGGTCTATTTAGTGTTTCACAACACGTCCACACAAAAACCATCTCACATGAGCCGCCTCATGCTGGGGATAAGGATGCTTCCTTTCCACCAGCTTGCCTCCAGCTGTTGGACCTTTTGTTTTGTGCCCTGAACCCATGAACACTTGGGAACACACACACACACACACACACGCACACACACACACACACACACACACACACACACACACACTGCTTTGTGGTTCACGTGTTATCTGAAGGGCATAGACCTCTGACCTATACTCTCTTCATTATTGCCTCAAAAGCAGAGAAAGAAGGAAAGAAACACTTTAGTATGGAAAGAATTACTATTGCTATAAAGACTAATTTGACCCTGAGGACTGATACAGGACTCCGGGGGCAATTCAGAGAAAAAGCTTAGACATCAAACTCCATGCAAAGCAACCCATCTACTAGCACTCGGCCTCCCGAAGGGACCACTGAAAAGGACAGCAATCACGCCAGTGGGCACCTCCCCTGGACACTGTCGGAGCTCTGCCTCCAGGCTGCGGGAGGAGCCTGCACTCCTGCACTCAGGCCTCCAGTCTTCTCCCAGAGCAGCACACAGAGGGGAACAGAGGCCAGTGAAGGTAGTAGTCCTCACTGAGGCAAAACGTGGGAGCTAACACTAAGGACAGACTACTGGATTTTATGAATTTAAGATCAAACTTGGTTCTCTGTGCCTTTAGCTGGGCACAATGCAAGCCAAACCTTTGAGGCATGTTGGCATTTTGATTCAGCAACATGGTGAAAGATCAAAGCATCCAACAGTCCTGTGCATACATGGATATGAAAGCAACCTGTACATTTTAAAGATAGCTGTGCCTTGCGTAACAGGCCCAAGGTGAACCTGTGTGTTCTGAAAAGATAGCAGATCAAGAAAGCTAAATTCTGTTTCCAAGGCAACCAAGTGACAAATAGCTTGATTCTTAATCCAGTGGATGGTGTGATAACTCGGGCACATTTCAATTAGAAAATGGCTATAGGAAAATAGACATCCCTGAACCCATCCCATGCTGGCCTGAGAAGCCTATTTTTCTAATCATCTTTTGAAAAGATTTCCTAACAACATTGATGGAAGCAGCATTTAGCTTCTTATCTATTGGGAAAAACAAAGGCAGAAAAACATAGAAGTAATGACCGTGGGAAAGTCAATTCAAACCGTAGGAATTGGTGGGTAAGCCAAACAGATACCCACTGAAGTTAAGAAAAGAGGCACGTGGAAAGACAAATGCGTCCCTATCATTTTATCCTCTAATAAAACAATTCACTAATGAGACTCTCCTCAACTCATGTTGAGAGTGAGCATTTGTTATCTGTTAAAGATTGTCGTACAAAAAAAAGGACTAAGGACTAATTGTTGTACAAAAAAAAGAATTTATTACCACCAAACCAGCAATGCAAGAAATGCTAACGGGTCTGCTGTAAAAAAAAAAAGAAAAGAAAAGAAAAGAAAAAGAAATAGGAAGCGAAGAAGGAACACAGGGGTAAAGAATAAAAATGGCAAAAAATAAGCACCTATCCATAATAACTTTAAATGTAAAGATTGTCGTACTGTTATTAAGGCAAGCCGTTTCGATGACAGGATGCAATGACAGTGGCATGGCCCCATATATAAAATGCACTGACATGCGCAGAAAGTCAAGAAAGGGGCCCCTGCATGGCTGTGCTCTCCACCAGTGTCCTTCAGCACTAACTGCCCAGTGTGAGGTGCTGTTTGGTATTTTAACATTCAGATGACTGTGTTTTCACTTTGTCTTGATTATCACTGTGAATTTTGAAGTGAAAATAACGAAAAATGGGGTCCCTTGGAAATTTGTTAGAAGATGGTGGGTGGCATAAGTTTCTGCATCCTGGGATAAAACCCAAACGCATGCTTACTTTGGCATTTTGTTACATAGTCAGTCCCCACTCCTCCCTCTCAAATCCTCTGGGATGGCGGTTCTCCAACTTATTGATAGACCCCCTTCCCTTACGTGCTTAAAAATTACAGAAAAACTCAAAGAGCTTTTATCTCTGTGATATATCTTTTAATATTTACCATATCAGATATTGAAATTGATAAGTGTTTAATATTTAATATAGTTGTTAAATATTCATTACTAATAAGTGTATTAAATTAACAATCGATTGAATTTATTTTAGTAATCAGAATAAACCCACTATATATTGATATAAATATTTTATTTAAAAGTAACTATGTTTTTCCAAGTATGACATTCTTTTATAATTTTGAATCTCTCGTGTGTGTGGCTTCAGAACTGGCAGCTATATTCTTATATCTGCTTCTTTGTCAGTCTGTTCAGTCTGTAATATATTTTGTTGAAGTACATGAAGAAGATATGGCCTCATGCAAATACAGACTTGGAAAAGGGATGAGTATTTTCATAGCTTTTTAGATAATTGTGAATATTCTTTGATACTGTACCAAAACTCTACAAGTTGTAGTTTCTTGAAGTGTAGTTGAAATAAGGAATTTTAAAATACAGCAATGAACTTTTTATACTGTGTCACTTAAAATTCATTACTCTGTCTTGAATGGACCTCAAATGCTTTGAATGGATCTTTCATTTATGCGTGGGGTCAGCATATATTGTTCTGACTTATGCAAATATTCTAAATGTTGATATATTTTATTGTACGGTTTATGTTCATAGTCACTTTTTAAGGCCGTATGTGTTAGTGTTTCCAACACTCTCAGCAGAGAGTCTTTCAATGCTAGGAAAATTTTAAATTCAAAGTGGCAGACTCAAGGTTTCTCATATTCTAATGCTTTTACGGAAGTTCGAACTTTGTCGTTGGCAACAAATACTATCAGTTATTACCTTGAGGTGAGAAGCTCACTCTGTTCCTTGTTGTCCATGAGAAAAGGCCTGCAGAGACCCAAGACTAAGTAACCACAGTTTGTCTATCGGTCTTTCCTTCAAGTTAAAATTCATGTCCCCTGAAAAAGGCAGCTGGTTCACTTCCCAACTCAACACCCAGCCAGTGCTTTTCCAGGAGCGGACCATTTTGTCACCCAGAATATTAGCAAGATGTGCACTCCAGGGTCAAGATTTAGTAAAAATTAATCATTTTTACCACTACATCAAGGGCATTCTTAATTGGAACTGGAGAGTGTGTGTGTGTGTGTGTGTGTGTGTGTGTGTGTGTGTGTGTGTGTGTGACATTGAGGAGTGTAAGTTTGGTGTCATTGTCATGATTCTGCTCTGGCACCGCAGTTTCACCACCATTGCTTCTACAGCTTTCGTACAAATGTCAACAAAGCTGAAAGGGCAACTAGCATCATAATTTCATTCTGAAAATAGTCATAATCTTGTAATATCTGAAAGGAGTCCGGGGTTCCTGGGCCAGACTTTAAGAACTGCTGCTCTAGCGCAGCTGGCCTGGCTCAGTGATTGACCTATGAACCAGGAGGTCATGGTTTGATTCCCATTCAGAGCACATGCCTGGGTTGTGGGCACAATCTGCAGTAGGAGGAGTGCAGGAGGCAGCTGATCAATGATTCTTGCTCATCATTGATGTTTCTATCTCCCTTTCCCTCTCTCTTCCTCTCTGGAGTCAATAAAAAATATATATATTTATATATATTTTAAAAAGAATTGTTGCTCTAGGTTAGCCCTGGTCTGTGATGATCCAATGACTACTTCCAACACCAGGAAAATGTTATAGAGTACCTCACACCTCTGCCCTAAAATATTTTTTTAAAAAACAGTACGTTTCATTGAATAGTGTTTACCCATGGTTAATGCTTAAAGAAAGGCGGTTATGTTCTGTGTTCAGTAGTACACATAATGCTTTGAATCAGTGAGTAATGTTTAGGTTGTTGATTGCTTTTTCATTTGGTTGCACACTACTTATTAAGAATAAATACATACTTTGAAATGTTTTCAGAATTTAATTTTCATTATTTATGCACAGCGTGATGCTATGATTTTAATTTCTTTTAGCAGTAGTAATATTATGTTGGCATTATAAAAGAAACAGTAAGAAGTATGCAGCCAAGCATGTTAAATTTGTTTATGCATCATTTTATTTTAAATAACACATCTGATAAATTAGATAAAAATAATGTCCCTTTTTGGGCCTTTTTGTGAATATGGTCTTGTCTAAAATAAAATGAATTATTTTATTCAACTGTCTTTTTCCATGGAGAGCTTAAGGAATGTCCTAAGTAAAAACTCTGTGGTATGGTGCACTGGGGTTGTGTGAGGGCCACCTGGGTGACTATGTCCCGGCCTAAAGGTGTCAGGGGAGGTCCTCCAGAGGCTTGGAGCAGAGTGATCATGAATTGGGTTTTGGAATCATAGTCACTTTTGTTTGTTCTTCCCTTTATGGGTGACCATGACCTTTGTTTTCAAAACTGTAAAATGGGGTAATGATTGTATGAACCTCTAACTCCAGATGACTCAATGCTGTTAAGTCTCTATAGAGGTTTTTAGCCAATTGGCCAGTCCCTAGTATATTAGTTTGCTAGGGCTAAAAAAGCAAAGTGCCACACACTGAGTGGCTTAAACAATAGAAAATTCTCACCAGACAGTTCTGGAAACAGCAAGTCTGAGATCAAGGTGTTGGCAAGGTCACGCTCCTTCTTTTTTTTTTTTTTTAAATATTTTTATTGAGGTATTATATGTGTACATATCTTACTATTACCCCCCCACCCCACACCCACACATGCCCTCCCCCCCCCAGAGTTTTGCGTCCATTGTTTATGCTTATATGCATGCATACAAGTCCTTCGTTTGATTTCAAAACTCCCCCATCTTTCCCAAACTTTCCCCCTGTAATTTGAAAGTCTGTTTGATGCTTTACTGTCTCTGTATCTATCTTTTTGTTCACCACTTTATAATGTTCTTTACTATCCCTAAATGAGTGAGATCATGTGGTATTGTTCTTTCATTGACTGGCTTATTTCACTTAGCATAATGTTCTCCAATTCCATCCAGGTTGCTGCACGCTCCTTCTTAAGGATCTGCTCAGGCCTCTCCTGTAGCTGCTGGTGGCTCCTCAGCTGGAGGCAGCATAGCTGTAACCTTCACATGGTCTTTTCCCTGTGTGCTTATCTGTGTCCAATTTCCCCTTTGTATAAGGACTCCAGACACTCATATTGGTTAAGGGACTCACCCTGCTCCAGGATGACCTAGTTTTAATTAATTACATTTGCAGTGATTCTATTTCCAAATAAGGGCACATTCTGAAGTACTGGGGGTTAGGACTTCACATAGGAATTTTGGGGAGATACAACCCACAACCTTTTGTAAACCTTCAGTAAATGTAATATTTTGTTATTGTTGTTTTGTTGCTGTATTGCAATAGAGATAACAATGCCAGTGTGTGTTTCTTGGCATCTAGAAGGGTTCAGGAATCTGGATAAGGGCTGCCTGTAAATTATTAAAAAGTCCAGAGATGAAACATAAATTTGGAAGGCATTTTGGGGAGCCAGAGGAGCTTGGCTGTAGGAACCAAGTTTTCCTGTCTCTCTGGACCCCTTGCTTTTTATTAACACAAATTGTCCTAAAGCAAGGTAGATATACATATCAAAGGCAAGGTTTAGTATACAGAATCCATTGTCAGATTGGAGGAACTGCCTATGGCTGTTCAGGTGTTTGGCCAGCAGGAGGCAATAACATGTAGATTGAAATGCCCTCAGCTGTCTGGCAGCAAGCAATCATTTATGCAAATCTTTAGGTGTGGGGAAATGCCCTTAGCCATTTCCAGCAGGCAATCCTCAAGGTTCCATCAACCTTTTGATGAAAGTTCTTGCATTTATGACATGCTGGAATTAGCTTCTGGCATAACAAGGAATTCTTGCATAGCAGAGAATTCTCCGGTTTCTAGTTTTTTTTGACTACTGGGTAAATACATAGGCTACAATGAACTAAGAAACTCAAAGGAGCAGGTTTTTTGAGAGAAGGGAGGCTAAGCAAGGATGTGGATTTCAAAAAAATTTATGCATCTTTATATATCTGGTTGTTATATCAAGTGAAAATGATAAATGCAAACCAGAATAGTATGGTGGGATGAAGATACAGTTTTGCTAGTCGTCAGAAAATAAAAGTTTTGCCTGTATATTACCTACATATGCTTTCATTCTTTCATTCAGACATTTATCAACTCCCTGTTTTGTACTAGTCACTAAGGTAATTTTTTTGTAAGTATTCGTATATTTGGGAAATTTGGGAGCTAAGTCATTAAACCAGAGATATGTTTGGAGAAAAATAGAGCAATTTGACAACAGGCACATGAGAATTCCAGGAATTACTCTGAAGTGAGAGAGTGGTGCCAGGTAGAGGAGGACCAAACTCGTTTTCTTTAAGTTAATTTCTTTTCCTAAAGGTAATGGGAGCAATTGAGGACTTTGGTCAGGAAATAGGCACATGCAAGGCTGTCTCTGAGGAAGACTAACCTGGAAATAATTGTGCAATGGGTTGGAAGTGGTGGGCACTGGTGCAGCAGGTACAGAAGGCATTTAGATTCACCCACAGGAAGTGGATGAACTTGGGGACCGATGACTAGGAGAAAACCCACAGAGGAAATGATGATGGTAGTTGGAGACTGAAAGTAAACATTGAGAGGGCAATTGAATTTACTCCAAATTCTAGAGTCTAAGGTAATGAGAAAGTGTGGTATTACTGAAAAAAATAAAGGGAAGTGCAGAGGGAAATGGATTTGTGGGAAGTGGTGGCATTAGGGTTTGGATGGCTAGCCTTCAGGTGATAGCACATGTGGGGTGGAGAGGTCCCATGTGGAGCCAGACCTGGACTTGGGTCAGGAGCAGGCACACTGTGATGCCAGTAAACACTCCAATTCCCTGAAAATGATCAGTACAGCTTCTCTGCATGTGTCCAACTTCTCTTTCCTCAGTAGCTTAACTAACTCTAATGCAGGCAAAATGTTCATTCCCTAGGACTCTGCTTAAATCAGCAGTTTAGTTAAACTTCACCAAACCAGCTGCCTTCACATGTCTTTTATTAGAGTCCCAGTATACCCTTCTTTACTATATTAAGGTAAAGAAACAACTAAGGTTACTCTGTTAAACTCAGTAGGGTCTGGGGGAGACTTAGATTTTGATTCATGTCTTTTAATGTAAAAGAGGAATCAGAGCATGAGACTTAACCAGAGCACCAGGGTCACCTTCAAAAGTCATGGAGAAGGACCAATAATGGCTAATCCCAATGTCCTCCATGAATCAGAACCTTCTATATGACCCTTTTACAGTTTTTAAAAGCCCTCTCTGAAGTTGCATTCAAAATCATTTGTTCCTCTGACACCATGAAATTTGGCTGTTTATTCATGAGTTCATTCGTATATGGAAAAGATGCAATTCTCAATATAGAAGTGACAGCTATTTAAAGAGCAGAGACATGCCGAGACCGGTTTGGCTCAGTGGATAGAGCGTCGGCCTGCGGACTCAAGGGTCCCAGGTTCGATTCCGGTCAAGGGCATGTACCTTGGTTGCGGGCACATACCCAGTAGGGGGTGTGCAAGAGGCAGCTGATCGATGTTTCTCTCTTATCGATGTTTCTAACTCTCTATCCCTCTCTCTTCCTCTCTGTAAAAAAATCAATGAAATATATTTTAAAAAATAAATAAAGAGCAGAGACATGGTAGAAGTAGAAATGGTAAAAGACAAGCAATCGTTTTTATTACTGAAAGTGAAGGTGAGTGCAGAACTCACTGTCTACTTTGGGAGCAGCACATCACAAAGGCACAGTCACGTGTATGTTTAGTGTAGCTTTTCTTGTGCAATGAGCTTCCTAGTAGATACTTCATAGTTAGTTCTAAACAAAACTAAAAGCCTACTTTGTTCTCATATAGCTTAAAATCTAGTTTAAGAGGAAATGGGATGAATTTTTAAATTACTTAAAGAGACTTATATAGTAAGTTTAGTATAGATCCTTGCTCATGAGAGGAGAGGAAATTGCTACAAATTAATATCGTAAACCATGTAAAAATGGTGATATTCTCTAGGAATGTGCAGTAGGCATCTCTCCATTTATGTGCACAGAGTAGTAGCTTTTTTTTCCCCAGAGTGTCCCACCTCCTGGAGACAGTGAGTGCTTCAGGGCTCAGCTCCTCACCCTGGAAGAGCCCATGAGAGCCCTTCCCTGGAACTTTGAACTTGGGACCAAATAGGATGATCTGCATTTATCTCTGGTGGTGAAGGGTGAGGAACCAACACCAGGAGTGGCCATGGACATGATGAGGGGCAGTGTTTGCAGAGAAGCAGTGATGGGACCCGGAGAGAGGGACCCTGAGACTCTCCTGAGCCAGCTCTTCGGAAGGTTGCGCAACCCTGATGATAAGCTCCCCGGGCCCAGAGAGCCACCCTTGCTGCTCGCTTGTTGTTTTTTCCTCTTGTGTTGCTGTCACTTGCATCCAAAGGATCCCATTGATACAGTGGATGCCGCAGAACCTGGATCTGCAGAAGAACAAACCTGTGCTTGTGATGCAGACCACCAGTCTGAGAGCGAGGAGATGCTCTCTTGTGAGTAGACTGTGAATAACTTCCCCAGTGCACAACTGCTGTTCTTTTGGCCAAATTCAATTTTATAAGAGAAGATGCCATATGCGGTCTAATTAGACAGTGTGGAATGTCTTCATTTGTGCTGCCAAATAGTTGTTCTTTCACTGGGAAATGGTATCAGAGCCTGACATTAGGATAGGGGCAACTATGAACATCTCAATGAAAATTGGAAAGACATAATATATTTTGTTCTTATAATGGACATTCCATGATTCCCTGCATTGTGTTGGGTACTGTGTTAGGTACTTGGAGTGCTAAGAAGAATAGTACAGGTTCCCTGCTTGAGGTGCTCAGAGCCACATAAATAAATGACGATACTACAACCTGATAAGACTTTGCTAGGGGTGCAGCCAGCTGGCATTGGGACACGGCCAGGAAGATGGGCAAGCTGGAACAGGCTCACGGGTGAGGGAGACATCAGAGCTGAGGCTGGTAGAATGTCTATAGCTAGATGAAGGGACCATTAAGTACAAAGTCATGGTGTTACTTTCAGGGAAATTGAGCAAGAAAAATGTGATGTAAGAAGCATAACTAATGATTTTGGAGGGGGGAAAAAGCTAGAATGTATAAAAGATAAAAAATTAAACATATCTTTGCAACTATCTTATGACTTTGTTTATATCCTAATTCTGAACATGAAAGTATCCTATATAATAAAGAGGTAATATGCAAATTGACCATCACTCCAACACACAAGATGGCCACCCCCAAGTGGTCAAAGATGGCCACCCCCATGTGGACACAAGATGGCCGCCAGAAGATGGCCAGCAGGGGAGGGTAGTTGGGAGGGACCAGGCCTGCAGGGGAGGGCAGTTGGGGGCAATCAGGCCTGCAGGGGAGGCCAGTTAGGGGTGACCATGCCGGCAGAGGAGGACAGTTGGGGGCAACCAGGCCTGCAGGGGAGGACAATTGGGGAGGACCGGGCCTGTAAGGGAGGGCAGTTAGAGGGTGATCAGGCTGGCAGGCAGAAGCGGTTAGGGGCAATCAGGCAGGTAGGCAGGCAAGCGGTTGGGAGCCAGCAGTCCTGGATTGTGAGAGGGATGTCTGACTGCCCATTTAGGCCCGATTGTAGAGGGTGCAGGCTGGGCTGAGGGACACCCCGCCCTTCTCCCCCCACCCCCCGTGCACAAGTTTAGTGCACTAAGCCTCTAGCAATATTACTAAAAGGATATGCAACATCCTAGTGTAAACATATTTTCAGGAGAAAATACATGACTATTTTATTTAAATTGTGTCTTCTTTTAATTACTAAAATCAATGGAAAATCGAGTATCAGATCTGATATTTTAATATGAATTGGACATAAAATCATAAAATTCTTTGAAAGACAGAAAGAATATCCATCATCATTTTATCTCCTCTTCATTATTTTACCAAATAAGATAGTAAGCCACAGACAGGGATGGTTCCATCAAGTACCTAGGAAGACTAGTCTAGATAAGTGATTTTTAAACTGCAGTTTGCAACCTATTGGTAAGGGTTGTGGAATCACTTTTGTGAAGCATGGTAAGTGTTAAGAAACAGAGAGAGAGAGAATGAATATGACAGAATGGAAGGTGTCAGGTTGTATCACATGTAGCAAAAATACAGTGTTCTGACTTCTTTGTTCATTTATATATTCAATAAATATGTAATAAATATAGATAGACATGTGTGTATGTACACATGTATGTGTGCTCTCACTGCTAAGCAAAATGTATTTCTACATTTTTAAGAAAAAAAGTGGGGGACCATGATGGTCAGGGCACTGGGACCAGGGTCCCAGCAGAAGGGAGGATTGCTTGCTGTCCACTCAGCTGCTGGGAAAAGGCCAGGATTTTCAGGAGTCCAGGCCTATGCTTGGGCCTCTCCTTAGCACACAGGTCCATCACTGACTTCCTCACCCCCAGCCTTCCTCATCTGCTTTCCTGGCTGGGCTTTTTCCTCCTCCTCCCCTCGGACACCCCCCTTTTACTCTGCAGCCTTGAGAACTGGATTTAGTGATCTCTCTTCTCTAACCCTGTCCTAAGTTTGGACCCCTAAAAGCAGAACCTGAGACAAGAACTTGGGTGGAGGTCATCTATTTAGGAAATGATCCCAGAAAGCAGGGAGTGGAAGTCAGGCAAGGTGGAAAAAATAACCTAAGGGTTCATCACCAAGGTCACTGCCATAGGCACTGAGTGACCGGTTAATCAGCCAGTCCTTCTAAGAAGCAGGCAGAATGCCTGCCTCAGTGGTCCAGGGAGGGGGCGCTGTTTCTCCACAGTGGTTGTGGGTTCTCTGGGGCATTAACTTTCCTGCACTTCTTGGCTCTGAGAACTTAGCCAAGTGAGTTGGAATGGTTCTGGTGAAGGACCCAGGCGGAAAGCTACCAGACCTTGGCAGGTACTCAAGTGTCCATCCAGCTCACAGGGAAATGTCCCCTGCGGTGGCGGCTGAAATTAGAGGTGGTCACGAGGCACTCGAGAGCTTCTGCTGTGTCCCTTATGGCACTTGTAATGCCTGTCACACAATTTGGACTTGGGTACTCTCCGTCTAGTGAAGTAACGGAGGCAAGAGTGGAATCGGGACCAGCCTGGTAATCCGCTGTCGCCCATTGCCACCACCATGGATTTATTCTTAAAACATTCTGGCATATCCTTCTTCTAACATAATTTCTCTGATATTCCCTCGAGTGTCCACATTTTTAATATAGAAAATCGTATTTACAAGTGGCAATTATTTGCTTTCTACACAGAACAATCCCTTCTTTCATTCTCATTTGAATTCTTTTTCTTTGAAGAACACTGAACATAAAAGTTCATGTACATCTGCGGCGTCTCCTCATGGATCACTTCAGGGATCCAGGAGAAAAGGCCACCTGAAAACTAAACATGCTAATGAGAGGGGCTCTGAATCACCACATTACCACGTGCTCGGTCCCTCACACAGGAGAGGCCCGTGTTCCGATGGACTTTTCCCCAGCACACGTATACCAGGCTCGTCTGCCTGAAAATGAGGGTTCAAACACAAGTGTTTTTCTAAGTGGAGAGGAGAGTTAGTGCCTTAGAGTTTGCCTTTGCTTTTGATTAGCTGTCAGCGTTCTTTCCTTCCCTGGGTAGAATTTAGAAGTGGTAAAATTCTAATTATAGACTTTTTGGATTTATAAGCAAGTATGTGCCGTGTGTGGTTTTCCAGAGCTCACATGTTTAGACGTAGATCAGCTCACTAATTGCACGCATATCTGAAGAAGCAGGGAGTTTTCCTCATCCTACTTAGCCGCTGTGTCTCATGAGACTCATGACAGGCTAGTGTCTTGCACTGATTTCCGTGGTGTGTGTAAAAATACTAGTAAGCGCTTTTGTCATCCGATGGAATCCCCGGTCATCGAAATACGGGCACGCTTCTGGAGGTGCCAGGCCTCTTCCCGTTCTGTCCTCCCCCGGTACCATGAGTTTGGCCACTTAAGAGCTGGGAGCCAGAAGTTACTTTTCTTTAACCTAAGGGCCTTTCCTGCCTAGCAAATTCACTCACAGATAAAAGAGAACTTTCAACATAAAATATTCACTCTCTATGATGGCTTCAAGCCCAGTCAGGATCTTGTTCCTTCTTCTCTTTACAACCTCCTTTTTTATGACCCCAAGACCAAGCCCTACCCCAAGGCTAAGCTCCAGCCACAGACAATGGCTAAACCTCTTCCCCCAAATACTTTCTCTCTCTCATTTGGGAGGTTTTAGGCATGCTATTTCTCTATGTGGAATGCCTTCTCACCCCCCATTTGTCAATCTTCATATCATTTAGAGCCATGCTCAACTGCCACCTCTTCCAGGAAGCCGTCTGAGGTTTTCCGCCTGGATGAGATGCCCCATCATAGCACAACACACTGTATCACACTTTCTGGCTGACTGCTTCTGTCCCTCCCAGGCAGCATCCTGCTTTAAGGCAGGGTCTGTATGTTGTCTAGTGGCATCCCCAGAACCTTGCCCAGGGCAGGCTGGTAATTCAGGCTGAAATGAAAATGTGCATACTGGTTTTACTTGGGTTTCCACATTTAGCAGCAACTGAAGTTACAATATCCTGCACACCCCCAAAGAACCCTTGTATCCTACAGCAAAGAAGTGCTGTGATTTTCATATATATTTTTCATTGTACCAATCGCTTGTACTCAATCTGAAATATGACAACTAAGATCCCAAGTGCCCTATCCTCTGTTCCCTATTCCTTAAAAACAAAAAACAAAAAACTAGTTCTGGCCCTGGCCAGGTGGCTCAGTACTAAGTGTACCCGTAAATAATAGCAGATTTTGTAGTCAAAGAAAACACGATAATTTCAAGAGAAACATCAAAAGTGCTTTATTCAAAGTAATGTCCATTGCTAGCTACACATTTCTCCCATCTTTCAGGTAATTTGTGGATACCATCTCAATAGAACTTTTCTTGTTTTGAGGCAAACCATTCAGAGACCCAATTTTCCACTTCTTTGTATGTTTTGAAGTGCTGCTCAGAAAGTGCGTGTGCCATCGATTGGAACAAGTGGTCATCTGAAGGAGCAAGGTCTGGTGAATATAGTGGGTGGGTTAATACTTCCCAGGCAAGATCTTTGAACGTGTCTTTAACTGGTTTTGAAGTGTGTGATGGTGCGTCATCATGAAGCAAAATTACTTTGGCGTGTCTTCTGGCACATTCTAGTTGTTTCACAGTCTAAGCATGGTTCAAATTGATTATTTGCTGTTGGTAGCGATCAGTATTAACAGTTTCACCTGGTTTTAGAAGCTCATAATACACCACACCTTCCTGATCCCACCAAACGCAGAGCATTGTCTTCTTTCCGAAGTGATTTGGCCTTGCAGTCCATGTTGATGGTTGACCTGGATCAACCCATGATTTTGTGCATTTGGGATTCTCAAAATAAATCCACTTTTCATCGCCAGTCACAATTCGATGCAAAAAAGACTTTCTTTCATGCCGTTGAAGCAACATTTTACTGATGACTTTTCGGTTTTCCATTTATCTTTCGTTCAGTTGATGTGGCACCCATTTTCCTTCCTTTAAAATCTTTCCCATTGCTTGTAAATGATTGGAAATTGTTTGCTGAGCAACGTTTAATCTTTCTGCAAGTTGTTTTTGAGTTTGACACACATCTTCATCCAATAATGCTTGTAATTGTTGGTCTTCAAGCTTGCTGTCAATACAACAAAATAGCATACATATCAGATCGCATATATATCAATATATGTGTAACTCCATCTATTGAAAAAAATCCACATTATCAACCAGTACACCTAGTAAGTTAAAGCGTTGTCCCAACATGCCAAAGTTGCTGGTTAAATCCCTAGTCAGGGCACATACAAGAATCAAGCAATGAATGCATAAATAAGTGAAATAACAAATCGATGTTTCTATCTATCTTTTCTCTCTCTCTAAAAATCAATAAATTACAAACAAAACAAAAAAGCTAGTTCTTAACTCGCGGTCCCTTTCTGCCTTCTGGGTTCTTTCATTTCCAGAATGAGCATCCCTGCTTTTATCTATGGTACTTAAATACTAAGCTGTCTTCATTAATTTGCCCAGTGCTTATGCCAGGTAGAACTAGATATGTCAAAAGATCCATGTACAAGTCCACTGTATTGGTTCATGATAAAGTTAATAAGTATCTGATGGCTAACAGCCTAAATAATAATTAACAAACAGGTATACTCATACAACACACAAAGAAAGACTGATTTACATCACAAGGATTTTAATTGGAATTTTATTAGCATAATTGACATGGTGTTAAAATTAATTATCAATTGTTTTTTCCAAGTCTTCTTTAAAGAAATTACTTGCAGGTACACTGGAAAACATTTTGAGCCATTTTTATACAAAAAGAAGAATATGAATGTATGTAGATGATTTTCAGTATGTCAGCGTCATTTAGTGTTTGGGTTTCTTTTGGAATTATCATCTCATAGGATTTAACTATATAGCAGGCAGCTCCCATGCCACATCACTTTCATATATTGGCATATTATTTTGTGCAAAAAGAAAAATAACCTGCAGCTATGCATCTGTCTGCATAGCATAATAGCTTAGAAGGCATTGAATTATTTAAGTGTCATACCTGAGTGATGTCTGACATGGTCCAGAAGTTAGTATAGCATATTTTTTCTCTAATTCATAATAAAAATACACATTGTAAATTATAATACACATCAATATATAATTTATTTTGTTACAAAATAAAAAATAAGACATGACAGCCCAGGAGGATGGGTAATGTGTGTTTATTGCATCCCCTGAGTGATGTGGAGTTTTTATACTGATATAACACTTCCGTATAGTTTTCAGATCTGGTCCAGTGATTCGAATTATAATTGAGGAAAACAACTCTTCCTATGCTAGAAAGGGAGGCATAGTCGCTTTCCTGAATAAGGAAACTCTCTTTAAATGCAACTCTCAGAATTGTCTATCTGTCCCTCAGCACTTTCTACATGTTCATACGATGCTGAGACCACCCTTTACAGCTGTGCTGATGGCAGATGGACTACTATTCACACATGCTGAGGGTTGAGGAGATCACCACCTTGCACTGCTCCGGGGATGTTATTCACATATGTGTGTATTCATAAACTGCTGTGTGTGTTTTAGACATTTACATCATCAGCATGTCTATTAGTCAGACTTTTCCAAAGAAACAGAACCAACAGGATGTGTCAATAAGACGAAGAGTTTTCTTTTCAGGAATTGGCTCATGCAATTGTGAAGTGTTGGCAAGTCCAAAATCACACAGGGTCGGCCAGCATGCTAGAGACTTAGGGAAGAGTTGGGGTTTGATGCCGAAAGCTGTCTTCTTCCCAGAATGTCAGTCTTTTTCTCCTCAGGCCTTCAGTTGATTCTACGAGGCCCACCCACATTATGGAGGGCAATCTTCTTTATCCAAAATCTACCAATTTTAAGTTAATCTCATCTAAGAAGCACCTTCACAGAAACATCGACGATGTTGTTCAACCAAATATCTGAGTATTGAGGCCTAGCCAAGTTGACACATAAAATGAACCATAACAGCTTCAAAACAAAGATAAAAAAGTAATACTGTGAGTGTATTCATTTACTCACGGTTCATTTTTACAGCACCAAGAGAGAACCTTACTGTAAATTGTGTGATCTTGGGTGATAATATCGTGTCAAAGTAGATTTATAAGTTGTAACAAATGCCCCACTCTGGTGGGGGATATTGTATTGGGGGAGGCTATGCATGTGTGGAGCAGAGGGTATTGGCGGGGGTCTCTGTACCTCCCTCTCTGTTTTGCTATGAACATAAAACTGCTCTTTAAAAAAAGTTTATTCAATATAAAAACAAAAACTTAACCCCCGGTACCTCAGAATGTGACTGTATTTGGACGTAGGGTCTTTATAGGGGCAATTACTTTTAAATAAGGTCACAAAGGTGGGCCCTAGTCCAGCATTACTAGTAACATTATAAAAAGGAGAAATTGGAACAGAAAAGACACATCAGGGATTCACATGCACAGAAGAAACACCATGTGAGGACACAGTGAGATGATGGTCTGCAAGCCAAGGAGAGAGGCCCCAGAAGAAGCCTTGACCTTGACCTTGGGCCTCTGGCCTCCAGAACTATGAAAAACCAGTATCTATTATTTAAGCCACCCAGTGTGTGGTATTTTGGCAGCCCTGGCAAACTAATACAAATGATAGGAAAACAGATTCAGTCTCCAGGTGTTGACTGCATTCTGTACAGCCCTTCAGATTGTTGCTCTTGTCTTTCATTTCCTTTTGCTCCATGGAATGCTGTTTCCTGGGATTGTCTGATTTCAGGAGCGTTAACACCTCTCATGGGATGACAATGTTAGCAGTTAAAGGAACCTTTTATAAAAGCTGATGGATTTCATGAACTTCTAAAACATGGTTTACCCAAACCCCTTTTAGTCAGCAGTGTAAACATACATGACCTTTCCTTTCACTCACTGAACTTATCTCCTCTGGCATGTGCTGGGCTCGTGTAGTTATTTCTGAGGCGAAGAAAGCTTTCCCCCCAGGAGCAGAGAGCTGCTGGGGAAAGCCAAAAAGGTGAAATGTTTGATACAATTTTTTTTCCATCGACTAGCTACGTGTTCATTAATTCTGATTTATCTTGAGGATTTTGCATGTGGTAAATGTGTTACATACTATTTCAAAGAAGATAAATACTGACTTATTTTAGTTTTGTTTGTTCTTTTGCCACTGCTCTTGAGGCCATGCCAAGCTGTTGCTCCTGCTCCCTCCCACCTTGGTCAGGACGGAGCCTTCCCCCACCCACCACCATTCATATCGTTTCGCTGTTTGCTTGTGTGCAGGGAGTTTGAGACACACAGTTACAGGGGACAGCAGGAGGAAGAGACTGGGCTGGTTAACAGTCTTTGGGGCTGTGAGTCTTAACAGAGTCTGCAAGATCCTATTCTATCTAATAAAAGAGTAATATGCAAATTGACCATCACTCCAACACACAAGATGGCTGCCCCCATGTGGTCAAAGATCCTGCCCCCATGTGGACACAAGATGGCCAGCAGGGGAGGGAAGTTGAGGGGGACCCAGGCCTGCAGGGGAGAGCAGTTGCGGGGGGACCAGGCCTGCAGGGGAGGGCAGTTGCGGGGTGACCAGGCCTGCAGGGGAGGGCAGTTAGGGGTGATCAGGCCTGCAGGGGAGGGCAGTTAGGGACAAACAGGCTGGCAGAGGAGCAGTTAGGCATCAATCAGGCTGGCAGGGGAGTGGTTAGGGGTGATCAGGCTGGCAGGCAGAAGCGGTTAGGGGCAATCAGGAAGGCAGGCAGGCGAGCAGTAGGGAGCCAGCAGTCCTGGATTGTGAGAGGGCAGTCAGACATTCCTTGAGTGGTCCCATATTGGAGAGGGTGCAGGCTGGGCTGAGGGACACACACACACACACACACACACACACACACACACACACACCCCAGTGCATGAATTTCGTGCACCGGGCCTCTAGTTTCACATAAGATCCTACTTCCTTTTCACAGGTACTAGAGGTCGGGATTTGAACATAACTCTTCAGGGCCATTTTACAGCCTGCTATACATAATTTTGTAATTTGAGATGTGATTTATTTTTTGTGTGTGTTTTTTTATATTCGCCATTATTTCATGTTCTGGAAAATCACATCACTTAAAGTAGTTACACAGCTTAATACAGTAATTTTGAGTTTAAAAGAAACAACTTAGGCCATTCTTTAATTGTATTTTGTAGATCCTATGCAAGTAATGGATGATTTGGGAATTAAAATCAGATATTCATCAATCTACAGATTGTATGTTTCTCTTGCTGACATTGAATGGATTGGAAAACACCATTAGTAAAATGTTGTCTGAAAAAATACATTTTCTTCAGTGCATTCCCCCACAGATTGGCCAAAACAGAATCCCAATTAATTTGAAATCTTGTCAATTATAATTGTTTCAAATGTTTGTTTCTCTGGAATATAGAGCTGTAGGAGTTTATGAATAAACAGAGAACAGAGAAAAGTTGAAGTCATGTGTTGTAAGGGAGGGAAATGATGTTTATTGAGCATCTGTTTGGTTAAAAATCTGGAAAATCATTGGAATCAATGGAACCTCATTTATTACCAGAGCAACCCAGAGAGGTGGATTGGGTCTTACCAGTCGTATAGCTGAAGCTACTAAGAAGCAAGAGGCATTCATCAAATGACCCAGCACACAGCTAGCAATCAAAAGAGACAGGATTTGAATGTGGTGCATCAGTTTCATCCTGTCTGATTGTGTTCATCCAATGACTTAAGTGTAAAGATGGTTAGAGTGAGGCTCAGAGAGCTGGCTTCCTGTTCTGACTTCACCACTACACAGAGACAGTGCTGAGGATCAAGAGCACCACCTCTGGCACAAGATGCCAGGGTTTGCATAGTTGTTAGCTGTGTGACCTTGAGTGGAGTCATGTACTCCTATCTTTGGCCCCAGTTTGCCCTCTGTAAAGTGGGGATGATATTAGCACCTACCTCATAAGGTTGTATGAGGATTAAACTGAGTGGTTTATGCATAAAGCACTTGTAATGGTTCCTGGCACTTAGAATCTCTGTTGAGGACATCTGCTGTCACCCTGGTCTTACCCTGTAGGTATTTATCAGCTCTCCACCAACCCTACACCATAATGAGATTGCTAAAGGTGGTGAAACACCCAAGGACAAAATGTCCATTAAGCCCAAAATGTACTGTTTATTTCCAATTGAAAGATTTTTTTAAGTGTGCATTGACTGAAGACAAAGATTTAATGATTTTTTTAGAACTTTCTTGTATCTGTTGTTGTAGACCTGCCTCATTCTTTATCCTTGAAAATGTTTAACAAAGAAACCTTTGTTTGGATGAAAACCATTATTTTCATCAGAACCTTAAGAGCAAAAATAAGCTACAGTATTATACAAGGAGAAGATAATTAATTATTACATTTGATTATTTGAGTTTATAGTTTATTTCCAGATAGATGATATTTAATTCAATCTGTGTGGCAAAAACACATTAAATAAACCTTGACTAAATCTTTTTCCAGGGAATTTTTTAACATGTTTTGCTTTTGTCATTTTTTGTCAACTAGACTTTTGTGGAAGTTGTTTAATTTGTCTCTGCATGTTTGTTTTCTCATTACCCTCCAAACTGTGTTTTTAATTTGATATTGAGCATTTGTTTTCCTACCTTGGGCTTGTCTAACATTTATTCTGATGAGCCTCACTGCGGAATGAGAACTTAATAAGATGGTAGTTTCATAAGAAATATTACTAGTTATTCGTAAAACAGACATACAATCAACAAAAATTTAATAAAGGCCCAAATTTCCACATGTATGGAAACCCAAAGGTTTTAAGAACAAGGCGTGGATTAAAATGCATCATGTGCACATTAAGATTTCCATTGAGTTGTAGAATATTGCCTGTAGGGTAGGTAGCACCATCAGTGATTAGACCAGTGAACTCTATCTTAGCTCACCCCCTAGCTAACATGAGAACGAGTGGTGACTATTGATGGAGGTTGTTGTTTAAGACTTTTTGTTAAATGTGTTCAAATAGAAGTATTGATGGTGTGGGAGAGAGGAAGGAGAAAGAAGCAGGAGCAGGCAAGGTGTAAAACACGGTAAAAATTAAAAGCAGCAACCGTATAACTATTCCCTGGAAAATCTATGTGTTCATTCAAATTGTGCTTTTCCAGTGCTAAATTTTAAAATCTTAATACTCAATAGAGCAAAACATCTTTTTAGGGAGAGACTAACTATGTATTAGGATAGAGTACAATTTTTTTTTCTATTGGAAAATATACACAGAGGGAACTGTACCATGCTGCTTTATGTCAACCCAAAAACAAATTAGAATTTCTTAAACATAATGAGCATGAGGCTGCTCAATAACACCATTTATCTGGGCCCATAAGTGGCAGTTATTCAGAATGCAGTTGCCGTTGCAAGGAAGACAGGAACTGCTCGCGTTTTACTGAGATGCTTATTAAGTAGAATGTCTCCCACTGCAGCTCTGTGCACCTTTCCATGACATCGTGGGAATTAAGTGAAAAGCAATTTCATTGAACCAAAAGCCCAATTTCCCTTTAAGCTTATGGCTCTTAATAAACCAAAAGCAAAGTTATTTATAACAAAGACATCTGAGATTCTTGGCTAAAGAGAGGACCTGCTCCTCAGAGAAACAGTTTTCCCTGGAACCAAGGGGAGAGTTTTGCACCTGGAGCACAGGAGGGGGCTCATGCATGGAGTCAGTCATATGCCTGGTGCATGTATCGCCTGTGTGCCCACCTGGCACCAGAGTGTCGTTACAGTTGCAGCCAGATCACTGTCTGGGTTGACATTTGTCTACATTAATTAAAAAATAGCATTCTAATTAATGCATGGGTCATCAAATTCTGTAAAGGGTTAGATAGCATTTTGGGTTTCATAAACCAAGAGGCAAATCAAGAATATTATATCGATGCTTAAGTAATAGAAGAGGAAACAAATTTCCACAAAATTATTATTAATGAAATCTAAAATACAATAAAATGATAATGTTTTGTAAACAGATCTATTGATAAGGATAGGGTTATTGTGGAGAGATAAGATTTTGCCTAATTGGAGTTGAAAATTAGTGTTTCCTAGCACCGAATCTACTGTAAATATTCATCTGTAAAAACTGGTTTTAGCTCATGGGTCACACAAAAGCAGAAGTTGAACCAGACTTGGCCCAGTGGCTGACCCTGCTCTAACATAGTATTTGTTTAATGTTCTCATGGGTATAATGCTAGCATTCATCTCTGAATTATAAAAATAATACTTTGCCAAAATATGTTTTAGTAAGGTAGCCCTTTTAGTCTGATTAAAATTAATGTCTATGATATTTTTGTAAGATCGATGCATTCTATCTCATAGATACAATTTCGGAATCCACTCCCTGGCTGGTGTAGCTCAGTTGGTTAGAGTGTCATCCTGTTCACTGAAAGGTCATGGGTTTGCTTCCTGGTCAGAGCACGTACCTAGGTTGCAGTTTCCATCCCCTGTTGAGGGGTGTACTGGAGATAACTGATGAATATTTCTCATATTGATGTTTCTCTCCCTCTCCCTTCCTCTCTCTTTAAAAAATCAATAAAAACATATCCTCAGGTGAGGATTAAAAAAAATCAGGAGTCCAGGGCCTGATTGGATTAGCACAATTTTCTTTTCCAGCTGGGGACCACCCATGAATGAGTAGTAAAATCAATTTAAAGGGTTTGACCAGAATTTTAAAAAGGTTGAGTAGAATACAATAGATTAAAGTACAGTAGAGTAGGAATGGAGTAGAATAGAGGATGGGGGAAAGGAGGGAAGGGATGGAAAGGAGAGGAGGGAAGAAGAGGGGAGGGGAACAGTTACATTTTCTGTAGTACAGAAAGTTTGATTTTATGTTTTGGAAAAGGGATATCTGACTGGTATGTATGTGTGTGCGAGTCTAAGATATATTTTTACTATGGGTCTTGATGTAGAATACATGCAAAACACTGAGAAATATTTACCTTTTTCAGAATAACAAAATAAAAAAAAATGTCCTAGATGTTGACAGAGGAGCAATATTATCAAACATCTCCAGCTATTTGATGTTAATAAATCATGTCATAATTGGTGGGTATAAAATAAATTGAGTGGGTAAAAAGTGAGTGATCAGACAAAGAAATGACATAATTTTGTCAGGAAAATGATCTCACATTGCTGTAAGTGTTTTCTGAATTAATCCACAAATTTGGGTGCAAAATAATCTAAAGTCTTTCTCTGTTATGTCTCAGGAATTGGTATTTTAAAAATTATAACTGCATATCTTTATTAGAAATAGACATTATAGTTGTAGAGAAAAATATTTTATAATATTTTAGTTTGCATTCTGCAAATAGCTTCAGCATGGTATTTTACACAATTTGACTCTTTGCTAAAGAGTTTTCTCCTTCTATTAAGTGGGGTGGTTCGTATCTCAGAGTGAAGTCTTTCTCATTGTCTTTTTATTTCAATCTCCCTTTCATTTCTCATTCAGCCAGCCCTTGGTAGGGATGCACCTGGTAATTGGATCCAAATTGCAGATGACATGAGATACTCAAAGGGACAACATGATCTTACCCCATGGATAATCTAAACCTGGTGTTCCCTCTTTATTTGAATATAAAATATGTCATAAGGCCTTTAGTGTCCACCTGAGAATTGAGATTAGTGTCTAAATGGAAGTGGCCAATATTATTAATATCACTGTTCTCATCATCTTCATGTGTCTCTGAAAACTGTATCATATGTCTGTGTGGAGGAATGAAAGGGGAAAGATAGTGAGTAAACCAGGAATTTAAATAAAATTAAAATCACAAAAGAAAGCTTTCTCCCTAGGTCTAAAAAACTAAGTATTTAAAGCTAAGTATTACCCAAATTGTCAAACAATATTTTACATGTACAATACTGTATATGTGATGAGTAGGTATGCATAATTACCTAGCTCTCACATATTAATATGCATATACCTAAACTGCTGATTGTGACTCATTAGTGGGTAGTAAAATACTTTTATTGGTCATGTTTTGAAAATAATTTAATGGCATAGAACAGAGTAGAGTATAATGGAACAGAAAAGAACCTATCAAAATTCACCTACCTTAGTAAGGATACCTTTTTCCCCCATTCCATTATGCATACATTTATGTGTATGCTTTAGTGTGTATGAACTGAGTTTCAGTGTAAATACTCCATATAGTGGTTCATTGCTAACATTTTTTGAAAAATAGTGCTAAAGTCATAGTGACAACAATGATTAGCATGTTTGTTTTATCCTCCTACATATTTGGTATTTCATTGCCAAATGCCAGTTCACAATAATTAGTACATTACTTCCTGGAAATGCATCATACAATTTAATTTAGGTAAATATTTTAATTTTTGGTTCCACATGGCATTTACACAAACTATTATTTGGTTAGCTTTTTCTATCTGCTGGTTGTTGTAGCTTTCTTATGAGCTATTTTAAGCTTTCTGATATTAAGGCTAAGGACTGGGTTGCAGTAGTCCAATAATGCCAACTGAAGAATTAAGAGATGTAGCCTAGAAGTATAATGTTAAACCCTGGGCCCTGAGACAGGGACTCTTGGCAGCCTGATTGTGCTGTGCCAGTGTGAAGCGGGGAGGGAGTGTGGGAGAGAAGCCTGTTTTGGAGCGGGGTGGGGGACAGCAGATAGCATTCTGATTCTGAAGCCAAAGAGCTTGGTTCTCTAAGTATAATGGGAGAAAAGAGCTCGGTCCTCTCTCATGCTGCTTCTAATGGCACCATGTGTCCAAGCAGAGATCCTGTATTTTTTATGAAAATTACATAATCTATAGTCTTCCTGTTGAATAAAAATCAATCCAGCCAGAAATCTTACACTGCAGAAATGTGAGAATTCTCACAGTCCAAATATTAACAGTGGCTGGATTATTTTCCCCATATAGTTTTCCTTTGAATAGGCTTATGGAAATACAACAGTGTTCTTATGCGTGGTATTTTACCAATCATTATTAGCCAATGCGTATAAATTATATATAAATGTATTACTTAAGGTGTGGGTCTCTGCATCTATGAATTATGAGTTGCTTGTTAGAACTTGAGAAATTATGTAGACAAAATCCTACCATGCTGGCATTTCTTGTTTGTGAGCAACATGAAAATAACAGCAGCTCCACATTGGGGAAGTTCTTCCAGCAGGAACAAATTCGAGTTAATTACAACATTAGTGTAAAGTGAATTCGAAATTTAGGGTTTAGATACAAATTTCATGTAAGTTCATCCTGAAGATTTTGTTTACGTCTTAGAATTCAGAAGTGGTGAAGTATAATGTTTGTGAATGTCAATGGTTTATTAATGTGGAAACTTTTGAATGTTATGGGATTAGTATTCCCAAGGTTAACATATGCAATTGAAGGTTCCATGTTTTATCATGTTTAATCACTAGTCTTACTTTCGTATTCTGTAGCTTGTAAGTAGACATGTAACGCTCTGAGCAGTTCTGCTCTGGCTGATGTAATGTGAATGTGAATGTTGATGCTGTCCTGCCTGTTCTGAGGGGGAGGGCTTACTCCTGTAAAATCATTCTGCAGGGTTCCAAAGGGCAAGTCTAGCGAGGAACTCTGGCAGCAATTGCAAAAAGAGGCACCTTTTTTGTAAGTATTTACATTTATGCCAAACGTATATTGTGACCTTCGTGTACATGTAGTCTTTGTTGAGACCAGAGCCCTGACTTCTTACATGAAACATGTAACTCCATGTCAGTTCATAGGCCCTATTATAGAACTATGCGTTAAGTATGTCCAGTGAATGTGAGGTATGGACACAACGTGCTCTTTTTGAATGCACATTGCTCACCATTAGGAAAATCCTATTTCAAAATAAAAGAAACTTACCCATAATTGTGAAATAAATACAAATTTAATGGTTGAAAAGTGACTACCAAAAAATACAGATTGTGATGACATGAATGAGCCTTCATTATACAACTTGGATCCCATTGAGTGTAAAAAGTGTGATGATGCCTTACATACATTCATTGTGTTATTTTTCAGTTGATCTTCTGGTGACCGAGAAAGTAAATGGGTACCTTGTGAAACAACTCTAAGCCACTCAGGATTTGTTTAGAAGCATGCCTTCAGTTTCTAATGCACATCTGGAAAAGAAATGTGGAGATATTTGAGAGAGAGCAAGCACATGTTCTGTGTCTCATGGAACTACCTGGATTTTCCATAAATGACATGATGTCAGACATGTAAAAGCCCCCACTACATGCAAGGCCCCTGAGTCACGCCTTCTGCCATTGGCACTTTTCATTAGACGCAGTGTTTTCCTGAGTTTCACCATTATTGGTTTGACCCGTCTGCTTCCTTGGTAGTTTTCTGACTTGAAGTTTTTCTGCACAAAAGCAACATTTTCTCACTCCCTTCAAGCCTCACCTTCATATCCCATGTATGCAAGCTCAGAGGAAGCAGGAGTGCTTCGTGAAAATGTCAACACCAAAAACATTGGCAAACACTTTTTGGTGAAGTCATTTTAGTAGAAAAGTGCACGTGTAAAATATAATGAGCTACTAGAACTGAAGATTTTCCTTTAAATCAGACAGTTTGGTTATTATCAGGATGAATTCGCAATCATTGCAAAATGTGTGCAGTGCCATTCAATCACACTGTAGGTATAGGCCATTTCAGTGCCAGATGAGTAGTGTGGCTCCCTTTTCTTGTTAATGGGTTTCCTGAGCAGGAGCTTTGGAGGGGAGACCAAGTTGCTTAGGGTCTTTCAAGTTACTAAAAATCTCTTAAAGGTCTCATTTATCTGGGTGCCAGTTAATAATTGATGGCAGCTAGTTGAGGCACTCAAGTGGCCATCCCCTGGGGATACAGATCCAAAATAAACTATAGAGATGTTTTCACACCTCAGGCTAGACATTTACAGACTGATGAGGTCAAACCCCAGCCCATGTAGCACAATCGACAAATCATTCATCATCACCTTCCCTCTCCCCCCCCCCCCCCCCCCCAATAATTCTGGAGGGTGAGCCCTCTGCTGCTCATGCCCCAGTGGACGATGGTAGTTTGGGAGATCCCATCAGGGCCCCTCCTTGAGAGGCATGCCCTCCCCACAATCATCATTCATGGAAAGTAGGCTTCAGACATCTCCGTGCATTCGTGGCAATTCGTGAATAGCAGGCATTTGTCTCTCCTTATGATGTTCCCTGGAAGAGTTCCACATGGGGAGCCAACCCATAATGCAGCTTCTTTATTAAAATATGTGCAGTGGAAATTATGCTAATTTTGTTGCAGTGTAATTATAGACTAGAAAGATTCTTTGCACTCTGAATTAAATTGTTGTAGATAAATGTGCATTAACTTAATAGTGTGCAGCTAATTGTGAAAGGTAAAGGAGAGAGAGATAATCAGTTACGGGATGTTTTAGAGATGCTGCTATCCTGGGCATACACTCCCATCAAAGCCCAGGTAACCCTGGGATGAGAATTCTTCCAGCATTTTTCTATGATTTTTCAATACTACAATGAAAATAGTCACTGGTGACTAAGTAACTCATTTAACTCAATTTGTCTGTGGCATTAACGACAGCAGAGAGTTAAATGTGGGGACACTTTGCAGCTTTATGTCCTATTCCAACTGTCTTTGTGGAGTTAATTCTTTATTCTTCATTTCTGCTTGTGTGTGCATTTATGATCATTATGAAAATGAGATAAGGATCTATCACCCCAAAGTGATTTTGCCATGCTCAACAAAAGCTGTATCCAGGGAAATAAATATTTTTTACTTAGAAGTTTTCAAAGCTCAAGTAGTAGTCATATGCCTTTTGTTCCAAAGCTATCAATTCAGAGGATCTGAGAGATACCATCAGCATGCTGTGGTTACATGAAGAAAAAGTTATTTAATCCCTTCAGCTAAAGAGTTCTAAAACCTATCAGTAGGTGGTTTTTCTGTGCTCATTGATCAAAGTCACCGGAACCAGCTAAAGGAGAGGTACCTTTAAAAAACAACAACATAGAAAATACATTCAGGAAAGCTGAGTGATCTTTCAACTAATATTGGCAGATTTAATGTTCACTTGTCATCACAGCAGAATGCCTTGACACCCCACTGAACAGTACTAGAGAGCTCATAGAAATTAGGATACAACAAAGCACTTGGTGTTAAACGAACATGATGTAGAGTGGCCCTTTATAGCGGATGTGACTGTCCCATAAAAGATTGTGATGTGATGTGCAGAGGTTCTTTGCAGAGGGTGTGACAGCTTGGTAAAAGGAGAAGGCTTGTTTTGTGCCATGTCACACTCACTCTTTCTTCTGTGTTTCCAAGGAACTTTTAAAAATCCCTTTCATGCTTTCTTCAGCTGGAAAACCAACAAAAGTGTTGAGATGTGCATCGCGCTTTTACTAATTCCCTTGAATTTCTATTGTCTCTCTTCTCTATTTACATTATTGCTATGGTGTTACAGATAGATTATTTCAGACACTAACAACCAATAGCCCTGGTGTTTAATTGAAATTTTCTAAATCTTTTCTGACACGTCTCTGTGTTCTTTACATTTATAGAAATTCTCTTTTGACTTAATAAAATTTAGCCTGTCTTTGTTTTGCTTCTCACATGTCCTTACGTTTCTTTTGCCAAGGTAATTTTGGCACAAGATTTTCAACTTTCAGCCTCAGTTTCCTCACCTCTGAACCAATAAAAACAGTATGTTCTTTCTCAAAGGATTTCAGCAAGGGTTAGCAAACTATAGCCCATGGGCCAAATCCAGCTCACCACCTATTTCTGTAAATAAAGTTTTATTATAACACAGCCACGTCCATTTTTACTTTTCACCTGTGGCTACTTTTGAGCTATAGCTGGAGACTTGAGTAGTTGCAACAGTGCCTGTGTGGCCAACAAAGCTTAAAATATTTATTTTATATCCCTTAACAGAAAAGGTTTGCTGCTCCCTAGATTGGAATATTAAATTTGTATGTTTGTGAATAAAACATATATAAGCATCCATGTGTGGAATATAAGACTATATATGTGTGTGTAATCATGTAGCATGGATATAAAAGTTTCAGCATATGTTTGGCACATTGAAAGCACTCAGTATATGTTGACAACTTTAAATGTTATTTTGTTAAGTAACAGTTTTACTTTCTTGTTAGAAAATTGGTTGTGAAGAGGATATTGATAAGATACCCTTAAGCCCTCAAATTAAACACAGTTAAAATACTTTTCTTTGAAAGTAGTTTCTAAAGTAAAGGCTTAGTTTATAACATAAGTGGGTGTTGATTATAAGAAAATATATCATGGCACTTTTTCTTATGTATTAGTTCCCTAGAACTGCCATTAAAAATAACTCTCAACTTGGGTGACTTACAACAACAGAAATGAATTGTCTCAGTTCTAGAGCAGGACTGTAAAGATTTTAAGTGACATCAGCTCACACATCTTGGAGGGATGGGTCTGGTTCCATAGGTGGGTGGATTCAGGCAGGGGTTGACATTTTCAGCATGATACACACCACAGTTATGCGTGTGCATATATGTACTTATACTTCACCTTGGCCCAGAAAGAATTTAGGGTGATTTCCTTCCCCCTAATATAAAATTAAAAGTCTACATATGGAGGCAAAATGACCCCTTAAGCATTAGAAGCGGGGCCACAGGTGTGCTCAGAGCTGCTATAAGAATGATGTAACAAAAGCTATTCCTACATGCTTGAATTATCTATTCCCATATAACAAACCACCTCAAAATTTACTGGCTTAAAACAACAGGGTAACATAACCTCTTGCTTCTCAGGGTACATTTGGATTAGCTGGAAGATTTACATTTTCCTCTACCCTTTAGTTCTTTTGGCTGGTCTAATAATTTAAATCTACATAAGACAGATGAACATACAAATTTAGTTATATATGTATGTATGGGAATCCCACATATAGAGAGAGTTATAGACCCCCACATACATGAAAGGTTCAGAGACAGAAAGGTAAAATGAGGTATATGCAACATCCTAAGCTAAGAAATATAGAAAGAGGTCAGAAGCTTCAGAAGGGAGGAGAGTAATTATCAGATTAGTAAGAAGAGCAGATGTTCAGTAATTAGATGTTTGCCTTGTCATATAAGTGGGTCATAAAAGTTATCTCTGGTGATGTCTTATTATGAGTGAGGACCCTAATTTAAATTCTTCTAGGTAGTTAAGGGACAAGTTTCTCCTGAGACCTCAGGGTTGCCTTCAGCTCAAAATAACCCACATGCCAAAAAAGCACATATTAGGGTGGCCTGTTGAACCCCTTCAGGCTCCTCATCAGGATGTGGTGAGAGGTTGGTGGAATGCAGTCATGTGCTAACCTCTCAGGACCTGACATTGTAGGGGAGTAACAGTAATTTCCCCCATCCCTTCTTACTTATTGGTTAAGACACTCCCAGGTCATAATAAATGACAAATTAACAAGAAAAAATTAAACAAGTTTATTAACATGTGTACTTCATGTAAGCATGGGAGTCACCCAGAAAAAATGAGTGACTCCCTGAGAATGACCCAACACACCACTTAAATACTGTCTTCAGCCAAAGACAAAAATGATGGTGGGGGTAGGGGTGAGGGAGAGTGTGGCCAGTTATAGGAAGGTAGCAGGGAAAGCCTTGTTAAACAAGGGTTAGGCTTTTTATGTGGATTTAAGTCCAGACCTTCTCCATTTCGAGTCTCTACTAATTGAGTCATCCTTCTCTCCCTACATGGAGATTTCCTTTATAAATGTAATTTCTATTCCATTTTCAGAGCTTGTCCTATCTGTAGTTTCTCAAAAATAATCAGCTCAAATAATCCTGATGCCAAAGAGGCATATTATGGGGTGACATATTCTGGTATCCTCCAACATCCAAGATGGCACACACTCTCACCCAGGCAGTCGATGCCAGTTGCCCACTGGGAGCTCAGCTGGGGCATTTGCCCAGAACTCCTAATCCATGTGGCTTGGGCTTGTCACAGCCTGTGGCTGGGATTTAAGAGAGAGTGTCTCGGAGTGAATATCCAAAGGCTAATGTGGAAGCTACAAGGCTTCTTATGACCTGGCCTCAGAGCCACATTTGGTTAGTGCAAGGCAGATCACTTAGTCCAGCCCAGATGTGAGGACAGGGCAAGGAAGGAGCTGGCAGCTCCTTTGACTTCCTGCCATGCTAAATATAGCCACCATTCCGGATCTGAAAAGAGAATTCTTTTCTTTTTGTTTTGCTTTTGGTTTTTTGTTAATCCTTACCCTAGGATATTTTCCCATTGATTTTTAGAGAGTGGAAGGACATAGAAAGAGAGAAACATCCATATGAGAGAGACACATCAATTGGTTGCCTTCCACAAGAGCCCCAACTAGGGTCAGGGATGGAGCCTGCAATGAAGGTATAGGCCCTTGACAGGAATTGAACCTGGGACCCTTCAGTCAGAGGGCCTATGCTCTGTCCACTGAGCCAAACTAGCTAGGGCAAGAGAATTCTTTTTTTTTTTTTTAACTGTGTGTGTGTTTACATACATATATACACTGAGTGGACAGATTATTATGACCTCTGAACGCATAATAATCTGGCCACTCAGTATGTGTGTGTGTATGCATGTATGTATGTGTGTGTGTGTGTGTGTGTGTGTGTGTATATATATATGTGTGTGTGTGTGTGTATATATATATATATATATATATATATATATATATATATATGGGGCCCGGTGCATGAATTTGTGCATGGGTGGGGTCCTGCCAGCCTGGCCAGGGGGAGGGGACATTGGCAGTTGGCCAGCCTGCCTGCTGGTCGAACACCTGGTCGAGGGGACAATTTGCATATTAGCCTTTTATTATATAGGATATACACTGAGTGGCCAGATTATTATGTGTTCAGAGATCATAATAATCTGGCCACTCAGTGTATATTATACATACACACACACTTAGAGAAAGAAAGAGAATTTAAGAAATTGTCTCACGTGATTATGGGGTTACAAAGTCTGAAATCTGTAGGACAGGCAGGAGTTGAGACTGCAGTTCTCAGATAAAATAATTTTTTTGAAACCTCGCTTTTTACTTTCATGGACAATCAACTGATTGGATGAGGCCCACACACATTATTGAGGGTTATCTCCTCTATATAAAGTCAACTGATTGGGGATGTTAACCACTTGTGCAGATACCTTCAAGGCAACACCTAAATTAGTCTTTGATTAAATAAATGGGTAGTATAGCCTAACCAAGTTTACACATAAAACTAACCATCACAATATCTATAAAAAGGATAACCTGGTTCATTGAGTGGAGATGGATGAGCAGGAAGGAGAAAAACACAGGAATCTTCTCATTGGTTAATCTTTTCTAGCAGAGGGAAATCAGAAGTAAAAATAATGATAAAATAATGACAAGGTTATAGAGAATGTGCAGACCTTTTCTGTTTAAATGAAACTTGGTCAAAGCTTTATGAAATCTAAAAATAGATATGCTATTTAAAATGAGCTGAAATTCCTGGAGTTGTTTTCAATTATTTTTTTAAACTTGAGAAGCATGATGTTTTTTGTCTTGATCATGATGAAGCTTATCTTCCTTCTTTCTATAGTCTTTATCTCAAATGTAATGACCTTTTATTCCAAAGATGAAAAAGCTACAGTCGTTTGTTTTGTTTTGTTTTGTTTTTTTGTGGGGTTTTTTTTTTTGGTAACCTCTTCTATTAAAACAAACAGCTAAAAACCTTTTTAGTGAAGAGAGTAGACGAAAGAGAAACTTACTAAGTTTGGGTTGAGGAATTGCAACACAGAAGTCTCTTTCAGCTTTTGTAAGATTTTTGTGTGTTACCTTGAATAATTCGCCTGCCTAATTGGTGCCTCAGCATACACTTGTTTTGCAAGGTTGACAGGTGAGTGCTCTAAGGGTTTGGGGGTGAGCAGATGGAAGCCACTCTGTTTCTGGGGAGAGAAAGATAAGGAGAACAGGGTCTGAGTCAGCCCCTGCAAATGCCTTCAGTTTTGCCAGCTTTGCAGTGAGTGTCTGCACTGTGCGTCTGCCTGTGAACCTGGTTACAATGCAGGCATATGCCAGGTTCCCTGATGGGCAGGGTTTATTAGAGGAAATCCATTAGACCTAAGATAGGAGGCTGGCTTCCTACCATCCCAGTGCTCATGAAAGCAGCGCACAGAGCATCTGACTTCCAGCAAAATCTAAGACTGCTCACCAGTCACCTGAAGAGCATTATTCACCCCAGGAAGGTAGCAATTGAAAATGCTGCCCTGCCAAGGTGGTTCCATTGGTTAGAGCATCCTCTCTACACCAGAAGGCTGCGGGTTCAATTCCCAGGCAGGACTCCTACCCAGGTTTCAGGTTCAGTCCCGAGTAGGGGGCCATATGAGAGGCAACTGATGGATGTTTCTCTCTCTCCCCCTCTCAGCCTCTCCCCCTTCACCCTCTCTCTCAAACCACCAAAATGTCCTTGGGTGAGGACATACATACATACATAAAATAAAATTAAAATTAAACAAAGAAAATACTACCTCGGCTCCATTCCTTGATGGAAGCGGGTCTGGCAGGATCTGACGATTATGTAAAAATACACGAGAAGAGAAGAGTTATTTAGTACACCACCCCACCCCCCCCTCCTAGACACCTTTCCTCGCAAATGTGTCCAGAGACTGCCCAGTTACCTGTAAGGAACCTACATACAGGCATTCCTTCCAAAAAAGGTTTTTTGTGCACTAAGAAGGCACAGTGTGCCATAGAAGGCCCGTATGCCATCAGGCTGCCACGACAGTGGCTAATGAATTGACATGTAGTTACTTCACCTGCACCTGGTCACAGGTGGTTCCTGGGACTCAGGCCAGACTGACAGTTCCCCATCCACTTAGGTGCCTGAACCAAAGGAAAGAGGAGGTGAGGACTTCCTCAACTCTTTCCTTCATATCCACATCTCTAGACCAGACCCACTGAAATGTAGTCAAGGAAACCTATGCTACCTTTGGCTTCATTATCATCAGGAAAGGAGTAGGTGGAGGCCCAGGCATTATGACCAGAGCCGATTAGTGTCCTATGACCTCTCTCTGGGGACATCAGAGACCTTCCTTGAACCAGGGGCTCCCAACAGGGAGTGATTTTGCCCCCCTCCAATCTCAAAGGGCTGTTTGGCAGTATCTGGAGACATTTTGGGTTGTTACAACTAGATGGGGATGCTGCTGGCATCTTGTTGGTAGAGGCCAGGGATTTTGCTAAATATCTTACAATGCGATGAAGCCCCCCCCCCCCCGTTTCTCCCAAACAAGAATTATCTGCCTCAAAAAAAAAACTGTGGTGCCAAAGTTGAGAGACCTTGACTTACCCTTGTTCCTTCTCCCTCCTAAATCTCCTCTCAACCTCCCAGAGGAAGCTCCTGGGGCCCAGTGGTGGAACAGTGTTCACTCTGCCTCCTTAACACCCAGTAAACATTCAGTGAATGAATGAATGGGTCATGGAAGTGTGATAAGTAAGGGTGCAAGTAACTGTTAAGTTACTACTCATGTGATATTTGCATTTCTTTGGTTGTGTTTTTATCTTTGAAATGTTCCATTTGTTCATTGTGTGCCTACTCTATGTAAGCTAGCACATAGCACAAGGAGCATTAGGATGAGTTAAAAATAGCACAACCCCTGCCATGGCTCAGTGGTTGAGCGTTGACTTCTGGACCAGGAAGTCACGGTTCAATTCCCGGTCAGGGCAATACCTGAGTTGTAGGCTAGGTTCCCAGTGTGGGGAGTACAGGAGGCAGCCAGTCAATGATTTTCTCTCATCGTTGATGTTTCTATCTTTCCCTCTCCTCTCCCTTCCTCTCTGATATCAATAAAAAGATATTTTAAAAATAATAGCAGGACCCCTGCTCACTGGCGTTTACTTCTCTAGTCAAGAGAAAACTGTCATTAACCAATTACACATTTAATGTAGAATTTCAGTGCAACGAGGACTGCACGTTCTGTGTGTTGCCCCAAGAGAAACCAAGGAAGTGTCCATGGTGTCAAGAACTAGATAGCATTTTCCCCAGACTGGTGTGGCCCTCCAGGTCACAAATGTCAAGCTGACATTTTAAGAGTCTGTGTAAACATACCAACAGCACCTACGGATGGTATCAACTTCTTTGTCATCAGGAAAAAGCTTTTGCAGGTGCTAAGTGCTTGAGCAGACTGGCATTTGCCCAACAGATGGGAAGTGGGCCAGGTTGGCAGTGGAGGACGTGACTCTGTCAGGCCCTGCAGGAAACTACAAAAGTGCAGCAGAGGGAGGAGGCCAGGCCACCTACAGGGCCACTCTGGAGCAAAGTGACAGCACAAGTGGAGAGTTTGCAGAAGGTCAGGAAGATGTTCCAGTTCGCCTTTTAGCGGCATTGCAGTGGGGATGGCGTGGAGGGACGACGGGGGCCTCCAGCCTGGAATGAGGGAGCCTATTAGAAAACATCAGGACATAAAGAGGCCATGGGGCTGTGGCTCCCCCAATGGGACTGTGATGAAAATTGAATTTACAATCCTTGTGTCTGACTGCATGCTGCGTGTTCAGAGGGATAGAGGAGCTTCAAAACCACTCTTTTATTGCAGTCATTTTTTTCCCCAACAGAAATAGTCCCTTACAAATATTTGTGTTTTTTCAAGATAACAATGCCCCCTCTCCCCCTTCATCAGCATCCGGCTAGATGGGGTAGCCTTTATGTTCTTGGCAACTTTATGGATTTTGCATTTCAGAGAAAATGAGGCAAGATTGAATTTTTACTTGTTATAACGCTATGGTGATTTTAGTTCTAAAAATCTTTTTCCAAAAATATTTGATAACTCCCCAGCTGCTAAATGAAGACGAAAATGCTAGGACCCAACGATGCTTTTTTGGTGTGTGTGCCACATGCTTGCTAACATCCTGGTTGGGTTGTGTGGAAAGGCAGCGAGTATGCAGCCTGCTTTCTGGGAAAGGTGCTCTGAATTAGCTGGAGTCCCAGCCATAGTGGAGAGGAGGCCAGGCCTGGGTCCTCGCTGCATCTGGGATGGCCCGTGTTTTCCATAAAGTAAGGTTTATGTTTGCCCGCCCTCCCCCCCCCCCCCCCCCCCCCCGCCAACTCCATTCAAGCCTTCTTCCCTTCTTCTATTTAACCACAAAACAAGTATTAAATCACACAGTAGGCGATACACTTAAAGTATCCAATATTGCTGAGACTTAAAACATAAATAGGTCAAGGTATATTTAGAAAGACTCACAGATGGCACACACGTACTTAATAGGGGATGGAAGGAAGTTGTTTAAAACTTATCCCTAAACTTTTAGCTCTGGCACCATCCAGAATTCAAATTTTAAATAACAACAACCTAAAACACTGGGCGCTACTCTGAGAATAAAGAGACTCAGCTGAATTCTCAGTTTTCCACCTTAAGTCATACGTTATGCACTTTATGTCTGGACTATCAGAATGGGTTTAATAGTTTAATCAATCATAAGTTTTCAAACCTGCTTCTCCTAACTCAGACATAGTTCATAGATCTTACACACTTCTATTTGAACTATTTGGTCAACATTCTTGACCAAACCTTCTGCTTTCTTATTTTGACATCCACTGATCTGAATGTTCTCATAACTGGGGCAAATATGCATGTTCTATAATCTAGTGGAAGAAAGTCGTCTTTAAGATCTTGCATCTGAGCACAGTCTATAACTCGGATATTTAGTGAAATGAAAGTCAAACACTCCCAGAAAATCACTGGAAAAATGAGTTGGTCAGGTCTGTCCTGCAAAATAGGAACAGTGTGCTTTGCACAACCTGTGATTAAATTCCTCCTCTGTGCCAACACAAATTCCAGCTTTGTTAACCATCCCTGAGAACCAAGGCCCTGGGAGGAGTGGGCTCTACTCCATGTGACCAGCACAGGGTATGGACTCGTTGAAACCCTTGGGACTTCCTTTCACCAATTTTGGGCAAGTCACTCAACCTCCCTGAACCTCAGTCTTCTCATTAATAAAGTAAAGATCATTATAGACTCTAACGCAAAGAGTCATTGGGAAGAAAACTACAATTTCTTTTTAAAAAATATATATTTTTATTGATTTCAGAGAGGAAGGAAGAGGGAGAGAGAGATAGAAACATCAATGATGGGAGCAAATAATTGATCCACTGCCTCCTGCATGACCCCCACTGGAGATCAAGCCCACAACCCAGGGATGTGCCCTGACCGGGAATCGAACCCTGACCTCCTGGTTCATAGGTTGATGCTCAACCACTGACCCACACTGACCGGGCTACAATTTCTGATCACTCCAGTGCAGTCAAGTCTAGAAAGAGATGCTTGTTACCTTCACCTGATAGCAGAGCTTTCTGAACTGTGGCTTTCATGTCCCTCACATGATTTCCTGTTGTGCACTCAAAGTCCATAGAGCCCAACAAAGACCCTGGAGAAAGGCAGGAAATGGGCATGAGGAGGACCCGCAAAATCAAGTGCAAGAAGGAAAACTTTAACAGCAATTTGAGACAGTGAAGAGCATGCCGAATATGATGTGTTTGCAGTTAGTCCACTGCCACTAATGTGGTATTTTGTCATGAGCATGATCCCATTGCTAAGGTTAAAAGGAGAAGGCAATTTTAAATGTTGGTCTATTCCCCAAGGTCTGTCATAAGCATCTTCTCAATATATAAAGAACCATTAAGGGTTGTTGTGGTTTAGATCTTTGAAAGTTATAAATAATCTATTTCAAATATTCACCAAAGGAAAATTGTTATGCATGAAGAAGACTATTTTCCAAAATGACAAGTATTTATGTTTCATTGAACTCATTGACAGTGTCACATAATTGAAATTCTAAATTTAAATCTTAACAATATAAATGTCCTACTCCTATATACATGAGCTCCCCTTTTCCCAATACTTGTTCATTATGTTAAATTCATTAGGTTTAGGTCATAGCTACTGGAAGGACCTTCATTTACCACTGTTCCCAAACTGTGTTCCAAAGTGTCCCAGAGTGACACAGAAAATCCAGAGGGGCTCCTCAGGATAGTGTAAGTTGTCAAGGGAAACACAACTTCCGTCGGACACCAAGGGAAGTATGAGCTCAAATTAGTTTGGTTTCAAAATTCAATTGTGTCACATTTATTTTGATGACGTAATAACTTTGCACAAGCTTTCTGTCATGAAAAGCAAAGACATTAAAAATCAGTATGAGAGGAACAGAAGACAGCAATGTCCGATTCTAAGGGTTGAGAAGTTGTGCAGTGCCCCGTGAGACACTAACTTGTTAGGATATAGATACTTCCTAAGTTGTTTAGACCTGACCGCTTAATAAATGGAACCGTCAGGCATTTCTTTGGGCCCAGGGGCACTGTGAAAATCTTACAAATGGCCCTGTGAGCCAATCCAGTTTGGGAACCTCTGCAGTTATATAAAGTCAAGCTCTGCCCATTTATTGTGTTCAATTCTCACAAAGAAAAAATAAATCGGGGAAGCAATTATTGAATTAACCTTCTCAAAATCCAAATGATATTTTTCCTTTTGGCCTTAGTGTGCTGCTGTGAAGATAGGAAGTAAAATGTTTTTTTCTGGTGAATAAAAAATACTTAATGAAGAAACCATAATTCTTAATTAGTAAAAAGGATAAAAGAAATAATGTGTGCTTTTATTATTTGCATAAATAAAATTTATCCATAAAACTATATTTATCTGCCACTTGCTCATTTTCCTGTAATCACACCTGTTCCATTTATCCTGTCCTCCCATCTATCCCATTTTAAACTATAAAGATCTGTGGCAGCAATAACAGAAAATATATTTAAACTCATTACAAACTGTACAATTAATTTTCAAATTAATCATAGCCACTCTACTGAGAGTTAGGTTACACAAAGGTAATAAAAGCCTAGTCTAAGACTTTACCAATGGGTAGAAATTAAAGGTAATTGGACACTATTATCTTGAAATGAATACCTTCTTTTTTTGTTACTGCACTTTAAAAAGAAGCTTGTTAATGTATTCAGTTGCACAGATATGGAATTTCCCAGTATAATGGCATATAGCTTTCCTGTTCATGCACCTTTCACCCATGATCTGGAAGGACTACTAATAAATATTCATTGTTGGAAATTTTATTCAAAATGAAAGTTGAATATGTCCTCTACATTTTATATTTAGAAACATCCAGATACCAGAAATGAAGGGTAATTAATAGTTTTATAGCAATGAAATATGGTAAAAGAAATACAATGGATAGATATTTTTTTTTTGCATTTAATGTCTAGTAATGAGAAATAATTGTGAATGGCCACTTGGACAAGGTAGTTTTTTTAAAATTTAATATTAAGAAATGTGCCCAAAAGATTCATAGCTTCTTTATAACTCCTTTAGGGGCAAAGTGAAACAATGGACCTAGACAGATGTGTTTTTGACCTGGGCACTAGTAACTATAGACCTAACTAAATGTCTAGTGTATTGTTGTTGTCTTTTTTGTTTTGTTTTGTTTTTTCCTTTTCTAGCTGATAAGCAACAAAACCAATATATTTTCTTCCATCCCGACTGCATTTTAGGTAACAATGACCAAAAAAAAAAAAAAAAAAAGCAAAGAAGATAATCAATGAAGTCACTAATCAGTTAAATTCAATGTCAAACTTGCTGTCTATAAGATTTCCAAATAACCAGTCAATGATGCAGGAAAAGTTAGACTGTGGCTTCATGGAGATACCAATGCTTTCTTCCCTTCGATTTCCTTTTATTTTTACATGTAGTTTTGGTATCATGTTGAAAAAGCTTAAGAACGCCATTTTAACCCCAGGTGACACTTCCACAGAGGCAGCCAGTGGTAAATGTATACCTTTAGCACCTTCCCTCCTTCTGTGACCCCTGGGTCTTCTAGCTGGCAGCTCCATGCCTTGTGGCCAATTGAAAGAGAAGAGTAGCCTAGGCAGTCAGGAGCTGGCCCCTCAGCCACAGCCAAGTCTTGGTGTTCTTCTTTTAAACATAAACAATTTCATAAACTAGCAACATCACACAAGGCATCTCATTCTGATGATGATGGATCAAGACAAAACCAAGACCCGTCCATAATTATGCCTGAACACAGGCAAAACATGAATGTTGTCTGAAGGACAGAACTGGTGAAAATAACCACTTGTCCTGCCTTCACTGCAATGACTTCTGTTTCTTCACCACGTTTAAACCTTGCTCTATTCTTCCTTCCTTTGAGATAAGGTAGAGGGGGAATGAATGGTTATGGAGGGAATAAAGAAGAAAATAAATATATATATATGTATTTTTTAAAAAGAATCTTTAAGATACTCAGTGAATTTCCTCCACATCCTGGTAACAGCCAATCCAGAACAAAGCCCTGCTCCCTTGAATCTGCCCAAAAGCACTTAACACAAGCCCTAATTCTAGTCTATTGTAACATCATCTTATGGAAATATCTCCCAGTCCCATGGTGGGGGTCCTTTTCTCTTGTTAGAAGAAATAAGTCTAGCTTTGTTCAGCCACAGATGGCTTCCTGGTGGTCCTGGCTGGCTGATACTGGCTTGGGTAGCAACTTGTTTCTTTGAAGTATACTCTTCCTAAATACCACCCTCTACACCACGTGACCCTATGTCCATTAAGAAATGACTGCATAAAAGAATAAGTGTTCTCTTCCTTCAGCAAACCAAAGACAGGAACTGAAGTTTGAAACCAGAGGCTGGATGCATGCAGAGCAGACTGATGATGAGATATCTTGGCTCAGTGTAACTTTGAATAAGCTTTGAACCTACACAGTTGACCACCAGATTCCATGCACTGGCTTACTTTTGATATTGGTCAAGTCACTAACCTGTTTGACCTGACTTCCCACTCTACACAATAAGCATGGGAAATGCTGGGTAAGGTGCCTTTCCATTCTGCAATGTAAAGAAAATCAGATAAAATGCATGTTAAAAATACCTTAAACACCTTTCTCACGTGGTGCCTTTCTAGACCATATTTTGTTATATTTTACTAAGACTTTCTTTAAAAGAAGTATCTCTGGTCAGTGTTGTCTGAAATCAATTTAATTGTGATTCTTTGGCGAACTAAGATGACAGAGATGAAATCATGTATCTAGAACATGTTACACGACATTTGTAGGACTAAAATCACTAAGTGATTGCTAGCCAAGACTGGATTATGGTTAGCAATCAACCCTCACAACTTACAGTGTAAAGACACCACAATAGGTGTGTGGGATGGGTTCTCACTTTCAGAAACATGGAGCCCAGCATAGGATCTTAAGAGACAGGTGTTCTTGCATTTAGAATGTATCTACTATATAATTGCGACCTCTCTCCGAAGTTCAGAATGTTTTCAGAAACAGAATCAATAAAAGCACTATTTTTTCACAGAGAACTGTCAAGTGATACAGTTACTGAATTTATAAGAAAATGTGCTGCAGTCTGTGATCTATACACAGTATATTTCCAGTCCATTATTTAACATTAAGTTCCTTTTTATGTACATAATGTATGTGTATACACACACACACACACACACACACACACACACACACACTGAAACCTTTGAGGGTGATCAGGCATCAGGCCCTTTTTTCAAATTCTTTATCTAATCCTGAGCCAAAATCCTGATCTTCTTCTGATATTGACAAGTTAACACTGTTGCTTAAACAGGTTTGAGTCATGCATCCAAACCCAGATCTTGACCACCAAATAGCCTTCCCTCTTGCTCCCCCAGTAAAGCTTCACAAGTTCAGGTGATTTTCTAAGAAGACTTATGGGCAGTTAATTTTAAAATAGGTATATAGTCATAGAATATAACATTTTCCATACAGGATAAAGTTTGTGGGTAATAAGTTGTTGGGTTTTTTCCCCCCCTCCGTCAGCAAACGGAGCCTGTTAGAATTTCCAGGGCAACTAAATTCTTACATGTATGAAATTGGTTTTTTGTTGTGGAGTATATTTTTACTGAAAGAGTCTAGTTGCATCAGTTAATAAATAAATAGTATTTTAAAGTTAATTGATACTGAATAGGTATTATAATACAATTGATAATATTCTTTGTAATTTAATGGCCTTTTAGAATATTTCTGTCTTAAATAGAAGCAGAAATGCACTGGTACTTAAACTACATGTGACTGAAAATGATAAATAATAGCATAAATTTTGGCTAATCATTTCACATTATTTTCCCTCTCGACCCCTAATAAATTGAAGTCAGAGAAGTCCATTGCTTCATTGAGATTAATTTAAACTACCCAGTACCCATAATAGTTTAGAAATAACCAATTTCTCATTATTTTACTGTTTCTCTCCACTTCAGCAGAAAACTTGCTAGTTGAAATTATTCCTTCTTATTCTGAAATAATAGAGGCCGGTCCCCAAAACAGGGTCCTAGTCTGACCAACCCATCCACTGGCCCCAGGTTGGGCCTAAGAGATGAGGTAAAGCTTTGGGTGGGGAGCAAGTGGAGGATGCCTATCAGAGGGATGCATTCAGCACCTCTCTCCCACACATTCATCTACAACCCACGGGAAATCCTACTGGCTCTGCCTTCAGAATGCAGCATTCAGACTCCCTTGCTTCTCAGCACCCTCTGCTGGACCACCACCATTCTTCCTGCTCTGGTCTTCTCACCTGTCTGACATGCCAAGCACACTCCTGCCTCTGGGTCCTGTTACTGCTCTGCCTACCTGAAACATTCCCTCTACCTGGCACTACCTTTAGGTCTCTGCTCCAAGGTCACCTTCTCAGTGAGGTTTCAGCCCCATACTACAAGCACCCTTACAGTCGGCTCTCTCTCTCTCTCTCTCTCTCTCTCTCTCTCTCTCTCTCTCTCTCTCTCTCTCTCAGTATTACCTGTGTCGACCATACTTTATTCCTCTCATCATACTTGTGTTAGTTTCCTGTGGCTGCTGTGACAAAGTACAATAAATTTCTTTTGTATTAATTTAAATTTCTGTTGTATCAAATTTAAAGTTCTATGACTTACTACAACAGAAATGTATTCTCTAATAGTTCAGGAGATCAGAAGACCAAATCCAGGTATCAGCCGAGTTCATTCCCTCCAGAGGCCCTGACAGAGAAGCCACCCCACGCCTGTCTCCTTGCTTCTGGTGGTGGTCAGCAATTCTTGGTATCCCTTGGCTTGTGGGGCATCATTCCAATCTCTGCCTCCACCTGCACATGCCTTCTTCTCTCTGCGTCTCTGTGTCCTTTTTTATCTCCTATGCAGACACCCTCATTGGATTTTAGACCCACCCTAATCCAGTAAGGTCTTGTCCCAGTTCTTAATTACATGGGCAGAGACCTTGTCTCCAATAAGGTAACATGCTGAGGTTTCGTGTGAACATGAATTTCTGGGGGACATGATTTAACCCAATAAACCTCCTATCGCTACCTGATGAATCATAGATTTTGCTCTTTAAAAAATTGAATTGACAGTTACCATTAGAAACTAAGTTCCCAGAGGACAGGAACCTTTGCTCTGTTCGTTGTTGTGTCCCCAGTGGCTAGACATCCAGTGGTCTTTCCGTGAACACTGGCTGGAGGAGTGAATGTTTCAGTGGACATTGGCTGGAAGCCTAAGATGAAGCAGGCATCCAGGCAGCCTGTGGGAACAAGGCCAGAAGTAAAGGCTACAGGGCCTTCCTGAAATAATCTGAAGGTCAAAGAAGTTGGAGTGCTAGGTAGATAAACAAGAGAAAATTAATAGAGGAATCTGCCAGATAATCAAAAGTCATAGATAGAGAGGACCCCTAGAGGCATGGTTTAGAGATAGTGCCTCTTGGAATATCTTAAGCAGCTCCCTCCTCCTCCTTCCCCTGAGGGCTGGTCTCTTTCAGGCTAAAAAAGGTCATATCCTGGGGTCAGATGGGCCTCTGCATTTGTTTGCTGATAATAACACAAAGTTGATGTTTTAAAACACACACATTTATTCTCTTGTAGTCTGAAGTCTGTCTTATTGGACCATAATCATGGTGTCAGGTTTGGCTCTGGCAGGGGAGAGGTGGGGGTGGGGAGTCCTTTTCAAAGGAAAAGTCCTTTGTCTTTTCCAGCCTCTAGAGCTGCATTCCTTGCATTCTATGGCTCTTGAGCCCTTCCTCCCCCTTCACAGCATCTTATTTTCAGTGTTTTGTTGCCTTTTTATTCTGTGCAAAATGTATTTTGCCATATAAGGGCACAGGATCTAGAAATTAGGACCTGGATATCTTTGGGAGCCATCATTCAGTTGCCATAATATCCTAACCAGCGACCTGCCACAGATAACGGGACAGGCTTAGAGTCCCAGACTCCTTCCTCCTGATTTCCTAGTGCACGAAGCGGTGGCCATTCTGTCTTTTCCTTTAACAGGAACTGCCCCCTCTCTCCTATATTAATTTATCTCCTGTTGGCAGGGCTACTAGTAAGGAAAGAGACAAACTTAAAACAAATTAAGCAAATATGCTGACCTTATGCTCATCATATTTAAATTTTCCTTTTTGTGCTTGATTTCTGTTTTATCACATCATCATAGATGGTTTGCCCGAGTTGCTTCTTTTTCTTTTTTTTTTTTTTTTTTGTAAGAAGGGAGGGTGTGATTTGTGATCCAGATTTCAGATGAGAAGAGGAGGGAGCTGCCAGCGGGATGGTCCCCAGGAGCTGAGCCCACCTCCAGAGAGCAAGGTGGCTGCTCCATCAGGAAACAGGTCTAGAAGGCATGATTGAATGAACTAATGCTTATGATGTGGTTTTGGGAGTTACATCTTTTCAAAACATTAAATGTGGAGAAAGCAGTTTCTTTCTAAAGTCTATAACAATTGAGCTTTCTTTTTAGATAATCATAATTCTAGTGTGACTGTTTGTATAAACACACAGGATGTTTTTAAACAGGATTAACTGTATAGGGCAGCTTTTTGTTTTGGTTGCAGAATCTTTACAAATGAGGATTAAGACATTAATACTTCCACATGTTTATCATTGGATAGGTTCTCCTTGTTCAACAAGAATTAAAATATCTCCATTTTGTCATCACAAAAGATCCACTAACATTTTTATGACCACTCCATGTAAATCACCCCTCCCACCCCCACTCACTCAGCCCTATCAACAAAACCAAATCAAAGGCAAAACACGCCCCCTCATGGCCCTGGGTGTAAAAATTAAAGCCAGTATGGTCTTTAAAACTTTTAGTTAGAGTTCAAAAGTTTAGAAATGATTGAGATTTTCCTAAGTAAGTAATGTCCTTGCAGCACTGCCCCCAGTGGAAATGACTGAGGTATCCATCAACGTGAGCGTTATCCCTCTGCCCTAAAGCTTTGCCCAAAATCACATTTTGGATCCTGAAGGCTCTGGTTGTCCTGGGCTCTCTTAAGTGCAGAAGTGAATGTGATAATGTTGTGACAGTACATCAACGCTTTTGTGTCAGTGCCAGCGTAACAGTCACGAATTTCAAACTGTTTGCTATTTAGCTCTGTGCTGAGCACGTTGTAGTTTTAACAACCCAGACAGTCCCTATAAGAGTGAGGATTTAGTCACAATATTGTTGGTCTGTGTGACAAGTTTTAATGGAGAAAAGGTTACATTTGCATATTCTCTAGTTCCATTAACATTTCTAAAGTGAAGCCCAGTCAGGAATGAGATATGAGTTTGGCATCTTTAGGAAATCTTAGGTGGTTCTCATTTCTTATTCTTTTCTTCTGCATCTAGTTACATTTAATACTTGACATTTCTTGAGGGCCCACTCTATGTGCCAGATAGTGCTCTAAGGGGCTCATGTATATTATTTCTAATCATCCCAACAATACTCCCAGGTGGGGATCATTATCTCAATATGACAGATGGACCCACTGCACGTGTATTCTGAGAAAACCTCACATTCCAGCCCATAGAGGTTCTGCAACAAAAGAGACTTCTGAGTTTTTGAATTGCTGACTAACACCTTCCTTATCCAAATAATATTTTTTTAAATTTAAATCCTTACGCCATAATGGATTTGACATTCTTTTTTTGTTGACACTATTAGAGATGTCCCCCAGTTGACCACCCTTTGGCCAGTCCCATCCCGTCACTGCCACCCCCCCCCCCCCCCCCCACGCCTTCACCACTCTGTTATCTGTGTTCAGGATAGCCTTCCTTTCTACCTGTGATGCAGGCACTTAGGTCCTTCCTTTGATTCTTTGGAGTATCCATCTGTTCTGTCTGAGTTTGTGTGTGTGTGTGTGTGTGTGTGTGTGTGTGTGTGTACATTCACACAATGCATTTTCATGCATGTAAGCAGGGAGTCCCTAAGACTATTCCCCGAGAGATCTTGTTCCAAAGGTGTTCTTGATGTATGCCATGTAAGCCTAATAGAACCATTACCATCTGGTTAATAAAACAGGCTGAAATGAATTCTTTACCAATCACTTCCCAATGGCACAAGCCTACCTGAATTCATCCTGGCCATCTAGTGTCTTTATATTTTAATTTACAGGTATTCTGTAGATTTTTTTTTAAAATGTGCAAGAATATAATTTTAGGAGGCTGCTCTTAAAAGAAGAGGGACTGTGCTATCTTGATGTTGCAGAAGTGGTTTAGAGTCTAAAGGAAATTAAATTAAAAAGAAAAATAGGCTTCCTGTGTTTTAATCCATAATTGTTCTCTACTGTGATCACATAGCCAAGAAAACATCAATAGTTTGTCCATTATCAGTAATCATTTAATTATGTTTTGTAGCAAATGCATTACTCTACCATATATGTCCTTTTGAAAATGTGTGTGTGTGCCTAAGATTTTAGGTAAATTTATTAAATGCTCACTGCATATTAAATTGAATGTTTTATCTTTCCAATAAAAATAAACTAAGCCAGTTCAAAAGGACTCCTATTCCATAGTGTCTTCAGTAGCTGTAAGAGAAATACCAACGTGTTCCAAGATTTGCTTGACAACCTCTCCTAGTTGTGATAAGGGAAAGATAAAGAGAACAGGTTAGAATCTACGAGGAAACTTTTAACCTCTGTCTGCTCCTTTCTCTCTCTCATTTTTCATGAGTCTTATTCTCGGATGACAGCCCTGACCTGGCATCAGCAGGATGTACGCTTTTGAGCTGTTTCTCCAGGAGTAGAGTGGTTGTTGCAAAGCCTTCTCATTTCTCTTCCTCCCCATCCTTCAGATAAATAGGACACTTTTGTGGCTCCTGGGGTCAAGTTTTTATCTGTGGTCTCAGAGGTTGCTTTTTTATTTCTCTGTTTAAAAAAAAAAAAATTGGCTTCCTGTTAGATGAATAGAATCCAAATAGTTGGCCCTCTTAACTTGATATTATAATTGGTTGAACTGACTTCAGAAAAATATTTATTTGCTTAATGGTGCAATCAACCTTATGTTTTAGAATGGATTTAAATACCTTAGGGCATTTTTCTTAAAATTACATAAACAACCAGCTTCTTGGAGTATCTAAGATATAAAAAGAAGAATACAGGAAAACAATATACAATGCATTAAATGTGTTAACATTGTATGACTAATCTCAGCTCTTTAAATAAATAATTTCCTTCTTGTTGACACACATTTATCCTCAGAGAATCGTTTTAAAAAAGAGGTAATAGCAATTATGATAACCATAAAAATAACGATGACATTAACTGCTATTATGACACTGTGGATTGTATCCATTCAGTTATATTTCTTCTCTGATAATTTAGCTAAACACTGTACTGGAACCAGACTGTTGAAATACTATATTAGAAAGTAAATGTGACCTTGTAAATTATCCTTTTAAGCCCAAATTTAAAAGGTATATATTAATAAAAACAGATGCTATTTTAAGTCATTTTTTTCACAATCTTCATACACATGTAACTTAGTTGATACATCTATGATAGTGTATGTAGACACACACCTAAGATAGAATATGTGTAAAATGGTTTATATATATATATATATATATATATATATATATATATGCAAACCATTTATTTAAGGAAGTCTTCTTAAGTGGGTCCATGTGTAAGGAAACCAGAACAATTGTTTGTGAAATATTCCCATAACTGTAAAGGTAACTGAGTGTGGACAGTGTGGCAGGATTCCTCGCTCATGTTCTCCTGCTTCCTTCTGTTCAGAGAGTTTGGATGGAGAGACCCGGAGCTGCCTGAAGTGATTCAGATGTTGCAGCACCAGTTTCCTTCGGTCCAGTCCAATGCTGCAGCCTATTTACAGCACCTCTGCTTTGGAGACAATAAAATTAAAGCCGAGGTAAGCACTACTGGATTCTCCAATGACCAGTGCCAGGTGCATCATCAGTGAGGTTTTTAGAATAATATTACAACAGGAAAGAAATAAGAAAAGTAAAGCTTGAAAACGTTGATCCATTTAAAAGAATGAAACATAGCACTTTCCATTTAATTAATTGGCGTGCCTACCATTCGCGCTTCTGTTTTAATAAATGAACACTGCGGAGTAGAGGAGCAAGGGTACATGTGTTAGCGTTAAGAAAGGGAAGATTGTCAACCGCTGTACTTTGGGTGTGATTTGCCTTTCTCTTCCCAATTCCATCTCTGGACTTGTTTCTGCCTTTAACTCCTACAAAAATACAAAGCATCCTATGTTGGCTCCTCAATTTCCAACAAGATCACTACACTCAATGTATGTCATCATCTGTCTTCCCTGGAAAACTCATTAATAAGATGGGAACTTTAGGCAATAAACCAGCTTTGTGTTATAACCAAGAATTCTGAGTCATTCACAAAAGTACCAGCAGATATAATACACATATGCGTTCCATTAAAGAGAATAATGTCTGTGGCCATCATATAAACAATTGTTAGCATGCTTTGTAATTCAGAAATATGTTAAAGTGTATAAATTATGGTGTGTGATATTTCAGGAAAATTATGGTGGTCAGCACAGCAAACTCTGATTTTTTAGACGAGGGGCAAGCATTTGCATATAAGCAGCTGAGTAATCATTTAAAATAAAGATTTTATAAGTTATGAATGTAATTGCTTGCATCCATAGCATGTAAGCAATTTTTAGGATGAGTCTAAATTAGTTTAAGAGAGGAAAGAAATTTGAAGACAGAATTGCAATTTATTATAGGTTTTGCTTGCTTGCATTGGATATATATAGCCTAGCAGCTTTTCATTTTTTTCTGTCTCTTCCCCTGGGACTCAGAGGACTAGATCCATGCTCATTCTTATCAGGACAGTCAGATTTGTGGAATAAATACAGAGCAGTGGTTCTCAACCAGGTGCGTTATCGCCCAAGGGACATTTGACATCAAGAGCATTTTTTATAGTCACCATTGGAGAGGGTTGTGGTGGTGCCATTAGCATCTCAGCCAGGGATGCTGCAAGGCATCCACAATACACAGGACAGCACCCACCTCAGAGAAGTATCCAAATCCCATAGCCAGCAGTACCAAAGTTCAGATAAAGAAAAATAGTATCCATCTAAGATAAATTTAAAATGTCAAAACATGCCACCTATTAAACTGCCCTACAAGTAAACTAAGCTTATGTGTGCCAACTGGAAATCATCTTCATCTTTCTCTGTTTTTCTTTTTTTTTTTTTTTAAATGGCCATTCAAAATGAAGGACAGATTTCTGCTTAAGGGTCCACATACCATCATTTTTTGAAGAATACAACTTTGAGGGTCTCTCTCAGGGTCACAAAAGTATTTCATTCCATGGTTGGTATAAAGTTAGTTCAGGAGTGTGTGTTACCCCCACTAAAGCAACATGCCCTCCATCTTGAAATTTGGTCTCACGTCAAGACTAATGACAGGACACACACATACCACAAGGGTGAGTTACTCACATAATGAGGCTTACTGGGGTGAGCAGCGTGGCTCCCAAGCAGGACCCATTAGGCTTCTGAGAGGAAGAAAGGAGGCGGGCTCAGGATTTCGTGCTAGTTATAGGGGGTGGGGGTGAGCAGAGTGAGGTTCCCACATGCGGACAGGGACTTGCAGAGTTTGAAGTCCCTGCTGATGCCGCAGGAGAAAATACCGAGCTCTCTTATCAGCTTGCTCAGATATGGACAGAGGGGCCGAGGGAGAGTGAGGCTGAAAAGCTGTCAGAAGCGAAACATCAAAAATTGGAGTCCAACTCTATTACAAGGAGTCATGCTGTCGGTCAGTGCAGACATCATGGCCTGGGGAGTTCACAGTCACTGGTCTGACTGGCTCGGCTGTATGATCCATGGTCTGGCCTTGGAGCCTGTCAGTGGCAGTGAAGCCTGGCAGCTGGCTGTGAACATGGGTGGCCACAGCAGAAGCACCCCAGGGCCCTACAGTGGACAAGAGGCGGTGCAATGAAGCAGTGACCAACACACACATCAGTGTCAACAGATGCATCTTCCGATGGCACTTCCCTGCTCACCAGCTGTGTCTCCTGGAACGAGCAGCCTCAAATCCAAGTTCACTGGGCCAGTAAGAAAACTTAGGGACAGGGCTTTGGTCTGCTGATTTATGGAAGTGAATTCTCAGCTTTGTTTTTATATGATCGGACATAATTTTGAACAAAACTGAATTTCTAGGCTTCGTTATGTGAAAAACGTACAAAGTTCTGTAACAAGGAATGAGAAAGATATGATTTATGACCTTGCAAGCCTTTTTTTAGTCTTTAAAAGAGAGCTGCTGATACCTCCATTGTAGAGTCTTCGTAGGGACTAAGTAACTTAATGTTTGCAAACTGACAGGCTCCAAACACTGCCAGAATCTCATGATAATGTTTCCCTGGGACCTGGGAGTCTGGGATGAGAATAAAGGAAAGAGTGATGTAGGCTGATACCAAGTTGACAAAGTGAGATGGAAGTTAATAAAATCCAAAGGAATAGGAAAAGTGTAAAGGGCCTAAGAAAAATACAAAATAAGTCATCTGGAGTTTCCCTTTCTCCTTCAGTCACATAAGGAGTGCACATGTGTTCACATGTGTGCCCATGTACACACATGCACACACAGAGAGATGTGTAATTTTGCATAGACCTATTCTGTTCTCTCATCCTAACTCAGGGCCCAAATCATTAGTAATAGTCCTCTCTTTGTGACAGATGACTGCCAGTCATGTTTTCATACACAGGCATTGATTTTTGTAATTACCTGTTGTCCAAATACTAATCTTACAGGCACTAGCCTTTTCAAATTTACTCAGTCTTCTAGTCTTTCTATTGCATTTTATTCTATTGATTTAGCTCTTCAGTCTACATTTCATTATTGGTATTGACTTTGCTCACACAATGGATAAGCCATTGAGCAAAAAGCAGGATTAAATCTCGTATATGTGGAGGGTCATAAATCATGTCTTTCTCATTCCTTATTACAGTACTTTGAACAGTTTTCACATAATGAAGCCTAGACATTCAGTTTTGTTCAAAATGATTCCAGATCTAATGAGAACAGAGCTGAGAACTCACTTCCATAAATCAGCAGAACAAGTTTTCCTGCAGGTCTGGTGAACTTGGATTTGAGGCAATCATCAGGGAGGTGGGACTGAGAGAGAGGACCCAGTGTGGTCAGTTCGGAACCACCTGTGACTAAGGTAGAGTCTGCAATCCACTGGCTGCCCTGACTCAGTCAGGGTAGAACACTCAGTTATACATACTTTGAAGATCAGCGAGTATCCAAAAATTGGGATAGGATGGCATAATGCAAACTGGAGATCCCAGCCAGACTAAGATCAGAAGAAAAGCAGTTGAGGAAAAATTGAAACAAGTGGGGAAGGAGGAAGCAGAAGGAGAGGGTCTGGGTCATTCCCACCAATGCACCAAGTTTGTGCAGTGCATTTTCATGAGCTAATGAATATCTGATGTGTTGATGGGTCTTCCTACTAATTTCAAAGGCAGAGCCGCGATGGGATGGATGTCAATAATGTTAGAACTATGTTTGCCATATTCTATCTCCAGAATTGTTGGGTCTGTCACAATAAATTGAGCTGCAGATAATCAGGAGAGTTATTAACATGAAAACTTGCTCATGTGTCTGTACTATAGGCATTTTTTAAAAGTTGCCTAAACGTTTATTACTTCTTAGTATTTTTCCACAAGTCTTTCTTCATTCTATCTGGGAACTCTTCCTCAGTTATAAATTTTAAGGACATCCCATGGGTTTGGGGACAATACGAGGTGCCTGTTATGGGTTGTAATGGTTTGAGTTTATTTATGCTCCTCCCTCTTGCATCTCCCCTCATTTCTTCTCATGCACACATTAGAGCAGGTGTGCTGATAGGCACCCATAGTCATACCTGGACAATCATACACAAACGAGAGCATATATGTCTGTGTGTACGCTACATGGTGGCATTCAAGGTGATATGTGATCTAGGGGTTAAAAAAAAGTATTTGCCCATTTTCAAAAGACAGGAATGGATTATTTTTTAAAATTATTTTTATTGATTTTAGAGAGGAAGGGAGAGGGATAGAGAGAGATAGAAACATCAATGATGAATCATTGAGGAGCTGCCTCCTGCACGCCCTCTACTGTGGATTGAGCCCGCAACCCAGGCATGTGCCCTTGGCCGGAATCGAACCTGGGACGCTTCAGTCCACAGGCCGACACTCTATCCACTGAGCCAAACTGGCTAGGGCAGAGTGGATTATTTTTAATATTTTAAAATTTTAAGTATTTTTATTTGTTATTATATATTTAAAAATTAAATTCAATTAGAGTTTTACATTAACACAATAAAAGTTTTAACTTAAAATGTTAAATAGTTAAACATAAGACCATCCACTTAAATAACATGCCTTTTTAAAAAACACTCAAACTTTCTTATGTGATGTGACACGTGGGAAGGACTGAGCTATGTTTACTTCTGTGTGATGGAAATGTCTGGTGACCACCACTGATGAAGATTTAATTTACTTTTTTTTATCTGGCTTCCTCGTTTTACAGGAAAAATCAGCTTCATCTATCAAATATGCAACCAAAATGTTCCAAGTGTGTGAAGGTCTTGTACAGTAAACTTATGAAGTTTGAAGATGAGAACAATTTATGTAGGAAACCAATGCTAATTTTATCTTCCTAACTCCTAACAAACCTCTTATTAATTGCCTTACCCTCTTACTTCCAATAAAGCACTTTTTTTTTGTTTTTAAAGAAATTGAATTTTTAGTTCTAGTGGGAAAAAGAGTTTTGTGTTTAGTAGGGGAATCAAATATTAAGAATGTATAGATCCTATCTTAAGGAATCTACAACCACCTGGACAGACAGTGGGTAAACAGGGCCCTATCACATCAGGTGTTCAGCCCCTTGGTAGGGCAGGTCCCCAGCCTGTGACAGTGTTTAACACAGCTCCAAACCCAGCCTCGAGGAGTCAGAGAGAGCTTCCCGCTTCCCCTAGTGATTATGACACAAAATTTTAAAATTTTAAATTAGAAGTTTCCAGAATAATATAGCTAATCTATACTCACCTAGAATTGACAGAAGAGCGCTCAGATTTAAGGGTATAGGTCCTTTGGAGTGTGTGTGTGTGTGTGTGTGTGTGTGTGTGTGTGTGTGTGCATGCACGCATTTCCATATACTTTCAATATATTTGTACCATTTACACATTTTTTCCTAGATTGGCATTACCTTTTTTGGTGATGTTAACTAAAACATAGAAATTAAATTCTGTGTATAAAAATATGCACACCTTCCCTTCCTGTCCCCATCCCTCACCCCTTTTTAGAATATTCCATAAGCATAAAAAAATTCAGACTTGTTCCTGTCTACTACACTTAAAGTGCTTCATAATTTTTATTTTATTCTTGGTTCTTTCCACCTCATATAGTTCAAGAGAAGATGCCATCCATCTTTTCAGCTGATTACCTTTGAGCCATTTCTTCTCTTTCCTTCATCATAAATTGTTCAGTATTTTTTGCAGAGGAGTCTGTGTTGGTTACTAGATGTCAGTAGACAGTATACTGTCGTGCTTACAGCACTGGCTCTGGAGCCAGGCTCTCTGCCTTTGAACTCTACTCCTTTCCAACTCTGTGATCTTGGGCAAGTTTCTTTACCTCTCTGAGCCTCAGTTTCCAAGACTGTGAAATGGCAGGAGAATCCACATAACTTCAGGGAGAACATACATAGACTGCCAGCCAGCGTGAGAGGTTAAGAAATGTGCATTATAGTCAGTATATGTCGCAAATGTAAATTAAGGAAATCTCTTCCTAATAGTTCAGTGTAAAACCAATTTCATAGTGTTGTAGACAGAATGTCTGTCCATATTCTACTTTACTTGTACTGTTCATCATTCACATTTTGAAATCTATTATCAGCAATATGACGCATTGGAAGCGTGTATTGTGTGTGGCTCTATTGAAACAAGTTGAATCTAAGAATCATTCATGCATGCAACTTACAAGGGCACGTAAATATGTCCAAATGCTTAATTCACTGATATTATGGGAATGTGGAATTAATGAATATATTCATTCAACGATATTCACTGAGCAGCCCAAAAGTTCCAGGCACTGATGTTACAGCCGTGAATAGACTAGACCCAGATGACTAGACAAGTTAAGACCTATATCTATCACTAGAGGCCTGATGCATGAAGATTCTTGCAAGAATGGGCTTCCTTCCCCTGGCTGCAGGCACCATCTTCGCTCAGGCCCAGAGTTGCCTTTTTGCCTTCCCACGCTGCCCCGAGGCCCAGAGCTGCTGGGGTGGTGCGGAATGCCTGCATCATCGCCACGGCGACAATTCAAGCATCCCGCCCTGCCCCCGGCCACTTGGCACCTGTGTATGCAAATTAACCCGTCATCTTTGTTGGGTTAATTTGCATACTCACTCCTGATTGGCTGGCAGGCATCACGAAGGTACAGTCAATTTGCATCTTTCTTTTTTATTAGTGTAGATATGTCAGATGGTGTTAGTGGCCCTGAAGGAAACCCAACACAGTAATGGGGGTAGAGAGTGATGGGGTTGGGGACCCACTGCTATTCTACATAAGGTGGGTCAGGAGAGTCATCTCTGGGAAACGGTGTTTGAGCAGAGCTGGAAAGCAGTGACAAAGAACCACAGACTGAGTTCTCTGAGGAGGAGTGTTCCCATGCACAGAGCAAACTAACAAGCAGGAAGCAGGGGTGAGCTTGTCTGTGCTCCAGGAGTCTGTTAGTTTCCTGAGACTGCTGTAACAAAGTACTACATACACTAGGTGGCTCAAAACAACAGACATTCACTCTCCCAAGATTCTGGGGGCCAGAAGTCCAAGACCAAGTTATCAGCAGGGCCAGGCTTCCCCTATACTCTGGTAGAATGCTTCCTTGCCTCTTCCTAGCTTCTGGTGTGGCCCTCAGTCCTTGATTTGCAGACATGTCACTGCTGCAGTCTCCGTGCTTTGTTTTCTTGGCACATTTCTGAATGAGATTGCCTATGTCATATTTTTGAAAAGACCTGTACCTGAGGAACTAATCCCTCCTTCAGGGCTATAGTCTCAGTTTATATCCAACCTAAACTTCTTTAGCTGGCATTTCCAATCACTTCCTTTCCTCCAGTCTCCAGAGATGGCAGAAAACCCCTGGCCTTGTAGAGACTGTTTGCATCCTTAAAGAAAATGTGAGACCTAAAATTCCTGTTAGACCCTAGAGATTGTCAGAAAACACTGACATAAGAAAGGAACTACCTAAAAACTCCAGTCAAGTGCAGGAATTTGCTCAATAACTCTCTAAATTTGGTTAATCAGGAGGTGTCTACTAGATAAATGAACAGGATGTCTCCGAATCTGGCTCCCCCTGCCTTTTTTCCTCTGATGCTTCATCCTGTTCTATAGAGAAATCATAGCCCCAACCTGTGATTCCTTGTCAAAATGATGGACAAGGAACACTGTTGGGAGACTGCCTTCCTTCAACCTAGTTTATAAGAAGGTTAATGTTAACAGGACAAAAACCAATATGCCAGAGTGCATCTTCACAGTTGTTCAGGTTGTATTCTTTTGAATGATCATTTGAGAAGATATTTATAATAGTGAGTCATTCATTACTTGTATAGACAGGGTCAGCCATCCAGTGTGCAATCTGGATGTCAAGGAGACTTTTTCTGTCTTTTCTCACTGAAGGTATCTGAAAAGAGAAACATGTAACACTGACTGGTGGTCATTGTCCAATAGGCTAGCCACTGAATCAAGAAAATGCGTAACAAGAAGCTCTCTCTCCTTGGCACTTCTTTAGGGAGAGCAGACATTGAAATGAGAGTGCCTTGGTCCTACCAGACTTCAGTTTGATCAGGTATGGAGGTACATCTCAGCCAGCAGCCAGAGAATTAGCTGGTGGTTAAAGCAAGAGGTGATGGACTGTGTGACTAGGAGATCTAAATGCCACCCAGATAACCCAGGATATAAATTCATTTTAAGTTATTCTGGTTAGCAGCCTTAATTCCATCTGCAACCTTAATCTCCTATGCCATGTAACATACATATTTACAGGTTTGGGGATCAGGGCATGGACATTTTTGGGTTGGGGTGGCGGCATTAATCTGCCTACACCACCTGTTAGAGGAATGCAGATTCTCACTCAGCGTTAGGAACCCTGGGAAGCACACCTCTGACTGAAGGATGCCTCATGCCTCTCGCTCTGTGGGGCTGCAGATAGGATTCTGGAATTGTCCCACTAACAGACCATTTTCCCATTGACTTAGTTGGCTTTATAACATCAGGTTGCTCCATGTTGAGGACCACATGGTCTCAAAAGTTGGTTCATTAATCATATGTTGGGCAAGTGCCAATTATGGTTATTAAAATCCCCATTCAAAAATTTCAAATTTCCTCAATCCTGTAAGCATGGATAACTATATTAACAAATATTGCACAATGTTTTGTATGTCTCAGAGTTTCCAAAGCTAAAGTTTTCCCCCTTTCTGGTAGTCCTCCAGGCTCTAGATTTAATTTTTCTGCAATGAACACCCTAAAAAATGAATCAATAGATGGTCATTTGTCTTGCAATTTAGATTTTTTTTTCATTTTAATGTCTTAAGCCCTGAAGGGCAATAGCAGAATATGAAAATTGTGAATTATGAATAATCTTCCTTATTGTTCTGACTTCTCTGTCCCTTTACCATTTAGCCCAGCTCACCTAATGGAAATTGAGTGTTCAGCCATGAGCCAGGGCACTATACTAGATCCCATGCTTTTATATATTTTTTTACATTAAGGAAAAACAAGACATCTGCATATCTATAATTAGCTAATAGATTCAGCATTGGCTCCTGTAAACAAGATGCAGGTGTGTGTACTGCAGAAGCATTTCATATGTAGTATTGGCTTTTCCTTGTGGGAAAAATCACTCTCCCTTCTTGAAATGAAGAGATGAACCTATAAGAAAAACATTTTTATTATGCGCATAATGTTTGCTGGGCCAGTGTCACTGTGTTCACCATTTTATAATACTCTAAGCTTCTCAGATCTCTTCTTAGGCACCAGAATTCTTTCTTCTTAAGTACTAATTTACTTGGCATTAGACGTTTCTCCTGCAGGGTGGACTGTAAACATTGGTTTGATTTCAAAATTTCAAAGTTCATAGTCAAAACTGCATTGTCAGGAAATAATGTGGAGTACCTGCTATGAGCCAGGTACTCCCCTCGGTGCTGGGGATTCAGCATTGAAAAAAAATGAGGCAAGATCCCCGCCCTCCCAGCACTTACCTCGCTCTGGGTGGGTGTGGGCAGAAAACCAGTATGAATGTGGAATATATCAGGTAGTAAATGGGAGCAAAGGCAGGATCTAGAGAAAGGGAGGTGGAGTGAGAGTGGAGGTTATTTTCGATAGTAAATCAGGTTGGGTGGACACCTGAGTGATGGAAAGGAAGCCACTCAGAGGAGGCCAGGGCAGCACGTTGGCTACTCAGGATCTTCTAGAAGCCCAGGGGAACTGGAGCCAAAAGTGAGTAAAGAGAGAATGATGAGCAATGGAGACAGAGAAAAGACAAGGGCAGGTCACACAGGACCGAAGGCCAATGTTAATGACCTTCTGATGGTGATGGGGATCATTTGAGGATTTTGAACAGAAACCACCTGATCTGATTATGTATGCTTTAAGAAACAAAAACAAAAAAATTACTTTTGAAAAAATAGGTTTTTATTGACCTTCAGAGAGAAAGGAAGAGGGAGAGAGAAACATCAACATCGATTGGCTGCCTCCTGCACGCCCCCTACTGGGGATTGAGCCTGAAACTCAGGCATGTGCCCTGACTGGGAATCAAACCATGACCTCCTGGTTCATGGGTCAACGCTCAACCATTGAGCCATAGCAGACAGCAAAAAAGAATATTCTTACTACAGTGTATGCAGGATTTAAAAACAAAACAAAATTCTTCCCTGAATCCATGCTTCATTATTAGTCCTCTGCATTGACCAGCCTACTAAAAACAGAGTGTAACCGTTGCCTTTCTTCTAAGCTGAAAAAAAAACTTTATTCAATAACACAATAACTTATTTGAAAATTCTTAAAGAATTAAAAATGCAAACCAGGACATTTATGTATCAAGTATTTTTTAAAGGCATAATTAGAAAATCAATAAATAAGACAGAAATAAGGAAACTTTATTTTTTTTTTTGCCTGGATTTTATATGCTGAAGATATTTTAAAAGAGTTTATTAATAAACTGTGCTAGGAGCTAACATCTGACAGTGGAGTAAAATCAGAGCATTTGTGACTTATAATTGGGGCTCCAGTCCTCCAATCTGTTTCACTCCAGGACTGAGGAACTTTGAACAGAAGTTATTCATTTAAAGACATGATCTTCTCAGTCTCTGTGACTATTTTAATTATTGGAAGGTAGACTACCTAAAGAACAGGTCCTTTGAACCCACAAGGGATGGGTTATAAGGAAAAAAAAATCATACTACAAAATTTAAATTGGAGAAACAGAATGAATAATTGAAGGAACAGAATGAATCCTATTTTGGTGGAGGAAGGGGAGGGAGACATTTCTGAATTACTTTCTATTTAAAAGATGTTAACACTTACACACATATTTATTATGTATTAATATATTGTGACACTATAGTATATATATACAAACATTATAGACATGTGGCTCTGGCACCACCATCTTACTAAAGTTACTAGGACAGTTGTTATGCCATCAGAATCTCTGGGCTAACTATTTATCGTGATGATGAAGTCTAGAATCAAGCCCCCTTTTCCACTGAGATGACACGTGACCTAGGTGCGCTGCATTGCACTTGATGGGATTTCTTAGAACATAATTTTTATTATCTCAAAGGTCAGGGATGCACTCAACAAGTTTGTATTTTTATTATACCAAGTTCCAAATGTGTAAATGTTCTACCTGGGTTGATGGACAAAACGAAGAGTGAATAGTCTCATAGAATAACTCATATTTCAAGATGCTGTGCTGCAGACAAAGCCCTGGTAGCAGCTTGCTTTGTCTTCAAGATAAACATGCTAGAGAATAGGGTTGACATGTTCCAGTTTATGGATTCTCAAAAGAGCTGGTCCCAGGGGTTGAATTCACTGGCTGTCTGGGCGCTCTGGGAGCCTGAGTGGAGGAGCTCATGACTTGCCCTTTGCTCAGTCTCTGGATGCCCTGCAGAGGGGGCATCCAGATGGGGACAGAGTTAACTGGGAATCACAAGGTGGTTTTATCCAGTCACCTCACTGGGCCTCTGAGCACAGAGCTGTCAGAATAAGAAAATCAAAGTTAATTTAAACAGATGATTGAGAGATGTGGGAAACCCATGCATATTGAACTATTCATAAATTCCCAGATGGCAAGCAAATGGCTAAGAATGTTTCATTGCTAAGGTATACTTCTGCACAACCCACATGCCTTCTTTGGTACTCTCGCACATTAATTCTCATGCCACACTGCCACAACTTCTTCCCCTGTTATTCCTCTGCTCAGAAAGCATGGTTCTCCAGCCTAACACCCCAAGTAGTTTCTTATGTGCTGTTCAGTGCCAGCCCCAATGTGGTCTTTGCCTGGCATCCTAAAGCACCCCTTGCATCCTGCCTCTGCAGACCTCCAGATGGGCAGATACCCTTCTCCACAGGCCTCACGTTTTCTACTCCATAAATTGTCCAAGTCTGATAGTAATAATAATAATATTGTCTACCCCCACAGTCTTCAAGTCGCTTTAAGGGCCAAGAAGATATGGCACCGTCTAATGCAGATACGCACTCTTTCCCCTCAACCCTACTACATGTGTACCCCGCTTTAAAAATCATGGCCCTGCTATGCCCCAAACATTTTGGAATTTAATCATGTTCTCCATTATGTGGTTCAGTGGTCTTTAAACAAGTCTGGTAGGTCCATTCTTGTTCCCATATTCCTCAGGGTGAACCCAATGCCGACAGTGGCTAGAAGCCCCCAGATCTAGGCCGGCACCACCTCCCATTTGCTCTCATCTCTCCTTGCTTTTGCTCCAGCTACCCTGGCCTCCTGTCTCCTCCTTAGGACCCTCTACCACCCCTTTATATCATTTTGTCTCTATTCAGATGTCCTCTGAACATAGTGGCCTGGCCAACATCTCCCCTGTAACACCTTCCCTCATCCTCCTCCTTTTCTGCTCTATCTTTTTTATGGTTCTTCTTTTTTTTTCTTTTTATAACCCAATACTGTTTATTTGAAACAAAGGGAGAAGGAGTGCTGATTAGAGGTAATGGACTGCCTGTACAGGACTCTATTATGGTTCTGATCACAGGGGAGGATCTGGGTTTTGAGGAGCTTCAGCTTGTGCGATTTGGCAAATCCTCTTTAAGGAGCGGAATACCAAATTATAACTAAAAATTGCTAAGTCCTCTTCCGCATAAAGCTGCCTCTCTGTTTCACTATTCAAATGACTAATTAGCTTCTTTGCTGTTTTTTTTTTTTTTTTTTCACTTATTTTCTCCCTACTGCACAGGTACAGGGGCTTGGTGCATCTCACTCACCTCTGAGCCTAGTACCTGAGCAGACGAGGCCCTCCATAAACATTGGTCAAATAAGAGACTGTCCAATTCATACAAAAATGATAATATTTGTAGGCTCCATATATATTCATTCTGAGATGTGTTAATTTTCTAGTAGTTACCTGTCTACCTTACAGGGCTTGTGTTTTCAAAATGTATGTGTGCTCATCTAAAATTCTTATGAGATGTATATGAATTTAGCTTTGCCATCTACAAATACGTTAGATTCTATATTTTCCCAATGAAGAGGTACAAGATCAGCTTAGTAATTATTCATCTGAAGGTAGGCATCAGTACTCAAGGGAGATGACTGATTCATTATTTTAAAATTTAAGACCAGAATTTGAAGAGCATTTGTTTTTATTAGATCTTTAATCTTGATTTAAATTTTCTATATTAAACTATTCAGTCTCAGGCCGGCCTCATTTATGTATGGATGGGAGGGGATCAAAGAGAAAGATAGAAAAGGAAGTGAAAATCTGAACCCTTGTTAGATGAAGATGTATCCTAACTTCAGCATGTAAGTATGACTCCCGTGAGGATGTATTAAACTTATATTCAAACTTCTAAAATCAGTATAATCAGGATATTAAAAGCTGAAGCAATATATTATATCTGTATACAATTATTTTTAGAATTAAGTTGTTTCCATTCTTGTTTGTGCACAGGACTCTTGCTAGTCCTTGAAATCATATACTAGTAGATATTTACTTCCATTATTTTTGTCTTTAGTTGGCATATTTAGTTTTTAAATTCTTGGAATGTACATAATGCATAGTCAGCTTCCTTAAGCTGTAATTCAATCCTTCAACATTAGTTTGTAATTCTTTTTTTTTTTATCACATTAACTTTTAAATACACTAGGCTCTATTTCTTGCTATCCATTTTCTTCTATTGAGCCATCTGACCCCTGCGTCATTGTCACAATGCTTTAATTACTGAGGATTTATGTAATACTTACATATGAGATGCAGTAATTCTCTCCTTGTACTATTTTTCATCAAAAAACTATTCTTCATCAACAAAGTATTCTTTGTTTTTATTGCTTGCTTAAGATTCCACATGAAAGAATCTTTTTATCTTGTTTGAAATAAATCTCTTTTGAATTTTGATTAAAATTATGTTGAAACTGTGTACATTTTGGAGAATCCCTAACCTTTTCAATATTGACAATCATTAAGAAGGAGTTGTTTCATTGTATTTATCACTGGTTTTGTTTATATTGCTCGGTAAAAACTCTTAATTTTATTCAAGGAGATTCTGCATGTCTTGGGTGCAGAGTTTACTACGAGACTCAACCTCACTAGTAACAAGGGAAATGCAAATGAAAACTAAAAAGAGATACCATCTCTTATTCAATATAAAAGAAGTCAACCATTCCAAGCATGGTCAAGGAGACTCTTACTCTCTCCCAGTGGGGAATAAGTTAGTGCACGCTTTTGGGCCACATTGTGTAGTTGAATATAAACAAAATCTAGATACACCCCACCAATTCCAAGCGTCTATCCTAGAGAAACTCTTTCATGGTGCACACAAATGTACATGGCACCATTGCTTGTGTAAGCAGATCATTGGAAACAATGAAATATCTACCAACAGGAGACTGGTAGAATAAACTGTGATTGATCCTATAAAGGAATACTTCCCAGTAACAAAAGTCAGTGCCTAGATGCTGTGCCTGTTGACTTGGATAAATATCACCAATGTAATGCTGTGTGATAAAAGCAAGTGAGAAAAAATAGGTGCGGCATGATACCACCGACCTATATCTAAAAATGTAAACCAAGCTATGGATGGTTGGGAAGAAATACCTACAGCATGAGACACTGTGTTGTAGGGGTTCAGATCACAGACCTGGGCATGGGCTTGAGTCTTCACTCTGCTCCTGCTCCCATGTGACATTGCCAGTCATATCATTTCTGTGTCTCAGTTTCATCATCTGTAAAGTAAGGATATAACCTTTTTGTCACGCACTACTTACATTTGTTTCTAATGTGTGTGTGTAGCACTCTTTTTCATTATAACTTCTGGCATTGTTATCAAACTTAGTTCTTTCTATCCCAAGTAATATGGAAATATTCATTGATTCATTTTCCTAGAGTTTATTTTTGTTTTGGTTCACATTTTAATTTCTAATCCATATGAAATTTATTTTGTGTAAATGTAAAGACATCAAATGTTATTCTCCCCCCCCCCCCTCAAATGGTGCGCCTGTTTTCAAAAATTCTAGGTAATGAATCCCCACTGCTTCCCCACTATATCCTGAAGTCTGGATCTTTTCTGGGGTTTTTATTCTCTTCCATTGTTGTGTGTTGACTCTTCAGCCATTGGCATATTGTTCTGTTTGTTGGTGCTTTAGCGTATATTCAATATTCTGAGTTTCTCTGTTTTTTTTCTGTGATTTCCCCCCCTCCATGTTTATTGTCCTATATGAAATTTAGAGTCATTATGTTCAAAAACAACTTCAACGTATGTTGGGTTTTAAATTGGAACAGCTTCTATTGTTAAATTAATGAGAGGAAACAGATGTTTATAATACTGCATTTTCTCATACAGGAATATGGTATAATTCCACATTTATTCACATCTGCTTTTTTTGTACCTCAATAAGTTCATATAACTTTCTTCATACAAAAACTACTCAATTCTTATTATGTTTATTTTCTTAGTATTTTAGATACCATATTGCTATTTTAAATGAGATATTCTTCTATTAAAATTCTGAATATTTTAGTAAATAGCTAAACTATAAATTAATGCATATTCATAAGTAAGCTTTTTATTTTTTATATTTTTATTTTATATTTTATTGAATTCTCTTATTAATTCTGAAATATTTTTAGATTTTGATAAAATGTGGTTTTTTTTTTGTTTTGTTTTCCAGTAGATTTATCTCCCTACGTTGGTTTTCAGTCTTACTGTATTGACATATCCACAACAAAATTAAACAATTAGGATAATAACTGTCTTTATGTCATTCTAGATTTAAGTGAGGATAATTTCAGTGTTAAATTGCTTAGGTGCCATAGTAGTTATTGATTTCCTATGAGCCACGTTTAAGTACAAGTTCAAATAATCTACTCAGCTAGGACATAAGTACTCACAACCAGAAACAAAGGCAGTGACATGGAGTCCGGTCGAGCAATCTAACAAAGGCCCCAGTGGACAGACCCCTCCGTGGACAGCTGTCCATGGTCAGCTGTCCAGCCCACAGGAAAGAAGCCATAGGGATCAGACTCTTGAGAAGGGGGAGAGAGAAAATGTGTCCCCACTGGCATCCAGAGAATTCGTCAAATACACTGTCCACCTTTGTTGAGAGTGGGTATTTATTTTAGGCTGTAGTGCTAACTATATGTTATAGATGTAAATAACACAGGATAATGAGGTCTCGCACATATTTCAATGGAATGTCAAATAGAGTAAATTTATTACAGTCAAATAGAGTGTGTGTCTGCTTGACCAGACTGTGTGTGCAGACCCACAGGAGATAGGATAGTACTCAGAGAAGGAGAGAACTGAAAGGTGGGCCCTGAACCTTAGCGTGTGGTCTTGCCAGGAGAGATCCACCCACTCACACATGGCACTTGCTTCTAGGTAAGTCAAGGACAGCAGTTTGGGGCCCTTTCAGCTGAGTGGGACCTGGGAATGACTTAGGTACTTACTAATCCGATTTCATCCACACTTTGTAACTTGGAAAAAAACATGTGATTTTTCTATCACTCGGTACCTAACTTGGAAATAGAAAGCAAACTTTTGCCCTAACCGGTTTGGCTCAGTGGATAGAGCATCAGCCTGTGGACTGAAGGGTCCTGGGTTTGGTTCTGGTCAAGGGCACATGTCTGGGTTGAGGGCTCGATCCCCAATAGAGGGTATGTAGGAAGCAGCTGATCAATGATTCTCTCTCATCATTGATGTTTCTATCTCTCTCCCTCTCCCTTCCTCTCTGAAATCAATTTAAAAAAAAAAAAAAAGCAAACTTTTGAGTTCAGTTTGGAGCACAGTAAGGGAGACTTGTATTGGAGGCATTCTTTCTAATTCTCAGTACTTCGTGATTTTGTATTCTCTATGTACAAGGACTGCTCAAACGTATACCGGGTAATGGAAACTGCTAGACTTATTCGGAACATGTTGAGTGTGTCTGAAGGATGCCTTTAGAAAAGGAATGTGTGGAATCACTTGAAGTTCTTGTTAAAAAGGAAAGAAGAGAGGGGTCCCTTCCTGAGTGCTCTTAAAGGTAATAGATCTCATCTTTGGCATGCAGCAGTTCTGAGCACCCAGGAGTGTTTGTGGAACGTCAGCTGCCAGCCCCCAGAGGGACCCTCTGAGGCCCCTTTGACCTCCGTGCTGGCGTCATTGCTGGGCAGCAAGATTTTCAATAGACAGCCTGACTTCCTCTGTGCATCTGCTTAGACCTGTCCTGAGACAGGGGACTGTCTAGGAAGCTTCACTGCCTGTGATCCCAGCTAGCAAGAGGGGAATGAAAAGGACCACGCACTGTGGTGTATGGAATTTGTGTGCCATGTTTCCGGTTCTTTGTTCCTTTTAAAGTGTCTTGTAAAATGCATCGCTGGGTGCATTTTACATCCTGACCAACTTAAAGGGCTTTTCCCAACTCTTATCTTTATCTTTTAAGTGATGGGATTGTGAGGGTGATGAGAACTTGAAATTTTGAAATTCCGTAAAATAGGTCATTTCAGAGACTTTCATGGGAAATAGTTTTCTTTAACCAGAGTTATGGGCAAAAACTATTATTAATACATGTCTAGTACAATATCAGCTACCTCACTTAAATTGAGGGTAATAAAAAAAAGAACAAATGTTCAGATTCTTCCTTTCAGGTGTTCATTTTGTTCTAAGTCAATGCAGTTCCCTCTGTGATGGTCTTCAGTGACAGCGGGAGGCTTGGCTTGTTCAGGGGGCAGGAGCTGGGTTTGGAAGTCTGTACAGGGTGACAAAGGTTCTAGGAATGCTGGGTCTGCAGACTGGAAAAATAAGGGAAATCAAGTTACAATGCTAATGTATGTGCAGACATTTTTATCTTTCTATATGAGTTTCAGAAACCAAATAGCTTTCTGCTAGACACAGATAGAGATTAAACCAAAACACCTACACATCCTTCATCATTGCATATGAGTATTGTCTGGGAAGAACCACATGATTCTAGAACCTTCTGAGTCATTTAACTTGTTACTGGATATAGCTTTTGCTACTAGTTGCATTTTCTGTCTGTTTATTAGAAGCTAATTTGATACTAAAATCAAAATATGGTCCTTCTCCTTGCCTAATGATTCACTCTGTATTTAAAAAAAAATTTTTGCTTTTCTTCAAGAACTAGTATTATAAATACATACCGTATAGTATAATGTCATTAGTTATATACCAGCTTGAATTAATAATATATCAGATAAAATATATTTTACATACTAAATAAAATTTATAAAGTTATAACTTTGAAATATCTGCCTTCTACTGATTCTATCATACATTAGCATATTATTAAGTTAATTCACATATTGACCAGATAATAAGTCAATTCAGAATATCCTTTAACTAGTTGATGTAGTGGGTAGTTTCTTAACAAATACTACTCATTGAGTTCTTTGGTAAACAATTCACATGTGAAATTTAATTTGATCCTGAAAACAACCCTAGGAGACAGGTTCACATTTTGTTCATGTACAGACATATAAGTAACTTACCTCAGGGGATGCAGGTTTTAAGAGAAAGAGGAATGATTTAAACCCCGTTGCTCTAGCTTCAATGCCAGAATCCCCAAACACTGCACTATAGCCCCTCTCTAAAACATAATTTTAAAAGAAACATAATCCATCTTGGTTTACCTGATGAGTGGAGAAAATAGATTATTTTACACAACTATATATAGAGAGAGATTTTCTCTCAAAATTCTCAAAAATAATTTCTACCATAAAACTAAAAAAGGTTTTGGCCTTTATATATTGTACTTCTCTTTTATTCAGAGGCAACTATGCATACATATATCAATTCAAATTATATGGGAACATTGATTATTTAACTGGATTTACTATAAGGGCATGGGATGGAGGTAAAATATGTATTTCACAAATGATAACTTTGCAATTTCTACATTAAAGTGAGATTCAGTGACCTCTGGTTAAGCCCCTAGTTGTAGAGCCAGAAACTTTGTATCTTCCAATAACCTTTTAAACAGAGAAAATTACTTAATTTTTAAACATTAATCAGGCATATAAATATATATATACATATAATTTTTTAAACCAACACTGATGAAGAATAACAGTTAACTGGAATATACTTCTTTTTAGTTAGATTTCTATAAGCCATTTCTCAGACATTGTGACTTGATTGTTCATAAATATCTAGAGCAAGAGAAGTGCTATGTATTATTAGTGCTGCAGACTGTTTAAATCTATTCAGAGTCTCAGGTCCAGGCTAGTTTCTTTTAGCACTAAACCAGAAGCCTGAAGTTATATCCCTTTTGCTTAAGACCAAATGGATCCTGGAGAGGTATGGAAATATCTACCCAGGACCTTAACTCTTTGAAGTCCTTATCTCACCTATGATAGGTTAACAGAAGGCGACTCAGCCTCTTCTCTCTTCTCCCCTCAGTTCTACTCCCCGCCCCCCCCCCCCCGCCCCTTTCAGATGCAGAGTATATGAGCTACTTCTTATTGCTTGTTTATTGCTATGAACACCTACAGCCCAGGCCTTCAGGGTCTCACTATCCCTGAAGACAGGTGCCCCTCAAAGGGAATTCTATTTCTTGTTAAAGTAAGTTTTAACCCACTATACCTCATTATCATCATTATAATTTTATGAAGAATGTTATGAACTTACAAGCATGGTTGTAACTGGACATGTTCTTAATTATTCACTGAGGCTGATATCAATTTAATGAGAATATCTAATTCATTGGTAAGTATATATTATCCCCCATACATGCAGATAATGTTAAGAGTAACGAATTTCTTAAGTGGTAAGACCTCATTTTTTGCAATGGGTGATATTATATTACTTGCATTTTTCTTGTATTTAATTCCGTTGTCTACCTATTTTCTGACTTAAAAGGTTTACAAATATTCTGGCTTCTAATGAAGGGATAAGAAAAAAAAGCATTGCATCCTACTCCTGAATGATTTTTAGATACATTTAGTTCTAGAGTTTAAATTGTAAAAATACTTTAAAGCAATGGTTTGCATGGCAAAGGTGTGGAAGCCGATTTCATTCTCCCTCAACACAAACTGGGTGAGCTTCAGTGATTCTGTGCACACACATCCCAGCCTTTTCCCCAAGAGACTGGGGTTTAAGAACGTTCCCATCAGGTTTAAGAATGTCCTCTCTGTAAACACTGGAAAGGACAGGCAGTACAGCATAGTTTTGCTTTGTTTGATTGGTTAATCCATTTTTAAATTTTTTCCTGGGTATGGGATCCATCAGCCCCCATCGTTCTCTCTCTGTCCAGATCCCTGAAGTTCATAGCTAAGTAGAAAAATAAATGAATGCTATTGATATAGGAACAATTTACTAAAGTGGACCATTTATCAGAGAATCATATAGTAAATGAATTTGTCTACCCAGGTTATGTATGAAGAGCTCTTTCTTATCATTCCCTGAGCCTATAAGTTCAGGGAAGTAGCAGATATAAAATTTGTTCATTTCAAATCCAATTCAAGCTACACCTCCCTATGTGGACCTCAACATTGTTTTTATTCAATCATTTCTATTAATGTAAATAAACCTGAATCACACAGTCTTAAAAAAAGAAGAAAATGCAATGAGCTGTCACTGCAACCTACCAGAATGGCCAAAACCCCAAACACTGACAAAATCAATTGCTGGCGAGGATGTGGAGCAACAATAACTCTCATGCATTGCTTCTGGGAATGCAAAATGGTACAGCCACTTTGGAAAACAGTTTGACCAGTTTCTTACAAAACTATACATGCCCTTACTTGCACAATCCAGCAATTGTGCTCTTTGGTCTTTACCCAAAGTTGAAAACTTTGGTCTACACAAATACATGTAAAGGGATGTTTATAGCAGCTTTATTCATAACTAGGGGCCCAGTGCACGAATTTGTGCACCTTGAAAGGAACTGTGGGCCCTGAAGCTGCAGTAGGCACAAGGACAGGTCTTGGCCCATCCTCCGCGCCCTCACCTGGCCCCTCCCACCACAGTACACCACCTTAGTCTGGTGCCCCTGCTCACCTGCTCCACCACCCGCTGCAGCCAATGCCTGCCATGTTCCACACACACCCCTGGTGGTCAGCGCACATCATAGCAACTGGTTGCTCAGTTGTTCTGGTTGTTCTGCCATTTGGTCTATTTGCATATTAGCCTTTTATTATATAGGATTGCCCAAACTCGGAAGCAACCAAGATGATTTTTAATCAGTGAATGGATAAATAAACTGTGCTAGCCCTAGCCAGTTTGGCTTAGTGGATAGAGCATAGGCCTGTGGACCAAAGGGTCCCAGTTTCGATTCTGGTCAAGAGCACAGACCTCTGTTGCAAGCTCCTCTCCAGCCCTGGCCAGGGTGTATGTGGGAGGCAACAAGTCAATATGTGTCTCTCACATTAAGTTTATCTCTGTCTTTCCTTCTCTCTTCTACTCTCTAAAAATCAATGGAAAAGTATCCTTAAGTGAGGATTAAATTTTAAAAAAGATAAATAAGCTGTGCTACATCCAGATTGTGAATATAATTCACTACTATATAACTCAGTACTAAAAAGAAATGAGCTATCTATCAAAACATTAAATGCATACCGCTACGTGAAAGAAGCCAATCTGTAAAGGCTACATACTTTATGATACTTTATGAGTTCAATTATATGACATTCTGGAAAAGGCAAAACCATAGAGACAATAAAAAGATCAGTGTTTTCCAAAGGTTAGGGAGGAGGGTGGGAGGGGTGAACAGGCAGAGCACAGAGCATTTAGGGTTGTGAAATTATTCTGTATGATGCTATAATGATGGGTACATGAGATTAAACATTTGTCAAGACCCCTAGAATGTGCAACACCAAGAGTGAACCCTAATTTAGATTATGGACTTGGGTGATAATGATATGTTAGTGCAGGTTCTTCAGTTACAAATGTAGCGCTCTGGTGAGGGATATTGATAATGGGGAAGCCTGTGCATGCATGAGTACATGTTTAAGAACTGTACCTTTTGCTCAATTTCACTGTGAACATAAAACTGATCTAAAAAACTAGGTCTATTTAAAGATAGTAAAAAGGAGAGTCAGTTAGAAGTACACTAACAGGTGAAAAACAGCTGCACCATTTCTCCATTGATTGATAAATATTTATTAATTTACTATCACATGCATTTTATTTTGTTATGTTTTACATATATTAGATATATAGCATTTTATTGATTTATTTTACTAATATTAAACAGAATTATTTAAGATTTGATTGGAACGATTGTGCATGATGATACTTAGGGGAGTCAGGGAAGAGGGCAAACTGGCTAAAACAAGGGGAGTGATCAATGGAAAGGATAAATGGGATGGAGATTGCTGGGAGAGGGATTAAAGGTGCCATTTCAAAGAATAGAATTTTCCCTAATAATTTTTCAAAGAGAATCTGTACCTTATTAATGTTTAAAATAGATTTAGCGTCTTATAAGGGTTTAAGGTTGGATATAAGAAGAAATTAGAAGAATGGGTGTGAGGGAAAGTCAAAGGGAGGGAGGATCCAGGAGAAAAGCAGAGGGGAAATGCGGAGTGCAACATCGGACCCTTCCACAGCCACCCAGAATCCCTGTAAGTATAAAGACCCTGTGAGATAATTGCAAGTCTGCCTCATGGCTTCCCTCTGGTCCTGCTGGGAGAGGGGAGGTGGCAGGAGAAGGAGGAAGACCCTAGGACCCAACCATCACATTTCACATCCATGAATGTTTAAATATCAGCTCAGACTACTGTTTGACCTCAGAAAAACTAAAGTAGGATTACCACATTCTTAGATAAATTCAACCCCAAGAAAACAAAAGTTTTTAATATTGATGATCTGGTGACCACCACCCCCTCATAAAAACAGCAGAAAGAAAAGTTTATTGTCTTATTTTTGTTTCTCTAAATAGATTAAAATAGAATTTAAGATATTGCTATAAATTTGGATATATGGCATTAATTAGGGTCACACTGAATACATTGTGTTCTCATTATGCCGTTAAGAATTGATATTGCATTTGTTTTGAATTCATTTTCCCTTTAGTGCTTTGAAATAATATTTTAATAGCTTGATTCATTATGTTGTATTAATGAGGATATATTATCATAAGTTAAGAATATTAACTATAATAAATAATAAAGCTAATCTATAGATAAAATAGATTTACTATACCATCTCCTTTCAATATATAACAAATTGGTTAACTGTGAGAATGGTTTTATTACCTCTTTTTCATGGTTTCATCATTATTAAGATAGCTAAACCCAGAGAATGTTTAAGTAAAGCACACACATGCAAATACACACATAAAGAAAATGACATTTATAGTTTAACTTTTTTGTAAAAGTGGAATATTCCTCCTGACGTATTATAATAAAGTTGATGTTATTGCCCAGCTGTATGTCAAAAACACATGTATACAGTGGTAAAAACTTTCATCTCCCTTGGATGGGTACCAAACAGGTCCTTAGTAAAACTGTACATTGGAAAAAAGTTGTTTTCCGATCCTTTCTCTCTGTTTAAAATTAGCCCAGTAAGCCCTTTAGTCACCTTCCCTGGGTGCTGTCACCACTATAGACTGTGCAGGCACCTCAGGGAAATTAATTCCCTTAACAACCAGGTCCTCCCTCTTCCTTTCCTTGTTCTCTTCTTACAGGAAGTAAACACATTCATGTTTTCCATAGATGCAGAGTCTGTGAGTTCTAAGTATTACAACTTTTTTGTGTTTTTATTTTATTGATGGATGAAAATAATTCCTACAGGCATATTCTGAATCATCAGATGGCCCATCTTATATCATTTTATTTGTAAGCTGGTGTGGGAAGGTCTGCTGTAACCCCCAGAGATATTCTGACCTGGTCACAGAGGGTCTGGTCTTTTATATCCTTTGAAGAGGGATATTACTGGGTTTTGAAAAGCTGAGTGTTAGCTAATCTGAGAAACACGACTGTAACAAGTAATATACTCTCCCTCCTAATTCATTATTTATTGAAAATCTACTCTGTGCCTGGCCTTGTGCTTGGGATAGGGATGGAGTTTATCAGTGAATGAAACAGACTTGCCCTCCAAGAACATACTTCTAGCAGAAGACAGACAATAACAATAACCATAACAATGAAGTTAGAACATGACAAGTGCTATAAAGAATTCTATAACAGGTTAAATTAAAACAAGATGGTGGAGGGCATGGTTCAGATTGCAGTGTTAAATACTGTGGTTGGAGTAGCTTCATAGAGAAAGTGGGATTTGAGCATCTTTGAAAGAATTGGGGCATTGAGCCACGTGCCAGCCCATATGCGGGATGAATGGATTTTCTATAATAAGAAAAGTAAGTAAGGAAGGTGCCATATTATACTCTATCATGCCAAATTATAATTCTTCAATTCCTGAGGGATATTAAAATTAAATAAAGAAAACAATATTACTGAATGGATCATGTTATTTTTTTCATATAAATGCAGAAATAGTCAAGTATAGCTTTGTACAAAGTAGTCTGTATGTTAACTAGCCAGTTTTTTGCTTTAAATTTTTTAATTGGTCTAAAAAATTAAAGGGTAACACAATCTATAAACATACTGCAATGTATGTTTTTACTAAAAAATCAAAATTTTCTTTGGGTAAAAAGAACACCGAAATTGATTTTGTTGTTGCTATTAATCAAATACCTATGTTAAGCACTAGGTCTTAGTGTTCTGACTAGCTCTCATGGCGAGTGACTTTATTTTCCAGGTCTTCTCAGATGAACATCCTTGTATGAAATATTCTGGTTTCTCATTTAGTTTCTGGTTCCTTTGAAATATTGGGAGCATTTCCCTATTAAGCATAATTTTAACATTTTGTACATCAGTTCTGCAGCCCTTTAAGACAGTGGTTAAACGTGATCAGTCTTAGGAGTGAGAAGCATTCTCTTGGTCCTCCATCTGCCTCATGCCATGAGTACTTAGTATGTGGGCATATTTTTGCAGAGAGATGGGTCTGAAATCCATTAGAAAGTTAAAATATCCTTTCCAAAATCCCATAGCTTGAAAGGAAATGCATTTGAATGTTTATCGGTAGGATATTAAAGCAAGTAAATGCAATAAAATCTAATGAGAGCACACATTTGCTTTCTTTTTTGTTTCTGTGCCTTAATTCAGTTCAGTGCAATTAATTGTAGCAGCCACTTCATATGAGAAAACCGTCTTGATTTAAGAACTGAAAGCTTCCTCTCTAAGGCACACGGCACTGTGTTCTTTGCTCTTTCAGATACGGAGACAAGGAGGCATCCAGCTCCTGGTGGACCTGTTGGATCATCGGATGACAGAGGTCCACCGTAGTGCCTGCGGAGCCTTGAGAAACTTGGTGTATGGGAAGGCCAACGATGACAACAAGATTGCTCTGAAAAACTGTGGTGGCATCCCAGCGCTGGTGAGGTTACTCCGAAAGACCACCGACCTGGAGATCCGGGAGCTGGTCACAGGTTAGAATCCTTATTAATAGCATGACTGTCTCTCAAGATCAATCTCCATTCTCCAGCATAATAGGAAATGTGGAGAGTCCAGACCTCTCCGAGGGCTAACAGCCCTAGGCAGTTCAAGTAGGTGTTGGCAAATGACGAAACAAGTGACTAAGAGCGTATTCAATGTAACACACGGAGATTGATCAAGTTCAATAATTATAACCCCATAAACATAACCCTCACTAAAATTCTGTGACCATATTTCAGTCTTTGTCATTTGACTGAGTACCCACAGGTCATCACTAGAATGGCATTAATAATGATTAAAGGGACCATTGCATTCCTCACTCAAGCTCCAAGGGCCCTTCCTTTATCCCTATAACTTGTTTCCTAAGCCCATTTCTTCTATGAATTACTTCTACCTCTGATTTTGTAAATAAATGTTCTCTTATAGTTTGAAAAAAATAATGATGATTAAAGAGCCTGGTACCTGAGTTATTGCTAAGAACGTATATATTCTGGTTTATACTGTGGTTAACAACAGAGAACTTCTCGTATTTAACAGTTCATTTCAGTTATAAAATATTAATGCCTACAAAGTACCAAGGTTATATGGGTATTCAATACTAAGGAACTTTTCAATTGTGAACATGAGAGAAAGCCTTTCCATAAACATAGAACGTTTGAGTTTTGTAAAATAAAGAAAATTATCAAAACCACCTCTTAGAGCCATCAAGATTAATGAATGAGCCAAAACCGGTTTGGCTCAGTGGATAGAGCATCGGTCTGCGGACTGAAAGGTCCCAGGTTCGATTCCGGTCAAGGGCATGTACATTGGTTGTGGGCACATCCCCGGTAGGGGATGTGCAGGAGGCAGCTGGTCGATGTTTCTCTCTCATCGATGTTTCTAGCTCTCTATCCCTCTCCCTTCCTCTGTAAAAAATCAATAAAATATATATTAAAAAAAAGATTAATGAATGAGAACATGTAAAGCATTTTGCACATACCTTTCTTGGGATACATATGGACACAGTAAACATCAGCCATTCGCTGTCATCCCTCACTTTTAAAGTGTGCACTTTTACTTGTTGGAGTGCTAACAACATCGGGGTCCTCAACATGGGATTTCAGATTGCTCTTCTTGATTATACACATGGCTGTTCTGGGTGATATTTGGTTTGGGGTTCACCAAACTTTCCCATTCAAGCAAGTATTTTGCCAGTCGTTTGCAAGGTTGGCTCTCAAAAGTGGATGTTTTCATTATCCAGGATTCCACTGACCTCTGACTTGGCTCTAAAATTTTCTTGTAGTTATGCTGATGAAGTCTGTGTGAAGTTGTCTATTTAAGGAAGTACATTACTCAAGCCGGAGTTATAAATATTTGTTCAATCTTGGTTCAAGACTCCCAGCGTCAGCATCTTTTCTTAAATTTACACTCTTAAAGATTATTGTCATGTCTCTTTGTCATGATGGATCCTATTGAAAAACAACTTTGGTCAAGCTACCACTCTAGAAATGGAAATCAGAAATGAGCATCTATAAGAACATTCCATTGTGAGACAAATCACTTTATTTAACAAAATCATGACAAAGCCTTCAAAATATCCGCACTGGCAGAAATCTGAGGGCTCCTGGAAACTCACAGGGCTCTGCTGACTTCTGCTTAGACACAGCATCAGTGATGCACATCTAGCCAAAGCTGACTCCACTGCCTGATGCAAAAGGTAAAATGAGGCAAATGAATGCACCTCAAAGGGCCTTAGAGAGTCATGTTCATCTTCTGCACCAGCCCGTGGTCATCTGCCAAAGTGAGTTATGAGAGCCTGAAATCAGTGGGCTCCCACAGAGCTGGGGGAATCCGGTGTTTTAGTACAGCCAAACCTATTTAACCTCAAGGTCATCCTTAGTTGTCTTTTCTCAAATGCTTTTGCATTTCTACAGCGTCAGGTGTGTGCTAAGCTTTAGCCTTCTGCTTGTGCAGGGTTGGCCTTAGTTGACCATACCCACAGGCATGCTGATAACTAACACCAGTGCCCACTGTGATGGGTGGGCCCCTGTTCTGAATTGTCAAACCGTATGTTCTTGGCAGCTAAATATTGAAAGGAAGTACCTGACAAACATGTTCACATTTTGGAAACTTAACTAGATGAGCAGCAAGGGAGTCGATGGCTCTGGAGGGTAGAGCAGAGAGTAAGAGTGAAGAGGCTTTCTTCATTTCTGTTGTCACAAACTTCCCCCCCTCCCCAAATCTTTTTGGGAATTAGGTTATATATGTATATAAAATTTTTAAAAAGCAATGATTTAAAAGTAACAAATATTACTTTCTTTGTAATTCTCCAGTGGAACTAATACAGAGTTCAGCAAGGAGTAAGCACTGAGGACATTCCAGGAGCCCCATTAGGACACACTGCGTATAAGCAAGTGCATGAAAACAAATGTGCTGAAAACATTATAGGGGGAAAATGAGCTTTGAATCCCTTTCTGGATATTTACAAACTAGGGTATTTTGTAAACAAATATTCAAAAGAACAATTTTAGTGTTGTTTTTTTTTAATCAAGCATGTTTATAACCCAGATTTTAGATTAGATCTAGGTTCTATATACAGAGGAATCTAGAGTACCAAATTATAAGCAATAAAAGACTAAAAGAAAGGAATGATCTTGCATAGCTTTAAATTATTTACTGAGTATTCTTTGGCAAACTGTTTGAACAACAATAAAATATTAAAATTGAAGTATTTACATACATTTACATTCAACGCAAACATGCATGCTTTAAAAAACAGCTGCCTGTTTGCACTGCCGTATCTGTTCACAGTAGAATAGATAGTGCCCGTTAGGCCTTGCAATAAATAACTTTCTTCCTATGCCATAATTGCTGTGAGATGATGATCAGAATTTTATTAAAATCCAGTTGAAGCCATTATATGCTAGCCATTACTTCAAATGCGCCAAAGCAAATAAACTTTGATTAGAAATGCTGCATGTCCTTTGGGCTTGACTAATATAATTTTTCTCTCTGTAAATATGGAAATAATCAACCTAAATTTTGAAATGCCCAACTAAAGATTTCAGAGTGCTATACAAATCATAATAAAACAGGTTTTATTGAACCATAAAACTTAATAAATAAGTTTTATTTTAGTTGAAAGCAAGAGTCCTTATGATTTCTACTTCTTCAAGAGTGGAGTGTATTCTTTGATCTTATGCTTTGCAGACCCAAATAGTTTTTCTTTAATTAAAGAGACAGAGCTCACTTTACCTACTTCACTTAGTAGTTTTAGTTCAGTTGCTTAGTCTCCAAAGGGTTCTGCTATAAGTTGAACTATGTTCCCCAAAAATTCATAGGTTGAAGTGCTAAACCATAGTCCCTCAAGTAGTTATGTTAGCATACTAGAGGAGAGTGAACCCTTAATCAGATAAGGCTGGTGTCCTTATGAAAAGGGGAAATTTTAACACAGAGACGTACAGGGATAATGCCATGTGAAGATGAAGGCAGAGATCAAGGTGATGCTTCTACACAGCAAGGAACACCAAATATTGCCCGAAACTCATCAGAAACTCAGAGAGATGCATAGAACCAATTCTCCTCACAGCCCTCAAAAGACACCAACCCTGGTGACATCCTGATTTTGGACTTGTAGCCTCCAGAACTGTGAGACAATCAAGTTCTTGTTTAAGTCATTCGGTCACGGTACTTTGTTATGACAGCTCTAGGCAACTAATACAGACCTAAATCCAGACTGCTCATGCTCCTTTTCCAGAAGTGAGCAAACACATTTACTGGTCATGCAAATAAATGTAAAACCATGACTGTTTAAAATAAATGGGTCCCTATTGGCCTGATTTGGTAATTCATCTTCTTAAAGCAACTACTTATGAAGGATTGGAAGCAGCAAAGGTGATCATTAGAAGCATTACCTTCTTTTACTTTTTTCAATCAAAGTAATAGATATATTTGGTCCAAAAATAAAAGAGTATGAGAATGCTTATAATGAAAACAGCAGTCCCCTGCCTCATGTGTCCTCCCAGGTCCCTCAGAGGCATTTGGCCTTAGCTTTTGCTTTGTTTTCCTTTGTGGGTGTTTTTTTTTTTGTTTTGTGTTTGTTTTTTTCATTTTCTCATGGTTATTTCATGTATTTAAATAATATGTGTATTTTACTCTAAATCAATTATCATGGGCTTTTCATATTGATTTTCAATTATGATAGAGGAGAATTTTTTTCATTTTCATCATTTATGTCTTCTTCTTACCAAAATGGTAGGATCATTATTTTTGGTCCTTTTGCAAATTTAATCAGTAACCTTAAAGATAAGTCTCCAGTTTTTTCATCTAACTCAGACTTTTTCTCTTATCACTCATTTTGTAAGTTAAGGGTGTTAGTTCTCCTATGTTTTCAGCTTTCATATTCACAACCTCTGGCATCAAACTTGACTTCTATGTTGTCAGGGTTGACTGCATTTGCCATCTCTTCTGTGACCATAGTCAATCTTCCAAGATTTTCTGTAGCTTGATTCAAGGACTTGAAAGCCAGAGACCAGCCTTTGCATTATGGTAGAAGAGCAGATCCATGTGGGGCCTAACAGTCACATTTTCTCCCACCACCATGGATCCAGTGTGATGCTTGTCAAAGGAATACATTTCTAGCATCATGTCTGAATGGATCCTCCATCAACCTAATGCCCATCAACTCAACTTTGTCCATGATTTCAATCATCATCAATTCCAAAGATTCTCACTACCAGAATCCTCTGTTTGGGGCAGATTTGAATGATTGCTCTCTAGACTTGCTGCATAGTTCTCCTGGTTTGGAACTTCTGTCTCTTAGATTCCATACCTTCCTCTTTCTTGGTTTACTCTCTTATAAGTTTCTTTAAAAAGGTGCTTAGAAGATGAAATTGTGAAAATGTCCTTATTGCATCTTCATACATGACTGATATTGGATATGGATGGATAGACATTTATTTTTCTAGTGAATATTTTCTATAATTTAATTTTAATCTTGATACTATAAAAAGCCTGTGGTAATATATCTAAGTTTGTGCCTTTTAAAAAAGTCATTGGTATCCGGTACTAAGAGTTATAGCCTTCAGTGTCAGAAAATTGTCTTGTTATTTTGTTCAAAATTTGTCCACTTTTTGTGTTCTCTCTGGAATTATTGTTTGTTAGATTTTGAACCTCATGGATTTTTCCTCTATTAAATTTTCTTATGTAATTTGGATCCCTCTGCCTTTTTATCATACATTCTGAGAGATTTTTCAAGTATCCAACATTCTCCTCAATTTATCTATGAGGGACTTTGGGAAGGCAGGGATCTAGGGAGATATCATCATTATTTCTGTACTTCTAAAATGCTGTGCTATTTTTAATAACCTCTATTCTTATTTTATGAATATAAACTATTCTTGAATTTCTCTAAGGATGTTATTTAGAACTGAGGTTTATTTTTCTCTTTATCATGATTCATCTCACTTTTCTCTGGTGTCATTTTTTTTCTATTTGTCTTTATAGAAGTCTTCCTCATTTTTGCAGGTTTCCTTTAAAGCTGTAGAGACCCTCAGTTTTCTCCTCATTTTTAAGACAAGAGAAATAGAGGGTTTGAGCTTTGTGCACATTGGTGAAGCTTGTTAACTCTGAGCTCAACTCCAGGTGAGCAGGTTGGTGTGAGCTTGTGTGCTGGGGAGCCCTTGAAGTATCTGAATGAGGAAGACTTTTCTCTAATGCTCAGATATCCGCAATAGCTTTGTACTTCTCTCCCAATGCATTCAACCTCTTTGGAAATATTCTTCTGAGTTGTTTATTTGTGTGGCCTGGAGGGAAGAGTCAGTAACTTACTGGCAGCTCGGTGTTCTTGCCACCTAGGTAGGAGTGGAGAATGAGAAGGTGGGCCATTGTTTGCTTCAATCAGTTACCCTTCCATAGCCTCCCTTCTCATTTGTACATACTCATGCCTGTCTTCTCTGAGCATGAGTCTTTCCTGTCCACCAGGACAGCCAGCCATCATTGGGTCATCAGGACAGAGGCCCCTTTCTGCATATCCTGGACCGTATTGGCCTCCCCTCAGTTTTACCTGCCAACTCACCTCCCTGTTTTTGTATCGTGCAGAAATGTGATGAAATTTCTCATCTGCTGAATTATTCCTTCCATTGTCTTCTTTATTCCATTATGTCCCTAATAAAGAATATATTCCCTGCATGAGTTCTGAACAGTTTGATAAGACAAAGTGTAAATATTACTACATACTACCTCTGTTGCTGATAGAAACCACGTTGGAGGCAGTGCTTTAGGTCTGTTAGCCAAGTATAGGCTTACTATTTCAAACAGAGTCCTGGGTGTAATGTTAATTAAATGCCTTTCATGGAAGAAGACATTGGAACAGAGAAGCATTTTCCCCACTAACATCTTCCAGTCTGTTTTTTCCCCTCTTATCCTATTTGCTATGATCGCCCAGAGGCCTGGCTCACATCTCCAAAGCAAGAGCTAAGCATTTTGTCAAGATAGCCTTTCCTTCATCTTCCTGGGGCCTTTTGGTGATCCTGGTGGGCATGTTATTTATTATACTAAGATGTGCTAAAGTGGGTCAAAATAGCCAAGTCCAGGATCAATGTTCTCCCAAGATTTAAAATTTAAAACTCAAATATATCTCTTATCCCAAGCATATCAGAGGTTCTGAAATAAGTGTAAACAGCATCATAAAGATACAAATGACTAGGGACAACCAGTAATGAAACACCAGCAATGTAGAGATGCTCTGAATTTTAATGTAAACCCCACCAAATGCCAAATTTCCAAGGAGGAATTAAAAATCAAAGTCCAAATCCACTTTTATGTTGAAACCCAAAGACATTAAAGTTCAAAGGAATTAAAGTCTAAAAATCAATATCTCTTCGCCATTGTGTTTAAGTTCAAAGTCCACAATTTTTAAGTTAAAGTGGAAAAATCATTTTCCCAACTATTTTATTCTGCACAGTCTTTACCAGAAGGATTCTCTGCGCCTCTTTGAGGTCTGATTTCTTTCGAAAGTGGGGCTGCCTCACACTGGAGTTGGTGCCATACCTTCAGGACCTCAAAAGCTGCATTATTTCAGTGTCAACTCCCACTTAACTCACTGTCCAAGGGTGTTCATGAACCCTGGTCCATGACCATCACCTTCAGAAAAGAAGCCATCCCAAACCCTAAGAGCAGTTACCCTAGACACATATATACCCAGAAACCAGTTCTAGCTGAGGCCATAGCAGCCACTCAGCTACGTCTGCATTGGTTACCTATTGCTGCTACAACAAATTGCCACACACTTAGCAGCTTAAAAAATGCAAATTCATTTTTTCCCAGTTTGGGAGTTTAGAAGTCCAACACAAGTCTCACTGGCTAAAATCAAAATTCCAACAGAGCTGTGTTTCTTTTTGGGGGACAGTTCTTACCTTTTTCAGCTTCTGGAGGCTGCCCATGTTTCTTGACTAGTGACCCATTTCCACTGTCTTCCAAGCCAGCAACCTTGCATCTCTGATAAATCTTCCATGGTCACATTTCCCTTGGACTGCTGCAAGGAAGGGTTCTCTACTTTTAAGGAGCCATGGGATTAGATCGGGCCCACCTGGAAAATCTGGAATAATCTCCAGGATAATCTCTCCATCTCCCCATCATTAAATTACATCCTCACAGTCCCTTTTGCTCTATAAGGTAACATATTGACAGGTTCTGGAGATTGGGATGGGGACACATTTGGAGGCCCATTATTCTGTCATCCACAGTATCAGAGGGAAGATGAGTAAATGGAGATCTCCTTGGATTTAGTCACTCAGGTGAGGCCAGTCTGATGGTGCCTGGCTTCCAGAGTCCACAATCTGTGAACTTAACTGAACCAGGAGAAAGAGTCCCAGCAAATGGTTATGTGTTTTGCATTTACCAGGTACAGAGAAAATGAGTCCATCCATGCATATTTTCTATTCTTTAGGAAAACGGAATTATAAACATGGTTGTCATCTTGCAACATTTAGAAACTGGCACCCTCTTTGCTGCAAGGAGTGTGTGACACGACGTCCACTATTGCTTGTTAACAGGCATCCCTCCATCCTGTGTTACAACAGCTATTTCTCTGCTTTGTACTGTGAAGTCATGAGATCACCTCTTTCTACAAAGGCTGCAGAATCACCTCATCAGTCCCAAACTGAGGCTGCTCTTGGTGTTACAGAAACCTGTGCTTATTCGTGCTCAGGCTCTGAAGTCCTCATCTTCCAGTCTCCCCTTTTCACTGCTGTGATGGGATGTGTTTCTATGGCTCATTTCCCTCTCTTAGTCCCCTGTAATTTTCCAGAAGGCTCAGTTGACTTTCTACCTGTGGAGCCCTCTTCTTCATGTAGACACTCTGCTTTTGAATGTATGTAGGGATAGCAGTTTGCTGGAATAGAGTCCTGTCTGCACTTCACTTCCCCTTTGCTCTCCTACCTGGAAACATTGCTCTAGTGGCATCATGCATTTCTAACACCCCTCAGGATTCCAGGTCAGGAGTTGGCAAATTTTTCTGTTGAGTCAGATGGTAACTATTTTAGCTTGCTGGCCACAGGGTCTCTGTTACAACTCAGTTCTACCGATACTGGGTGAAAACAGCAGTAGATAATATGTAGACAAATGGGCATGACTATGTTTCAATAAAACTTTTTGTATAAAAGCAATTGGCTGGCACCCAGGCCATAGTTTATAGAACCCTCTATTGCACCGTCTCTTCCATAGCCTAGTTCTGAACAAAATGAAGGTGGAAGCCACATTATTAACCCATTCCAGTAATTACTAGTACTGTAATAGGCCAGTTTCTAGGCCCACTTGCCAAGAATTAGGCAGAGGTATTCACCAATGCACAGGCGGCATTTGGGTCAGGGCAACCCCCAGGACACTCCCATGGAGATCAGGAGAACCGGTGTTCCTGGGGGCCACTCATTCCCACAAGGAGCAAAGACAGAGTTGAGCCAAGTCATGCATGCCCACAAATGACTTGGGTAAGTCCCTCTATCTCCCAGGGGAAGAATGAGGGAAGGGGTAGGAGAGGCCTGTGTTACATTAATTATGCTTCATTCACAGGAGGAAACAGCAAGCCTGGGGAGGAATCATTCCCCAGCAGCCAAGTGCTGTTAATTCTAATGGATCCCTGGAGGGGGGAAAGGAAAATTGTTTGTGTTTGGTCTGTTTCTTGGCCCCTGTTCATCTTATAACCAGCTATGCATTTCAGATATTCTTTTTAGAGATGTCTGTGTTGGGGTTATCTTTTTATAGAAGATAGCCCAGTTATGCCAAATGCAGAGGGCAAAAACCAACAATCCTCAGCAGTAGATCTGATTCCTAATTTTCTCTCCAACCAGGCCAAGTCTAATCAAATTAAGAAATTCAAATCATTAACTTCCTGTCCACCCCCACTCTTTTTAAAAATATATTTTATTGATTTTTTACAGAGAGGAAAGGAGAGGGATAGAGAGTTAGAAACATCGATGAGAGAGAAACATCGATCAGCTGCCTCCTGAACACTCCCTACTGGGTATGTGCCCGCAACCAAGGTACATGCCCTTGACCGGAATCAAACCTGGGACCCTTGAGCCCGCAGGCCAACGCTCTATCCACTGAGCCAAACTGGTTAGGGCCCCACTCTTTTTTTTTAAAATACATTTATTTCTTTATTTCAGAGAGGAAGGGAGAGGGAGAGAGAAATAGAAACATCAATGATGAGAAAGAATCATTGATCAGCTGCCTTCTGCACGCCCCCTACTGGGGATCGAACCCACAACCCGGGCATGTGCCCCTGGCCAGAATCAAACCTGGGACCCTTCAGTCTGCAGGCCAACACTCTATCCACTGAGCCAAACGTGCTAGGGCCACCCCCACTCTTAATCCTAGAGATTGAAACAGCTCTGTAGGCTGTGTGTCTAACCCATTCATTCATTAAACAAATGTTAGTTGAGTGTCTACTATGTGGCAGTGAGTTTGAGGTGCTTAGAATATAGGAGTTGAATACCCAGGTACCGTCTAGCTGTAGACCACTCCTAGAAACCCCTTCCTAATTGCCAGTGTGGTGGTGCCTCTGCTCCAATGAGCCAGATGGAGAAAGTGAGAAAGAAAGGGCACAGTTGGGAGGGGTCTTGGATTTCAATTAACTTATATAAAAAGAAGGGAACTATATGAAGACATGAAGTGTAATTTCAATATCCATTAGCAGAACCATTGTGGAATGTTTCATGTTTAAAACTCAGAGACCTGCCTTCCTGGAGGTTGTGTGTGGTGAACAAGATTGACAATAAATCTATAATTTCAGGCAATGGCAAGTGCTATGACGACAAATGAAGCAGGCTAAGGAGATTAGAAAGTGATGGGATTGAAGTTCAATTTAAAAGAAATGAAAAGACCTAAATAATAGTGTGTTAACTTAGAGGTGAGTTTCTTTCTTTCTCCCGTAAATAAAGTATGGAGGTCAGTGTTCTAGGGTGATAATGTCTGTCTGTCCCATCATCAGAAACCCAGCCTCCTTCCAGTCACGGATCACACTTCCCTAGGGTGTGGCTCTCTTATTAATGATCAAGATTGTGGCACCTGTGTTCCAATGAGCAAGACATTTTTATATAAAACATTTTTAAGGGAGTTGTATTTTACACTAGTTTATACTAGTATTCTGGTAAGACACTTGTTGACTTGTGTACATCAATCTTGTAAGCCTTCTTGACTACAACTGCCAGAGAGTAGGGCACCAGTGGATGTTTCTAGAATTGATATGTCACATTATTTCCTGTCTTTTATATTCTTACTAGAGGCCCGGTGCACAAAATTCATACACAGGGAAAGGGGTGTGTGTCCCTCAGCCCAGTCTGCACCCTCTCCAATCTGGGACCCCTCGAGGGATGTCCGACTGCCGTTTGGGGATCAGGCCTAAATGGGCAGTCGGACATCCCTCTCACAATCCAGGACTGCTAGCTCCCAACTGCTCACCTGTCTGCCTGCCTGATTGTCCCTAACCGCTTCTGCCTGCCAGCCTGATCACCCCCTAACCACTTCCCTGACAGCCTGATTGATGCCTAACTGCCCTCCCCTGCAGGCCCAGTCACCCCTAACTGCCCTCCCCTGCAGGCCTGGGTCCCCCCCAACTGCCCTTCCCTGCAGGCCCAGTCACCCCCAACTTCCCTCCCCTGCAGGCCTGGTCACCCCTAACTGCCCTCCCCTTCAGGCTTGATCACCCCAACTGCCCTCCCTTGCAGGCCTGGTCCTTCCCAACTGCCCTCCCCTGCTGGCCATGTTGTGGTGGCCATCTTGTGTCCACATGGGGGTGGCCATCTTTGATCACATGGGGGCAGCCATCTGTGTTGGAGTGATGGTCAATTTGCATATTACTCTTTTATTAGATAGGACTAGAGGCCCGGGGTGGAATCCCTCAGCCTGGCCTGTGCCCTCTCGCAATCTGGGACCACTCGGGGGATGTTGGACTGCCAGTTTTAGCCCCTGCCACTACTCGGTAGTGCTGCTGCGGAGGTGCCAGTTGTAAACCTGGTATCTGGTGCCCATTGGTCAGCTGAACAGTGTTCCTGCTGTGGGAGTGCACTGACCACCAGGGGGCAGTTCCTGCATTGAGTGTTTGCCCCCTGGTGGTAAGTGCACATCATAGCAACTGGTTGACTGGTTGTTAGGTCCTTTGGTTGTTCTGTGGCTTAGGCTTTTATATATATATATATAGATTGTTCCCCAATGTGCCTAACCTGAGAATCAAAATGTTCTCTGCATTCTTATGTCCCAAGAAGGGATAAACAAACATTCATGAACACCCACCTTTTATCAGCCATTGTGCTGGGTGCCCTGAATGCAGATTTAAAGGAAAGTGCTCAGTGTTTCAGCTGTTGTTTGGTACATCCCCTAAACCAGTTTCCTTAGCTTGTCTGCCTTACACATGATTTTCCAATTTCCCCTAATCAAATCCCAGAGTTCTGGGCCTTGAATCTCGATGCCTGGGAATCTACATTTTATCAAGGCCCTCTTTCAGTTCTCATGACCATGCTTGTTTGAAGAACATCACTTTTGATTTTCTCCAGGACAACAGTAACCAGGGTAGGCACCTGAGTGGTGAGGGGTTAGGAGGCATGGATGTGTTTTGAGAGATGCCTAAAGAATTTGTTGCTGATAGTAGCTAAATTATCTTTTAAATATGGCTCATTTGTCATATTTACATCTTAGAATGAATTTAAGGTTACCTCTTTTTCAAATGTGCTTGTTTAAATGAGAGCTAAAAAGTGGAGTGACTTCTAACAAATGTGGCAGAAGTTGCCTACAACAATCCCCCTAACTGACAGCCAGCAGTAAGCAACTGTTATTGATGGTACAGTTCACTGGGGTGGGGCTTTCAACTATCATAGTCCTCAACTTCCCTACAGTCCTCTTGGGGTTTCATCAGAACCTCAGTACACCCATCCCAGCATATTAAATGTGGTGTCATCAGATTGTTTGAGGCCAACTTCATTTTTTTTTTTTTTTACATTTTTTTTTTTTATTTTTTTTAAATTACTTTATTGATTAAGGTATCACATATTTGTCCTCAACCCCCTCCCCCCGTTCCCTTCCCAATCCCCCCCACACGCAAGCCCCCCTCCCCCTGTTGTCTGTGATCATTGGTTAGGCTCATATGCAAGCACACAGGCCAACTTCATTTTTACTCTCCATGATCACTGGTGCTGGTGATGTGAAGTGTACCTGTGCTTACCTACAATTAAGTTCAGAGTGTGCCAAGATGCTGTAAAGGATCAAAGAAAAGTATTGCCAAGGGCATTTTGTTCTGTTTTGTTATTTGCCTGATGGAGATGCACAGCACATTTTACTCGTTAGATCTGACAATGCATAACCAATTTGTAGTTCTACTTTGTGACTCACTAGTTACAAGTTAATTAAAAACACTTTTCCCTAATTATGTTTGAGAGTTTGTTCTATTTGCTCTACAATTATCACAAAAATTACATTAACTAGTGTTAACGAACACAAACTTGGAAATCCCCACTGGATCCTGGAGGAGAGAGGAGAATTAAAGAATGTCTGCATCTCCTGCCCAACACCTGGTTTCCTATCCAACAGATGTTCTTATGTGTTGTTCCTGATGAAATGTTCAAAATAAACTTCCTTCCTTAGAGGGTGAAACTCAACCTGGTGGGGAGAAACCAACTTTGTTGTCTTCACTCAGTGACTCTTCCAATGGGCTGTCCATCATGAATGATGGTATATTTGCCATCACAGCAGCTGTATGCCATTAGCTAAGTGTCCTCCCAAAGGAATTCACAGAGGAAGAATCTCCCTGAAATGATTTCTTGACACAGGGACCTGTAGCATGAAGACCTCTAGGTCCAGAAAATAAGGACATAGTCCTTAGCAGTTGGCTTTTCTGTCCATCTTCTTTCTTTCCTATGTTCTCCACTCTGTATCTGAGCAACACTATGTGAAAGGCAGAGTGGACGATCTGAATATATAAATGATGTGAACCTGCACTCTGTCCCCAAGGAGTTGTCAGTCAAGTGGGAGAGAGGACACACATGGATAACTGTTCTACAAAGCAAACACTGAGAAAGGACCAGGAGACCATGGAAGAAAAAGGAGAATTCTCAATGGAGATCAAGAAAGACTGAATGAAGAAAGTCATGTGTGTGATGGGTTTTAAAGATGAACGTGAGTCTGGCTTTCAGGTAATGAAAGAAGAGAATAAAACATGAGTGAAGAAAGTAGTGGGGGTAAAGTCCCCATACATCCTCATAGAATTCCTGTTCCTTTCATTGAAATGAATTTGCTTTGTCATTCTTATACAAGCGTGGCTGAGCATGTGCACGCTTGCTCACACACTCGCACACAAAACAGGTCCCTTCTGTATGTGTTGACCCTTTCTTGCATCAAGGTCTAACACTGCATGCTTCAAGCAGTTCTGTTATCTCTCCATCCATGTTTGCCTTTTTATTCTCATACCCTTCTAGAAGCCAAGCACCTTGGGGGAAGGGAATTGTGAGGATGGTACTTTATTATTCTCTACAGAACTTGACTTGCTTCAAAAGATATTGGTAGAGGTACTTCCAGTGTCAGCATTGTTCTTTTCGATGAGAAAAAACTGGCATATACCATTGATTTCCAGTAGTGAGCAACAATTAATTTTTTGTGTAAATAACAGTTGTCCAACTTAAAAGTATGGGAATTTTTTCAAGTAAGTGTTTTTAAAATATGGAAACTTGAGCATAAAGGCATTCAGCACTGCACATCCAGCAGTTCCAGGACAAACACATGTAGAACTTAAAATAACGGTACACATGAGCCAAAGGAGCCACTTGCCCTACATAGCATTCGGCTTTCATGCATGTTGATTATTTAAAAAAAAGGATTTTAATTCATTAACTCAATCCCATTTTCAAGGGGCATACCTGTCTGTTCACAAATACAGTTTCCAAAGCTTATCTCCGCAGTTATTTAATTAAGAGCAAACATGAGCAGGCACTCTGATGTGGTTTCCTGATACGGGTGGCCCCCAAAATACAGTGGTTCAACTTGGGATTTTTGACTCTTTGATGGTGTGAAAGCTATATGCATTTATAAGCAACCATACTTTGAATTTTGATCTTTTCTGGGCTAACGATATGTGGTAGATACTCCTATGATGCTGGGCAGCAGGGAGCCTCCGCTACAGTAGGACTCGTGGTCATGAGGATACACAGCAGGTGCTCCATGGTGTGCTCCCTTGCCTGTATTTTTTGGATATTGTGTTCTGAGCACATTTAAGGTAGGCTAGGCTAAGCTGATGTTTTGTAGGTTAAGAGTATTAAGTGCATCTTTGACTTACATTATGTTCAACTTAGGATGGGTTTATCAAGATGTAACCCCATCATAAGTCAGTGAGCATGTGAATATTTATAATTTAACCATATTTACATTCATAAGTATCAGTATTAAAAAGGTGACCATATTTACATTCATAAGTATCAGTAGTAAAAAGGTGACTTCCATCCCTAATCTTTTAAGATTTTTAAGATTAGGAAACATTGTCTTCCACCTCTTATTCTTCATTCAAAATTCTTTCTGTCTAAATTGAGTGAGAGGCAGTAATGTGCTTGGAAATCGAAGGCTGAGAAATAGGGATTCCAAGGTCAAAAAGCAGTTCAGTAATACAAAGAGGTCTTGGATATTAACTGCAGCAGTTTTTGTTTTCTTCTAGTTCTTCGCTTTTTTAGTGCTTTCATAGTCTGGATGGAGTAGATGTTTAATTTCATATTTGTTCTGAGCATGGTTAGGGCAATGAAAGAAAAGAGAGAGGGAAAAGGAGAGAGAGAAGAAACAAAATACAGTTGCTTTTCTTTGGCAGTGGAGCCTCAGCTTCGGGCTACTTTTCCCAGACAGAGGTGAGCGGAGATGCCTTCCTCTTTGCTCTTGTCCCTGAAGGCACCTACTGATCCATGTGACCACTTATCCACAGCGACAGGTGCATCCTGAGTTAAGGACATTCATAAGCAGGATGGTGTTAATTTGCTTTACCTTCCATGCCACTTTCAGGAGACTTCCTAATGCCTTGTTAAATAAATGAACAGGAAGTACAAATTTGTGTTTAACACACAGTTGTGGTTATGCGATAAACACGGGTCATTTAGGATTTTCAATCCGTTTGTCAATTTAATAATATTCTGCAAAACAGCCCTGGCTATTAACTTGGCTATTGGAGTGTGTAAACACAGATGTGAAGTTTTTTTTTGTCATTTTTAAACTTCACATTGAGCTTGATTAGGCCAGTGTCATTTTACTCGTGATCATGAGGAGACACAGCAGGTGCTCCATGGTGTGCTCTCTTGCCTGTATTTTTTGGATATTGTGTTCTGAGCACGTTTAAGGTAGGCTAGGCCAGTGGTCGGTAAACTGCAGCTCGCGAGCCACATGCGGCTCTTTGGCCCCTTGAGTGTGGCTCTTCCACAAAATACCACGTGCGGGCGCACACATACAGTGCGATTGAAACTTCGTGGCCCATGCGCAGAAGTCGGTTTTTGGCTCTCAAAAGAAATTTCATTCGTACTGTTGCTATTTGGCTCTGTTGACTAATGAGCTTGCCGACCACTGGGCTAGGCTAAGCTGATGTTTTGTAGGTTAGGAGTATTAAGTGCATCTTTGACCTGCCCGCCAGATGCAGGTCTGCATTAGAGCTGCTGTTCCTGGTTTACCTTGTGTATCTGTTTCACACACTGGGCATAGCATGAACCTCACGGTGCTCTCACAGGCTTTGCAGTTCCCCTGCTGGTTGCCACTGCTCCCCTGGGCACGGCATGCACTGCTCTGCTGGTTGTCATGGTCTCACCTGCTGCTCCCTGGGCAAAGTGCCCTCACAGGTGTCTGCCCTGAGCCCCCAGGAGGCTGTGCTCGGAGGCCATTTGTGGCCCAGTCTTCTTCCATTACCTACTTCACCCTCTTCACCGTCTTCCATGTGCCCCATCCTTCCCCTCTGGTAACCATCATACTGTTGTCTATGTCTATGAATTTGTTTGTTTTATTTCTTCATTTGTTGCTTTCTGTTTTATATCTCATGTATGAGTGAAATCATATGGTTATTATCCTTTTCTGTCTAAATTATTTCACTTAGCATAATACTCAAGAACGTGCTTAATCCTCACTCAAAAACATGCTTAGAAGAGGGGAAGGAGGGAGAGTGGAGGAGAGAGAGAGAAAGAAAACATTGATCAGTTGCCTTCAGTATGTGTCCCAACCAGGGATCGAAGCTACCACCTAGGTATGTTCTCTGATTGGGAATTGAACTGGCAACCTTTGGCACACAGGATGATGCTCAACCAACTGAGCCACTCTGGCCAGACATGATTAGGTATTTTTAACTTGAACCTGATGAAAATGAGATTGAAAAGAAATAATATCCCAAGAAACTAGAAACAGGAATCAGAAAGGATATATGCACCCCTATGTTCATAGCAACACAATTCACCATAGCTAAGATTAGGAAACAGCCTAAGTGCCCATCAGCAGATGAGTGGATTAAAACACTGTGGTACATCTACACAATGGAATACTATGCTGCGGTAAAAAAGAAGGAGTTCTTACCATTTGCAACAACATGGATGGTGATGGAGAGCATTATGCTAAGTGAAATAAGCCAGGCAGAGAAAGATAAATATCACACGATCTCACACATTTGTGGAATATAATGAACAACATAAACTGATGAACAAAAATAGATCCAGAGACAGAGAAACATCAATCAGAACGTCAAACCTCAGGGAAGGTAGGGGACAGTGGGGGTAAGGGGGAGAGATCAACCAAAGGACTTATATGCATGCATATAAGCCTAATCAATGGACACAGACAACAGGGGGGTGGGGGCATGAATGGGAGGTGGGGGGTAATGGGGGAATAAGGACACATATGTAATACCTTAATCAATAAAGAAATTTAAAAAAAGAAATAAATAATCATGTAATCCCAGGATGAGAACTCTCCCAAAAGCAAACCACAGCACTGCTTAAATAAGCCACACAATTCTTGAAAGGAACGGAATACTTTGCAGTTTGCTGATGAACCTTCAAACACCAGGGTCTTATTAAAAGTCCTTTTATCCCTTGGCATGTCTACATAGCTTTGCTAAAGCTTCCATTAGGGCTGTGATGTAATATAACACTCTTTCAGTTGCTATGGAAACAGCTATATCTATGCAAATTACTTTTTAAAAAATTATTAGGCCACAAAAAGTCTGTCTGACATGAAATTTGCAAGGCCTCCAGCTCACAGCTACTCTTGGCATTGTGTCTCCCCTCTAACCATTCCCAATTTATTTATTTTTTACTTTATAAATTTATTCTTAAAAAATTAAGTATATTGGGGTGACACTGGTTAACAACATTATATAAGTTTCAGGTGTACAATTCTATAATACATCATCTGCATAATGCATTGTATGTTCACCACCCAAACACTAGTCTTCTTCCATTACCTACTTCACCCTCTTCACCCTCTTCTATGTGCCCCATCCTTCCCCTCAGGTAACCACCATACTGTTGTCTATGTCTATGAATTTGTTTGTTTCTTCATTTGTTGCTTTCTGTTTTATATCCCATGTATGAGTGAAATCATATGGTTCTTATCCTTTTCTGTTTAAATTATTTCACTTAGCATAATACCCTTAAGATCCATGAGGTTGTTGCAAATGGCAATATTTCATTCATTTATTTGCCTGAGTAGTATTCCATTGTATATATGTACCACATCTATATCCACTCATTCATCGAAGGACATTTAGGTTGTATCTATGTCTTGGATACCATGAATAATGCTACAATGAACATAGGGGTACATATATCTTTATAAATAAATGTTTTCAGTTTTGGGGGTTGGTACCCAGGACAGGGATACCTGGGTCATATATAACCCAGTTTATATTGCTGTTATCTGTTTTATGCAAATACTATTTAATCCTTGGGAGGGAGCACCCGCAGTAGGGTTGAAGGAGGTAAGTTGAGGGGAGTCACCTGCATCAGAGTTTTGAGGGCATCTGTGGGCTGTAGAAGAATAAATTTACTTACACGTGGATAGGGAGGAAAGAGACTGAAGTTAAGGAAAATCTACTTAAAATACTAACTACCTCCCATTCGTCTCTCTCCTATGAAAAATAAAAGGCACTAGCGTGAACACACAAGCATGCACACCCACACATAGGTGCACACAAGCTTACATAGGCATGCACACCCACACACACATGTAAGCATGCCTTTGCCATGAAGGCACACACATGCCAACATGCACACATACACGCAGGCATGCTTACATAGATCATTCAAGGAGCCCCTGGGTTTGTCGCACATTTATGTCCCTCACACAGCCCTGCCCGCCAGACGCAAGTCTGCATTAGAGCTGCTGTTCCTGGTTTACCTTGTGTATCTGTTTCACACACTGGGCATAGCATGAACCTCACGGTGCTCTCACAGGCTTTGCGGTTCCCCTGCTGGTTGCCACTGCTCCCCTGGGCACAGCGTGCACTGCTCTGTTGGTTGTCATGGTCTCACCTGCTGCTCCCTGGGCAAAGTGCCCTCACAGGTGTCTGCCCTGAGCCCCCAGGAGGCTGTGCTAGGAGGCCATTTGTGGCCCAGAGTGGGAAAACGGCCCACTGCCCTTTGCATTACAATTCGTTCTGGAGTCCCTGAACAGTGCTGCTTATGCCCCAGGCATTACAAAAATAGCTTTTTCCATCTTTCCCTGGTGCCTTTCTGGTTGCTGGACTGGAGACATATTCAAGTCATGGCTCCCATTATGGCCCTTGAGGCCACGCTCCCCATTACTGCATCCTGCTCACGGTACCTGGCGGCTGGTTTTCACTCACTCACTCACGTCAGTTCTCTCCTTGGAGTTTTCCTGCCCCATTTGTCAGTCACTGCCTAGCTCTCCTCCCTCTTCAGACACATGCAGGTCCCCGCAGTGCACAGGGCAGGAGTTCTTCCCCAGAACTACATTCTGCGCCCGCATACTAACAGCCTCTGCCAGCCCATGTCTCCAGGCTGACAGGAGAGCTCAGTCCTATCCCAGCTCAGCAGAGGACAGAAGTGTCAGCTCAGACGTGACCCGGCCTCCCGCTGCACAGGAACTCTCTGAGTCGCCAGTTTACATCCTTACACACATTTCAGTGTGCACATTTCAGTTTGGTTCTCTGAGGAGCCAGCTCACTCTCCATGTGAACTGGACCAAAAGGTCACCAAAGTTAACTGGTTCAATTCCAGGTCAGGGCATATGCCCAAGTTGTGGGCTTGATCCCCAGTAGGGGGCATGCAGGAGGCAACTGATCAATGTCTCCCACAATGATGCTTCTCTCTCTCTCTCCCCTTCCCCCTTCCTCTCTCTCTAAAATCAATAAAAACATATTTAAAGGAAAAAAGAAAGTCTGCCCAGATGAGCCCTTGGGGACCAGTCTTGGTGAAGGGACTTGTGTTACCTGCCTGGGAGGTGGAGGACATTGACAGATGGGCCCACCTCCTTGCAGGCCCCAGGATGCAGAGGTCCCCCACTATGGCAGGCACACGACCATCATTTATGCTCCAATGTGTAAAATTTAAAAGTGAGTTCTCAACTAGTCACAGTTATCTTCTTTCTTTCGATGCTTAAATATTAAGTTAGAATTCTACCTGCACAATAAACATGTTACATTGTAAGCCCACATTATCCCACTTTCTTTACAGTAGCATAATTAGTGCCCTATGCTCAGCCTTCTTTCCGTGGTCAATGTTCTAAGTTATTTCCTCCAGGAACAGAGTCCTTAATTCATTATTCCCAGCAGGTGGAAGTGCCTCATTGTCCCTACCCCTACATTCACATTATAGAGCAGAGATTTGACATTATCTCCCTGTGTTGTGAACATGAACCCCTCTGCTCCTTGAGGCAGAGACAGTGTCACAGTCATCGTTGTATCCATGATGCTTGCTGGACCCAGCACATAGTTGGAGAGTTAGTTATTGTTATACTTCAAATCCCTCCTGGTTAAACAGTTAGTTATTGTGATACTTCAAATCCCTCCTGGTTAATTCGTTGGAAACTCTATTCCAGTCTCCCCCTTACTGAGCTGCATATCTACTAGTAAGTCTCAGACATACTCATCAGCTAGTAACCACGGTTCTGTCTTCCTTTTTGTTTCCTGAGAGGAGGATTAGAACTGTGGCAGACTTGCTTGTCCTCACTGACTGCTCACTCGTCTCTGATTCATAGTGAGAACTTGCTGTGTGTCATCTAGGGTGGCAATCTGTTAACACCTCTGTAGGCAATACCAGGATACTATTGCAAGGATTCCAATGGCAATGGGAGATCTCACTTCCAAGTCAAACAATAAAAACCCAGCTTGAATTCTAGGCCAACTTTTGTGTTTTTCACTTCTTGCTTTTCTGCTTTATTTCCTTCACCACCACCTCTACAACTTCCACCACCACCTCCACCACCTCCACCACCATCACCACCACCATACCAGTAGTTACTAGGAATTAATGTGTTACCTTATATACATTTATCTGATATAAACAATGTGACATAGTTTTCAAATTAATTTAAATATGGTTTCCTATAATGGAATTGAGGATACTTCCATCAAATGATATGATTTTACCATCACAAACCATAATTCATCCAAAGAAATAGTTAACAGTGCTGTCTTATTATTGTCATTAAACAACTCCATATCAAAGATTACAAAGGGTTTTTCTGTAAGATATTTTTCAGAATTTAAGTGGATGATATAAAGATCTCCACTGAATAGTAAACTTTATGTAGTTTAATGAGGGCATATTGTATATCTAATAGCTCTGAAAAAATTAAAATAAATGATACCCCATAAAATCTCACTTCCCCTAAATATAATTTTGGTCTCCAGGAAATAATAAGTAAAAGCTGTTCTTAATCATTTGCAATGCATAGATTTTGTACATATATTATATGTATATTTTAATTAATTTTTCTTTACAAAACTCGAGTCTCAAATAAGCAGTATCTTAGATCTTTGAATAGATTATTTTTTTAGCCTGATTAGGTGGTTAGAACAGTTAGTTATTGTGATACTTCAAGCTGGAAATGATGTGGCATTTTAAGCTAGAAATAATGAATCTGAGTCATGACAATAGAGACCAATTAAGATGGTACCAATCCTGAGTTCCCATTAGTGCAAGTTGGGCTTCACAGAGTGGTGTGGAGAGGGGTACAAATCACTTGATCGGTAAGTAGGAGCTCATTCCATGAGAGTTCATCCTGCTTTGCAATCACATCCATGCAACTGTCCTCAACCTACAAACATAATACAATGGATATATTTAGTTAAGTAGCTGTCTAGCACTCTATGCCCTTAGTCTCTGGCAACAGAGAAAAGAGTTTGCCATTGAAATAGTGTGTAAATGCTAATATCCCTTTTCCACAATGTATATGTCTGTTGGCTGCAGGTTCCCAAAGCCTGTTTACACATTCTATTTATAACTGTTGAAGTTTGCTCCCAGCAGGACACAAGGTAGGAGAATCATGTCAGTGGGAAGCTATAACAAAGACAGATGTCACCTGGATTTTAAAAAGGATTAGTAATAGAAAACAAATGAATTAAAAGATGCCATTAAAAAGTGAAAGGGTTTGGGGGGGCTGGGTAAAAAAAAGGTGAAGAGATTAAGCAAAAATAGTAATATATATATACATATATACACACACACACACACACACACACACACACACACACACTGAGTAGCCAGATTATTATGATCTCTGAACGCATAATAATCTGGCCACTCACTGTGTGTGTGTGTGTGTGTGTGTGTGTGTATGTGTGTGTGTGTATTAGAGGCCCAGTGCATGAATTCATGCATGGGTGGGGTCTGGCCAACCTGGCCAGGGGGAGGGGACATGGGTGGTTGGCTGGCCTGCCTGCTGGTCGAACTCCTGGTCGAGGGGACAATTTGCATATTAGCCTTTTATTATATAGGATATACACTGAGTGGCCAGATTATTATGCATTCAGAGATCATAATAATCTGGCCACTCAGTGTGTGTGTGTGTGTGTGTGTGTCACAACACACATAGTCATAGACAACAGTGTGATGATAGCCAGAGGGAAAGGGGGGTTGAGGTGGGTGGAAGAGGGCAAAAGGGGGATAAATGGGGATGAAAAGAGACTTTGCTTTGGGCGATGGGCACATGGTACAGTATACAGGTGATGATTTGTGGAGTTGTACACTTGAAACCTGTATGGTTTTGTTAAGCAATGTCACCGCAATAAACTCAATTTTATACTAGTGAAATAAAGGGATCAGTAGGCTAAGGGTTACAAAAAAATAAAGATTGAAAGTAAGAAAAATAAATAATGATTGTAGTCAATGCCAGTTCTGATGCCTTCTAAATCCTTCAGGGTCTTCACAAGTTTGCAACTTTTAGTAGCTTCATTTATGTATTGAGTACCATGCAACTGGGAAATAAAATACCAAAAAAATGTGAATTGGCTTTTCAGGAAACAGCATGCAAGCAGCTAATGTGCTCACAAGGAGTTTAATTAAGAGGAAGGCCAATGGGAAGGAGACAGCATGTTTGGGCTTAATCTCTAAAGATGAGCATGATTGCTGGCATGCAGTGCTGGGTGGGGCCACAAAACGGCCACTGCTGTGACAGGGTCAAGACCCGGCTTTCAGCTTTCGTGGAGAGCAGCTGGCAGGCTGCCTCACTCTTCACCCAGCCATTCGGGTTTCAGGAATGTGTATTGAGGAGCTATTTAAAAAATCTTCAGAGCAAATGAGTTAATATGTATGCAAGACATTTAAAAACTCACAGTAAGAGCCACTGTTAGAAAAAAAAAGTGCATTAGGAACAACCTAAGTGTCCATCAGTATGCAATTAGATGAAAACACTGTATCAAAGAGAACACTACAAGACATTAAAAATTAAGATGCAGCTAGACATTTGTTGATACCAAAATATATCCATGACAGACAAATGCAAAGAGCAAGTTAGCCAGCACGTGCTGTGGTTTATTTCTGTAAAGTGACACGTGATTGTGTGATAAGCATAGAGACGTACAGCAGCTTTTCCCCCAAATCTGATGATCTTTGGTGAATTTTTTTTTACCTTATTCTTTGTCCCTTTTTAATAGAGTGATGACTTTCAGGTTGCCGTGTGTTAATGTTATAATCAGAGAATATACTATTATTATCTTAGATAACTTTAAAATATGTACTGAACCATGCATGGAGGGGCTTAACTTAACATATGATAATAATTAATTATAATATAAAAGGTAATTTATTTCATATGCTATATATTCACATGGAGAAATTGCTAATTTCAAAAAGAGACACGTTCTGAAATTTGGTTTGAGATAGACAAAGCATAGAAATTCCCAAGTGTTGGTGGAAAGACTCAATGACAGTTGCCTTCCATTCTCAGGAAATAATGTACTGTTTATACTAACCTAAGGGTTAGTCAGCAGATAAATGCATTATATGTGTTCAGCACATGCAACAATATCTCTAAAAGTCACTTTATCCATTCTGTAATTTTACCGGAAGAAGTACTGTCAAATGTCACGTAGCATTTGAATAAGCAAGATTGTCGCTTTTCCTAAATTGTTTTCTGAAAATCCTATTACCCTTTACATTCCAGTCATAATAGAGGCTTTGTCATTACGCATGCTTTGCCACACTCTGGTTATGTTGCGACTGCCTTGATTCGGGAAATACCTAAAATAAGTGATTTTATTCCCTCATGTAGTTCGTTCTGCTTACAGTCCCTGAATGTATGCCATAATGATCAGCCGAATGACTCGTTTTTATTTGTCCTCAATCAACCCAATGATGGGCCTAAAACAGATGCTATTAAATGAGAACTGTGGCTAGGTTTTTCATTAACGACCATAATAAAAGGAGAACTTTAACATTCAGATTACCTGTGAGATATATATATTTAAATAAAAACCTCAGCAACTAACAGAAGAGGCACCAGCTCACACTCAAAAGGAGCCGCGCTTCCCAAGGTTAACAGTTTGTGCAGCTGAACTTTTTATAGTGCTTTTCTTCTTTGTGCCAAACTGCCTTCTGCACTAGACTCTAGGTGTAGGCTTGCTTAGGACCAGCCCTGGGCATTCAGGTCTTCATTTAAACTCTATGTCTGTGACTTTCATCCAGTCCTGCAGCTTTAAATACCATCTCAATGCGGAGGGCTCTAAATCTGTCTCTAATGCCGTGTTCCAGACTCATACACCAGCTGCCTCTGGGCATCTCCATTGGCTATCTCCCTGGCACCTCAAAGTTCCCACATCCAAAACTGCAAGGCTCATTTCCCGCCAGGCCTCCTCACCTCTGTAGTTCAAGGCCAGAATGTCTCCATTTCCCCCCACCCTACAGCTAGTCCATCTGCCTGGCCAGACATGGTGTGCCAGACTTGACCACTTCCATCTCTGCTGACCTGATTATTTCTCCCCTGGAATTCGGAAGGAGACTTCTAACTGGTCTGTTCATGTCTTACCTCATCTCAGACCATTTTTCTGCTGGAAGCTTCCAGACTGCTGTCTTTAAAAACCAGCTGTCCTTTTGGGGTGATGGAAGTGTATTAGAACTAGGTAGACATGATGGCTGCGTATCATTGCGAATATATGAAGTGCCACTGATTTGTACATGTTAAAATGGTTAATTGCATATTATGCAAACTTCATCATAATTTAAAACAAAAGATTTTTAAAAGTTACTCTTGTAATTGGGTGACCAATTGGGAATTTGTCTTGCACTTTATTTCTTAGTGCTGTGAATGAACCAGAAAGGAATGAAGGATTATAAAACACTAGTGGCCTGGTGCACGAAATTTGTGCACGGGGGGGGGGGCGGGTTGTTACTCATCCCAGCCTGCACCCTCTCCAATCTGGGACCCCCCAAAGGATGTCCTACTGCAAGTTTACAGGGATCGGGCCTAAACCGCAGTCAGACATCCCTCTCACAATCCAAGACTGCTGGCTTCAGCCGCTCCCCTGCCTGCTTGCCTGCCTGCCTGATTTCCCCTAACCACTCTGCCTGCCAGCCTGCTCACCCCCAACTGCCCTCTGCAGCCGGCCTGCTCGCCCCCAACTGCCCCCTGTGCTGGCCTGCTCACCCCCAACTGGCCCCCTGCTGGCCTGCTCACTACAAACTGCTCCCCCGCTGTCCTGATTACCTCCAACTGACCCCCACTGATGGCCTGCTCATCCCCAACTGGCCCCCTGCTGGTATGCTTACCCCAAACAGCCCTGCCGTCCCATCCAGGCCTGATCACCCTCTGGCGACCCAAGGTCCCAGCTCCTCCTTTTTTTCTTTTTCTTTTTTTTTTTTTTTTTTTTCAGTGCCTCCTTGAGTGGAGGCCAGGGCTGGCTGGAAGCAAGTATCTAGGATTTATTTATCTTCTATAATTGAAACTTTGTAGCCTTGAGCAGAGACCAGGGCAGGCCAGGGCAGGTGGGAAGCTTGGCTTCCTCCATCGCCAGGGGCAACCCAAGCCTCCTGCTCTCTCCAGCTCTGTGGCTGCTGCCATTTTTGTTGGGATTTATTTATCTTCTATAATGGAAACTTTATAGCCTTGAGTGGAGGCCAGGGCTGGCAGGGCAGGAAGCTTGGCTTCCTCCATCGCTGGGGGCAACCCAAGCCTCCTGCTTGCTCCAGCTCTGTGGCCAGCCGCCATCTTGGTTGGGTTAATTTGCATACTCACTCCTGATTGGCTGGTGGGCGTGGCTTGTGGGTGTAGCAGAGTGATGGTTAATTTGCATGTTTCTCTTTTATTAGTGTAGATTAGTGTAGATGTTATGACAGTTACCTGCTTAATGATGTCCCACTGTCCTTAAAGGTGAAACAGAAACGTTTTAGCATGTGCCCTCTGGTTACACAACCTATTCAGCATTTCAGAAAGATATATAGGGCACACTCAGCTAAGATTCTGGGAGAATTTAATGAAGGACCTCATTCCCATGGTGTGGGCAGAGCTAAAGCACTGAGCCTGTGCAATCAGGTGATTGTCCTCAGTGGAAACAGTGGAAGAACTGTTTACAGAGCCCAGGAGATCAGGAGCCATGGAGAGTGGGCGTCAGCCCAACAGGTGTAATGGATGTGGAGCGTCAGGACTGGAAACATCCCAGCTCTCCTCCTGTGCTCTCCTCTCCTACTGACTCCTCCATTGGCTGAACCCAACTGTAAGCTGGAGGGCTTGGGTGCCTGGCAGATTCAGCACAAGGGCATAGATTTTTATCAAGGACAATGAGAGTCCTCACTACATAGCATGAGCCATCATAGTGTGGTAGATACGGAGGTGGTAGGAAACAGAAAATCGAATGCCTTGGATTTATAATGGAACATCAGTTTTCCTATCTAGCCTACTAGAAACAAAAGCACATGAGTTTCTCTTGAGTCTGAAGCTGAAAGAATGTGTACAACTCACTCTCTTCTTGAAGTCATAGCTTCAAATATATAGTTCTTGCTGAAAATTCAGCTAAGCCTGGAGAGAGAGCGTGGAGTGCCCGTTAAGCCATCCCAAACACTGTCTAGCCATACAGACTTTCTTTGCATTTTTCTAAATAGGATGTTCTCTCTGCCTGATTTGACTTTTACAGGAGCTTTTGACATCCTGGTCTCTGTAGCCCCACTAAAGCTCCCAGGGGCTGGAGACCACCACTGTCCTTTTCTCACCACTGTCTCCCAGGCTGTGCAAAGGGGCTGCACCAAAACGGCCCAGTCCTGCAGTTTGTGAACTTGAACCCTTAGGTGGCTTGCTCACACTAAGGCTGGGAAGAGTCCTGGCAAACAGTCAAAGTGTGTCTACTGAATGGATGAATAATCAAATAAATGAACACCCAAAGGATTGAATGAAGTTGTTGGGTCATGATGACATGAAAGTATAAAGATCTCTGTTATGAAGCTCACTAGTCACTTTGATCATAACAGATAGTGTTTCTGTGTTCATCAGAACAAGTCATGGTGGAAGAAGCTGACATTGATGAGCACACTTAAATTCACCAGTGCGAGGATATAATAACTGCCAGTGGTTCTTCACTTTGGCTACTTAAACACACACACACACACACACACACACACACACACACACACACACACAAATACTGGTGATAGGTCCCACTGCAGACAACTTACATCAGAATTTATAGAAATAGAGCCTGTGCAGAGGTATTTTTTCTTAATTTCCCCATGACTGATAGGATGGCTAACAATCTAATATAAAATGACGATTGCACAAATGATGAGTATTCTTTTGATTGTTGAGAAATGTACTTTTTATTCAATTAACATATTAGGGGGCATCTACTCTACTACTGGAGCCATAGACATTAGCACTATCACCTGTTACCTATTCATATCTGCAAGCCTTTGCTCTCTCTGGATGACTCGGTGCCTCAGTCCCATGCCCTGGCTAATTCTTCTCATCCCTCAGGGTTCAACCAAAGACCCTTCTCCCATAGAGCCTTCTGTGATCCCCTCCCTGGGTGATCTTTTGTCACTGAATGTTATGGCACATCATCTCTGACAGTTAATGGATTCTGTCATATACAACCCGATAGTGTAAGTCTTATCTTTCATCATACAAACACATGTTCTACCTCCCCAAGTAGATTCTTCTTAATTTACTACATATTACTCAGGGTGCCTAGCAATACTTTGTTTTCATAGGCACTCACAAAATATCCGCTGAAAAATGAAAACAGTAAAAATGGCACAAGGAAAGGGAAGTTTTCCTAAATCTCTGATTTGGGTAGCAGATTAGCTTAGGGAATATGAGTGGGAAGAAAATACGTTTGGAGGAAAATATGCAAAACAAATGTTCGAATTTGGAGTTGCTATAAAAATGAAAGTCAGAAATATCAATTTGAGAATGATCAGCAGAGATTATAGTTGAGTATTCATGTTCTTATCCACTATCATCATATTTTCCATGAAAAATAACCTCTGAATAGAGTGTCTCTGAGAGACAAGATAATGTGGAGTGTGAGAACCTGTATTTATATCCCAGCTGTGTCTCTTATTTGTTACCAGCCCTTGAGAGATTTTGCAACCGCACTAAATCTTTCGTTATGAATCTGTAAAATGAAATCAATAGCAGCACCTCTCTCTCAGGGTTGGGGTAAGGATTTAATAAAACAGTGCATGTGACATGGTGATGGCTCAATAAATGAGGGTTATGATCACCATTGGAATTACTATAGTGGAGTGACAGAATCAGACAATTTTGATTTAACTGAAAATAAGACCTAGTTTTAAAATTAGTGTGATAGCTAGAGGAAGACTTTAATTTTTAAATTACCCTGCATGTCAATCTGTTTTTTGTCCATTATTTTCCATGGAAGATTATAGCTGTATATTTTTAAATATTTTATTGATTTCAGAAAGGAAGGGAGAGAAAGAGATAGAAACATCATGAAAGAGATAGAAAATCATTAATTGGCTGTGTCCTGCACTCCTCAAACTGATGATCGAGCCCATAACCCAGGAATATGCCCTGACCTCGAATTGAACTGTGACCTCCTGGTTCATGGGTTGACACTCAACGACTGAGCCATGCTGGCTGTGCATAGCTGTATATTTTTTTAATAGAGGTCAGCAGAATTAAGTGTTTGCAAGAAAAAATTATTTGTAAAAGTTGTTTCAAAACTTTGTTCTATTAACTCAGAATGTTCTTTGTTCTATTAACTCAAATGAGTTCTTGAAATGTCTCAAGCTACCTGACCTGAGGCTAAAGAGAAACTTGCAAAAGATGAAAAGCAGAACATTCTGTATTCATCTATGCTGCTTCTAAGCACTGCCAGCCCATCAGCTCTCTCCAATTTTAAGTAGCAAGTTTATGTGCCTGACATTTGTCTGATTGTTCATATGCTCATGGTCAAACTCTTGTCTGACCTTCATTTTCACCTGCACATGAAAAACCATTGTCCAAGTGGCTCAATTTTCTGTGCCTCAGTTTTCTCATCTGTAGAATGGAAGCAGTGGAAGGTTTACATGAGTTAATGCATGCAAGGTAATTAGCAGAGATCCCAATGTACAAGAACGCAAAAATGTTAGATAAGTTGGGCTGAGGTTTCTTTGTTGTTTGTTTTTTCCCAATGTGATCTTATTTTGGACACCCCATAGAAATTTGAGATCCTTGACCCAACAATTTTATTTGTTTAATTATTCATCAATTCAGTCAGCACCTTTTTTTAATCCTGGCTAGGTGAGAGCTGAGTTAGAACCTCGGTCTCTGATTTCCGGCTGTCACTCTTCACTCTGCCGCCATGTCTTCATAAAGGCTGCTTTTCTTTGAGAGCTACAGGGACCAAGGGTACACTTTAAAATGGCCCTGGTATATAAAAGTGTCCCCAACTCTCTTTTCCTTTCAAGGATTCTAGTTAGGGATACTCCCACAAATTCAATTTGAATCCTGATGTTAGTTCCCATAAGAGGAATAAGGAGGATCGGCTACCAACAGTCTGAGAAAGAAATCCCCAAGGTGATAGCCTTCCCTATAAAAGGGGTTACACAACAGGCCTCCTCACCAGAGGCCCATCCAGAGAGTTTACTATGAAAAGTGTGTGGGCTGTATAACTTCTGGGTTATAGAACTTACTAGAACTGCAAACAGTTTAATAACCATTATTGCTCACATGAAGTTATGATCATGGTTAATGGATGCCCTGCAGATTCAGGCGTTTGCCAGGCTCTGTGTTTACCAAAGATGAAGTTAGCTATCCACTGATTTTTAGTAATCCACATGGTTGGTTAACTGCCAGCTCCCTCAAAGGCCACCAGAAAAACCTGTAGATCTAGATAAGTTTATTACTCACTGAAATATGGGAGAATGCTACCTTGAAAGAGGCAATGGTGGTAGTGTTGAAAATTAGGCAAGGTTATTTATAAGGCCATGGGTCCTTGGCTGGATGATTTTAAGGTGGGTATTGCAACAAAGGAAACAATTGGGATGGGGCAGAGTTTATAACATGCTAGCTTTGGACCCATGGTACAGGGAGGCAGGCATCTTGACGTGTTCTGATGAGCAGACTTACTTTTGGTAGGCGAACTAATTTATTCACAGTCTGAACTTCAGAGGCAGGTGTTTGCTGGAGCAAACAGATTAGTCTGTCCCAGTATCATTTAACCCAGGGCCAGAAACTATGGTGGTTTTTTCCTCCCATGCTTTTTTGTTTAAATCATCAGATAATTGGAATGTTTGTCTTGGAATCTCTCTCTCTCTCTCTCTCTCTCTCTCTCTCTCTCTCTCTCTCTCTCTCTCCCTGTCATTTATGAAAAGGACAAACTTAGTTACTTTATTTAATATTTGGGAGACACAAAACTACCAAAAAATACAACCAAAGTATAAGCATTCATTTTTGTTCGCACATATGAGAATATGACAGTTGTCAAATAAAAGGACATAATCTTTAACTGCAGTCACTTTTTAGGAAGAATTTCCAGATGTTATAAAACTCAACCTGATGCTTTGGTGACATTTTTTTCAAGGTTCTGGAATACCCAAGGTCATTGAGGAAGGCTATAGTCTCAAGCAAACCCAACTTTATATTCCTGACTGTTGATCCCTGGGGAATTGAGAAATACAGTATTCTATGATTCATTTATAATATGCTGTGATCAAACACGAACCCATGACTTTCACAGATGGTTACTATCAGACATTGACACCTCAGTAGGGAAGGGAAAAATGTTTTCCTCTTCCCATCTTAGGTTCTCCAGCTGGGGTTCTGCTGTTTAGACAGGCAAGAAAAATTATCATGAGAAAAACAAACAGAATTTTATTCATACGTGCATTGTTCATACACATGGGGCACCCAGTGAAAAGGAACCCAAAGACGTGGCTTGATTTAGGCTTGCATACTATCTGAGACAAGTTATGGGAAGGTGACTGGAGAAGTATGATAAACAAGGATTGTTTAGTAAGGTTGTTATTTAGATTTAAGTCGGGAGAGAGAGAGACACCCTCCAAGTAGCTCAGTTGGTTGGAGCACTGTCCTATACAAAAAGGTTGTAGGTTCCATCCCTGGTCAGGGCACATACACATATCAACAAATGAATGCATAAATAAGTGGAACAACAAGTTAATGTTTCTTTCCCTCTTTCTGTCTCTCTCAAAGCAATCAATAAAAAAATTGTTAATGTAAATTTCCTTTATAAAAGGATAGCTCATGCCCTGTTTTTAGAGCTTTTCCTGCCTCTGTTGATGCTCATGGCCTTTAGCTCAAAATTATTCATAAACCAAAGAGGCATATTTTGGGATGGCATATTCTGGTACCCTTCAAATGCAAAATGATTTTTGATACAATTTAATTTTCTAAAAATTACCATAGCACGAGCTTCCCCCTCTTAGATAGGAGCTGCGTTGTCTTATCCCAATTGAGACGAGCCTTGTTTCTCGTAACTGGAATCTGGCCTGACAGCCTGTATTGTAAGTATTTGAAAGAAAAAAATCTAATGAAACCAGAATCTGCAGACTCCAACTTGGAATGGGACAGAGATAAGAGATACACTTGAGTTTTGATTCTTTCTTCAAAAAAAGTTAGTCATCATCTTTTGTCTGTAAAATTATCCAGCTTTAAATTAAATTCACTCAGGCCCTGAAAACAGCAGTGAAGGTAATTTTTTGAAGTACTAATAAAAAATGTAAGCGAAGATGAGCCTCTTGCTTATACTAGTCTGTACCAGTGAGGTCTAAACTTCCGACGTATGTAAGCTGCCTCTGCCAAAACTTGAGTGTCAGAGTGCTGTGGGATCAGGTTTGGCTGTGGAACAAGGCAGCATCTCAACATTGATGGCTGTATCTTGTCACAAAGTTATGTAAAAATGTCAAGAATTAAAGTATCTCATGGAGGCCCGGGTAGACTTAATCAGCATAAACCAGAATTTGCCTGGTGTGTGTTAACAAAGATCAGACCTGCTTTCTAATGTAAAGAACAGCTCACTCTTTGCCCATTCTGGAGTTAACCAACTTCTGTCCGTATTTCTAGCAGGGTGACGGTTTGCAGGTATTGACTGTGAGGATCCAATTCTTCTCCAGCTTACCCCACACCTTTACCAGCCCTACAGCACTTTCATAACCACCTCAGGGAGACTCTCAGTTTAGGGGGATCCAGTGAGTCTGATTCTAAAAGGATTACCCTTCATCTGAGTCCCAGGGTCCCTGCAGTTTCCTCTTCTGGAATATTCAAGCAGGAAACTTAGAGGTCATGTGTCCTGGGCAGCTCACCCTGACACTCCTAAAAGAAAACTTGAGGAGTTTTGGACAAAGAACTACCCATTTTAAAATTTTTAACAGAGGTCTTAATTTAGATTTATTTTAAATTGGGTGGTGGGATCACTTATTGTCAAAGAATGAATTGCTCTTGAGAGAAAGTTTACAAAAGGAAGACAAAGCTTCAAATTTTAACATAGAATTTATTTTCCCCCCATACATGCTAGAAATACTGATATTCTATTAACAAAATCCATTAAGGCTCTGTCACAGTATTCATCATTCTATTAATCAGTGGAAGCAGAGTTCTTGGGATACCATGAGGAAAATAATTTCCTGAGCCCTCATAGGAGGGTGGGGTTATGAAAAAAGCTTTATTGATTATGTAAAATTAAGGGAGTTTCCCCTCTAAGTCCCATCTCTGTCTATGCTGCGATGGAAGAAGTCCAATTTTGTCTTCAGCAGGGTCATTGCCCATGGTTTCTGCTCCATATTAAAGTCCAGTCCAGTCCAGCATCTGGATAGCTTAGCTTGTTTTCCCAGCTACAGTCCATTGTGTGTGGGGCCCACATGGCCACATGGCTATGGAGAGAGAACAGGTGTTCTCAACGTTTATCAACATTTTCGTAAACTTTAGCATCAAATCAAGATCACTTTTTAAATAAATGACAGTTTCATTTTTAAAAACATTAAATCAGTGTGGTTCTGAATCTTTCTGAAGTTTTCACAAAACAATTCAAAGTTACAATCGTACTTTGAGGGTCATGACTTCTCAGGGACAAGTTGGGAGTATTTATGTGATGTACTCAAGTATACACATGCCCACACACACATAAACACAGATGCACACATGTGTGTGCACATAGTACACATATGCACATGCACCCATTAATACATGTGCACATATGCATGTGTGCGCACTAGTGCTTACATACATGCTCACAAACACATGTACATGCATGCACATGCACACACATACACTTTGCATGAGTTCAGGATGTCATAGGCCCCAGATTTTGATCAGCCACCCTCTACCCACCCATGACTCAAGGTGTGAATGGGTACAGGTAGATGGGGGAGGTAGTGATAGATCCCCCAAGTCCCATCCCCTTCCCACTCCAACCAGGGCTAACCTTGACTTTAAAAAAAAATAAACTTGTTTGTCCCCATTCTTCTTCTTCTCTCCCTTCCCCAAGTGCACAGATTTCCACTGTCAGAATAAAATAAATGATATATTTGTTTAAAATAAATCTTCATATATACATTAAGTTAATTTTTAATTAATTCAAAAATTTTTGAAAGATTCATTTAAAATTAATTCAGCCCAACTTTTCTTTTGGTTTAAGCTTTACCATGTTCAGGGATTTAATTTTAGGTCTAAAGATTAATAGCAACTGAGGGGGTCATAGGAAAGTCTTGCATAGCCACAGGCAGTGTTTGATTTTATCATGATTTAAGACTTGCAATTATTAAAATACTTCCTTTTGTCAATCTGAGTTTCTTTTTTTCATGATAGCCTACATCTCTTTTAGGAAAACCCCCACAATCACCCTCTATTAAAACAAAGTAAAGAAGCCTATGAAAGTAATTAAGATTTTATTAAAGAAATTTTAATAAGCCAATTACTGCTCATGAATATGGATAATCTCAAGAAAAAGAGCCATCTTGTGCCTGAAATAATAATAAACTATATTTGAAATAGTTATTTAAATGTCTTCTCAACTAAACTTACTGTCAAAATTATATTTGGAAACAGTAATAATTTTATATTGATAAAGGAAAGCTATTGAATACATATAATTTAGGGGAAGATGCAATAAAAACAATTTTATTAGAGATTATAATCTGGAAAAATTTGGCATATTTTCATCGGGTAAATTAAAATTTGTTAGTGATCATCAACCAAAATGCTAAAACATTGTTATGTTACTTTCAGATAAGAATAAATGGGGTAGCTTGTTATGCTGCTGAATACCACTGTGAATTCAATTTACTCCACAGTTTTTCCACAAATTGAATTTTTTGTATTGCCTTGGCTAATTTGAATTATGAGAGAGTTAATATAAGAAAATTACTCAAATGAAGCACTGGAGATAAGCTTTCTAATGCTGAACTGATTAATGTTTTTTAGTGATGTAAATTTTTTTCTACTAGCTAAATGTAGAAGTTCTGTAGAGTCAAAGGTTATAATCCCCTGAAATTACAGTTTTGTATTCTTATTTGAATTTATTATTTGTAACATTACATCTTGCATCTGCTATTTTATTCTTTCAAATTGTCACTTTGTTTTGCTAGCACTATGATACTTAAAGAATGTTTGATGCTAGGAGCACATGCCATCCTATAAGGGTCGTGTTATCCATTTACTAATTCTTATATTTATTTGGCATCTGTTTGGTAAGCACCTACTGTGTGTCAGAGCATGTTCTATGTGCTGTATGTGTTCTGTATGCTGTGAACACTCGGACAGGGTCTTTGCTTTCATTTCATGGCTGGGACCTTGTGAGGAAGAACATGAGTGAGTGAATGACAGAAAGTCAAAGAATGAAATGCAGAGGAAATACGCATTGGTGATGAGGCTTCTGCCGAAAATTAAAATAGGGTATCTGATAGCAAGTGTCTGGGAAGGTAGTTTAGACTAATCCAGAAAAGTTTCTCTGAGTTTGGCACATTTAAAGGTGCCAGGTGAGCAGAAAGAAGGATGAACCTTGGAAAAGTCCTGGAGAAGGATGGTCCAGACAGAGAGCAGGAAGTCCAAGAGATCTGCCTTACAAACGAGCCTGCGTGCTCAAAGAGGAGTAAGGCCATGATGGGCAGAGAAGAACAACTAGAGTTGCAGTAATAAAAGGCCATGAGGGCATTCACTAATGTGCTCACTGTATCCAACAGAGCCTGGCACACAGCAGCAGGTCCTTAATACGCATGGAATGCACAAATGGGTGAAAGAAAGGATCTGATTGAAGATAAATTTAGGGAAAGGCCATATCATGAACTACAGTTAGAGGTTTAATTTTATTTTAAGCATAATAGAATACTAGTACTTTAAGGGGATGTGTGGTACACTAAGTAGTGGCCCCCCAAGGATGTCCTAATTCTCAGATTTTGTGAATGTTTTCTTACATAGCCAAAGGGACTTTGCACATGGGATTAAGTGAAGGATCTTGGGATGGGGAGATTGTCCTGGTTATCCAGATGGGCTCAATGTCACCACAGTGTCATAATAGGATCAGAGTCAGAGAAGGAGAAGTGATGTGGATGCTGAGGTCAAAGTGATGCCAGCCTCAAGCCAAGGAACCCAGGCAGCCCTTAGAAGCCTAAAAAGACAAGGTCATCCTCCCTGAGTGCCTCCAGAGGAGCACAGTCCTTCGATCCATTGGAGACGCAGACCTCTGGAAAGCTAAGATAATAAATCCGTGTTTTTTTGAGCCACTACGTTTGTGGAACGTTGTGACAGCAGCAGTGTGAAACTAATACAGGATTATTCCAACCCAAAGAAAGTGTTTAGCCATTTATAAATTTCAAACATAAAGAGGACACAGTTTAAAAAGTTAAATATCACTTGCAATCTAAGTTAAAATTCATTTTAAATTTAGTTACAGTTGAGCTGGATCCTCCTTCCTGTGTCTTCTATACTCTCAGGATAGACTTCAGTAAGAGGATAGGTGACTTGTAAGGAATGAGAGAACAAGTGAGTCTAAGTTAGAATGAGGAGAAACTAGGTGATGAAAGTGTTGTATGGGGAAGAATGGGCCCCATAGACAAAGGGAACAGAGGGGCGCGAGAGCAGGAGAAAGGAAAAAGGAGAGTGGGAGGTTGAGAGGGAAGGGACATTAACTGCTTGTTGCTGCATAACAAATTACCCCAAGTTGTAGCAGCTTAAAACAGCAAACATTAACCCCATACAGTCTGAGTGTCAGGAGTCCAGGAGCAGCAGATTGGGCTGGTTCTGACTCAGGGCCCTCATGAGGCTGCCATCAGCTGAAGGCTGGCCTGAGCTGGAGGGACCACATCCCTCATGTGGTCGCTGGCTGGAGGCCTCAGTTCTTCGCCACTTGGGCCCATCCATTGTGCTGCTTTCAGGTTCTCACAGCAGGACAACAGGCTTCCCCTCAAACAAGACATTTGAGACAGCTCGGAGGATGCCGCAATACCTTTTCTGTGACCTAATCTCAGAAGTCACTCACCGTCACCTCCACCATGTCTGTTGGTCAGAGTGAATCACTCGTGGGGAGAAGGACTGGACTCCACCATTTGAAAGGAATGTTGGAAATGTTTGGGCATTTCAACCAACACAGAAGGAAGAGAAAGGAGTGAAGACAAATTTGAGCAAAATACCTATTTCTCATTTGTTCACAAAGAATGTCTAAATATGTTCATTTTGGTCCACTAATCTTTCTCTGGCCAATACTAATGGTGTGTGTGTGTGTGTGTGTGTGTGTGTGTGTGTGTGTGTGTGTGTTTCCCACCTTTGACTCCTGCCAGACATGTTGCCCATTATCTCAAATGTCCCTGGAGGCTGCTGATTCTACACTCAAGCTTATTTCTGGTGCCCACATAATCTAATAAAAATTCCAAGTATTGAGGGCCCCCTGCAACTAAATTGCTGAACTCCCCCCAAAAGAAATTCTGCCACATTACGTCCACTTTGCTGAGTCCTCGTCCAAACAGAGGTGGTAAAGCTGTCCGTGATCAGAGATCCACCTGTAGTTCTCATAAGTTCAGGAAGCACTGTGGGCTACAGATGGAAATTAAGCTGGGAAGTTTGGAGATATGGGTCAGGCATTCTGATGTGAGTTCACTGGGATGTGAAGCACAGATGGAGCCAGCCTGGAAGGTGGAATGAATGTGAACTAGGAAACATCTGTCCATGCACGATTCTGAATTAGGTTACTCTAATTAATGAATTAATGAGAAAGGAAAGGCGAGAAAAGCCCAATAAAGAATTACCTTGGATCCCATCTTCTTTTCCAACTTTTCACCTATGAGATATTAGGCCTTCATATATATATATTTTCTTTTCCCCTCTTCTGACCTCGTTTCTGATGGTTAGGAAATAGTAAAAATTGCTTTATTATCATAAAATTCCTTTACAATCATTTAAATTAATTTCATGTAAAATTACAAACATCTCCCTTTTACTATTTAGTTTTTAGAGGGAGTATGTTTTTTTAGCACAGCATATCAACCATAATTTAAAATGTTTGCAAACCTCAATTTTCATGTATTGGTATTTTCAGATCAGGACTTTGGATGAAAGAAACTTCTGTTTTGTTTCTGTATGCTTGCATTGTATACTTAGAAGAGCAGATGCAAACTCTTTAATGTGATATTTTACGAAGCTATCCTCTAATTCTAGGGTAGATATTACTTTCATTTTAATGTGCTTGTTTAAAAATGAAAATCTAATTACTTTAAAAAAAAGAACATTTTTGTGAGACTGCAAATGAACAAAGGTAATCATTTTGATTACCCAAAATTTCATAAAACATTTCTCAATGGGATGAATAAAGAAACAGGTTCATACAGTATTTAAAACAAAATAAATATAAATGATAATATTTCTAGTATTTCAAATCAGTCCAAATCCAAATATATTTTAAGCATCTTCTGTGTACCATTGAGTATTTTTTTTATACTCACTTTAGGATCTTACTAGCAATGCAAACATACAACTCAGAGATGTAGAGAAAATATTGATGCTAAAGCAGAGGTGGGCAAATCTATTAAGGTAAAAATCTTTCTATCATGGTAAATTATTTAGGCTTTGTAGGTCCTACAGTCTCTGTCCCTAATACTCAACTCTTCCTTTATAGGAAAAAAGCAGCCATAGACAATTTGTAAATGAACAGGCATGACTGTGTTCTAATAAAACTTTATTTACAAAGAACAGGCAGGCAGGAATTGCCCTCAAGCCAGCCTCTTGTACTGAGGATTAATTTGTACATACAGGGCACCATTTTGTTTCCTTTTCATTTACTTTAATAAAATCCCCAGCACATGTTACTTTGAAAGATAGTTGGAAGAGTTTATCTCTAAAGTCATAATTTTATAGAATTGATTTAAAATGTTAGTTATGTTAGTTATTAACAATCTAACACTATTGACCTTCAGATTGGTATTAATATGCTTTGATAGGTTAATATGTGCAATGCAAGAAACTAGCAAATTTCAGAAATAACTGTGGTCTATTTGTTATGAGTAGAAAAAATACAATCGCATGTTTAAAATTATTGAAAACTTATTAAACAAGTAAGTTCGAAGATGTGTTTCTCAGGACAACTGTGCTATTTTCCCCAATATCTGCAATGATGGTGTCTATTTATGTTAGTCTTGAGAGAGAATGCAATCTTTTTTATAATGAAATGGAGTAGCACTTTCAGTTTCTTTTCCCTTTATGTGTACTGTTTGAACGACAAAAAGAATAATTATTTTAAAAGCATGTTCAAGTGATATTATTATATGTATATTCAATACTGATGGCCTTCCTAAGATTAATGCCATTTTAAAGTCTCTTTTAAAAATATGTAGAAACCTGAAACATTTCATCTGTTCTAAAAATGTTTTATTTTGCTCAGCCTGCATTATTACTGTTACACTCTGTCCTTGGAAGACATGCCCTACAGCTCTCTTTGTTGCTATATAAGAAAGAACAATCTGTAGCTCCTCCTTAAGCATTGCTTTCAGGGAAAAGCTGACAAAACTGTCACAAGTGACGGGAAATTTAGATTTCTTGTTGAGCCTTTTGCCATCAGACCTGATGCTGGATTCTCACAAGGTCTTGCAATGGTGGCTGGTTCTCCATGGACACTAAGTGAATCAGACAGACCACATGTGCATACAGAGGTCTTGGAGAAGACTAACATGCCCTGGAAGTCTGATTCAGACAACTTTCACTGCTCTTTGGTCTTGGTTAGAATTTGGGTACTTGGGTCCATTCTATTAATAGTGAAATGGAAGCCTGATTGGTATCCTCAAGTCAATCAAATCTCTCAACCTTTTAGCCTCCCTGATGGAACAAAGTTAATCATGTCACAGTTCCTCTGTCCACTTGTCAGATAGTCACAGCATTATTTTTTTGAAAAATGTTTTTTATTGATTTCAGAGAGGAAGAGAGAGGGAGAGAGAGATAGAAACATCAATGATGAGAGAGAATCATTGATTGCTGCTTCCTGCATGCCCCACAGTGGGGATCAAGCTCACAACCTGGTATGTGCCCTGATCAGAAATCGAACCATGACCTCCTGGTTCACAGGTCAACGCTCAACCACTGAGCCACACTGGCCGGGCCACAGCACTCTTTTAATGGGTTCACATAGGTGTTCTAAAATTAAAGGTGCGCTCTAGGACACACTACCTTAATCCCTCTGCTCGTGCTGTTAACCTGATTAGGGAAAACGGTTTTGAGATGAGAGAAAATAGTGGCCATCCAAAAGCTCTATTTGTGTCTATCTTGCAGGAGTCCTTTGGAATCTCTCGTCTTGTGATGCTCTCAAAATGCCAATCATCCAGGACACCCTGGCAGTATTGACCAATGCCGTGATCATCCCCCATTCGGGCTGGGAAAATTCACCCCTTCAGGACGACCGAAAAATACAGCTGCATTCCTCACAGGTGCTGCGAAATGCCACTGGATGCCTAAGGTGAGTTCCATGTCACTGCCGCTTCCTGCTGTCATCATACATGTTCTCTGTTCCTGTAACTTTAATTGCTGTTTTACTCAAGATCAGAGTGTCTGAAAGGATGACTGCTGATATGGCAATGGAGTACGAGAAGTTAGTAAAGACATTTCTAGTGAGGTACTGATGAGGTGTAAGTATCTCCCGCTGTCCTGTACCTACACCAGTATTCAACTTGTTTATCATGTTTTCTGAGGTCTTGGGCAAAGAAAACAAACATTTTCATTTCAACCAAAAATAGTTCATTTTCTCTGGAAAACAGTACTTTCCAGTAATTTCCCATGTTATGACATATGCACATAGGATAACCAGGCAGGTCAGCTGGTGGTTGGGGGAGACTCCATGACCTATACATAAGGATCTAGTTGATTGTTGCCAGTAGCTTTTTTTAATTTTCTTTGTGATTGAAAGAACCTATAATTCTTAGAATGCTATCTAATAAGGCCTATTGTATGAATTTTTTAATAATAAAAGTAGTAAATGTGTTGTAATTTTCTCCCAATGCATTTTTATAAAAAATCATTTCCCAGAAATCTCTTGAGATATCTTTGAATCATCCTTATGTTTTGCTTAATTTTTGCTCTTATAAAAGAATGTAATAATCAAGTTCTTCCAAACTCTAGAAACTGTGCTCCAAGGATGTTGCATTGTGGACCAGGGTTGGAATTCTCTGCTGGATAAGATAGATGATGGGGCGGGGCAAAACGTGACTTAAAATATCTAGTCAAATAATCTATATTTCAAAAGTAAAACATGCAGGATTGCTTTTGCTGGGCTGGCTCAAAGTTGCCATTTCTCCTACAGTTGATTGGTTTCTAGGTGCAAAAACCCGTCTCTATTGAGAAGGAACAAAATCACCTTGGTGACATTAATAATAATTACCTCATGAATATTTATAGCAGTGCTCTTAGCCTCCAGTCTTGAAGAGGGGCGTGTGTGCTTGTGTGAAATGTGCATGCACAGAGGGAGATAAAGAGAGTCTGCCTCCATAAACATCGACATGCATTCATGGGCAGGAATAGGAAATCCTCTAGCGATTTTGCTTTTCCTCAAGGTCACAAAATAATGATCTTTTGACATGGTTTCTCTGGATAGGCTCCATCAAAAGCCAAATGTACAGTGCTCCAAACCCCTCTGTTGAGCCATCTATTTTATAACTTCTTAAAGTCTATTATCATCCTGAAACCTCCTGTGGCAGCATAAGAAATAAAAGTCTCCCAAAACTAAAACTGTAGGCATATCTGACCCTTTATACCTGATTTGTCTATTTCAGTTATTTGCAACTATTAAAGTAATTTTTTCCTTCAGAGCAGTCCTGACTTCTAGACTCGTCATCATTCCTAACGAAGATCACAGAAATGCCTCAGAATCAATTGTAGAAGTATAGTCAGCAAAGACCTGGTTAGCGCCATCAGTTAAAATTCTCCCTGAATAATATAGCAACATAATTAAATATTCATGATGGTTGAGATAAGAATGTAGATCACTGCTAATTTGAGCGTACATTCAACTTTGTTCGATGAAAACTCAGATGGTGAGCTAGACCATTGTGGGTTCAAGGATCCCTTTTGTAGCTCATCTGGCTGAGCTTAGGATCTGGGATGTGACCTAGAGCAAAGAGGTCAGAATGGGATGCCTGTCCATTCATCTCTGTTCATGCACACAGGTGCTGCTTCTGCTACTGGCCAGGAGTGACCACATCATAGGGAGCAAAAAATGAGGACATCTGATTTAGATAAGAGTTTCCCATAACCACATTGACTTTCCTTAGTGTGGATGCAACCAGGTTTAGGGTTTTCCCACTTTTCTGAGTTTATCATGTGAGCAACAAAGCCAAACTCATCAGTGTATGGTGAATATTTCATTTCCCCCAGAATTTAATTTTTGCCCTTCTACAGAAAGAAATACAATTTCTCTTCTCTTATTTGAATGTGTTTATGAGTCATTCCACATTGATAAGCAGGGTGGACAAAGGGGAAGAAAACAGCCCTGGTAAGGGGCTACAATTAATTTATCAAATTAAGACTCAGTAAATGAAAGGTTTCAATAAATGTCTACTATTATTTGCTACCTACTTAGAACCAATGTTGGCAACACACCAAAACAGTCGCAAAAGTTTACAGCATGATGGAAGATTCTAGATCTCAGTATGTACGGTATTTACATTCTTCATTTTTCAAACAAAACCCAGAATTTATTTACATTAAAGAAATTTATTTTTGTGCTGCCCCTGCCTTTCAACAGCCTATCTGTAAGCATTTGCTGAGTCCCTGCTGTGTGCCCTGGGGGGACCAAAGAGGCAGAGATAAACATAGAAGTCCCAGCCTTTCAGAAACTCATAATCTACTGCAAGAAAATGTCACCCATACAATAAACCCTAGTGTAATATCTTAGGATAGTTGGGAAGGAAAGGCTGGGGAAAGGGTGATGAACTTAGCCAGAGTGGTCAAAAAGTCTTCAAGAATCAGGGGGTGTTGGGGCCAAACAGAGAAAGGACTTCATCAGTCAATGCAGTGGGTGAGCACTGTGCCCAGAAAGAGTGGCAGGCGTTCCTTCTTTTTTATGGCAGCATAGTATTCCTTTGTGTAGATGTACCACAGTTTTCTAATCCACTCATCTGCTGACGGGCACCTAGGCTGTTTCCAAATCTTAGCTATGGTAAATTGTGCTGCTATGGACATAGGGCTGCATATATCCTTTCTGATTGGTGTTTCTGGTTTCTTGGGATATATTCCTAGAAGTGGGATTACTGGGTCAAATGGCAGTTCCACTTTTAATTTTTTGAGGAAACGCCATACTGTTTTCCACAGTGGCTGCACCAGTCTGCATTCCCACCAGCAGTCCAGCAGTGAAGGAGGGTTCCTTTTTCTCCGCATCCTCTCCAGCACGTGTCATTTGTTGATTTGTTGATGATAGCCACTCTGACAGGTGTAAGGTGGTACCTCATTGTGGTTTTGATTTGCATCCCTCAGATGATTAGTGACTTTGAGCATGTTTTCATATGTCTCTTGGCTTTCTGAATGTCCTCTTTCAAAAAGTGTCTATTTAGGTCATTTGCCCATTTTTTTATTGGGTTGTTTATCTTCCTTTTGTTAAGTTGTATGAGTTGTCTGTAAACGTTGGAGATTAAACCCTTATCGGAGATAACACTGGCAAATATGTTCTCCCATGCAGTGGGCTTTCTTGTTGTTTTGTTGATGGTTTCTTCTTACCATTTACAACATGGATGGAACTGGAGAGCATTATGCTAAGTGAAATAAGCCAGTCAGTGACAGAAAAATACTACATGATCTCACTCATTTATGGATAATAAAGAACATTATAAACTGATGAACAAAAATAGATAGAGGCAGAGAAGCATCGAACAGACTGTCAAATGACAGCAGGAAGGCTGGGGAGGGTTGGGTGGCTCGGGGGAGGTAAGAGATAGATCAACCAAAGACTTGTATGCATGCATATAAGCATAACCAATGGACGCAAGACACTGAGGGGGGGAGGTGAGGGTATGTGCCAGGGGGTAGGGGAGCCTGGGGGAAGGTCAATTGGGGGGAAAAAGGAGACATATGTACTACTATTTGTAATACTTTAAACAATAAAAAAAGAAAAAAAAAGAAAAAAAAAGTGGCAGGTGTGCTCTGACACAGACATGGGGGGATTCCAGGATCTGTAGGTGGGCTATGACCCTAGGGGACTTCAGGAAATGCCGAGTTTAGGAACATAGACCTAAGTCTGTAGGAGTAGAAAGCTATGGTGATTCTTGGCCAAGAGAACACAATGGTCAGCTGTGTGTGGGAGCAATTGTGCAGGACAGAGTGGGGACAGGTGGGGAGAAGTGACAGGAAGAGTGGAGCAGTGAATTTACCAGATTACCCTGTGTGTCTGATTTTTAAGATACCTCCTGTGGACAACAGTGAATATCAATATTTTGTTCCATTCGATTAAATTTAACTGTCACTGATTTGTAGCTTTGTGAACTATTTCCATACATCCTTACATTAAATACACCTAACCTACCAAACATCATAGCTTAGACCAGCCCACTTTAAACATGCTCAGAACACTTACATTAGCTTACCACGTAGGGATATTCCTACCTGAACCCATTTTTGGACATGGTCAGTTATATGTTGCTTTCTCTCTCGCTTTTTTTTAAAGCATTTTTAAAAAATATTTTATTGATTTTTTTAACAGAGAAGAAGGGAGAGGGATAGATAGTTAGGAACATCGATGAGAGAGAAATATCGATCAGCTGCCTCCTGCACACCTCCTACGGGGGATGTGCCCGCAACCAAGGTACATGCCCTTGACCAAAATCGAATCTGGAATCTTTCAGTCCACAGGGCGATGCTCTATCCACTGAGCCAAACCAGTTACGGCTGTTGCTTTCTCTTGAGTTCAAAGAGCATGTTACGTTAAAGTTAAAGCTGTAAATACTTTATCTCAAGGGAAATTAGTCAAGCACTCTGAAAGTGTTTTTACTCTTAATGTGGTATACAGGAAGATATTAGAATAAGTTTAATCACTTTATCAATCATTATTTGCATCAATGTTGTTTTTATATTACGAGTTTGTTATTGTTATATCAGTTTGTTATTGTTTACTTATTAATAAATTTATGTATTATTTTCATATACATTGTACTCATTTCCTTTTATCTCTCACACTTTTATTATAGAGAAAGGGCAAATAGCAATATTAAAATATTTCATCTAATTAATTGCCTTTCAATGTGCACGAATTTCGTGCACCGGGCTACTAGTGTTTACAATAATATGTTAAAGAAAGTAAAACTTTTCCTAACACAGTGTGACTCACAAGGCCAGCAGAAAGAGTTTATGGTAGGTAACCATAAATTTATCAGATCATTATCAGAAATCATCACTCTTGGTTTTGGTTCCTAGCAGGATTCAAACTGGTTTATGTTCTTTTAGGGTGGGAAGCTGAGGTTGAGATTTGAAGTAATTGCTATTCTAAAGAAGATCACCTTTTGAAGTTTCAGGAAGAAAAAAATGTTATAAGGGCTAATTTTGCCACTTTTAAATATCCAAAAGTTTATCAGAGTGAAATGTAAGTTATAAAAAAGGCCAAAGCCTTACTTAATAGCTAAAATCTGATGCTAACACTGTGTAATCCTCACACAGTTTGGTACAGTCTCTTACCCAGTTTCTCAAGCCTTCAGTTTGACGATAGATATTGTACCAACATCAGTGGTGGTGCCATACCCCCCAAGCCTGGAGCACATGGCACGCTCATAGGGACATTCTAAAGGAAAGAGCCTCTTGCCTTACCTTCTCTAAAAGGCCTGGTAAACTTTCAGGGAAAGATGTCCTATGTTGACATAGCAAAAATTTCAGCACATGTGAAATATAAAATGAAAAGTTAATGCCCCTAGCCCCTTTCCTTTTAAAATTCATTTTTGGGTAGGAAATAGAGTTTTTTAAAAGCAGATCTATCTATTTGTTCCTGAACTATCTATCTGTCACCGAGGAAACAGGATAGAAATATTTTTTTAAAAATTAAATTCTTCCATTTTATTGGAGGAACATGTTGATAAAATGATGGTGGCTATATGGGGGGATTCAGGAAGCAGTGTCAGATGGGGACAGTGGACCTCAGAGCCCGGAGTGATTAGCAGGGGGAGGGGCTCATCTCTACAGGCCTCCATCCACCCATACCCTCCTCCCCACACCTCACACCTGCACTAATGTTCACCATCTCCCTCATTTCTCTCCCTTTTCTAAATTTTATCTTTTGCTCCAATTCTGCCGGACTAAAGCTGTAGTTGTTAATAAAAACCATCTTAAAGCATGCCCTAATATAAGTATGCTAGACCTGAGGAAGTTGTAGGATGTGGTATGCATGAAGTTGTCCTGATAGTCTTCTTCCTCATCACTGTGACTGAGGGTCCCCCAGGGGAACTGCTTCCCTGTGGCCTGAGCCAGGCCATTCAGCCCTGAAAATAGATTCAGTCTTGTACTCATGATTGTTTCATTGCACAATGTATAATCGAATTCTTAATCTGTGGACAGAGTAATCATCACCTTCAACCAAAAACATGTGTTAACAACCATGGCCTGAATGCTGCCTAGGCAAGATTAGTCTGGCTCAGCCTGTGGACAAGCTTATCTTGGCTGAGGTCGCTGTAGGGGTTGAATACGTGTTCTCCCAAATTTTATATTCGCCAGAAACCTCAGAATGTGACATTATTTGGAAGTAAGGCCTTAGCTGGTATAATTATTAAAGGGAAGATGAGGTCATACTGGATTAAGGTGTCCCTAAATCCAATGAAGGTGCCCTTACAAGAAGAGGACATGCACACTGAGACGCACAGAGGAGGTAATGTGAGGACACAGGCAGCGATGGGAGTGATGCAGCCACAAGCCAAGGATGTCCAAGGATTGCTGAAAGCTCCTAGGAAAAGGGGAAGAGGGTTATTCCCTAGAGCCTTCACAGGGAGTGTGGCCCTGCTGACCTTGATTTTGGACACCTGACCTCCAGATTAAGAGAGAATAAACTTCTGTTGTTTTTAGCCACCTAGTTTGTTTTACTTTGTTCTGGCAGCCCTAGACCCCCTACTAAGTAACCCAGAGGGGGCCTGCAAAGCCAGGGAGCCACTGGAGAACAGAGCACAGGGAGAAAAATGGGGTAAATGACTCTAAGAAAGTTGCCTGTCCCCAAACAGTGGCCACACACTGGAATGGACCCAGATAAGGGAGCCGTTTTCTCCATGCACAAGAGCGTTCCCCTCCATAGCTCAGGCGTAAAGCAAAACATCGCCTATAGCAGTATTGGGCTCTGCAGCCAGATGTGGCCGCCCTAGGTAGAGAAGGTTCAAATCCAGCTCCTTCACTGGTGGCCGGGAAATAGCCTTCTCTCTTGTGGATCCAATGTGTGTTTTCTGCCCCTGTGGGTGAGCCTCCTTTCCCTCCTGCCTTTGAACTAGCTTCTGAAAGTTGCATGGATTTGTTTGATACAACAGAGGGCTAGAAGCCATTGTAGGTGCTCATGCAGGGCACGTGACATGATGTCAGTATCATTTAAGGAAGCTGGCTCCAGCCACTGGTCACAGAATGGACGCATTCTCAATTTAATGTGAAGCATGACCATGCCTCCCAATTACAGTATCACAAATCAATATCGTAAAGATCCCTGTCTCAGCCATTATCATCACTTCTGAGAGAACTGTAGGTGAAGCCCTGGCTGAGTACCCTTTTCACGTTTTAATCTGGCAGCTCAGTAAGACAACTCGGCTCTCTGGTACAGTAGAGGTGGCTTCCCTTTAGTCATGCATGCTTAGGACTTATCTCCAGCTGAAGTATTTGCATAAGGCTGGCTTTGCTAACTTCCTCAGCTCATTTCCTGCTGCTGTTGAGTCATTTATTTATTTTTATTATTCTGTTCCCACTTCGGCATCTTGTCCTGAAGGACAACAATATACAACCCTAATTTTTCCCATCGATCTCGGTGTACACGAGAATGTTATTAAGCCTGTCAGAGGAGCTGCGCTGTGCCTTTGCTTATGAATATAATTAAACTCACACCCTCAATTAGTCATTTTTACCCATAAAATGGATGAGTGCTTGGTCCCATGGAACCACTAATTCCGGAGTGACCTTGAGAGAACACTGTAACGAAGTCATACTAGTGATAATCACACTCTGGCTGGGAAGCCCCGAGGACATGTATTTTATGGGACTCAACCACAGGTAAGAAGAATTATTATTGTGTTTATATTATGTTCAGTTGGTTGCCAATATTATTCATCTAAGAAGGATCTGTTTTTAAAAGTATTTTTTAAGTCTTGTATAATGAGCTCTGGATGTATGCCTGCTGAATTGAACACTCTTATCCAGGTCAAAAGGGAAGGACCTGGTATGTCTGGATGCTGTGAACAGAAGAGACCCCCTCACCCACTCACACCCATTTTCCCACACCTGGCCCTAAAGCTGAAGATGCTCCTCACCTGAGCAGCTCTCCACTTCTGATCAGTTGTGTCTATTATGGATGCAAAGTGAATGTTTCGGGATGAGGGGGCATGACGCAGCAATGAACATCCTCTTCTAAGGAAGGGAACAGAGTTCGGGAGGGCAAAAGGAGTAGGAGGTTTTAGGACTCCATCAGAGAGGATGAATGGGCTTCCCTCTCAGCAGCTCCACTGTTGACAAGGGCTCTGATCTCCCAAGGTGCACTGCTCTAGCTCACTTCCTCCCAGTCAGAAGGAGATGGTGGTTGATGTGAATTCATTTGGTAGGGCTATCATTACAAAGTACCACAGATCTCTTCTGTGACTTAAACAACAGAAATGTATTGCCTCGCAGTTTGGGTGGTTAGATGTCTGAGATCAAGATGTCAGCAGGGGTGGTTCTCAGAGGTCTCTCTCTTTGGCTTGTGGATGGCCATCTTCTCTCCATGTCCTCACATGGTCTTCCCTCTGTGCATCTCTGTCCTAATCTCATCTTCTTGTGAGGCCCACACCAAAGTCTTCATTTATTTTACTCATTTACCACTTGAAAGACACTATCTCCTAAAATAGTCACATTCCACATTCTGAGGTACTGGCATTTAGGACCTCAACATATGAATTTGGGGTTGGGGGAGGGCACAATTTAGACTATAACAATAATATAATAGTTGGCTTTCACTGTTTGTTATCGCTTTGGGAAATAGTTTTTAATAAATTAAAACATTCTTGCAAGGTCATGTTGACCAGTATGAAGCATATTTGATTCATTCTATTATAGAAACCAAAAGTATACTTATTCCCTAATTTTAACATTCATTCATTTTTAGTCTCTATTTTCGAGTAGAAGTAATATTTTCCTTACCTCCAAGAAAAGGTAGTCACAATGGAACTTCAAAAAATTCTCTATATAACAACATAAAAATTATTAAGACCAACTACTAAGTTTGTTCTTGAATTGAGGTTTACATAGTTAACTATTTTAAAGTCTTATAGTTTGATGAAATCGTTAATGATTTAACAATAAAGGAAGGCTCCTAGAAAATCTCTATACATATTCCTCTTAAAATCTAAATTTTGAATATATTTGAATTGACTTTTCATCTGGAATTAGGAGATCTATATTTGACCCCCAAATTTGATACATCTTGTGAGAAACTAGGCCACATGACCTTGGCCTCAAGTTCCAGGGCTGTGAAGGAGAGGTTTGGCCTAGTTGTCCCCGATAAAATGTAAGAGAAAATGTAAAGCATGGTCAGGGCATTTGCTAGCTGACCCCAAATGTTCTCTCACTTGATTCTTAATTGAGGACACCCGAAGTGGGGCATCACCCTTCTTGTAGGGCCTGACCTTTGACCTTACCTGGTCATAAATTGGACCTTGAAGCTGCAATACTATTAGGAAGAAATTAGCCTTTGATTTAGCATTATTATAATGCTATGCTTCTTTAATATGCATGCTCTTTAATGCAATTATCTCAATAATCCAGTAAGGTAGGAGTTTCTGTTCCATTTTAGAGATCACGAAGTGATGCTCATAAGGGTAAAGGAGCTTGCCCCAAGTCATAGAGCAAGTAAGAGAAGGAAGGGTGATATAAATGCATGGTTGTGTGATGCCACAGCTGGGCTCCACCCACTCCACCATGTTCCATTAGGCAGAGGCAAGAAGCAGCCCAAGAACATGTGTGCTTATTTACACTGCGGACAGGATGTTGCCTCAGACCAGATCCTATGAGAAGCAGACACCAGGAGAGAAGTAGCAAATCCATGCAGGATATTTAATTAGGGCAACACTCGAGAGGAAAAATGGAAGGGAGCCAGAGGAACAAGGAGCACCATCAAACCATAATGCAGATCCAACTCCCAAGTGAAGGAAGGAAAGAAGGGAAGGAAGGGAGGGAGGAAGCGGGGGAGAGGAGAGGGAAAAAGAAGAGGTGAGGGGATGGGAAGAAAAGGTTGTGTGAAAATGACTTGGACTTCAAGGATGTTCAGCAAAACCATTGGAGAGTTCTTGAGCCTAAACAATCCTTCCCAGGAGTCCTGTATCTCCCCGGATTAGGTTGCCTTGTCACTGCTGTGAGCTCAGTCACTGGCTTGGAGCCTCCATGAGAAATGAGGCCTTGGAAGGAGGGCAGATACAATGGCAGGTTTCAGGGCTCAGCAGCAGGACCATAAGTCTGTGACATTCCTGCACTCAGAGGTTTGAGTGGGTGCTTTTTCACGGACAGTCCATAAGTCTAATCTTTCACCAGCACTTCCATTCTCTATAGACTAACCACTAAAAGTCACATTATCATCAGAAAGTTGCTTGGTGGTACCCAAATAAGAGGAGTTAGTTATATTGACTGAAATTTTTATTCTGTCAACCTCTTTTCTTTTGAGTCCTTACTATGTGCTTGGGCCTATGGTAGGCATGAGGGTTCTGGTGAAGAGCAAATAGACACAGTTGCTGTTGAAAGTAACATGTAATGTCATGAAGACAACCTCATGTACCCTAAGTCCCATTAGGCTGCCCCAAGACTAGACAAATTAAAGTGTATTTTTCCTAAATAATGCCTCAATAGGCAATATGCTTTTTTCAGTATTTTCATGGCTAATGAACCTCCCTTTACTGATACATTCTTTCTTTACATATAAAAAGGTTTTTTACCTTTACTTGGTTTACTTCTCTATCTTGTAGGCCTGAAGCTTTCTGTCACTTCAAGATTTTTCATTTCTCTTATCTTTTCTATTAGGAATAGTCTGGAAAAAAAAAACAACTTATTTTTCAGTTCTTTCAGAAGACCTTTCTATTTGCCAAGAGGACTATCTATAATTTTACAAAGTTCTTCCTGGCAATCATATTCAATTAAATAGTAATTGGTATCATTTCTTTCCAAGCATTTTGTTTTCGTAAGTAAGAAAAAGTGAGAGTATAATGATTCACCTAAAATATTAATTATTAATATAAAATATCCCATCATTCTATACCTCCCTAAGTTTCCATCATTTATTTCTGCAAAATTTGATCTATTTAATGAAAATGTGCAGGATCTAACTAAAACTTGTTCTAAATTATTTATCTTATAATTTGCTTGCAAATATGGACTTCTTTTAAAAGGATAGCAAATATTAAAGTTTATCTTTTCAATATGAATAGTCTTCTCCCTCTTAGAGTATGAATATTCAAATATTTCCATTAATGTGAACACATTACTTCCTCTGAAAAAAAGATTAAATGAAAAAGCTTAGTTAATTCCCAGTTGGTACACAATGGAGTTTAATCTTTATCTCTATAAAATATTGGGTTGTAAGATGTTAACTCCCTGATAAATAAAAAGCAAATTTTAAGAGATGGTTTACTCTTAAAATCCTTCATAATTTCTTTATATTAAAAAATATAATTTTTCCTCTTGCTGCCTTCCAAATTATATTACATTGTATCAGAAATGGTGTCCCTGGAGAAGAAGCAAAGAAATAAGTCTATTAACCATAAATTGAGGAAGAAAGAGCTCGCCAGCAGTTTCACTTATTGCTTATGTACTAAACTTCTCCAATATTTTAACACTTCTGTTTTCATACCATTTCTACTTTCCCTTTTCAAAGCAGCACTTATTTTAAAATAGGTAAAGCCAGCATTTACCAGAGTTGGGACAACCCAACCAAGAAGATGGGTACAACTCGTCAGAGAATACACAGAGCACGTGTGGAGGCTAGCTCAGATTCATTCACGTTAAATGAAGGTCTCCAACTTGCAGCTGTGATTGCTATTGGAGGACAGAGAAACATAACCAATGAGAGCCACGAACAACATTTTTCCAGAGGCACCAATTCAGAGAGCACACCTCCTGCCCACCTTTGTGTGAATTCAGAGTGGGGAGCTGGCTGCCAACTCCACTCTGCACAGCCTGTCTTGGTTCTGTTACCTGCCTCATTCTCTTTTTCTGGAGTCAGGTTGTTCCTTACTTAGCTGAGAATCTATATATATAAAAGTCTAAGCGACCTTTACAAGACCAGTTGCTATGATGCACACTGACCACCAGGGGGCAGACACTCCCACAGTCCCTCCCCCCCTGGCTGGCCACGACCCCGATCCCCCTGATCACTGGCCAGGCTGAGGGACCCCACCCGTGCACAAATTCGTGCACGGGGCCCCTAGTATTTAAATTAAAGTTTCCTTAGTTGATCAAGAATATTTGAAATAAACAGTACAAAAGGTTCAGTTTGTCATGCTGGTCTCATGGACCATTTTCTTGGGTTGATGACTTCCTGTGTCATGCAGAGATGCCCATGACTGGTCACCGAAGGGCATTTGACAGCTCGCCATGGGGGAAGGTTGAGTGGGATACCTGATTCCCTGAGTTTATCTCCATCATCTTTCGGAGCTGTAATAGGGAGGAGTGAAAAATGGGGTCTCTGAACCCAGAGAGCTATGGAGGCAAGAGGATCATAGACAGAAGGGGTACAGGTGGAGTGAATGGAAGAATCTGTACTTGCTTTCATGCTCTGCATCATGGAGCTCCCAGTGTCCTCTGTGTGATGGGATCCTCATCATCTCATAGAATTGCTCTTCTCATTGCTCATTCTGGAAACAGGGAATTGGGGAAGCTACTGAAAGTAAAAAATATTCCTTTGTTTTTGTTAGAAAGTTTTTGTTCTGAGCTGGGAGAAGCTTCTGGAAGTACCAACTAAAATGTTTTCCCAAGAGAGGGCAGCTCTGCTCAGGTGTTTTGCTTGGTTGACATTCTTGCCTCGAAAGGTTTAAGCACCAGAAGCAATAGTAATAACAGGTGCTAACAGATTGACAGCTTTCAACACTGGCTTTTTCGGACGCTCTGCTTTTCTGCCTGTGTCAGAAATTCATTTCCAGTTTTTCAGTCTGGTAAGTAAAAGGACAGACATGCCAGGACTTCAGATTAACCCTACGTCCTTCGTTATTGTCCCGAAGAGGTACAAATACACCATTACTTCCCATTAGCAAGCACTCAACCAGCAAGGAAGATGCTGTGCCGTGGATGTACTAACTGGAGCTAATGAATCCTAACAACTAATTACATTTCTCTTAAGGTAACTTAGGACCAGAGAGTAGCTATGTTAGCACAAAGATTTTATGTGTGAATGGCAATACCCAGGAAGAGGCCAGCTGATTAATCACCTCCCATAATTCTCCATAATAGTCCTGTCTGGACTTTTGTATCCAGGCCATTGTTCTTGCCTGGGTTACATTGTGCCTGACCTTATTTTGGACCAACAATGTAACTGGTAATTGCAGACTAATTTATATAAACAAACAAGGGTCCTGCTAAATGAAGGCATTGTCGCCATGATTGCCTAAGAGCTCTAAGAGCTCTCTATTCTGTACAAGTTTGTGGGTTATGTGGTTGGAGACAACGAAGCTTGCTTCAGAAAATAATTATTCCAAGTAAGAAAATGCATTATGTCCTTTTAAGACTGCCAGTGTGTGCCCCATGTTTTGGAAGAAAATGGTTTGGGGCCTTTGCTTAAAATCTCGATAGGACCTGAAGGGCAGTAATTCTCCTTAGCATGTATAAGAGCAATGTTGATAAGCTTCTTTCTAGAACATAAAGGAACCTCACTTATTTCTCCTCTGCAGGCAGCACTGCCTTCCTGACTAGCAAACATGATGAAATGTCATTTGTCCTTGACCCCTGTCACCCTTAAGCAGCTGAAATAGATTAAAGCCAGTACTTCTTGAATAAGATGGAGCAGAGTGGCTCAGCTAGGATCTGCAGGAATAGGCTCACAAATTAACTTGCACTGGGATTTTTTTTTTATGATTTTCCAAGGCTCATTCCTATTTGAAGGGAGATAATTGAGACAAATTATCATACTGTTCCCTCTCGAGCACCCAGCCAGAGTCTCCTTGGAGCTTAGATAGAGATATTTGTGGGGGACAACTGACTGAGCAGCCTCCTACAGAGACCACAGGGACATCAGCTCAGAAAGGCAGAGCTGTGTGGGGACAGGAGCACTGTTGGAGAAAGAGCCTCTCACCTCACCTGTCACACCTCTTTCTTTAGAAACGTTTTACACTCCAAGGGCTTTAATTCAAGTGTAGCCAAAGGTCAAGAAGCACAATGCACCACGGAAATAAGATGAACCTGATCATGTGTCAGTCTGACCAGCAGCACAAACGTGTCCTACCCAGCGGACACCTTGGACTCCAGCATGACTACCCACTCCTCAGTATTTCCTCCCCTACCCATTTCTTTCATTTTAAAGAAGTTCAGATGAAATAAATTCACGTAACATAAAAGTAACCACTTAAAAGTGAACAATTTTGTGGCATTCGGGACATTCACAACATGGTTCGACCACTTCTATCTAGTTCCAACATGTTTTCATCATCCCAAAAGGAAATTTTGTACCCACTAAGCAGTTACTCCCCATTATCCCTCCTGCAGCCCTGGCATTTACCAGTCTGCTTTCTGTCTTTATTCATTTACCTACTTTGGCTATTTCATTTCATTTAAATGGAATCATGCAGTGTATGAATTTTGGTGACTGGCTTCTTTACTTAGCATAACATTTTTGAGGTTGTAGCATGTATGAGTACTTCGTTCCTTTCAGTAGAGTGATGGTATTCTATTGTATGGATATACTACATTTTGTGTGTCCAATTCATCCATCGATGGACATTTGGGCTGTACCCACCCTTTGGCTGTTGTGACTGATGCTGATATCGACATGCATGTACATGTATTTGGTTGAGCATCTGTTTTCAGTTCTTTTGGGTTACATGCTTAGAAGTATAATTTCTGGCCGAAACCGGTTTGGCTCAGTGGATAGAGCATCAGCCTGCGGACTCAAAGGTCCCAGGTTCGATTCCGGTCAAGGGCATGTACCTTGGTTGCGGGCACATCCCCAGTAGGGGGTGTGCAAGAGGCAGCTGATCGATGTTTCTCTCTCATCGATGTTTCTAACTCTCTATCCCTCTCTCTTCCTCTCTGTAAAAAATCAATAAAATATATTTTTTAAAAAAGAAGTATAATTTCTGGATCGTATAGTACCTCTGTGTATAACTTTTTGAGGAACTGTCAACCTATCTTCTAGAGTCCTTCTCTACCCATTTTATAGCTTTCTCTACCAATCTCCACTACATTTGCTGGTCCAGACTAACCTCTTTTTCTCACATTATTGGCCTTTTATCTTTTCATTACAGAGAAGTTTCTTCTCCAACTTCTGGATTATTAAAGCCATTTGTCATTATATATGAATGCTCAGAAGAAACTACCTGAATGTTAGAGTTTTTATTTTAAAACTCTTATGACTGATATAAAATCATTGCAACTATGTGGACAGACTCTTTGAGTCTCCAGCCCCATACTGGGCCCCGCTGCCCTCACTGTTTGCAGTACTGGCCTCCTTTTCGTTACTCTATACACCAAGATCTCTTCTACCTCAGGACCTTCACACATGACTCCCAGTGCCTGGATGACCTTATTCTCTTCTCTTTATCTTTTTATCTCCGCTTCAATGTCTCCTATTCAGAGAGACCTTCCTCAACACCCTCCCTCCCACACATAGTAGGCCTCCCCTAATGCCTTTTCAAAGCATCCTGGGCTTTTGATCAGATCTTCTGACAATTTGCAGTGATGTCCTTGCCTGTGTGCTTGTGTGTTTAACTGTCAACCTACTCTCCATGAGCTACTTTCTTATCTACATGAGGATCATCATAGATTTCCCAACCCTAGAACAACATCAGGCACCTGGTAGGCGCCTAATAAATAGCTCTTAACAGAATGAGTCAATGAATAAGTCAATCAGTGGATGGCCCTTCTTTTGCTGATTTGCTGGCTGACTAATAACTGTCCTGTACTAATTTTCACCAAAGTAAGGAACCTTTTCACTCTCCTGAGTGCTCATTAAATTTTCCCAGTTGTAGAGGTAACGCTACCTGCATGATCACTAGTTTTTGTATGAGATTAATCTCTCAGTTAGAAATCCATTGCTACTTGTTTTTTGCTGTTTGATGTGTTTGTGATATTTCTGCTAGATAAAATGAACACATTCGTTAGTTTTATCAAACAGCACAATATCTTTCTCTTGGACAGTCTTCTCTGTCCTGGTTAGTACATTTTGTCCTTGGAGTTTGCTCATTTTGCCCTTGATTCTTATGATACTGAATTCCTCATCCATCTCAAGTGAAAGAAGCTGTTGGTCTATCGGCTTATCAGCACAGTTAAATACGCAAAAATAAAATCACTGTAGTGCTTTATGGGCAAGAAACTCTTCAGTACCTCTAATCATCACTTAATTCTCATGACAGCTTTGTAAAGGACAGATTGTTATGTTCTTTCCAATTTTAAATAAGGAAGTGAAACTGGGGAAATTGAGCAATTTGTCCTAGAGCGCATGGTGGAGAGTGAACCCTGATTCAAACCTGTGCTTTCAGAATCCAAATAGAATGCTTTCCTGTGACGTTGATGCCGTGGAGTAGTCTATTAGCACTACACAGTGCAGTCTGTCTCTCTGCTTGTCAATTATTACAACAGCCATAGCCATCTCATTGTCTCTTCCTTGGTCAAGTGCTAAATCAACAGCCAAGATAGAATGAATGGCGCCTCTTATCCCATACAAACATGTATTCAGTTTCTAGGATGTGCCCAGAACTCTGCTAGGTACCAGAGGGGAAAAAAAATGAATGAGACATGATGTTTATAACCTAAAAGATAAAAGGGAATCTGAGCCATGGTGCATAATGTATGTATTTAATGCTGTAAAAAAGAAAAACGTCTAGGCAGAGTTGCTGGAAGGCCTCTGAATGAGGGCGTCATGAATTCCACCTGAAAGACTCCAAGAAGACAGCCCAGAGGCTGCACTGAGATGAGGGAGGGTTTGCAGGGGAAGGCGCAGAGAAGATGTGTGACCCACACCCGAAGATCCATGTGCATGTTTGGGGATGGGCAAGTGTGGCTGGCCAGGGCATGGCTGGCAGGGAGGGACCTAAGAGGGAAAAGGTCTTCTGGGAGCTGGTTGTTAAGAGTGTTGGGTGGAGCCCAGCTGGTGTGGCTCAGTGGTTGAGCATTGGCCCATGAACCAGGAGGTCACAGGTTCAATTCCTGGTCTGGCACATGCCAGGGTTGAGGGCTCAATCTCCAGTAGGGGGTGTGCAGGAGGCAGCCAATCAATGATGTTTCTCTCTCATCGGTGTTTGTATCTCTCTATCCCTCTCCCTTCCTCTCTATAAAATCAATAAAAATATATATATTTTTAAAGTATTGGTGGAAGAAGGTATGGAGGATAGTACAGGAGGGATAAATAGTGATGGACAGAGATTTGACTTGGGTGATGAAAACACAATGCAGTGTACAGGAGATGTGTTTAGAATTGTGCTAAACTTGTATACTTTTGTTAACCAGTGTCACCCCAATAGATTCAATAAAATGAAAAAAAAGAGTGTTGGGGAAGAAGAGTCATTTCCAGGAGATTTCTTTATCTTTGTTGGCCACGTGGAACCATGGAAGCTTGGTAAGCAGGTGAAAACACGCTGTTTCCTGTGCCATAGAGACACAGTGGTCCTCACAGGTCACGGAGCAGGCAGAGGACATGTGGAAGTGGTGGCAGTACTGGCTGTGTTTGCCAATCCCAGACTGTGTCCCAGGCATTACACTAGGACGTTTAGATGCTTTCTTTGCGAGGACTGTGATGCTGTGATGGGATGTCATTGTGAGTGCAAAATCCAAACCAAGAAGAGCTGGCATTCAAGTCCAGGTCTGACTGGAAACCCACTAGTTACATGATCTTGGATGATGGTGGTAGGCTCTCCAGCCTCAGTTTCCCTGCCTGTAAATAGGAACGGTAGTGGTGATGCAGGGCTGGGACGAGGGTGAGGCAGATGAGACTAAGCTGTGCAGGGATGGACCCTGCCTTTACTTACAACTTTCATATTTTGTTCATAATCTATTTTTCCATTAATTTTAACTCAAATATTATTTAGCACAATAATTGAAGGTTCTTACCACTACTTAACAACTATACACTGAAAAAGATCAAGATGGCACATTTTACGTTATGTATATTTTACCACAACTTAAACATGTATCTTATTTACGATAATGAGTTATATGGCAGCACCTTCTATTTTGCACTAAGTGAAGGTCTCACCTTACCCTCATTCTGGCCCCGTGGTCATGCACATTGATTGACACAGCGCCTGGCCCACAGGGAACTCCTGCTGGCAGCTAACTCTGGACCACTGCCTTCCTGCTGAGGCAAGTATCGCGCAGTTGTAATGAAAATCTTGAGTGCTGCTGGGAGTGACCACAGCAGAGTTAAGGCTAAGCACTGCCCACTGCCTCCCCTTTATGCACCTTGGACATGGTCCCTCCTCTCAGGGAAAGAGAAAGAGGCCCTCCCCTGAGGGAAACATAGCTTCGTTCCACCACTTGAAGGACACCGCGTGTTCCCTAAGACCTCATCCTCTGCTTCCATTTCTTTAGCCCAAAGGATGAGCCCCAGGGTTTCAACAGCTCATGTGTTGGTTACCTGCAGTAGCCCTTATCTTGACTCACTCAACCCCTCCTATCCCAGACACAAGGAAAACACCAGCTGGGCCCAGAGAGGAAGCCACAGACAACACATCCCAATGGGAAGAACTTGGCCTCTGTCTGGCAGCCTGAATTTGGACGAGAGGCACGGGGACCTCTGGCCAATTCCTGAGCCTTCACAAGCCTTCCTGAGCCTCTGTTGCCTCTCGCATGCCTCCTTGCAGGCTTATGTTAGGATATGAGGGCCCAATAAGCATAACTTTTTTTTTAACCCAAGTTCATAACCAATTGGGAAATTAGACAAAGTAAACTGATGGGTGGATGAAAACCAAATAGTCTTTTTACCGCTGACAACACCTAGTGGAGATCATGGCTTCTTGTCTGCAGCCAAAAGGCAAGCTCATGGCACTGTCTTGCCAGTGTAGACCTTGGGACTGCCCCATTGAAAAGTTGGGATCTGTAGAGCTGACAACCCACCCTACATCATGTCCCCCACCCCCACAGTCCCAGGGATGAGAAATAACCAGTGGATGGCAGAGCTTTTTCACCTGCCAGTCAGATAGTTCATTCTCCCTGTTGGGGGTATTACTATTTAAAATTATATGCTCCCTCAAATTCATATATTGAATTTTGAACTCCCAGTACATTAGAATGTGACCTGTGTGGAAATAGGGTCACTGCTGATGTACTTAGCTTTCATGAGGTCATTAAGGTGGACTGTAATCCAAGATGACTGATGTCCCCATGAGAAGGGGAAATTTGGACACAGATACACACTGGGAGAACACTGCGTGAAAGTAAAGACAGAGACGGGTGTTGCTTCTACAAGCCAAGGAATGCCAGAGATGGCCCCAAAACCACCAGGAACATGGGAGAGTATGGAACAGACTCTTCCTCACAGCCTGAGAAGGAACCAGCCCTGCTGACACCTTGATCTTGGACTTCTGCCCTTCAGAACTGAGAGAATGCATTTCTGTTGTTCAAGCCCCGCAGTCTGTAGTACTCTTATGGCAGCCTGAGCAGACAAATACAGGGTGAAAGCATGCAGGATGGCGACGGGGGGTAAGGAGGGGGGAGTTCTGGAGAGTTCCATGGAAAAAGGAAGCCAAGAAAAGAGGTTCATATCCCCAATTGATTGAATTAATATAATAGTTTTCTGTGTACTGCATTAGGTTCTTTACATGTATTGTTCTCATTTTATTTTTTTTTTTAAATAGGTCCCTCTGTCCTTTGCTCAGGCATACAGGGGTGGGCAAAAATAGGTTTATAGTTAATAGAATATAATAATTATAACAACAGTAAAATAATTAATAATAATACAGGAATAAACTCTGTGTTTTGTGTACTCACAGCTATAAACCTACTTTTGCCCAACCCTGTATATGCCCAGGTGAGCAGATGTCAAGAGGGAAAGAGTAAGGTGTGACTATAGATCTGGTTCCCATGTATTTCACAGATTTTTGTCTCATCTCATGTTTCCAAAGCATGAGCCCACTTTACAGATAGAGAAACTGAGAATCAGAGAGGTTAACCTTTTGCACTCGGATGTCGAGTATGACTCGACACAGTTAGCATCGGTAGCAGCTCGTATGTCGAGCCACACTCGACACGTAGTTTCACCGAGGGGGGAAGGGGGATTTTTGTCTATTTTTCCAGTATCTTTTCTTCTTTTCATTAGCATGAAAGGACAAGTAAAATGTAAATGCCCGTCTCAACTGATGCCACCACCTAAGCTTATCTTTTGCATAGGCAGCAATCTTGAGTAGGAGGGTCCAAGGCATGAGTCCTTGCATCATGCCTTTTTGAGCTTGCATCATCTTCCCTTGGTAAAGAACCTTCCTTATCTTTTCGTCTTCTATGTTTGTTTAGGTTTCTATTAGCATATCACAGATGTTGTCATGACACAGGGTTTAGTTGGATGATTGGTTTGCCCCCTAGCAGTCGCACGTTCTGAGTGAATCTCCCCTCCTCAGGATGGATAAGTTTTCCAAAGACATAGAAAGCAGCGATGATGAATTTTACTTCGAAAACGAAGAAAAAAGTGAAAAATGTAATAGTGACAAAAGTGAGTTCTCCGAGGATGCGAGTGGAGATGATGAACAAATCGCTGGTCCTAGTGGAACTACAGAAAGGAAAAAGTCCCTTGCTTTGCCCAAAGATCTGGCTGAAAGTATTGACAGTGACAGTGACATTGAATTCATAAAGGCAAAACGAAGACGCACAATTGTTTATTCGAGTGAGAGTGATGGAGATATAGGTGATATCATTGAGAAATCGGGTATAAGACCCAGTGAAAGTTACGTTTCTAGGGGAAAACAGGAAAAAGAAAAGTGGACATCTACATCTGTGAGTGACAAAGAGCCTAGCAGAATCCCTTTCTCCACTGGTCAGTTACATGTTGGACCTCAAGTTCCTTCTGGATGTGCCACACCAATAGACTTTTTTCAGTTGTGTTTTACTGAGACGTTGATAAAAAATATAACGGATGAGACAAATGAGTATGCTAGGCATAAAATTAGCCAGAAAGAACTATCCCAGCGATCCACTTGGAATAATTGGAAAGATGTGACGATAGAGGAAATGAAGGCTTTTCTTGGTGTAATACTAAATATGGGTGTATTGAATCACCCCAACTTGCAGAGTTATTGGTCCATGGATTTTGAGTCTCATATACCATTTTTTCGATCTGTTTTCAAAATAGAAAGGTTCTTGCAAATATTTTGGATGTTATACTTGAAAAACAACCAAAAGTCAAGTAAAGATTTGAGAACAAGAACCGAGAAGGTAAACTGCTTCTTGTCATACCTTGAAATGAAATTTAGGGAGAGATTCTGTCCTGGAAGAGAGATTGCTGTTGACGAGGCTGTTGTTGGTTTCAAGGGAAAGATACACTTCATCACATATAATCCTAAAAAGCCAACAAAATGGGGTATTCGTTTATATGTCCTCTCAGATTCAAAATGTGGTTACGTACATTCATTTGTCCCTTATTATGGAGGAATAACATCTGAAATGTTGGTGAGACCTGATCTCCCTTTTACTAGCAGAATAGTTTTAGAGCTTCATGAAAGATTGGAGAACTCAGTACCTGGTTCTCAAGGTTATCATTTCTTCACTGACAGGTATTACACTAGTGTCACTCCTGCAAAGGAATTGTTCAAGGAAAAAACACACTTGACAGGGACAATAATGCCCAATAGGAAAGATAATCCACCTGTTATCAAACATCCAAAGCTAATGAAAGGAGAGATAGTGGCTTTCAGGGATGAAAATGTAATGCTTCTTGTGTGGAAAGACAAGAGGATAGTCACAATGCTCAGTACATGGGACACTTCAGAGACTGAGTTTGTGAAAAGGAGAGTGCGTGGTGGTGGGAAGGAAATAGTTCTCAAACCCAAGGTCGTGACCAACTATACAAAGTTTATGGGGGGTGTTGATACAGCTAATCACTACACAGGCACATACTGTTTTATGAGGAAGACCCTAAAATGGTGGCATAAATTGTTTTTCTGGGGGCTTGAGGTCAGTGTTGTAAATTCCTATATATTGTACAAAGAATGCCAAAAAAGAAAAAATGAAAAACTGATAACGCATGTGAAATTTATTAGGAAACTAGTACATGATCTTGTTGGAGAATTCAGAGATGGTACACTAACTTCCAGGGGTAGATTATTATCCACTAATTTAGAGCAACGTTTAGATGGGAAGCTCCATATAATCACACCTCACCCTAACAAAAAACACAAAGATTGTGTTGTTTGTTCTAACAGAAAAATCAAAGGAGGAAGAAGAGAGACGATTTATATTTGCGAAACATGTGAATGTAAACCAGGTCTTCATGTGGGTGAATGTTCCAAAAAATATCACACCATGAAAAATTATAGAGATTAAAATTACTCTTTGAATGTATCAATAATTTGAAATATAAAATAATCCAAATAAATAAGTTTGTATGAAAAGAAACTCCAGTTTTTTATTCTACTGCCGCACTTTGTAAAATCTGGGGTATTTAAAAAATTAAATCCCGAGTAGAATAAAGGAATCGAGAAAAAAGCAAGCGAGTGCAAAGGGTTAAATGTGTTGCAGAAGGCCAGGCAGATAATAGCAAAGTTGAAATTTGCCACCCAAGCTTTTCTACTCTCCTAGATTATCTTTTGGAGTATAAAATACTTTCATTCTCTACAAATTAATGTCAGTACCTACCAAAGTAGGGGCGTGGCAGTATTCCTGGTACATTTTCACTTTTCATATCTTTCTCTCTATGAGTCCCCACTGCCTTCAACTACACAGTCTCTTGCTTGAAATTCCTTAGTCATGCTTGAGATAAGAATGTCATCTGGTCTGTCCCTGAACTTTCAATGGAATAGGGCTAGAGAAGGAGAAGGCGGTGGGAGGCTACTAGTATTCAGTTGCTAGCTTTCAATTTTATTCCCTTTCTGGTGCTAGAGTTCATTAGCATTGGAGTCGCTTAGTCCTGTTGTTTGCTTTCCATTCTAGACATTTATTATCTATGTGACAAGCAAAGAAATCAATTACAAGCAGCCTTGCATATTTAGTCACAGACCAAAACTGGCCCTGGATGGAGATGCTGGACCATTGACGGCTGCTTGCTGCCAGCCTGGGCTCCTGAGCATAGATTCAGCTGGCAGGGTGCCTGCCTGGTTTCTCCTAACTTAATTGGAGTTTGTCCTCACTTTGTCAGCTTGCATGGCTGCCCATCCTCCCCACAACTTGCCTTCTTGTAGGCCAACTTGCCGTCCTCCAGGCTCTCCCCAAGCAGCTTGATGCTCTGTGACCTGAGTGTGGAATCCTGGCAGAAAGTAAACGGGTATTGTAAGCAGGGTGAGACTTATGAAAGGGAGCCTTAAATGAGCAAGAACAAATGGACTTAACCTGCTCAGGGGAACAGGAAAGCCTTCTAGTGAAAAAGACATGGAAGATTAGTAGGATTGGCCAAGTGAAAAGGAAGGAAGGGTCCTAGACATGTGCCATGGACAAGACTGAGACTGACTGAGAGAAATGGAAGGTCTTGGGCTCTTGTTCTGATGTACATTTTAGAAGAATCACAGAGCTTTCCTGGGAGGTGGAGGGAATGAAGGCAGAAGCCGAGAGACCCATTAAGAGACAGGAGAAGGTGGTGGTTGTGGACCTGGCCGGGACCATGGAGGAGGAGTATGGATGGAGATGCTTTGACATTGGAGCTGACTGGATGTGCTGACTTGGATGTAGGTGTGCAGGAGAGACAGGAGTCAAGGATGAAGGACAACATATGTATAGGACAAGTTAATCAACCTGTTTTGTGCACAAGAAAATACCTTTAGGGAACCCCTAAAGCAGGTTCCCGTTAGCACTGCTTTTCTTTATCTTCATTTCACTTTTCTCTCTTTTTTTTTTTGCTTCTTTTTAAAAAATGGTCATTCCCTTCTATTTACTTCTCTTGCTCTCTCTCATTCTTTCTATTTTATTCATCCCCAATATGAGTTAGGGTCTCTGTGGTAATGGAAATTTAGAATTAAAACCAAACAAGAAAAAGCAAACCAACACTGATGTAGAGGTAAGTGTCTCCACCCACCCCCTCTGATGCAGATCAGATGGAAAGCAGGGGTGAGGCTGTGGCTGGCTGGCTCATAAGTGCTGTAACCCACAGCCCACCCACCTCACTGCCCTATGAGTGGCCAGTTCTGATGGGATAGTGTCAGTCATGGGCACATTATCCTTGAGCTGTGTCCATGTGACAAAAAAAGAGGGAATTGCTCTAAGATTTGCCAATAGAATGAACTGATACTACACATGTGATTTTTAGCACATGCTATAATGGTGAGAATTTGTGATTAAAATATGGTGTTTCTTGAAGAATTTTAGGGAAATATTGGACTAGTTGATCCCTTGATTTACTGGTCTGATAACTTGTCTATTTGTATGATATATAAGGATCCTCTCCCTGCTTCTCTTTTGTACAAAACTGGAATTATTCTACTCTTTTCTATAATTGTTCTTTCTTTTTCTGATTAACAAATCTCCACAACCTTCGCATATTAGCTCATATAAAGGGATTGATATGAAGAGTAATTGTATTACAACGAGAGTTAGAAAAATTTTTTGCTTCTATATTATTTTTTCTGGCTTATTTTTCTGGTGCATTGGTGCCTTGAAATTCTTGCCATGAGATTTGCTGTAGTTTGTGGCAGAGTTTTATGAACCATTATCATTTACAAAGAGCAGTGAAGCCAGAACGGGGCCAGTGACGGAGGGCACAAGTCTTCTCCTTTGTTTTCCAGTTATTCTCAGGGTAGCCACTGAGCTGGTTCAGTGAACAGTTTTTAAATAAAACCCTAACCCTGGCTCAACCTCAAGACTGTGACACACATACCATAGCAGGTGAGAATCCCTTAGATTTCAGCACTTACTTAGCGTGACAGGAGAAACAATGAAACGAAACTCTTTGTGGACAACTTGTGACCTGATTTTAATGAAGCTCTGTGGCTCCTCAAAGTGTCTCTGTTCTGTGACCTTTCTATGCAGCATTGCCATTCTTGGATTTTTGAAGCATTGCCCCTTCACAGGTAAAGCAGTAAGAGGAAATTGTGCACCCAGTGGTGCCATTATCCTCCACACATGTTGAGTGCCAACCATCTGGTAGCAGTAAACCAAGAAAAGTCACCCTTAGGTTACCTAGGGTTGGTGAGAAACTCATCCAGGTTACCATTCCTGCAACGGAAGGCATCTGAATATTCTAATGACGTCATCTCAACATTGAGCATCTAAAATACCTCCACTTGAAGATGCAGAAAGTTTATCTAAAAATTTTGAAATCTTTTAGCAGTATTTCAGAAAATACTTTTATGAAAAATATTATGATAGGTTTTTTCTGTCTTATGAGGACATGTGAATGTAGTCATCTTCCATTGCTGCTATAATAAATTACCACAAACCTAGTGGATTTGAACAACTCAAAATTCGTAACTCAGAATTGTGTAGGTCAGAAGTCAAGGGGACTGGGCTGGTTCCTTGCCTTGAAGCCTCATTATGTCCAAAATCAAGGTGTCTGCCGATGGACTCTTATCAGGGAGCTCTGGGAAGAATCTGCTTCCTGGCTCGTTCGGGTCATTGGCCAAATTCTGTTCCCAGCGTTTGTAGACTGAGGGCTTCGCTTCCTTGCTGGCTGCTGGCTGGGAGCTGCCCTCCACTCCAGAGGCTGCCATGTGCTCTGGTTCCTGGCCACCTTCCTCAAAAGCAGCAATGCCAGGCTCTTCCTCTTTGGCCACGTCTCTCAGACTGACCCCTTCCGCCTTCCTCTTCACCACGAGGGGCTTATATGATGACATTGGGCCCAGCAGGATCATCTCCCTATCTTAAGGCCAGTTAGTTCGTAACCTCAATTCCATCTGCAAAGCCCCTTCAGCAGTGCCTGGGTTAGTGTTGGATTGAACCACCAGGGGCAGGAATCTTGTGAGGACCTCTTTCAAATTCTCCCTACCACATGAGGAAGAAAAAGTCCAGTCCTGACAGTAATGGGGGAAGACAGGGAATCTGCATAAGTGCTACAGCAGCCGAGATTTTAAAAGGCAACGACTCTTAAAAAACGCATCCCTAATATGAGTTAAGGTCTCTGTGGTAATGGTAAGACTTGAAAGATGAGTAGGATTGGATACCGACTTTTCCAAAAATGATGGCAAAATCGCGATTCAGACCAGCACATAAACTTAAAAGACCACATAAGTATTTCTTACAGAAGCTAACTCCTGCTTTCTTTTAATAAGTCAGAATTTTCCCCAAAATGTAAAAACATATTTTAATAATTAAGATTAAATGTATACTTTCTGCCTTTCAGAAGGAAAAAAGTGGAAAAGGCCAAGAGATCTTAGTTTTACTGAGTTTCCTGTAAAAGTTTTTTCTTATACAAAGTATATTTTCATTCTTATTGTTTCTCATCCTTCTTCCCACCTGCCCAGCACCCCTACCCTACATATTTCCATTGTAAAACAAGATGAGAAGAAGGTAGCCTACAGATGCCCTCACAGTTTTAATTGATCTTTGACCAAACAAAGATTGGCTTTGTTAATCTATTTCGCCTAGCCAGAGCTACACAATAATCACTAGCCAAATGAACTGAAGTCTGAGTTTTCTATGGCCCCAAAAAAGACTACCAAATGAGACATCCACACATCTAAATTTATGAGATAACAATTAGGAGAGATGGGTAAACTAAGAGATTAAAGGAAATGTGGTTTTTATTTTTAATCATTTGCTTCCCATTTGGACATGGAGCTTAAGCTGTTTGGATCCAGGGACTACTTTTATTAGCATTTTCCCACAAATGTAAGGAGACTTTTTTTCAAGGAAGAAATGTAAGAAGACAGAAAGAAAAAAAAAAAGAAAAAAAGAATGGATAGGTGGCTGGCTGGGAACAGCAGAGTGACAGATTTTCTCTTCCTCCTTCCCTCCTTGGTGGCTACCTGTTTTGTCACTTAACCCTTCCATGCTGGGCAGGATTCACGAGCAGTTAACATAGATAAATGCTGATGGCATCCGTAAGACAGTGACTACGCAGAGTAAAACCATCTGGGAAGACCTGGGCAATTGCACAGAGTATCCTGGGGTAGAAGAAAAGAGTGATAGGACACAAGAGCTAAGGAAGTTCTTTCCTCTGAAGACATTTTCTCGATGGTTCTTACTGGTGTCCAATAAAGTATCAGTAAGTGATCAAAGCAATCATGAAAACAAGAAATTGACCGTGAGGAAATTTATCAGCTAGATAAGTGAGCTTTTAACAGTCACACTGATTCCTAGCTTCAATAAGTCTTTGAAGTATGATTTGTCAAAAGTTCGTGCAAGTAAATACATTGAAAGATTACATGACTGCATGTGGGGAATTAGGAGACGAATTGAAATAAGAATTGGAAGGGTTGTTTGAATAATAGCTATTAATAATCCAGAACATAAGGCCAAATCTTGAAATTCTTCAAACCCACAATCTGACATTTAAAAGACAAGTAGGCAATTACCTATAATCCCTTCATTAGTCAGCTTTGTTCTCCTACTTCTTAGAAGACAGAGGACTGGAAATACAAGGAACTGGTTGGCCTCAGTGTTGTTCCTTTTTTATTTAGCCACAATGCTTGCTTTCCTGAAAGCTGCCTGCTTGGTGAAGCAAATATTGTGTTTCTGTTTTGCAGTGTTTTCTAGCCTATTAATTTACTATATGTATTTTATATGTACACTGACTTATATCTGGGTTGATAAGAAATAATTTGGTGTAGCCAGGAAGGAAGAAAACATTTGTTTTTATTCATTTTTTTGAACTTAAATTGCATTTTGACCTATAACGTTTTCTTTTTGCTGCTGTTGCATTTGTAATAGGGCCATGGCCAGTGAATGGATTTGTTCTAGGGGAGCGCTTGCTACCATGGGGAGACTTGATGGCAAGCCCCCTTGCTGAGCAGAGGTGCCAGGTGGGATGTGGCCGCTTTCAACATGAGATGCATCGGATTCCCAGCCAGCACAGCGGAAAGAAGAGCCCACCCCAAATGTGCTGTAGTGAAATGTTTTAGACATTTGTGGGACACCGGGCAGGGGGAGAGCAGCCAGGGGGTTGAGCCACGTGGCAATGCTCTAAGCCTGAGGAATGTTCTGGTGACTCGAGGCACAGTGAGTACAGCTCAGTCCCCGAGCACAAGTTAGGCAACAACAACTGTGGATGGTCACGGAGCACAGAGAGCCACCAGCACAATTAGGTTCAGTTAACGGTGTTGGGCGCACAGCACTCACCCTTTTCTTCCCTGTGATTTCCTTGTAATTTAGCCTAATGGGAAACTTGCAGCAGACATTTCCTAGAGCAGTTAACTCTGTGGCGTCCATCAATTTTAATTGGAATCGTGTAGCTAAAACCCTAGGCAGTACTTGAAAGTGATAGGGTGTATTTTCACACAGGTATTCTGGTTGCGCTCCGGGCTCCTCTGGAACAATGTGCCCTGATGCAGAGCTGACTCCAGAAGGCACGGTCTGTGCAGAGCTTCACAGGGCCAGGGTTGCCTAGTCAGCGGCAAGGAGCTCATCCGTCTTTACATTTCCCAGTGTGGGCAGGGTGGCGACGACGTAGGAGCTACCGATCAGAGGACAGCATGCAGCAGTGTTCACTGCCAGCTGCACGAGGTAGCTGGTCTTTAGGCCACTGAAGCATTCTGTCCCTGCAGCTCAGCAAAGTAATTACCAAGCCATCACTGTCCTGATTTATAAAGAAATTACCTTCCTTGGGAAAAAACAGTAAGGTGCACAGCAAGAATTCAAACGGAAGACTATGCTACTCTTGAAAAGAAAAGAAGGGGAAATTTATTCCTCTGGAAATTTTTCTGAATTGGCGGTAAGGAAGGACCAGTTTTAAAAAAAAATAATGTCGAGTCCTGGCTGGGGTGGCTCAGTTGGTCGGGTGCTGTCCCATGCACCTCAAGGTTGCCTGATAGATTCTAGATCAGGGCACATGCCCAGGTTTCGGGCTCGATCCCCAGTAGGGGGCGTGCAGGAGGCAGCCGATTGATGTTACACTCTAACATTGATGTTTCACTCTTCTTTTTCTTTCCTCTCTCTGTAAAAATAAATAAACTATTCTTTTTGAAAAATTAAAAAATTTAAAAAACACAAATGTCAAGAGAGAAGTTGAGAGCTTTTCAAGTAAATTCAGCCTTCCGTTATTTGTACCCAATAAATGTTTCCAGAGGTGTGGCTAATCTTACTACTGGTCACAGGACTGGATCCTTATGGGGAGTGTTTCAGATGATGTTCCAGAAAGTCACTTCAAGTAATGAGAACATAATACAGACTTCACTCCAGTAGAGCTAAGAAACTGCCTCAGTCCTCTCCCTTGTATCAGCGTCCTTCCTTCCCACATTAAGGTATATAATACCAACCCCTGCACTTTCTGTTCACTGGAAGCTCTGAAGACTGAGCTTTTCAGGGGCCCCTTCTGCTTGAAAGAGGACTGGCAGGAGTGCAAGGTATCAGCCAGACAGGAGAGCAATCCAGACGAAGGTGATGGCCACACATTTGGAGGCACTCACATGGCTTAATCAGATTAGCAGTGGGACAAGATACAGCACAGTGCTTCACCACATCACATCAGTGTTCTCTGCGTAGTTGAGGGAAGATGCTTCGTAAGCCACCCTCCTCCTCTACACACATGCCTCTAGGAAAGATTTTAATTTTCTTATCTATGTGCCAGTTTGGTCTTGAGCAAGCTAATTACAATTATTTGATCATCTAGAAATATCTTCTAAAGTCTTGCATGAGCCCACTGTAGCTAAGCAGTTTCCAGGAAAGCAGTGGCTTATGAAACATTTAGGGATGGTGTTGAAAAATATCCACTCACCCTTGAGTAAAACAAGCTTTGTATTTGTTTCCTATTGCTACTGTGACAAATCACCACAGACGTAGTGACTTAGAACATGACAAATGCACTGGGCTACAGTTTCTGTCAGTTCCAAATCAGACACCAGTCTCACCAGCTTAAAATGGAGGTGTCAGCAGGGCATGTTCCTTACTAATGGCTCTTGGGAGAATCTGGTTCCAAGTTCTTTCAGGCAGGACTGAGGTCTCTGTTTCCTTGCTGATGGTAAAATATAAAAATAATGTTTTATTTTTTGTCGGTTAGATAAAGAGCATATAGAATTTCCAAGCTGGCATGGCTCAGTGGTAGAGCGTTGACCTATGAAAGTCAGGGTTCGATTCCCGGTTAGGTCCACATGCCCAGGATGCGGGCTTGATCCTCGGTATGGGGCATGCAGTAAGTAGCCAATCAATGACTCTCTCTCATCATTGATGTTTCCATCTCTCTCTCCCTCTCCATTCCTCTCTGAAATCAATAAAAATGTATTTTTTAAAAAGCAACACCTCTTTCCTTTAAAAAAAATGTATATAGAATCTACTTTAAGCAGAAATTTCCAAATGTGTCTACTGACATTTTAATACAAATTATAAAGATTATTTCTAAGGAATAGATATAATAGCTTCATTGCAGTCTTTATAAATAACCTACCAGTATTTGTTTTAATGTTATATTAATGCACAGAATTTTGCTGCACCGGTTTCTAGCTAGACATGGAGATCACCTCCTCAAGACAGTTGTAAGGCAGTTTAAGTACAAGGGGAGGATGGAACTTTTTAAGTTAGACATTGGCTCATTGTCAAACACGCAGGACCAAAATTACAATAACTGCACAGTGACCAGCGCACAATGTTATTGCCTGTATGAAACTTTTAAACAGTGAAGCATGCATAGTATGGTAGATATTGTGTTTGGGGGAAAGGGGAGAAAAAGAAAGCCCTCCTCTACTCCAGAATGAAAAACCAAAGGTACTCACCATATGTTTCACTCACTCAGGAATAGGTGATTAAGAGTAGAAACCCATCCCCAAAGGCTTGTAGGACACTGCAACCCATTGAAAAGAGACATATGCATACTTCACTCTGTTTAAAATTTTATATTGATCCTCATCCTGCCTGCAGACACTGTGGTAACTCCATCCTACCCGCTATATCAGAAGGGTGTGTGTGTGTGTGTCCGTCTATCCCAGTCATTTACCCTGTAGGGACCCTAACTTATAAGTCTTTCTCATTTTCCCATATCTTTAATGCTTTAATATAGTAGCCAGTTAATAACTTTTTTTTTTAATTTTGGAGATGACTAGACTGGAATCAAACAGAAACTAGAATAAAGAAAAATGCTTAGATTAATATTGGCAACTTATAATGTTGACAAAGTTGTTAATTCCTCATCTTTCCCATTGGCTCATTGGTTGGCCCTGCCCATTCATTAATTACCAGTAAAAGACAGGCTGATCGTTATAAAATTTATTTAAGAATCAGGAGGCAGTCAGTGCCCCCGTGGTGAACTTACTCAAAGGAAAGCGGTGTTCGTGGGTGCAGGAAGAGTACAGAGGATTTCAGACCAGGGTGTGCATGAGCTGTCCTAAGGTTCTCTCAAGTCTAAATTCCATCATTCTCTCCTTGAAGACATGAACTCCTCAAAGGACAAAGAGGCAAGATTTCAAACACTATCACACATTGCCACAGCATTCTTCTGGCCAAAGAGGTCCGATTGGAATTTTTGAACAAACCTATTACTGTAAAGGCCTCAAAGCTTGACCTGATGAAAATCTCTTCATGGAGGAATGGTCTAAAAGTGATCTCTTTACAAAGCCCATCCTTCTGGTTAGAATAATTCCAGCATGCCTCTCACCACATTTTCCCTAGGAGGACATTAGTTCTTCCCTTTCTAAGGGATCTTGTCAGAAAGGATGGTTCGCCACCCCAAAGCAGAATCTATAACTACATAAAAACGCTGTCAATATCTGCCCAGTTGTATTATCTAAGGAACTGTATTTATATTTTAAGATCAGCAAATGCCAAAAATACTAATTTGAATTGAATAACCTTTCCCAATATTACATTAAAATGCTGATAGATCCTATTTAATACATGTTCCACAGAACATTTTAGATATCAAAGAAAACATTTTATGTTCAGTAGCATTTTAGCATTAGGCCTATTTTTATTTTATTTTAATGCCTGAAAAGCATAGTCCATCTATATTGTGCATCAAGCCCTGGGTTTCTTTCAGCTTCTCCACTTGCCGCCCATGTGGCTTTTGATAACTGCTCAGAGCCTCAGTTTTCTCATCTGTAAAATAGAATGAAGTGTCACGGTGAAAATAAAATGAGAATGTATGTGTCAATTACAGTGTGGGTGTGGAGATGTACCCTATTCAACTTTTGTGGGCTCTGTCCCAGGCCACACAGAAAGCAATATCCTCTCCAACAAACTCTCCCCCTAGACTAAAGCTAGAGCCGTAGAAATTATCAACACCAATACCCCCAAATATGCAACTGAAGACACTTTCTCGATTTTTTCAAAAATTCGAGAAAGTATCTTCAGATCGATTCCACCAGAGACCTCAGGATGGGGCCCAGCAATCTACATGAACACCCTCCAGGGGCTTCTGATACCAGCCAACTTTTGAGAGCCATTGCTCAGCCTAGATCATTCTCTCTCTTCCCCACAGCTTCTAAAATCTTTCAGTCCCTTTGTGCCTCTTTCTATAAACCCACCTCCTCCAGTATCCCTCCCACAGGCTGTGTTGTTGGTAAGTCAGTCACTGCAAAAATTCTTAACTGGAACCCAATCCTCTCCATGGTTAGGAGACCAAGAACATACTTTCAGGTGGTGGAGTATGAAAAAGCATCCCAAATGTGCATCTTTGACTAGGGTTATCTCCTGCTTTTTACAAGTGTGGTGACTAGGATTGTCTCATGGTTTTTATATCTCTCTGCTTCCCAGCTGTGCACTGCATTACAACAGGCTCCTTCTGTTGGCTCTAGCCCAGCATATGCCAGTCCAGGAAGGAGCTTGGTTAATTCCTGCCTTTTAAGGGGGGCATGGGTACCCACGTGGCTAAATTTTCACAGAAACCCCTCTTTATGTTCTTAGAATAAATTTCTAATTTACTCTGGCTGGACCAAAGTAGGTATATTTTTGAGGCAGGTAAAATTAGATCTCTAAAGTATTTTAGTAAGTTGGAAGCTCTGTCTTTGAAAAATGTTTCACACTTCTTAAAGAAGAAGAGTCTTTTGAATCAAAGAGCTCTGATTCCTTCATCAATGGTAAAGGAAGAAAACTTTGAAGACTTTTGGAAAGTCTCCCATTCTCAGTGCTCATTGGACACTCACGGATCACATGTTTGAATTCTATGTTCTCCATTTCTCTAGTTGCATTAGAGCTGCCTGTGACTTCCCAGTTTTAGGATGGATTTGATGAGTTAGTAGAGGTGGTTGAAGCCATCCCTACTCAATAAAACTTCATTTTTGATAAACATTCTGAAAAGGCAAGCAAAGTGTTTTCTTTGAATCTAGGAGAGGAGGCGTGTGTGGAAGAACATTCTTTTGGTGATCATCTTGAAGGTTGCTAACAGGTCCTTTTGCTTTGCAGGAATGTTAGTTCAGCCGGCGAGGAGGCCCGCAGGAGGATGCGGGAATGTGAGGGCCTCACAGATGCCCTGCTCTACGTCATCCAGTCTGCGCTGGGGAGCAGTGAGATCGATAGCAAGGTTTGTTGTATTCGCATAGATTAAGCACCTTAGACAATGAAGAAGCCTGAAGGACGGAGCAATGACTGACAACAGTAGAGATCTATGTTAATGCTTTCACTCTGAAATACATCTTGGTCTTCTTGTATGAATCCAACATTTCCAAGACAGGGCCTCTAAGCCCAGCCTAGAACATTACTTGACTCTTGATTAGCCATGAGTAGAAGTTGATTGTTTTAAGTTACTCAAACCACAGGTGTTAGAAAAACACACACACACACACACACACACACAGATGAGTGTATAAACTTTTGCATGCTACATTACTCTCAAACTTCTAGTTTTATATTATGAAATCAACTTTCAAAAGAAAAAGAAATGTTAAAACTACCTGAGATATGAATAATCCTATATTCCTACAAGTTAGCTTTGTACCAAACGGCATTTAAAAATGCTGATGAAGTGTGAATAAATGCTGTCAAAATGCTACATAAATGAGGCTGTCAGCACGTTAATTAATCATCAGTGTCTGTGCAGTTTTAGTTCACAAATCAAAATAGAACTGGGTGGGATATTCCAGTGTCTGAGCTATTTTGTTTGTCTTAATTTGTCTTTTTATTCACTGCAAATATAAATTTATAATTTCAAAAAATCCCGATATAAATACAGACTTTACTGGCACATTTTAAGTGATAGGTGTGATAAATGTGATCCTTAATAAGAGTTTCTCAAGAGGCACACTATTGACATTTTGGGCTGATTACTTCGTTGTGGTGGGAGAGACGGTCCTGTGCACTGTAGGACGTTAAACAGCATCCCTGGCCTTTACTCATAGATGCCTGTAGCATCCTCCCCGCTCCCCACTTGTGTTCCAAAGAAAAATGTCTTCAGATGTTGCCAAATTGAGTCCCATGGGAGGCAGAATTGGCCTTGGTTGTAAACCACAGCACTAATCCCAGGGTTTTTGATACTGACTCATCAGAATTGCCTTTGGAGTGTTTAATAAACACATGAGTCTAGAGCCCATCACAAACCTCTGAATCTCAACGTCCTGTTCTCTGATCTCTGCACCTTTAAAAATTCACCAGTGATTCGATGTGCATCTTGGATTGAGAGCCCACCTTAGTAGATACAACTTTAAACAGGCTCTAAGTGGGACTATGGTCTAGTGTAATTCAGTTGTGAAGTCAGATAAAGAACAAGTAATGGTGATTTTATCCATTTAATTACTAACTGCATGGGGGGTGACTTAACATAGTGTTTCTCAACATAACTACACATGAGAGTGACTGCGAAACTTAGAAAATTACTGCTGCCCTACTCCCTAAGTTTTGGGTGGACAATACCTTCCGGGGCTCCAACCCTTTGAGTACTAGTTGACTCCAATTATGAACACGGCTTGTCATCTCATTACTGCCACTCAGTTATGTTTGCATCCTTTTGTTTACTATATAGATGGTAGCAATTCCCAAGACAGAATATGATATAATAAAGGTTTAATTATCCCTCCTTGTAAACACCCTTAGCGGCCATTTTAATATCATTGACATGAATACTGAGTCCCTAAAGAAGTGTCCAGTCAATATGTCTTGAGTATTCACAGATACCTGTTAAACTAATGGACATGTCTTTTTTTTAAGCTACTGAAGTTAATTCACTGAAGCCACAATGCCCGGGATCCTAATATTCAGATCAGTATATTCTAAGACATTGAGACACTAAGCCTTTTTTCTATACTGGATACCAAAAGAGTTGTAATACTGTCTGAGCCTTGCAATTGAAAATGGAAAGTCAGCAGCCTCTTGCGTTAGCCAAGGGCCATGCCACCATTGCTGGTGGGGATAGCAGCCTTCAGGAGCATGTCCAAAACCAGAGTGCTGCGGCACACTCACCTGTTTCCTGGGGTATCAGATGACTAGACTCCTGAAACTCTTAAGATTGTTGAGATTTTCAAATTCCATATTTCCCCCCAAAGAGGAAATTGTAGTAATTGGGACAAACTACCTGAGATTTGAATAATCAGATGTTCCTGATCCAGTAGCAAGAGCACTGGACTTGGCACCAGGACATGCTGGGGGGAGGGGGGGTTGCCATCCCAACCTTGCACTGACTAGGGGGCCATCCCCAGTGTCCTCAACTTTGTGACAAGGAGGATCATCACTGCTGCTGAAAAGATCGCATGTGATAAATTGCTTGGCAGTGCATTGCTGGCCAGAATGTTCTATTGAGTTTTGATGTATTATTATTATTGTCCCATAATTCCCCACTCAGCCCTCCACTTGGCCACCTCTAAGCTTTCACAATGACAAGTTAGAAAGGAAAAAAAAAAAATGAGTACACATTCTCTTTACGGCCAGCCACATTAATGAATACAAGAGCCTGGATTCCATGCTCACGCTCAGCCTGGCTCCTGTAATTGGGACAGTTTGTTGAATGGGTAACATATGGTAGAGCAGTCTCTGGACAACTTCCAAATTAGCCCTTTCTAATAGAAAATAAGGAGTCAAATGACCCTGGTGACCATGAGGAACTGCTAAAAGCACTGTTGACAGCAATGGATGTCAAAAGCAAAACCACCAGCTGCCACTCGCCTTCTGCTGGCATCCCCGAGAAAGGCAGTGGCTGTCTGTTTTCTTTTTGCTGTCCCTTTAGAGAAAAGTACTTGAATTGGTAGCCCTCACGAACCAAACCTAATGGGAGAGGGAGGAAGAGAGACAGAGAGAAAGAGATTCAGTCCCTGTGATCTCCCTTGCTCCAGTCTTCTCTCTACACCACCTCCTCTCTCCCCTCCCACGCTCCCTCTCCCCAGGTTCTCTCTCCTGTTCACCTCTCCCCAAATCATCCCCCGGCCACAGGTCGATTATAAAGCATTTCCCGAAACTGCTGCAGATGTATTCCCCAGTTGTCATTTGTTAAACAGAGGCCCGGAGATGCCCCGGGGAAGATGAACAGGAGGATGAGAAAGAAGTTTATTCTCCCAAGTCTTTGATGTAAGAAAAACTCAGTTTGAGCTGATTTGAAAATCATTCTGACTTAATGCCGCAACATTTTCCTTCCAGGGAGGGACTCTCCTCTCTTTCATGCATCATCCTGTGTTTACCTGCTTTCATGCTGGTGCCTTTTTTTTATGCTGAGAGGATGCTTGAAATGGAAAATCAAGTTGACTCAAAGCCTGTGGGATTAGCAGCCATGAAACCTTGAAAAGCTGACAAGAAAGGTCTAGAATGGCAAAGGCTCTAAAGATAGATCCTGAAGATCAGTTTCCCTGGTTGATTTCCATGCCCCCACAGACAAGACAAAGACATATCCTGCCTTTTACCAGATGTCAGGCGTAGGCAGGAGTAGTGCAGAATTCGGACCCTGATGGGGCCCCCCTCCAGCCCTGACCCAGAACTAGAGAGAAGTGGCACAGTCCTCTGTGAGTTCCCTTCACCTGTACAATGGAACTAGTGCTCTTGCCTGAACTGTGGCTGTCACACAGTAGGTGCCTGAAAAATGATGAAATAACACTTATCTCGATTCTATTTTTTCCACTATTATTTTATATTAGTTATTTTTTTCCTTGGCCCACAGTTCCTCAAATCCAGAATGAAGGCCAAAAGGCTGATATTTGGGCTGAATGTATCCTCACCAAATTCATATATTGAAACCTCATCTCCAATGTGATGGTATTTGGTGGTAGGGCCTTTGGGAGGAAATAGAGTCACAGAGAGGTTTAGCCCTCTGCACACAGCAAGGTCACAACCCCTTAAAGGGCAAAGCCAGGACTCAAATGCAGACGGACCAGCTGTAGGTCATATGCCCTGGGCCTCCCCGAGGTGCTGTCTCTACCACTGTTTTTGATATGAAGCCTTGTGTAGCCTCTACTGTGTGCCAGGCACTCTTCTCAGTATGTACACAATGGGTGTTTCCTGTTGCTGTGTAACAAGTGGTCACATACACAATAACTTAAAAACACAAATTTATTGTCTTATCATTTAGGCCAGGAGTCCAAATGGGTCTTGTTGGGCTAAAATTAATGTGTGGACAGGGCTGTGTTCCTTCTGGGGGCTCCAGGAAGAAGCTGATTCCTGGCCTTTTACAGCTTCGGAGGCTGCAGGCATTCCTTGGCTCGTGGCCCCTTCTTCCATCTCTACAGCCAGCAATGGCAGGTCATGTCCTTCTTACTCTAACTCCTCTGCCTCCCTCTTTCACCCACAGGAGACTCATGATTACACAGGTCCACCTGGATAACCCAGGATCATCTCCCCATCTCAAGGTCATCTGAGTGGCAACCTTAATCCCATTTGCAACCTCAATCCCCACACCACATAATCTAACATATTCACAGGCTCCAGAGATTCAGATGTGGACACCTTAGTGGAGCATTATTCTGCCTGCCTCACTTACATCCTCTAGCTCACCTAATCCACACAGCAAACTAAAGTGTGGGTATGATTATGACCATCTCACAGAGGAGGTTATGGAGCCATGGAGATGCTGGATGCCTTGTCCAAGTCAAACAGCCAATATTCAGAGACCTAAGGTCTAGCTCTGTAACATGTGTCCTTAGCCACTGTTTAACCCCTTTGCTAAGAAAATAGGAGCACCGGCCATCTCAGAAAAAATCAGTAGCTTGATAACATGTATGCCCCCAGGTGACCACAGCACCTGGTGTGCCTGGGACAACTCTGGTTTGCATCTCCTGCCCCATTCTACTCCCAAAAAGTGCCCTGGTAAATATTAGTGTCACCCTCCCAGAGCTTATGGAAATCCGATTATCCATGCATTTGGTGATTCTGAGCCCCAGTCCCCAGATGTCTGTTAAGTGGACAACATCTGGGTCCTCTTGTGATTGTAGGTTCTTTCCCACTCACAAGCGAATTTCAGTCATCCATGACAGCTAACTATAGAAGTAACTATTCTTGATAACTAGTTTCTTTGTGGGGAGAAGAAGTCTTAAGACCTCTCTAAGCTTCTCAAATTCTTTCCACTGTGGCTGTTAAGAGAACCTTTAAGAGCCCACAGCTAAATGCATCTAAAGAGAAATGTGTGTGTGGAGACTGATTGCTTTTTTGGACGGAGTGCTAGCTAGTTTTTATTCATTCCTCTTTTACCTTTTTCCTGGGTTCTGCAGACCGTTGAAAACTGTGTGTGCATTTTAAGGAACCTCTCATACCGGCTGGCCGCGGAAACCTCTCAGGGACAGCACATGGGCACGGATGAGCTGGACGGGCTGCTCTGTGGGGAGGCCAGTGGCAAAGATGCAGAGAGCTCCGGTTGCTGGGGAAAGAAGAAGAAGAAAAAGAAGTCCCAGGACCAGGTGATGCGCGACTCGCAGCTGCATGCAATTATCCCCTTCCCCAATTGCAACATTCATATTTCGTCTGCGTGTATAGGTACAGGGCTTTCAACGTGCGGTAACATTATGGATCGGCACAATTTTCCGGTGGGAATTTCACAGCTGAGACAGTGGCACATTAAGTGACTCCCCCATGTCCTGCCAAGATAGGGAATGTCAAAAGGAGAACAGGCGGGCTGGAGGGTGCCAGCTCATAGAGTCAGACCCAGGCGCTGCTTCTTCCATGTGTGGATTCCCACATTTATAGAGGTCCCTGGAGGATCCAGGTGAGGTGCCTCTCAGGTGGTTCCGGCGCACAGAATAGGTGTGGGCCAAAGAAAAGAAGCTGAGGGAGAGAGATGCATGAAAATCCAGCATGCAGTTCATATAGCGTTTTGAAACGTCAGGGCATGTGATCTTACTCTGGAAATGGGGTGGCAGCCTGAGACTCACAGTCCTTCCAGCAGAATGACATCAGAAGCTTGGCTTCGGGGGTCAATCCCATGAATTCAGAAAGCTGCCTAGCTGGAGAGGCCCCTGCTAAATGGAGCGGCCTTTCCCTGTGAGTAGGTTGCCCTGAAGTGAGGTCAAGGCCAGCAGCCATGGAGGAATCAGAAGAGCCTCTGTTCCCCTCCCCAGGAGCCTCTGGGAGGCTGAACCCCTCACCTACCAGCCCCCCAGGTGAGGGAGTATGTGAAGAAGTGCCCATCCTGCTGCCGACCCGACACCCCTGCCACCAGGCTTCCCCCTCTCCTCTTGGCACTGTGGTCATGTGTCCGGCTTCCCCTGGACACTGGTCACTTGTCCAACTTTCCCCTGGACACTGTGCTCATCTCCCAGCTGCTGAGGTTTGTACCCAAGGTCTGACCGTTCCTGGGCTCAGATGCCTGGGAAAACGGAACAGAGCCCACAACACTCTCTCTTGACAGGTTAATAATTCAAAAGAAACATTCCAAGTATGTTTAGATCACGCCACACCATTTTAAAAAGTATTTTAGAAACCATTTCACCTTGAGCAAGGGTTAAAAGAACTATTTTATTAAGGGTAAGGATGGGTGGGAATGCATTCTTAAATAGAATTCCTAAGTTTGATTTGAATGCGTCAGCATTAGCATTTTTGTAGATCCCAGGTCTCTAGCTGTGCGTGGGCCCCGAGGGCTGCTTCCGGTACTTCTACAAGCAGATCTGTATGTTCCACTGTAAACACACCTGTAGTTTAGGAGAGACAAGAGTGCTGCTTCTTTAATGATGACCTGCTCTGAGCACTAAATTCCCAGCCCTGCATTTTCTCCTGTTGTGGGTCAGTGCTCTGAGTCTTCTGTCCTCTCCCTGGCATCAGAGGAGCCTTTTAAGAGGATTGAGCCCTGGCTCTTAATTCAGGCCCTTACAGCCATTCCACCAAGGGAATAGAATGTCCAGCCAGCAGGTATTTATTGAACATACTACATGATGTCAGAGACCTGTTTTCCTACCCCGTACTTAAGAGAGCCAGGCCATTGTGGGTTCTGAACATTTTCAATCTCAAGTAAACTAAACCTGGCCTTACAAAGGTATAATGGTTCTCAGCACTGTGATCCCATGGGGCCCAGGCCCTGCTCTGCTTTATTCTGGAAAGGGAGCAGGCACCATAATGATTAAAAGGAAGAGCACCAGGCGGGCAGGAATAGGGGTCTTCCCAATCTGCCCGGAGATCACAACCCCTGGGCCTCTCACACCACCTGAGGACTCAGAACCTCTGGACAGGCCCGGGCAACTTCAGAAGGCATATTTGGGAAGTCGCCTTAATACGATTTTTGCCTTGACTAAAAACACTTCAAACTGAGACTGAAGTCATTCTGATTACAACAAGGCTTTCTCTCCAGTCTGTTGCTCGGATTCTAAAGTGCTTCCTTCTGATGTCCCTGGCGCCTGTCACTGGGGTCTCATTTAGTAAGACTTTGCCTTGAACCCCGACCCCTTTCTCCATTGTTGCCAAGGTGCTCTCACCTGGCTTGAAGTCTTGCAAGTGACAGGTGAGATTAGGGGTTGACTGGTTCCAGAGGAATCAGAGGCCAGAAGAGAATGTTCCTGGACTTTACCCCAAAATAGAGCCCTACTTTCAAGCTGTTAGCTGCGTCCTGAAACCTTGCGGTGAGCAATTCTCTAGGCTTAGAAAGCTGTTCTTTGCACCGTTTTATCACATCGATAAGCTCTTTCCTGAGTTGAATAAAGTGGCATGATTAATACAATTTTATGATTTTTGTCAGTCTAAACGCAAATTTATATGGTTCATTTGTCTCATTTTTTTATTACAGTATTCTTTAAGAAAAAAAGGTTTCTTTTTTAAAAATATTTTTATTGATTTCAAAGAGGAAAGGAGAGGGAGAGAGAGATAGAAGCAACAATTATGGGAGAAAATCATTTGATCGACTGCCCAATGGGAATCAAGCCTGCAACCTGGGCATGTGCCCTGACTGGGAATCATACCGGGATCTCCTGGCTCATAGGTTGACGTTCAACCACTGAGCCTCACCAGTCGGGCAAAAGAAGGTTTCTTTAATGAGTTTTGTTGAAACTACTGTAAGTTAAATACAGTGGAATACTGTTGTTTATTAAGGAAGTTTCGAAGTTACCGTTTTAACCAAGTGATAGTTTTTTAAAAGCTTTTTAACAGGGTTCTCTGAAATACAGAAATATTTTGAAGTGTCCCAAACTTAAGTATCAAGCTTAATGAGGATGTAAAGAGACAACAATGATGCTTTTTTTTAAAAAGACATTTGAATATGTATTGTCCAGTTCAATTTATTTAAAGACAGTCAAAAATAAAAACTCTTTTGCCTTTAAAAACCAATGGAAGGGAATAGAAGCTGAAAGGCCTGGACCTGGGAGGAGAGTGCAGGCAGGACATAAGACTAAGTGAAGAAGGAGGATAGGAGGGTGCCATCAAATCCAGGGGGCCTCCTAGCAGGTTGGCCAATCCCAGGGAGAGAAGAGAGTCAAGATGGCGCCACCTGCTGGGAAGGATTGGCATTTGATCCAGCCTAGAGTCTCTGCAGGAAACAAGTGCTTCACCCTGAGGATTTCCTCCAGGGGTTTGCACTTGGGGAAAGCAGGCCGCCATCCCAACAAAGGAGTCCAGGAGTCTAAAGGAATTAAAGTCTGGCTGCCTGGAGTGAGAGACGGAGCCAAGGCCCCATTCACCAGTGTTAATAGATTGCAGGAACGTGAGAAATGGATATGTTCCCAGGCCTCCCTGGGACAGCCCCATCGTTGCCAAAAAGCAGACCAGCAGGTTACCTTTGGAAGCTGAAAAGTGATTTATCTCATCTAGAAGCTTCTGGAGAGATCTAGGTTTACAGCTCCAAAGATGGTCAGATATCATCCATCCCCTGGTATCTCTACTCCTTGTCAAATCAGGTTTTTAAAAAAACTTGTAGTGATTAGAGAAAATATATAGTATGAAGTGAAGTGAAGAAAGAAATACAAAAGTAGGTGTGTGCACAGGTACAGATATAATGTAGGTTAAACCCGGCCAGTTTTGTAAAACAGGTGACATATGCAAATATAAAATACTAGAGGCCCAGTGCACGGACTTGTGCACATTGAAAGGAAATTAATTAGAAGGTGGCCTGCAGGGTGGGACTGAGCGAGATGGGCCCAGCACACCCTGGAGCCAACCTCCCACATGGGGTGGCGCCGAGGCTTGAAGGGTGTCTGCGGAGTGAGTGGGGTCCCTCTGGCAGGTGGGGTCCCTTGGCCTGGCCTGCAGGGGATCGGGCCAAAACTGGCAGTCCAACATCCCCCAAGAGGTCCCAGAGTGTGCAAGAGGACACTCTGCAAAGTTGCTGTCACTCAGCAGCTCATGTGTTGAGCGTCTGCCCCCTGGTGGTCATTGCATGTCATAGCTACCAGCCAGCAGATTGACTGGTTGCTTAGGCTTTTATATATATAGATAAGCATGTACAAAAAAAGTATGTTTCTAGCAAAATTGTGGTAGCATCAAAGATTGGGTTGTGATTGATTCTTTTTGTGCTTACATATTTACAAATTTTCTACAATGAGCTTTCAAACACCATTTAAAAATTAATATTCAGAAAGGCACCATCTGCTTAAGTCATTGTTTGCTTATAGGAAGGTAGAAGTTTTCTTTTCTTAAATATAAGATGTCTCAGAGGAAGGCACAGGGGCTATGTAAAATGCAAAGTGGTTTAATCCGTAACAAAGACTTCCCAGGACATAGGAGCCAGAGGTTTCACCAGGAAGCAAAAGTGATGAAAATCATAATTGGTTTAATGATTGCCCCTGTGCATTCTGTACTCCTGGAGCTTATGTGGACTCTTACCTTTGGCATTGATACTCCGTGCATAAGAAAAATACTATAACATTCTTCAGGTTAGAGTTAGATCCCAGATACAGATAATTCAAGAAAATATATTATACAAAGATATGCTTCATTCATACTTCATTTTAAAAACTAGAGGCTCAATGCACAAAATTCATGCAAGAGTAGACCTTCCTTCCCCCCGCTGCTGGCACCGGCTTCTCTCTGACACCTAGGACCTGGGCTTCCTTCTGGCCACTGTCAGGCATCTGGGACCCAGGCTTCCCTTGCAGACCCAGCTTCATCAGGATGGTCATCAGAAAGGACGTCCAGAAGGAAGTCTGGTCTAATTAGCATATTACACTTTTATTATTATAGATGGTCGCTGTTGAAATGGACTAGAATGATCAGACTAAGGGCCTCTGTGTGTGAAGTATTTGACTGTTCTATGCATCATATTCTAGTCCAAACGGGCTTTGCTAATTCATTAATTCTCCAGTCTGTGTTTAGAGCCTATCGCTGAATTATAACAAATTGCTAGTTTCTCTAGCCCTTTCTGGGCAGAACCTCCGCCAAAGTAGTCTGCATGGCCTGTGCCAGGAAGCGCATCTCACCTGGCAAGGCACTCACTGCCTAGTAAGGCTTCATGCCAGCAGCCTGGGGCAGTAGTACAGGGGTGACAAGCCAAAGATTCAGGTCCAGGGAAATAAAATAGACAAAATGGATTTATTTGCTTTTCCACATTTTGTAGAAATAAACATTTTTTGTTTTTCACTTTGGGATATGGCCAAGGCTCCTGTGATGGGGGCCTGGGATCGGTGGTGCTCAAACACAGACTACAGGTGCCAGGACACTGCTGACTGCTGGCCAGAGCAGACCTGGGCCTTCAAGACCCACTCAGTGTGAACTGGACAGTGTACAGAGAATCTGCTGGGGGTGGGGCTTGGGGGGACAAAAAACAGAACAAGTGAGATCCCCCAGAACTCAAAACCTTTCTTTTCCGCTTGAATATCACTTGTGAATTTTTTGATTCACACGGGTATATATCCCTCTCCATGGGTGAAGGCATACACCCATCAGAATTCAAAGGTGGTTCTGATCCAGGACTTTTACATGGTCCATTGTCTCTCCAATAACCTCTGCTCCACAGTTCACTGAGTTGTGGTCAGTTTAAGAGTAAGTCTTTTTCATCTTGTTTTACATTGTAGATACCAAATTCATAATTAGCAGCAAGTTTCACTTATGGTATCACCATGATACTTTATATGCAAAAGCAAGAGCAGTATGCCTCTGTACAGCCTTTGTTAACTTAAAAACAAAAGGTCCTTTCAAGGTGAGAGGCAAACAAGCATTTATTTTAAGTCAGTAAGAATAACTATTTGGGCATCATTGATTCAGGCTGAAGCCCAAATAATGTTCCGATTAGGAGTTAAAGGCAATGGGTGTTTGTTTATGAGAATGGGAAGGGGAATGATTACATCAACAGAAGAAGGCATTTCTGTTGGTGCAGGTAACATAACATGGTGATGCTCCTTCTAAGCAATGTTTTTAATTTTAGGTCTATTAATCATCAGTCCAGTAGTTATAATAACTGCTTTCTTGTTACTTTGGCAAACAGTTCTTTGGGACACAGTGTTGTCTTAGGCCCAGTCAATGGTTATTTTGCCCTGTTTTTAACATTCAAAAGTTGGAGGTGTAAGACATGCCAGGCAGTTCCTCTGGCATGGCAGCTCCGGCGTCATTTGAAAGTGGCTCCACTTATCGTATTGTTTTTGCCTTCAACGCCCCCTTGTTTTTCCCATGATAATAGACACATCTTGGTAGAACTTAGGAAGCCTTTTCCTTGCACACATTCCTGACTCAGCACAGCCTCCAAGCTTTTGCTCATGCTGTTTCTCCAGCTGGCCTTCCCCTCCTCTCCTTCCACTACTTGGAAAATTATCCTTTCAGACCAAATAAAACATTATCTCCACCCTTAAAATACTTCCCTCATGTAAAAAAAAAAAATCACTCTCTAGCCCACTTCCGCATGGTTTTACTTGAACTTCTCTAGTGCTCATCACACTATGAGTTATGACAGCAATTGATCCCCATAGAGAGGGAATTTTCTGAGGGAGGGACTGTGGGTCTCCTTTCTGTCTTTAGCTTCTAGCCCAGCGCCCAGCACCAGCTGTGCTGAATGAATGATGGTCATTCTGGGGCACTGGGTTGCCTTTAGGTCTTGCTGTTGGGGGTGTTTTGAATAGATGTTTGTAGCTGTGATATGTCCATTTCCTTCTTGGTGACTCTCTGCCTCCAAGGGCTGCTGTGAGCCAAGAATATTCACCAGATCTCCTCTTTCAATTACGGTTCACACTGTTACTATCCAGCTACTCATGGCTGGGCTGCATTTTATTACATCATCAGTCAACATTCAGAAGTCATCACCAAACACAATGATCATTCTTTCTCACAGTTGTCATCTGAGAATTTACAGTTTGCATCAGCAAGTGGATATGAGCATCCAAAGGACAGTACTTTTGATCATGTCAGACTTAAAAATGCTTTGTTCTGAAGACTTTCACATGTGATGTATATAGTGGGATCACGTGTCACAAAATCCCATCACCGTGAAGGTTTCCTTGGGTTTTCGGAACTTTGTTTTGGGTATCACTTCCTCAAGAGCCTCACACATTCCTCACTTCATCAGATGGGTGCTATTGGGCTAGAAATGAGGCTCTGAGACTAAATAGCAGTTAGTGTGCCAAAGCACAAAAATGAATTTCATTGCAAATCACCGCATTAGAGATTTGAATTTTAAACAAGTTTCTCCTTATTTCAGACAAAATGGATGCTACTTATAAATACATATACATATGCACATATGTAACTATTATGTGAGTAAACATCCTATATAATAAAAGGCTAATATGCAAATCGACCAAATGGCAGAATGACCAGTCGCTATGACATGCACTGACCACCTAAGCCATCAGTCAGACATCTCCTGAGGGCTCCTGGACTGCAAGATGGCGCAGGCTGGACTGAGGGACACCCCCACACACACACCAAGTGCATGAATTTCATGCACCAGGCCTCTAGTAATACCAGAATGTGGAAGGGCTACCAAGAATTCGATTGTGGCACTATACCATCATGAGTGAACCAATCCCAATTGTCAGAAAGTTAGATTGCTTCTAAATTTTAGCTAATGCAAAGTATAACAAACATCTGTGTACTTAAATCTCACCTACATCCTTAATCACTTCTCAAGGATAAATTCTTAAAAGTGAAATATCTAGACCAAATGAATGTTTTTAAGGCTTTGGATTCATCAGCCAACATTTACCTTAATCACTCTAGGTACCAGCAAGAGTTGAAACACATTTTGATTTGATTTATTATTTCTTGATGGAGCCATCCTTCATGATAATTCTTGATGCCTTGCCTAATATCACAGGTTGTTTTTCTTTTTTTGAGACAGTTTTCATTTTCTTAATTAGTAACCATCCTTTTACTTTTGCTGCTTAATACCATTTCTCTCTCACCATCTGCTGATGTCAGCTACTGCTCATTCCTCACGACCAGTTCCAGTAGAGTCTCACTCACCATATGCTGGGAGCTTGGTGAGTCAAGACATGGTATTTCATGTCCTCGAAGCAACAAATCGCAGGAGCCTGCAAAGGTCATGGCTGCACGTTTCCATGTGGTGACTCTCCTTTCCCATGCCCAGGAATGAATGAGATTCCTCTACTTCTTCTGAACCGTATAAAACATATCCTATCAGCTAAAATTGCTGCTCTTCTAATTTCAATAAGTTTACAGACTTAAAACTTTATTACAGGTGTTTCATTTAGGTTCCTTATTTACATTTTACAATGCAACACCCTACCCATTAATAAATACTCTGTGTCTTGTTCTACTAGAACGTGGCTTCTCAACCTAGCACCGTTGACATTTTAAGCTGGATAATTCTATGCTGTGGAGCTTATCCTGTGCATTGTAGGATGTTGAGCAGCTGTCTACCCAGTAGATGTCAATAGCAATCCCTCCCCAAGTTGTGACAACAACAAAAAAAAGTGTCTCCAGACATAGCCAGTTGTCTCCTTAGGTGGTAAAATCATCCCAGTTGACTGTATTAGATTATCTTTGAGGGACATATCACCAAAGATATAAACAAATGAGACTACAAGATTACCTGAAGGAGATCAGGAACTGAGCCCCCTTTAAAAGGCAGGAAATGGAGAGGGCTGTGGCCCAAGTGAATGGAAAGTTAGGAGCAAAGACAATTCTAGGTGAGCATTACTGGTGTTCCAGTGGGTTCCATCATGATGACTTGGGGGAGGAGCAGGTGAGCTCCATGATGTGGATCAGCCTTGATAACACTCCTCTGTGAGGCACAGCCCAGGGGCCTAATTGTGCCAGTGTCTGGAGTAGGCACACTACTAGCCTCCCTCCCATCTCTTCCTAGGGGAAAGGTGTGCCCCTTAGCAAAGATATCTCTGAGGTTTTGTTGTTTTGTTTTAAGTGTGTTTTCCTGAAGCTTTGTTCAGAAAACACATATCCTGCCTCTGCTTAAATACAGGTTCCTAATCTTGCAAATGCAAACCCCCTCCTATCTTCTGCAAGCCAAGCCTGGAGACAATGTGTGCCCCAGAAATACAGCTCATTGGCCATCCTCTCTCACCCTCATCCTTTGCTGCTCTGCACAGCTCAGCCCCCTGTAGCTGACGGCTTCTGAACAGCCCGCAGGGAAATTCAGACACCTGAGTTACCCTTTCCTTTAAAATCCCCAAGAGTCAACACAAGAATCATTATTTATTCTGGCTTTTTACAGTTGCTTGGAGTTTTTTGGGGTTTTTTTTAGTGACCATCAATTTTATTCCCTGTCTCCCTCCCCCCCACACCCCATCTGAAAAAGCTGGAAGTGATAATGAAACACTGTAAAGGCAAAGTCAGTTCGTAACTCTGCTGTCCAGACCAAGTCAAGCAAGAATGGCAGACCAAGTGGATGAACTTGTGTCCAAGTCACTGCTTTTTAATGTACTTAGTACTGACAGCAGCCTAATTCACCCAAACCCTGCATGAGAGAAAATCCCCTGACAGTGTACCTCCTAGAACCATCTCCCAGCCATCTTCTCTTCCTGTGACATGTGGCTTCTCCTGGGAGGAAGAATCCGTTTTAAAATGGGAATGCTTTCTATGACTGCAGAACCACTCCCTTTGCTTGCAATATCACGGGACTCTGGCGCATCTCACTGAAATCTCTGAAAACTGAAAGCCTGCCCATGTGTTTTGATGGCAGTGGCCCCTCCTCCGTAGAGAAAACTAGGCAATAGAGATGCATTTTGCTGATGAAGAGGCCTTTCTGTTTGCATTTGGAGGATGCAGCTCAGCTGTAAAAGCTCTCTTCTTTACATAGACGTGAATGGCTGTGACATGTGCGAGGAGCAACGTGGTTTATAGCATTTCTCCTGAAATGGAAAGCCTTCTTCTGATTAGGAGAGCTCTTCCTGTTTGCACCTCCCAAGAACCCAGCCCAGTGCATTGGCGATGGCGACGGGAGCAGGTGTAAACTCCTGCACAGGAGAGGAGCTGAAGGCCTCTTGTTAATTCTCATTCCATAGGGGCTTTGATGAATGTGATCATTCAAATTGTCTCGTGAGCTGCCACCCCTTAAAGGACCCCAGTGTACAAAGTCTCATTGTAAAGTGTATGGACACCTTTAATTTTTAGTTTTTGAACTTTCTGATTTTTATCCCTAAGTCACATCTTTCTCTTCCTATAAGGAACAATGACTTCCACTATTTCATCCTCAAGCCAACTAAGATAGAAATCTTTTAAGTGGAATTTAAGCCCTAGAGGGAAGCAAAAGTATGAAAAGCAAATAATAGGAAAGCTTTTTCCTTTTCTTTTCTTTTTTTAACCCACACATTGAACACATCCCCTCACCTATGTAATTTTCTTCCTAAGCAGACATTTCTTGCAGTGGCCAGCATGTCTGTCCCTCCTTGCCTGCCTGGGACCATATCAGAAAGCACCACATCCAAATTTCAGCAGCCCCTTAGCTTCTAAATTGGGAGTGTGCTATTCTCTTCTTTTCTAAAAAGGTTTGAGCATTACCTTCTTGGAGAGATAATATATATTCACAATTTTATACAAGTTCAGAAAGTGAGTAACATTCACTATTCACTGATTTGATTATTGATACTACTTATACTGGCATTTAAAGCCAGTGAAAAAAAGTACTGAGAATATGTTCTAGAGGGTGGCACTATTTTGGAAGACAAATCAATCTGTTGGTTTGCTCTGTGCTCTGCTGGCAACACAATCCTGCCACACACTTTCCTTGTTTTGCTTCCATCCTGTGCCTAAGAGAGCACCCTGGAAGAAGTCATGGTGTAGCTAGAGGACCCTCCTGATACCAAGATTTCTTAGTCTTCACTATGGTTATGTCTCAGCCAGCTTGGGCTGCTATAACAAAATACTGTAAAGTGGGGGGCTTAAACAACAAGCATTCATTTATCACAGTTCTGGAGGCTGGAAGTTCAAGATCAAGGGACCAGCAGAATTGGGGTCTGTTGAGGGCCTTTTCCTGGTTCCCAGGTGGTTGTCTTCTTGCTGTGCTCTCACAAGGCAGAAAGGGAAAACTCTGGTCCCTTCACCTCGTGATAAGGACACTAGTCCCATTGTGGGGGCTTCGCCCTCTTATCCTCACCTAAACCTAATCACCTCCCAAAGCCCCACCTCCAAACACCATCACATTGGAGATTAGGACCTGGACATGTGAGTCTTGGGCAGGCACAAGCATTCAGGCCATGGTGTTGTGCATAAAACATCTGAAAACCCTGTGTAACCCCCTTAAACTTTAGCTTCATGAACTCTAACTGTATGTGCAAAATTCTAAATTCCTATAAACAAGAGAATGAATAAGGGGAACTCTAAAGCTAAAATGTGTTCTGTTATATTTTCCTACTTAACCACATAGGAATGACTTACACAGAATATCATTTGAACATTGAAGTAATACCTTTAAGAATCAAGAACAGCTAGAACTTTTGCAAATTTTGTCTGTTGGAATATAGCAGATGGAAATGAAAAATGTGCACAAAATTGAGGAACATTTATTTACCAAGTCTGAAGAGTAAAACTATGAGAAGAAAAGGGAATTTCTACTGAAAAGTTCCCCCAAGCTGGAATAAAACTTTTTAAAATCACAAATGCCTTTCTCCTTTTTTGTTTGCTTTCACTTTAATCTCAGCTTGATATCTCTATTTAAACCTGATAAATGAAGATAAACACACAGCTATATGTTTATGTGTAAGTGTGTGTGTGTGTGCTGGGGGGGGGAGGATGGTGTATGCCACAACCTGGCAATAGTATAGATAATAGAGTCAAAATATACTCAGCCAGCATTGTCCCTGTTGGTTTTTTGGAAATACTTTGTCCCCTTGGTTGTGCCCTGTCTTTATTACATAGAACGTTCTCTCTCCTGACTTGATGACATTTTGCTTCTTTACATATCACTTTCATATTTCAATCTCTTAAAGAATTTGTATAATGTGCCCTCAAAATATAGTCTAAAATAAGCAGTTTGCATAAGGCTCATTGTGTTCTTAGGACCAATGAGCTGGATGATCAGTTTTGAAGGTGTTAAAGGTTTAGCCACTGCTTGCCTTAGTCCATGTGCTCATTCTGTACAAATTTTAGGATGGGTACTTCTTCTGTTTAAGTTTATAAATGACACATTTCCTCTTTGGTAGAAGAGTTGCATAGCCGTGATTTCTTCAAATCCTCAATCTAGAAGAAGGGTACCAGTAGAAGTTTGCATGTGCAGAACTGTTTCACGCCTTCAGTGGGATCCTGATGTCACCATCGCTCTATAGTCCTATTATGTTGATTCTCTAGGCAACATAACGTCAAGTATGTTAGCACAATTCTTAAGATTCTGTTCTTTTTATGGGTAGTGAAAAACAGTTTCTTAATGGGTAGTTGATACTTCTTTCCCTCTTAGCTCAAGAGTCTGAATAAAGTACCCAGATGAAGGCCAGATCCATTGACTGATTTAAAACCGTTCTTTTTCTTCGATCTTGACAGGGGCCAGAGTGCCATCAACGTTATGAAATAGCAGAGAGTCCCCTTTGAATTCCATCTCTAGCTACCATCAAAGATGATCCCTGTCATATTGGTTTTCCTTTTATTTCCTTCAAGTTCTCTATGTAACCCTTAAGAAAGGATGGTCATGGAAGGTATTTAAGAGCTACATAGATTGCATGTCAGAGCACAAGGAAATTGTCTATGATTTAGCCATTTATCCTAAATGACTAAATAAAACTTCTGTTTTATTGCACAGAAGTTAGAAAAGTAGGACAAGATGGAACCCAGAAAACACAACCCAGCTGCCTTTTGCTCTTCATAGAGTTTGACTGTCACATATTATAATGAGCAAGCAAATACTGTATATCTTTTGTTACTGTTATGTTAGCTCTGACATGAGAGAGAAATTTCATCCCTGTTGGGCTCTAAATTCTAGAGTCTGATTTTTCTCAATATTATTAAATCTTTGTATGAAAAGGATATTTTAAAAGATAGAAGATGACAAAATAAAAACCCAAATGAAATAATTTTCCATTTCCTGTTACACTAGCAAATAGATTCAGTACCCCAAGCTGGTTTCATTTAAGAAATCAGTATCACCCCTGTTTCATCATCGATATCAACAAACCTACTTTCCTTGTGCTGTGTTTCTATCCAAAGGAGTGGGCCAGTCTCAAATAGTGAACCACGTGCACTGTGACAAGACTGGTTCACTTTCATTTTTTAAAAAGTGTATTTAAAAGACATGTGCTGGTTTCATTGATAGGCTGTGCACAGATGCAAATTCGCCTTTAATAGTTTAGAAGTGGCTTTGGTTAAAAAAAAAACACACACACAAGAAGATTCCTACATTGAGTATTCTTGTATGAAAAGGAAGTTGAAATTGAGTGATATTCTTACTGAAAATGACCTTTAATGGTATGTCCAACATCCATCTGTGGGATGTCATTCATCTCTGACATTTAGCCTTGACTTAAACTAAGCTGTATCAGAACTGAGAAAAAGAAGGCTTGAGTTTTCAGGGTTGCTTTTTTAAAAAATAAAGAAATTCTTGAAATTATTTATGACAGTGAAATAACTTTACATTATCTCTATCAACACTTCCTTTTTTATGTTACAAGGATATGAAGTAAGCCTATATTTTCTTCCAGTAAAATTTTCAGACCTTACACAGAGTCTGAAATATAGTTGTAATTTTGTATTTATACGTATATGTATATATACACACATGCACATATACTGTATATGTACCGAACATATGTATGAAAAAGCATAGTGTATCACATTTAGACTATATTTATTTTTAAGCATCATCAATAAACACAAATAAAGCAGTTAAATAACTTAGTACTTCACCCTAAAATTAAGGGTTATTTTGTTTTACTGTGATTCTTCTCAAAAGTAAACATGGGAATATTTTTTCTATACATACAGTTTATTTCATGTCTACCCTCATTATACTCGTTGCCTTTATTTTTCACAAAAGACAAAGGCTGTGTATAATCAAAGATCAGAATCAATAGTACAGTTTTTGATATTTTAAATAAAAGTAATACAACAAAAAATTAAAACGTAGAAAAAATGAAAACCAGTTTATTAATAAGTTTTTATTTCATTACATGGTTTTTATGATGCATTTTACATGCAATAAAGCACAAACCCATACCAATTTGTATACTGCTTTGTTCACTTAACTGTTAATGTAATCATTTGCCCAAGTTGCTACAAGTTCTTCAAAATTATTCTTTTTAATGGTCTACTTTATATGCCTTTGTGCAATAAGCCATAATTTCTAAATTATTTGTAATTAATTTTCAACCACAAATTTTTCTGTTATTTACTAGATTCAATTCAAAGCAAACTTAACTACCAGAATTGCTATAAGATCTAGTGTGCCTATGCTATGTTAATGCATCTAATAAACCATAGCAATTTTTTTGTTTATTCTGTCTTTTGTTTGAAGCCTATAGATACAATGATAGTACTCAAAATCAAACAAGTTATATAGGAATTTATCAGAGTTCACACTTACCCATAAGAAGTGAAGGCATTTGATCATTACTAACTACGTTATGTCAGTGGTATGCTAACTATAAAATAAGCCACCTTGATCTGCAGCCTTCTTCTTCCCTGCCCACTCGAAATCAATCCATCTCTTCTCCCTCCTTCCTGTAGCAATGGCCTAGGATTCTTCTCAGGGAGCTTATCCATTCTACTGCAAGTTACGTTCACTTTTGTCCAAGCTCCAACCCCCTTCACCCTCCATCATAAGCTCCTGGTGGGCAGGAATGGCTCTCGTAATCTTGGACGGCTACTGCATTACCCTACATGCAAAACATGTTCACCAAATGTTACGACACCCTGGTTTTGTTATGGTCTGTAATGTTCACAGAAGGCAATATTGGGAAGTGTAATGGTGTTAAAGATGTTTACTCTCTTATTTTTCTTCCTCCAGTGGGATGGAGTAGGACCTCTTCCCGACTGTGCAGAACCACCAAAAGGGATCCAGATGCTGTGGCACCCATCAATAGTCAAACCCTACCTCACACTGCTCTCTGAGTGCTCAAATGCAGACACGCTGGAAGGGGCGGCAGGCGCCCTGCAGAACTTGGCTGCAGGGAGCTGGAAGGTATGACTAGTTCGTTACCATAAAAAAGAAATCTGGGATTATGAGCACGACCCTAGAAAATAGCACAAGTCCAGTTTTGAGGAATGCAATTCTAATGAAGTTTTTGAGAATGTGAGAGAAAGATCAGTTACACTGAACTGTTGGACTTAGAAAAGGTATTCCTTTGAAAAATTCTCCTTAAGGGCTCAGGGGTCCTTGAAGATGAGTACAAAGCACAGACGGCTAGATCTAAGTGTAGTCATTGAAAATGCCGTGATGTGCTCTCCATTCTGCTTGTGCAGCTGAGCTACTTGGTTTTCAGAGGAGACTGGGACATGCTGACGCTTTGCAAAGCCCTGTTGTTGGGTGTTAAGGGAGCTAATACCCAAACATCTTGTATACAAACTCATGTGATTACTGTAATGTTATATAAATGGTCTTGTTCCCAGAGGAAAAGAAGGTCTTGAATTTTTAAATTATTGGCTTTCAGAGAAGAGTAGTATTGCTAGTTATCTTTGGCAAAAATGTTAAAGTAAAACAAATATGTGATTGGGAATATTAGAGTCCTTATAAACACACACTGATTGGTTTTCACAGAAAATTTCCATGACCCTCCTTTTGGGTAGGAAGAGATTCACCATAGCAAAGAATTCTTGAGTTTGATCACTAATTATTACATGAGCTAACTCGCCTTATTGCATAAAAAAGTGTAACTTCTTAGAAGAATGAGTGCATATAGGGAAAAATATCAAAAGAGGAAGTTTGGGCGTCTGCCATCCATTTTTCATTCATTTAACATTAAAGCCTCAGTTTGAAATATACATAATCACTCCTTTAACATTTTATTGAAAACAATGTTAATATAGACACATAACTACAGATATTTCTCAGAAGTTTAATACTATAGGCACCACACATACTGGCCTCAGCATTGTCATGCAATCACACCCTCTCTTCTTATTATACCTTCTAACTTCTGGCTTCTTGTCATCTCTCTCTCTCTCTCTCTCTCTCTCTCTCTCTCTCTCTCTCTCTCTGTGTGTGTGTGTGTGTGTGTGTGTGTGTGTGTGTGTGAGAGAGAGAGAGAGAGAGAGAGAGAGAGAGAGAGAGAGAGGGAGGGAGAGAGAGAGAGAGAGAGAGAGAGAGAGAGAGAGAGAGAGAGAGAGAGAGAGAGAGAGAGAGAGAGAGAGAGGAGGGGGCAGAGAGATCCTTTGTTTCCATTGCTACAGTTTTGGCAGTAGTACTGCTTTCTCTCTCAGGTGTGACCTCCCAACTTTGGGGGCCTAGTCTCTGACAATATTTCCGAGGATCTGGCTACTGATGCCTGGGAGGATCACCCCTTCTTCTTTTGAGAGTCTTAGGAATGAACATATTATCCCTTTCCTCCCCTGCTCATAGGCATCCCTAATGTTGTACTGGAAGAATTTAGTTTGGGGGAGAGGAAGTGAAGTTGTCACTTGCTATCAACCATAGAAACGTTTCAAAAGCAGAGTCACACCAGGCAGAATTCTAGAGAATAGTTTTGTATGAGTAGAAAAGAGATAATCATGGAAATCATTTCCTTGAACTAACCCTTAGATTTTATCTCCCTCTAAATTTAGGAGGCTTTGACTCAAGTCTCAATTCAAACATAGACTCTTCCTCTTCTGATCTTTGTGACCCTTGGGCAAATTGTAGCACCTCCTTATGTTCTCAGGTGTGTCATCTTTGAACAGAGAAGATTGTGGATGCTTCAGGTCACATCATGCAGGCCAGTCATGACACTGGATGCAAAGAGGAGAGCAGGATGTCATTGACCAAGCAGTTCTCAGTATATACAGCCAAGAGCGTTTAGTGACTACAAGTCCCCACCCAGCTCCCGAGTTAGAGGACTGATCAGATGGGCATGGGAAAGTGGGCTCTGGCCCATGGTCATGAGTCTAACCTGAACCACAACACCATCTAGGTGGTAGCAAATCAAGTATGCCATCTTGAACCTATGATATTTTAGTGAATTATTATTTTCTTTAAGAAATATTTAAGTTCTTATGACAATTTAAAAAATGGAGACATATCTTTGAGGTCTAGAGTATTTTAAATGTAAGACTACAACCTCTGCTTTAAAAATTAAAATCTATGTTCCACATATTCAAAAAGTTAATTGGAACCAATGGAAACATATTAAAGATTTAAAACTTCTAGAGTTAATGTACAATGTCTGAAACAAAAATGCATGGAAATGGCAATTAACAGCATATAGACAATGCAGAAGAAAAAATTAGTGAACTGGAAAACATCAGTGGAAACTATACAAAATGAAACACAGAAAAAAAATGTACAGTGGCCTGTTGTATGTGTAATTGCAGTCTCCAAATGAGAGGAGAGATAAAGGAAGAAGAAAACAGGAAAAAAAATTATTTGAAAATTTAATTATTGAAAAATTTTTAAATTTAATGGAAACCATACACTCACAGATTCAAGCAGCTTATGGGACACCACGCACAACAAATATGAAGAAACTGTATCAAGGTACATAATAATCAAATTGTTCAAAATCAGTAGTAAAGAGAAAATCTTAAAAGCAGCCAGAGGAAAAAAAGAAACGTTATGTACTAAGAACTGCACCACATTAACATCAAAATTAAAGATCAGTGCCACCAATTATTCATTTATGTATAGAAGTCTTTACCGAGCTATTAAGAATGTCCTCTAGAAAGGAATCTGGTCTGTGAACACTTTAAAGGCAGAAGCCAAGTCCCATGTTTTTCTTTGTACCCCACTGTTCATCCTTGTGATAGAAAAGTGTTATGGGAAAACTACATTCTTTTCAGTTTCCAAACTCATCAGTGCTTTGCAGGCTGCAGATTTTGATAGCATTTCCCAATCCCACAGTTCCTGCAGGTTGAACGTTCTGTTTAAATTACCAGGCTCTGTGTCATAACCAGGTCAGCTAGGGGAGCTGCAGAGGTATGTCTGAGTCTTTAGGTGCTTGGAATAAGAAAATAATAAGATTAAAGATTTTATGCTATTTTGATATTCAAAAATTCTCTCCTATTTTGGATTATAAATAAGAATTATGGATAAAGTACCATACAATTTTTTCAATATTTTCTGGTAATAATATCTTGCTGACTGTTTTCAGTACATAAACCTGCCCATTAGTTCAGCACAGTTATCCCCAGTGTGAAATGTATCCCCACATATTGAGTAGACATTTATTTGGTAATTTTTCCTATTACTAATAGAGTAGAGACTAATAAGGAGCAGATGAAGTCACAAAAATTATTCTGTACTTCAACAGAGTTTAACAACTATGGCCATCAGATTTCCTAGTCCACATCAGATTTTAAAAAAGCAAGGAGTGCCTTTTATAAACAGGCATAAAGACCTGCCTAAGAAGGGAGAGTTAATACCATGATGGCAAGAGAAAAGACAAAAGACAAAAAGTAACTACAAGGATGCAAGAAAGGAAAACTGCCAGAGGCCATTCAATGTCTAGGCTGTTGCATATATTCTAATAACTGGTAATCATAATGCTGACCCTCTGCAATGAAGAAAATGTTAAACTATTACTAGTAATTTTAAAAGACAGAAATCAAAAAAAAAAAAAAAAAAAAGCCAAGACCGGTTTGGCTCAGTGGATAGAGCGTCGGCCTGCGGACTGAAGGGTCCCAGGTTCGATTCCGGTCAAGGGCATGTACATTGGCTGCGGGCACATCCCTAGTCGGGGGTGTGCAGGAGGCAGCTGGTCGATGTTTCTCTCTCATCGGTGTTTCTAGCTTTCTATCCCTCTCCCTTCCTCTCTGTAAAAAATCAATAAAATATATTTAAAAAATAATAATAAAATAAATAAATAAATAAATAAATAAATAAAAGACAGAAATCATTTTAGAAATATTTCCATCCCAATGATTAAAGTAGAATTTTGACTCTCAGAATGGCAACCTTACTTATAAGAAGCACTAACCTTCCTTATACTGTAACTTTAGTCAAATGGAATGGTCCTCAGGCAGAGCAAGGGACTGCTAAGGAATATTAGAGTATAGTTACAAATATATGTGCTTCCATAAGAGCTTTATTATAAAAATGCAAATACACGGGCATGCATGAAAGTCAATTATATTATCATCATCTGTTGTATAATTTATTAATTTACCATATTAAATGGTAAAGGATTATGTGGGGAGGGAAGATAATCCATAGAGATGATTTGAGAAAATCTTCATTAAGCCAAACACTGATAAATTGTTATAATTTTTAAATGACTGAGAACAACTTATACAAGAAATAAGTAAATCTTTACTTTAAAAAAATGATTTCACTTAAGAAAAAAATGTTAAGAAAAAGATTAAGTTAGGATACACAATAGCTTCAATTTTCATATAGACCGTGTTACTATCTGAAACCTAGAGTTCCAAGAATGTGATTTTATAGCAACTGTTGAAATTTAGTGACTTTTTTTTAGTGTCCTTAACTTTTTATGACCCAAACAAAAGCAGAAATGTGAAGGTAGAACACCAGTATTTTGCATAGAGATTGCTTTTTATAGACCTCATCTTCCAAAACAATAATTACTCTTTATGGGGAGATCATGCACACTCCTTTTATGTGACAAATTGACTAGCAAACACATCTTCATAATGGCCCTAAATACTTTTTAAACTTTAAAAACCTCATTACTTGGTTTATGAGCATCAGAAAAACATTATAGCATTGTGACAGAAGCAAAGTGATAAATGTTTTTCATAGCCAGCATGGAATTCAGTTACCTTTTCCTCTTTTATAGGACAATGATGTTTTTGTCACGGAATAATAAAACTATTGGATATAGTAGGTTAAAGATTTGTAAAAATGTGACCAAATGTTCTTTGAACTCACATTTATGGGTTATTTCTATTGTAATTGAACTTTGTGAAAACCCAGAATTTGAACTGTTGAAATATATCTGCACTTGCTATTAAGCCAAGCATTTTAGATATCTTTGTTTAGTCAACTTTTCCCCTAAAACATGATGATTCTCAAGATTATTATTTCCTCATTTACTTTTAAAATAAGCTAGACTAAATAGGTATTTGAATATTAATTTTTAATATTTGATGAGCTAACATAATAGCAACATAGATGTAGTGAAAACAGAATCTTCTGCCATGTGGCCCAAATGAATAAAAAATAAGAGAACTGAGAAATTTGAGACTCGTCCCTAGATACATGGTCAACAGCCTCAAAAAGGATGCTGAATTGAGCATAGCTTAGTTGTTCTCAGGGCTAAATTGAAATGTCCAGGACTTCCATTGACAATACTCAAAGGGTCTTTAACTCAGAAGTTTAGAGGAGAGTCGAATGAGTTAATGGAACACTAAAGTAATAACATGAGTTATTAGACCAAGATTAATGGATGAATTTGCAAAGAATTATATCACTATGATTGCAGATGTATATAATTTACACTTGTCTTTTGGAGATGTGGAAGAGAATGGTAGTCAAGCACACCAACTCTAGGGCAGTGCTTCCTGGGTTCAAGACCTGGTCAAGCAGCTGCAGGCCGAGGGACCTTGCCGTGCCTCCCTATTCTCATCGGTAAAGTGGGAATAACACTAGTACATACTTCACAGGGACAAGATGAGGATTACATGAATTAATGCATGTAAAAAAATAGAACTGTGCCTGGCATTTGGTTAAGTGTTAGGTTTCTTATAGTTGAGATTATTTTGAGGGCTTATACCTCTCCTGAAGTCCTCATTGGGAAAGCATTTCTGCGGGAGAAATTTGGGTCACATTTCTGTGCTGTTTTCTCCTGGACCAGTTCTTTTTTCTCCATCTTCTCTTTGTCATTCTTCCCCCGCCCCTTCCTACTCCTCTTCCTTCTCATCCTCTTGAATCATCAAGCATCCTCTCTTCCACGCATGGGCTGTTCTTATCAGAAGCATCCTGGTCCATGTCTGATAGCTCCCCTCTCTGTACTCATATGCTCAGTGCACAGTGCTCTCATTCTGCCCAAAGATTTTCACTTCAGCTACAATGGGTTATGATACACGTTTCTCTCTTGTTTATGTTTTTATGCCAATTGTTTAGATGACAAAACTCTTGGCAACCCATGCACCTCTAACCACCACAGAGGATGATTCCAAGGCAACTGACTTCTCTTTTGGAAAACTCTATAGGAACATCATGGTTCTGTATTGAGTGTACCTGAAAACATACCTCATACCTCATTTCCCAACAACTTTGTCTGGTGACTTTCTCCTTTCCACCTCTAACTGGGGTTTACTCTTTTTTGGTGGGTTACACTTTGGTTACACATTACCTCTGAGACTGATCAATTGTTTGGATGCTACTTAAAAGGCATCACTGTCACCTATTTTTTCATGTCAAGAAATCTTGTGGAAACTTGCAACATCTTTTGAGTGAAATGTAAGTAGTTTATTCTGAGTTGTCTTATTCTAAACTGATATTGGGAATTTTTCATACACGTACAAAACTTAAAAGTTTCCAAAAAAAAGTTATTTTCTATGCAGCAATTGTAATATATGAGTTGAAATCTGTTGTCTGGTTATCCCTTTTCACTTAAGGAAAACATACCACTGTTGACCATTTTATGATACCAAAAGGTATATCTTTAACATAGATAGCCTCTCTCAACAAAGCTGAAGGACTCTTATTATTTTCCAAACACCAAATCATCTTTCCATCCCACATGGGCAGGATATAATAGCTGGACTTCTAAGATGATACAATCATAAACTTCCCTTCTTGGCTTATTTCAAATATGGCCAAGTTCTTCTCTATCAATGTTTGGGAGGATGGAGAGGAGAGAAAGGCAGTGTCTGGGGGACTGAGCACAGAGGATTAGGGGAGAGAGAATGAGATGCTGGCAGAAGAGGGAAAATTGTCAGCATCATAAAGAGAAGCAGATTTGGAGTAACAGGTCTGGGAGTCAGGGGTACAGTTGACCCTGATGAGCAGGCTACTTAACAACTTTGTGCCTCAATTTCCTCATCTACAAATATGAATACTGTCACCTCCCAGCATCTTGGGGAATTAGAAGAGGTAGCTAATGTACATCCAGCATCCTGAACTGGAATGAGGTGTGCCAGGAAAGAGGCCATGTCTAGACCCCATGCATCCGCCTGCCCAAGTTCTCAAGAACATTGCCACTATCTCCCAAAGGGCCAGCATATCACCCCAGTATAAAATCAATTGTTGATGTTCATCTCACAATTGGTAAACATTGAGCCTACATTCTGATTTCCGTTTTCTTCCTTTCTCTCAGCTCCCTTCTTAGTTTTAAAGACGAACCCAACAATGCATGCGCTGCATAAGCTCATGTTTCCCTGGGCCCTGGAGACCAGAGGTTTACAAGTATAGTGGAGGTGGTAGATGAAAATCGTGTCTCAGCATTTCAAATTGAGAATAAAATTTCTATCGGACATGAAGGAGGTTCTGTACTATCTTTACAGAGCACCTCCCTACAAATTCCAAGAAACAGCTTTCAAACCTGGATGTTTTTCCATGTCTAAGACTCCCTGATCACCCATTTTGCTGCTCCATGAGAGCAGGTCTGTGAAATAGTTGATCGCAAGAGATGCTTTAGTGATTCTAGCTGCTTCCCATCCCCTCAGGTTTTCAGGAGTGGGGGCAAGGGAAAGATTATGGGACGAGTTGATGGTGATAAGAAACTATGTGAATGTGACTTCTAACATAGGATGGGATGAAGTTGTGTGTTTTTTTAATCTCATATTTCATGCAGGGCTGGGCTGAGGATGTGGCAGGCATGGCGTATGCCCTACGTTCACTACCAGAGGGGGCTCCCTGCCTGCCACAGGTGAGAGCCAGCTCTGGGGTGTCTGCCCCAATGGGGAAGGGGGGGTGGAGGGGCCTGGAGGGGGGTTGGGGACTTTGTTCCACCTTTGGTGGTCCCCCAGAGGTCTCAATCACAGAATCCAAAACTTCCTGTCATGAATGTCATTTTCTTATATCCTAAATGAAAATGTGACTGACTAAACCCTATATGGGTTGGTTTTTATAGTGCACACTCTTCTTTGGAACACCGTAAAATAGTATCAAGTGTATATGCAAATGTCTGAAGAATCTGGGCCTTCCTACATTCTGTGACATGGATTGGAATGCTTTATCATTCTGAATATTGCAAGTACATTTCAATAGTAAGATGAGGTGTGCTTCATTAAGATAGATAATCACCAACCCAAAACAAATTATATATCTTATATTATAAATTACACATGGAATTATGGCCCTAGACACAACACATTTTGATCTAAAATTTTTTTTAGTTTATAATTTTTACTATTGATTTATAATGTCATATTTACCTCTCCTACCTTTTTCTGACTTATTTAATATTTATTTTTCAGCAAAGAACTTATTGGTGATATGTTTGGCAACTCATCTCTGTGCCCCACCTCCAAATTAAATCTCTGTTTTTAAACCAGTCACCCGAACTCAATCTTTTATCATTTTCTACTTTTTCCAGGGCTCATTTTATTATTCCTCTTAATGTCAGTAGCTCCCCTTTCTGTCCCAAACCTTCACATCTCAAAGCATCAAGTATGTACATCACTCAAATGGCTACAAATGGCTTTCCAATCTAAGGAAAGGAAACACTGGTACCAGAGAAGCAAAATGTGGCTAGCTGACTCACCCTGAAACCTTTACCATATGTTGAAGGCAAAATATAACGTGAAAACATTTAGTTACATGTCTAACCTATTCAACCTATTTTACAATTAGGTCTTGATAATTCAACCTTTTTGGTTCGTGCAAAGGACAGTCTGAAAACTCATACGTGCTATTTGCTCCTAGGGTTTGCCTCCTCCACTCCTAAGGTCTTTGCCTTCATCTTTTCGCAGTGGTCAGTGTACATCCGAGCCGCTGTCCGGAAAGAGAAAGGCCTGCCCATCCTCGTGGAGCTGCTCCGAATAGATAACGACCGTGTGGTGTGCGCAGTGGCCACGGCGCTCCGGAACATGGCCCTGGACGTCCGAAATAAGGAGCTCATTGGTATGTTCTCTCCGATTCTCTCACAGTGTCTCAGTTTTTCAATGAAAATATTTCCTGGCAGGTCCATGTGATTGAATCTACTCGCAGAACATATGTGCATGCAGAAATAGTGCACTTATTAGGGGCCACGTTTTTTCCTAGTTCTCCTAGCTTAAATCCAAGGACCCGAACTATCTTTTAGAATTCAGAGGAAAATGCAACGTTTGTTGGCATTTCTAATCCTTGCAAATTAAAAACTATGCTCAGCACTAGATACCATCTTCCCGATCCTTTAAATCCCTGTCAAGCTCTTTGTTTTCCATGTGGGGAGCAGGAATTGTAATGGGATCCATCCCACTTAGCTTCTCCTCTTGAATTTGTCATTAATTTTGGATGAGACCATACTGGCTCTTTTATTGTTTACTGAATCCTCTTTCTTTAATTTGGTATTCAAGAAATAGGGAGGATCTTTTATTAATGAACATTAAAGAGGTCAGACATTCGTCTAGATATGCAACAAATATGTATCATGACCTTCATTGCCCGAGGCCTGTTCAAGGTCCAGAGATTATTACATCAATGAGCAAAGCAGACAGGAAGCCTGCCCTTGTGGAGTTTACATCGGGAGAGCAGAGATGTACCATAAACAAGATGCACACATGAATCCCATTGTGTGTTAGGAGCATTCTAGGGGGAAAATAGACCTGGGTAAAGGAGACAGTAATTAGTGAGGTTGCCATTTTGTAAACTGTGGTTAAATTCACATAACATACAATTAACCATTTCAAAGTATACCACTGATACCGAATTCCAAAACTTTGTCATCGCCCTGAGGAAAACCCTGTACCCATTGAGTAGTTACCCCCACTTTCTCCTCCTCCAGTTGCTGGCACTCTCCAATGTGTGCTCTGTTTCTATGGATTTTCCTATTGAGGAAGTTTCATGTAATGGGATCATAGAATATGTGAGCTTTTGTGTTGGCTTCTTTCACTTAGCATAGGAGTTGTGATTTTAAATGGGATGTCAAGGTCAGGCTAGGAATTGTTGGAAAGGTGACATTTGAGCCAGGACTTGAAGGAGGTGAGACTGGGCCATGTGGATATTTGGGGGGTAGAGCATCTACATTGAAGGAGCTGCCTCTGCAGAAGGCCCCCTAAAAGAGCTGGGAGCAAGCCAGACGCTTCAAGGCCTTCATGGGACCTCGTGTGCCTGAGGCAGTGAGTGATAGGAGCCCAGCTGGAGAAGCCTCCTTGTCCCGCCTTTTACAGTGGCAAGATGGGAGGCCAAGGATGATAGATGCCTAGAGAACTAAGGAACCACAGAGACCTACCTGGGAAGAGACACAAGTCTTCCTAATGTAGGCATCTTGGATCAAAGAGATCATTCACGAAGGCTCATTGGTCAGTCAGTGCAACAGGAAGCCTGGCAAGACTGAATGCAGGTAATAGGTGTCAATGAAGGTCAAGCAGCAGGGAGCTGGACCACCCCCCATGCCAAAGGCTCAGGGTATATAGCCTCTGGGAATCTGGGAGAAAGCAGGTAGGTGAGTGGGCCAAAGGGCAAGATTTTATTTCTGGGGCAGTTGGAATACTAGGTGTGGATCCAGATTTTACATAAATACATTGGTTCATTTTTGCTATTCAAATTCCTGAGCGTGGCACACTAGGCCCTTTGCAATTTTTTTCCTGCCATTTCATAATACCCATTATATCTTCCAATAAACATCAAATTTGTGCAGTATGTATTTATTTACAAGGAAACCAGACTTCAAATCTGTCTCTAATACATACAATGATTTGTTATACTTGCAGTACATTATAAAGCATGAAACAAACGTAATTTGGTGTTTATGTTTGAATTTAATTTAAATATTATTTGTGGATTTTGTAAAGTACTGAAACTAGACCATTAGCTCAAAAGGTCAAGATACTCTCTCCCTGCCTGCTTTCCTTTTCTGTACGTAGTTGTTTCCGATAAAATCCCGCTGCTCCTCTAGAAAATGAAGGGAAAATCAATAGCTAATCAGTCTACTGCCTGGATACTGACCACTCGGTATTGTGAGTTTGCGTGTTTTATTTCTTTTGGTGGATTAAAATATAACAAAATAGGGAACTATTAATTGGTTTTCTAGCTTCCAGGCATCCCTTCTTCCTCGGAAGCCAGTTATCTAGCGCTCTGTCTGGGGCAGGAACATTTGGAGCTCCATATTGCCCGTGTTCAATTAAAACTTTACTGTCTAATGTCACCAGACAGGAAAGGGAGCCAATCACTTAAAAATAGGAGTGAAAGTACCTCAGTCACGGGCTTTATGGAATCAATGGCATTTTTCTTGAATTAAAAAAAAAGCAGAATTTAACACACACCATTTAAAATTTTTTAAAAAGCACACCATTGTATTCTACCTAGGAGAAAAGAAAGACCTTTGCTAATTCTCTTACTTTAAATAATGTATCAAAGTGGTGAATTAGTAGAAAAAGGCTACATAGAACTTTACATGCTGAAAAGAAAGTGGCAATGATTTTTGAACCAAGAACAAAACAATAAACTTCTACATCTTCTCTTTTCTACCAAATCTCACTCAAAGCTTTGGTGACCTCATGGTGTTGAAGATCATCTATATTCTGACAACTCCCAAATAGATATCTCTAGTATGAATCCCACATCTCTGTGTCCAACTGTCTGTCCAATATCTCCACTGGAAATCTAACAGGCATTTCAAGTATAACATCTCCGTACCTGAGGTCCTTATCTTCTCCCCAAGCTCAATCCTTCCACAGTCTCCCCACAACAGCGATGGCAATTTGTCTTTGCAGTGGTCCAGGCCAGGCACCTTACAGATCCCTTGGACTCCTCACCCTTCATAACCAATCCATCAACAAATCTGGTCTTCCTTCTGTGTTTTCTCAGAATCTGACACTTCTCACCTTCATTGCTTTTCCCCAACCTCCCATCATCTCTCAGCTGGGTTATTACCATGGCCATCTACCTGATCTCCCTACCCACCCTTTTTTTAAAATGTGTTTTTATTGATTTCAGAGAGAGGAAAGAAAGAGGTTGAGATATAAACATCAATGATGAGAGAGAATCATCGATCAGCTGCCTCCTACATGCCCCCTACTGGGGATTGAGCCTACAACCCAGGCATGTGCTCTGACCAGGAATCAAACCATGATCTCCTGGTTCATAGGTCGATGCTCAACCACTGAGTCACACCAGCTGGGCCTGGTCTCCCTGCTTCTACTCTTGCCCCCTACAGCTACTCTCAATGCAGAAACCAGAGTGTCCTGTTGAAACCTTAGAGCAGGTCATTTCTCCACTCAAAACTCCCAATAGCTCCTCATCTCTCTCACTGTAAAACGAAGGCTCTGTATGATGCAGCTTGCTGTGCCTCTCTAACCTCACCCTCTCGCCTCCCTGTCACTAACTTTGCTGAGGCCATTGGGTCACTATGGTTTCCATAGAAGATGAGCACAGTCCTGCCTCAGGCCTTTGAACTTGCTGTTTCCTCTGGCTAGAATCCTCTTCCTCCAAGGGGCCTATGCGCCTCAGTTCTCATCCCATTCAGGTCTTTACCCAAGTGCCAGTTTCCCAGCAGAACCTTTTCTGGCCTCCATTTTTTCATTCTACCACCAACTCTTCTTCTCCCTGCTTTATTTTTATCCAAAGCACTGATCACCTTCTAATATACAGCATATTATGTATTTACCTGGTTACCTGTCCATCCCCCACACTGGAATGGAAGCCCGTGAAGGGCAGAAAAGTCTGTCTCATTTGTTCACTGATGTAGCCCACCTACCTAGAGCAGCCCTCGATCCACAGTAGGAACGTCATAAATATTTGCCAAATGACTGAACTAAATATTTTCCTATCTGACCATCATTTTGAAATGAATTCCAAATCAGCAAAGCATTAATTAAGCAACTTAAATAAAACAACCAAAGAAAATGATTTTATACTAATAAAGAAAATCGTCCAAAAGCCAGTTCATTTTCCTACCGAGGTTTACCAGACGCATGCAGGCGCTCCGGAGGTCAGAAGGAATCCAGTTCCTTCCATCACTGGTTCTGGGGGTTTGTTTTAAATTATATCTCTCCTTAGATCATTCTTTTAGTTTGGGGTGGAGAGAGGAGCTGCTACCACACTCAGGTCAGCGAATGGTTTATCTTCCTTTGACTCTGTTATCAGGAAAACTCCAGATAAGCTATTGAACAACCATCACCCTACCTCATCAGCTCTAATGAGGATCATTTAGTAGCACCAAAAGGAACATCACACTCTGCCTCTCCCATGTCCCACTCAGGCTGTTCCCATGCTTCTGAGCTGTCCCTGCCACCAGGCGGGCAGTGAGTCTATAGCTAGATCTTTGTGTTCTGAGTGACTTGGTGCAGTCGTCCGGCTTAATGAACATCCATACATTTTTTTGTAATCTTCTGAAAATATTAATTATCCTTCCAAGTGTCATCTCATCATTCAAAAATTTATACTAGTATGTGCTGTATTTTTAAATTTATTTAGATATCTATTTTAGCCAAATCCGCCCCCTCTCTGCCAACAAAACAAGCCAAATTGTTATTGTTTTTTTTAAAAAAAATTAATGGTAATAATTCACTTCAGTGAAAAGGGAAAACAACTTTATATTACTTTAACCAATCTGCAAATTGCCCAACATTTCAGCAGGTTGACAGTTCCTGATGAAGATGGTAGATATCTATTTTAGCCAAATCCGCCCCCCTCTGTGCCAACAAAACAAGCCAAATAAGACTCCAATAAAAATTTTAAAATACAGCACATACTAGTATAAATACTAGAGAGGGGAGATTCTAGCACTTGGCCAAGATTGGTCCTTAACCCGTGGCTACTCATCCATGGCAAATAACTCTGAAGAGAGCTATTTCATATGAGCTGTTTTGTTTTGCTGAATTTCCAGACAGCACAGGAAATCAAACGGCTGTATCAAAATAGTTAGAACCCACGCACCACACGTGTACGTTTCCCAGTATGTAAGGTTATCTGTTCCGTGAATGCCTTGGTGTCACACCAGAGGCGCTGTCCACGCTCCTCCCAAACTGCCTCTTATCTCTAACTACGCTTTTCATGAATTCTTCAGCCACACCAGTGTCTGCACCATCACTCTCACTCACACACCTTTGCTGCAGCTGTTTCTTCCCTGGCACACTCCTTCACAGTCTCTGCTCACTGACCTCCACCCATCACTCAATGCCCAGCACAAGGTGGCCTTCCCACTGAGGGCTGCTCTTTGAACTCAGAGTGGGGGGATGGGTAGCACCTACTTGATAAAAAAATCTTTTCATTCATCTTAGGTTTCCATTGTGTAGTTTCATTCTTGTATTGTCTTTTACTTTTATGTGCATGCATCACAACTTCTCCTGATGACTTAATAAGCAGGGATCTGATACCCTATTTATTTTTATTTCCTACAGTGTCTAGCGACTTTGCTACACCTGTAACAGGCACTCAGTAGATATGTGCTACAATAATTCACTGGGGGGGTGAATAACAAGGGTTAATGATTCTGAAGAATGGATCTAGGGGAGGTTTGGGGAACCCCAAATGAAGAGAGGAAGGCGTGGAGGGGTATATGTTTCAGCTTCTTCCCACAGCATCCAGGGAGTGGAGGAAAGAGGGACAACTTAGGAATTCACTGAAGTCCAGGACTCTACTCACACTAGCTCATTCTCTGCCGTGTTGGAAGGGCTTTGAGACTGGGTAGGAAATAGTAAGGCTTTCTCCTGTGTGTCTCAATCTTTGCCAAGGATTGGCAGAGCTGCTGCTCCCTGCGGGTGGTATTGGCAAAGCTAACTGAGCAGCCTTCCTTCACTTCCATGGGTGGTGGCTGCTCGCCACACTTTCTGGTAGGCAAGCCAGGGCTGGGATGCTGAAGCATCCTCCCCACGCCCACACTTCACCCTGGACTGCAGAGAAGGGCCTTCCCTGCCATGTGGACCCGGCCTGCCCCAGTTTGCCTCCGTCCTTCCTCCTCACCCTCTCTGTTTTGCATGACCCTCTCCCTGTCTCTGTTCTCATTTGGATGGTTGAGTCTCCACATTTGGAAGGACCTATAAGAACCCTTCTTTGATGCCCCCGCACGTTCATATTATATGATCCATTCTTCCCATTTGCCTGACCTTTTCACATTGACAGCTAGCTGAGCCTCTGTCCAGGCAATACCTACTTGATCCATTCCAACCTCAAAGGGAACACCACACAGAGCCTGACTCTCTGGGGTTAGGGAGGGGCCATTTACTAGGGGAGTCAGCTGGTTCCTAATCACAGCTAATCCCCCCAGGAGAGATAAAATATAAAGGCACCCCAAATCTCCAGGTGTACCTAGCAGTGCCCATCTCATACTTTCCCACACTAGTGAATCATGAACAAAATAAGGGTGGTTTTGACCTGGGAATTAGTTATGATTTAAGCAGTAAATCCAGTGCTAGTTCTCTCTCCTCACCTGGGTTTCAATCACCCCTTTCATTCATTCTGGGAGTACGGGGTTAGAGGGATGGAGGGCATTCCCAGCTCTTGCCACAATCTGTTTTAAATATTCAGATGAAAGATTCCATCTGGCTATTCTACAGACAATGATTGCTGGTTATATTTAAAGGGCAATGTTCTTTAATAAATAAATCTTAATAAATAAATAAATGTTCTTAAATAAATATAAATGAGTAGTCTTGAAGTGAAAATAAAGCTGTATAAAGGGGAAAATGTTGGCAATAGAATGACAGTTACCCATCCTGTCCCCCCATGCCACCCCCACACATGCCATATCTTTATTTAGTGAGAAGTATATTTTTTCTTTGGAAAATTGGAGGGGGAAAGCCTTCATTGTAGCCACTCTGTTCTGAATGTTACATTGCTTTGTAAGCATTCTCTTTTTTTTAAATATTTTTTTTCAATTACAGTTGGCATACAATATTATATTAGTTTCAGGTGTACAACCCAGTGATTAGACATTTATATAACTTACAAAATTATCACCCTGATAAACCTAGTACCCACTTGGGACCATTCATAGTTATTACAATATTATTGACTATACTCCCTATGCTATACTTTACATTCCCATGACTATTCTGTAATTAACAATTTGTACTTCCTAATCCCTTAATCTTTTTCACCCATCCCCCCAACCTTCTCACATCTTGCAGCTGTCAAAACGTTCTCGGTATCTATGAGTCTGTTTCTGTCCTGCTTGTTCATTTATTTTGTTTCTTAGATTCCACCTATAAGTGAAATCATATGTTATTTGTCTTCCTCTGTCTGAGTTATTTCACTAAGCACAATATCCTCATGTGTTGCAAATGACAAGATTTTATTCTTTTTATGCTGAATCATATTCCACTGTATATATGCACCAAGCATTCTCTTTCACTTAGTGTTCTCACAACTGCATATCCATGGAATTCTAGGCCTGTAAATACTGATCTTCATCCAAACTTCGGCATACATTTTTACTCATTCTCCAGTCATAAGAGTGTGTTCTCTGGGGAATAAAGTGATGCCACCATCATCATATAGCAGCATTCCAAATGCTACTCAGGAGATAATTTCTCAAACTTTTGTCTAAATTCATCAGCCTGGGATTGAAACACATCCCAGTCATCATCCTTTGGGCACTCAGAATATTACTTTGCACCCACAGTGTCTCCTAGCAAAACCAGGAAATAGGGGGCTCTAACAACGTATGGCACACCCGTCAGTTAAAATATAGACGTGTGTGTGTTTTGTTATTGTTTCATCTCATGCCGGTGGCACCCTGTTCTGGAGAGCAGACCTCTCCCAGGCCACTCATCACATAGCACTGTGGGCACCTTCTCTACCTGTCCTGTTGACCCTGGGCACCTTCTCTCCCTGTCCTGTTGACCCTGGGCACCTTCTCTCCCTGTCCTGTTGACCCTGGGCACCTTCTCTCCCTGTCCTGTTGACCCTGGGCACCTTCTCTACCTGTCCTGTTGACCCTGGGCACCTTCTCTACCTGTCCTGTTGACCCTGGGCACCTTCTGTCCCTGTCCTGTTGACCCTGGGCACCTTCTGTCCCTGTCCTGTTGACCCTGGGCACCTTCTCTCCCTGTCCTGTTGACCCTGGGCACCTTCTGTCCCTGTCCTGTTGACCCTGGGCACCTTCTCTACCTGTCCTGTTGACCCTGGGCACCTTCTCTACCTGTCCTGTTGACTCTGGGCACCTTCTCTACCTGTCCTGTTGACTCTGGGCACCTTCTCTACCTGTCCTGTTGACCCTGGGCACCTTCTCTACCTGTCCTGTTGACTCTGGGCACCTTCTCTACCTGTCCTGTTGACTCTGGGCACCTTCTCTACCTGTCCTGTTGACTCTGGGCACCTTCTCTACCTGTCCTGTTGACCCTGGGCACCTTCTGTCCCTGTCCTGTTGACCCTGGGCACCTTCTGTCCCTGTCCTGTTGACCCTGGGCACCTTCTCTACCTGTCCTGTTGACCCTGGGCACCTTCTGTCCCTGTCCTGTTGACCCTGGGCACCTTCTCTACCTGTCCTGTTGACCCTGGGCACCTTCTCTACCTGTCCTGTTGACTCTGGGCACCTTCTCTACCTGTCCTGTTGACTCTGGGCACCTTCTCTACCTGTCCTGTTGACTCTGGGCACCTTCTCTACCTGTCCTGTTGACTCTGGGCACCTTCTCTACCTGTCCTGTTGACCCTGGGCACCTTCTCTACCTGTCCTGTTGACCCTGGGCACCTTCTGTACCTGTCCTGTTGACTCTGGGCACCTTCTCTACCTGTCCTGTTGACTCTGGGCACCTTCTGTCTCTGTCCTGTTGACCCTGGGCACCTTCTCTACCTGTCCTGTTGACCCTGGGCACCTTCTCTACCTGTCCTGTTGACCCTGGGCACCTTCTCTACCTGTCCTGTTGACTCTGGGCACCTTCTCTACCTGTCCTGTTGACCCTGGGCACCTTCTCTACCTGTCCTGTTGACCCTGGGCACCTTCTCTACATGTCCTGTTGACTCTGGGCACCTTCTCTACATGTCCTGTTGACTCTGGGCACCTTCTCTACATGTCCTGTTGACTCTGGGCACCTTCTCTACCTGTCCTGTTGACTCTGGGCACCTTCTCTACCTGTCCTGTTGACTCTGGGCACCTTCTCTACCTGTCCTGTTGACTCTGGGCACCTTCTCTACCTGTCCTGTTGACCCTGGGCACCTTCTCTACCTGTCCTGTTGACCCTGGGCACCTTCTGTACCTGTCCTGTTGACTCTGGGCACCTTCTCTACCTGTCCTGTTGACTCTGGGCACCTTCTGTCCCTGTCCTGTTGACCCTGGGCACCTTCTCTACCTGTCCTGTTGACCCTGGGCACCTTCTCTACCTGTCCTGTTGACTCTGGGCACCTTCTCTCCCTGTCCTGTTGACCCTGGGCACCTTCTCTACCTGTCCTGTTGACCCTGGGCACCTTCTGTACCTGTCCTGTTGACTCTGGGCACCTTCTCTACCTGTCCTGTTGACTCTGGGCACCTTCTGTCCCTGTCCTGTTGACCCTGGGCACCTTCTCTACCTGTCCTGTTGACCCTGGGCACCTTCTCTACCTGTCCTGTTGACCCTGGGCACCTTCTCTACATGTCCTGTTGACTCTGGGCACCTTCTCTCCCTGTCCTGTTGACCCTGGGCACCTTCTCTACCTGTCCTGTTGACCCTGGGCACCTTCTCTACCTGTCCTGTTGACTCTGGGCACCTTCTCTACCTGTCCTGTTGATCCTGGGAACAAAGTCCCGCCTGTGCCTGGGGACAAATTGAGGTTCTGGAACACTTCTCAGAACAACCCAGGGAAGCTGTATGTTATTTTCATTCTTAATAATATGAAAGCTTCACTTTATTAATTCAGTTTGAAGACCTTTTGGTGACATACCTTCTCTGCTTTTCAAAACATGTTTCTTCAGACCCTAGCAGATGTTGTTTTAATTGAAACACATGCAATTTCAATTAGTATTTTAAAAAGAAGCCTGGTTTCCCAGACAAGCTGATGTATTGGAGCACTCTTTGCCAGCCCGCTCTAATAACTGGATTTTACAAACCAAATCGTGGGCGGTGGCAAAGCTGTGTGCTTTGGCCAAAACTTGGTATCTTCAGATTAAGTTCCTATGTTCAAGCTCTTATCTCCCAAACCCAGGAACCTAATCTCATGAATGCTGCCTCCCTTTCCTATGCAGCCATGGGTTCTTCGTTAATTAACTTCAGACACCTGTTGGGGAATTTTGGCGGCTGGCTCTGGCAGATAAAAATTCCTTGGGAAGGGTACTTGTAAATAAATTGAGCAGCCAATAATTATTTTATTAAATGAGACAATTATTCACCCCTTGGAAGTACTTCATCTGGGGAAAAGGCGAAACTGAGAGATTTCCAGTTGATTCGGAGTCAGCACTTTTTAAATATCTCAAAAAAAGAGAGAGGAAAAACAAAACAAAACATGACTTACTTTAATTTGACTTTTAGGTATTCATTTTATGCCTGGCCAAACAGTTTCAGAAGAAAAGCTTTAGAGAGAAGAAGGCGTGAGAAATGAAATACCCCAAATCTTGAGATTCTAAAAATAGAAAAGAGGTTTTTAGCAGGATAATGTTTTTAAATTGTATTCCTTCTACGTGTTGACTGCCATCTTCCTGCCTTGCCAAAAAAAACAAAACTTGTAATCGTGGGAAGAAATTGTTCTTTTCACTCTCTGATACTAAAAATAATGGATTAGAAAGTAATTGAAAAGTTTATAGGATACTCCTTCTGCTACTTAGGCTTACATTTGGTTAAACGTATTATACTGGACCTTGAGGAATTACAGGGCAGGCAAAGATGGCCGTATTTGGGGATTCTGCTTAAAAAGGGGGTGTAGGCTGGCTGACATCATAAATTGAATGAGCCAGTGGTTCTATCCTGGAGGACACCTGAGGCAGTAACAGGAGAAGAGGAGGCATGACCAACCCAGGCAAGAGGCCAGGGAGCCAGGAGGCAGATGGAGGCCTGGAGGTCCAGCCCCATGGCATCCAGGCAGCTCAAGGCAGGTAGCAGGGGCTGACCTGTGAAATGGCATGAGCAGCAAGAGCAGACTTTTCTTCTGGAGAGGAAGAAGCCAGTCTATTCATCTGGCCAGACTGGAGTCAAAGAGATTTGGGGTAGGAGGGGAGAAAGACAGCTCTTGACAGCTTCTCAGAAAAATGTCCTGAAAGTTCTTTCAAGAAACGTAGTTGAAACTCAAGAGTTTCTTCTCTTATAAACCAAGACACTTCATGAAAATGTATTGTCAGGAAAGCCTGTTTTTCCAATTCAAAATGAAATTTCCCTATTCATTTTTTTATATTGTAATGCCTTTGAACAATGTCCAGTGAAATAAATGGCTTTGGAGTGGAATGATGACAGACAAGTGGCTTGTTTCCTAAAGCACATAATATCCTTTGGATCCCAAATTTTATCATCCTGCGATTTCATACAGGCAACTGAAGCTGAGGCAGTACAAACCAGGCTGGTACACGCGTACAGTGACGTGCAATGTGTTGCTTTTAAGTTGAGTCACGAATAGTCCTTCAACATTAGAGGGTATTCAGTATGAAAGACAGACCAGAGGATAAAAAAATGCCCATGGTCCTCACCTTGAGCCTTGAACAATCTAATTTACTCATCAGCAAGGAAAGTTATAGCCATGAAATGGAAAATGGTGGTGTTCAACTTTTAAATTGAATATTAACTCCACAGACTAATCTGCTTAGTGTCTGTGTGAGAGTCAGGTCCATTGAAACAGTGACCTTGCTACTCTTAAATGTCGGGATGTAGGTGTGTGTGAGAGAGATGACCCGCAGTCTTCTCCCACAGCAAGTAGTTACAAAGGGCCACCGTGTGCCACGACCACCGGGGATACTGCAGTGGACAGGCCTCCACTTGCTCCTTTAGACCAGCATGCCCTACATGGCGCACCATGAATGGGTCACAAGTGTGCTGAAATTTTAATACCCTCCGCCCTTAAGAAGGTCTGGGGAGCATCTGATTCTGCCCGAGCACCTGGATCTGTGGCCTCCAACAGGGCACAGCCCCTGCCCCAGGACTCATCACTGGTATTACCATTTTCCATGTGTGCCATGCTGAGGACACGATTTGGAAGTTCTGACCTAGACAGGCCTCTCACTTACACTCCCCGATACAAAGACATCTTCACTCTGTCACTCTATCTGGAACTCAGAAGGTGGACTGACTTACAATTCCTCGTCTCCTTGACAACTTACATACTCAAACCATTTTTACATGCCCTCATGTTCATTTTTCGAGGGATAGACATGGATGGAAACTTTGGGGCTTTTCTTCCTCTTCTCTATCCTTATACAGTAAATCCCTTGTGATGTCTTGTTGGTACTTACTGAAGGAAGTTCTTCAATTATCTGTACTATTCATGTGCATGTCACCTTTTCATTTCAGCCTGTCGTATGGCAGGCGCAGGACACACAGTGCTTTCTACCTGGGCCACTTTGCCCCTCACCCTTCCTGCACTCCCACCCCTACCTGTTGCCACCCTGACCTTCATATGGGACACTAATTAAGGAATATTCAGAGTTTCCATGACTTGAGTGGCACAAAATGAACTCTGCTGCCTGATTTGTTTTCAGTGAACCATTTTCAATAAGGCCCTAAGAGTCTCCGTGCTTCCTAGAATGGGCATGTTTCTCTTCTAATCTTTCTCAAACCTCCCAGCAGCATTTGACATTTTCATAGATCGTGGTTTCTCAGATAAAACTTCCCTAGTTTTCTTCCCTTTTGCCCTGTTGGCTTTTTCTCCTCCACTCTGTCTCAAAGCTCTATCCAGGGTTAATCTTCATATCATATAAATTTTTTATTTCTGATATTTATTTTCCAGAATTTTCATGTACTTCTTCCTTATCATTTTCATTTACCTGCTGAATTTGTCCATGTTTGTTCTTTCTCTTTTTTTTTATGCATGTTGTCCATTTATTCACTAGATGGTTTAACATGTATTACAGATAAAGCCCCAATTCACTTATTCTAACATCTGGGTTATTGTGGATTTGTCTATATTGACTATCTTTTCTCTTAAATTTTGTTCACTTTTTCCTGCTTCTTTGCACGTCTTGGGATTTGTTATTTGTGCCAGGCATTGTGTATTAAAATATTAGAATTGACATAAGTAGGTAATACATGCCTCCAAAAAAGGGGAGCACCCCATTTCTTCTGTCAGATTGCTAAGGTGGAGAGCTGAGTTCATCTAACATGTTTTAGCTATATCTGGACTTTAGTTAAATTCAACTTAGTTGCAGCTTTAGTTAAATTCAGATGTTTGAAGAACATGATCAGTGTTAGCCTACAGTTGGGCTTGGAAGCTGAGCGCCTAACAGATTCCGGAGATCTCTCTGCACATTGGAGCCCAGGTATCAATTTTCCGAGTCTAGGAGCTCACTCTCTCTCCCTCCCTGTCCTTTCTCTCTCCCTCCCTTCCCTCTCCCTCCCCCTCCCTGGGAAGCTCAGCTGCCAGCTGTTTGGATCACTGCATGACCATCATTGTTCAGATAATTTTACTTGAGCTTTCTCTGTCCATCCTCATTACTTACTATTGAAGTTTACAGCCTTCCTTCCAGTTGGGCACTCTCCCCACTGTCCCTGCTCTTACCACTCACTTTCCAACATCGTCACTTCAGCAATTCTGACACACACACCCCTCAATTATCCTTTCACCTCCTTTCTTATCCACTCCTTACCCATCTTTCTTGTCTATGTACCCCAAATTTAGCAGGTAAGGAATGCTGTGTACAAGACCCATGTTAGTCCATATGCTTCAGATGGAGTGGTCTCATTTCCTTGGCCAAGCTGATAGCTCTTTAGGAACAAGAACACCTTTATCAATTCTATGGGTTATTTTTTTTTTTTTTGAAAGCCCTGACAAGACCACATGTTGTGTGAATGTGATGACAGCGGTCATAGGTGTTGCACTGTTACTGTCTTGCTAGAGTGTGAGCCCCATGGGAACAGGAAAAGGATCTTCTCTGTTTGTTACTGGGACTCCCTCAACAGGGCTGTTTTGGCATCTACTAGGTACTTCCTAGTTTTATTTGAACGCATAATAGGTTGAACAGTATTGGTTACATAAACCAAATTTCTATTGTCATACATAGATTTTCCTAATCATTCAACATTGGGCATAACCTGGACCATAGCATCTTTGACAGGTGAGCCATCCTCGCACTCTCCTTCCGCACCCAGAATGCAGCACCACCACTGCACCTCTAAAACCAAAACTACACGCCTTGTTTTTATTATGCAACCAAAGCAGGTGTGAAGAACTTTTTAAAATATAATTCTTGATCTCAGCTGTACTTTAGAATCACCAGAGCCCAACCCCAAAGACCTTCGGGTGTTAGCCTTTGTTTTGAGGCTCCCTGAGGGATGGATATATTTTATGCTTAAACATCTCTTATTGGTCATCCTTTCTGCAAACAAGATATATACAAATAAAAACTTATTTTTTAATATTTCATGGCATTAGACTGTAAATTAAAATTATCTTATGGATTAAGTTACTACTATAGTTATTAGTAGGTTGCAATTGATCAAAATAACATGTATCATACATCTTGATTAAAATTTTAAATATAAAAATTAATGCTGTATTGGAAATGTATTCCTTAGATGGATGAGCCATTTCATTCCAATCAATTTGTATAGTCAAAAATGAATATTAGTGCTTGAATGAACATGATTCTGTATCATCCATTTCTCAATTTTCAGGTTTCATAGATTTAAATGCTGAGAAACATCACTCACACATATAAGCTAAAGGAAATAGATCTTTCTTTATAGCAATAGCACTTGATTCTTTGAACTTATGCATATTATTTCCAAATCTCTTTGGGATCCATTATCAGAAGTTATTTTTAATTATCTACTAAATGACACTTTGATTTGGTTCTCCTTCAATGTTGGAGACGGTAAAGAATTGGAAACCACTTTATTGAAGCAGGGGAGGGGGTGGAGAGAGAGAAACTGCTCATTATTGGAGTTGCTTTCTTCTCCGCCCAGATACTGACACTTTGCAGAGCCTTAGGTTGGAGTCAGAGGCCGATTTCCACTCTAGAGCTGGGAGCTACTGCACTTGGTTTTGCACAGTCAGAGAAGGGAGGCCATGAAAGTACACATGGGGGTGTTTTCAAGCAGGTCAGTTTTGTTTTCAGACTGAATGGGAAAATTGTGGATGTAGAAATGGATTCCCTTAAAACCCCCAGCCAGCCCTGCATCCTGTGACAACTCCTCAGGTAGCCCCAGGCACACGGGGAGCCAGTTTGGAGACAGCTGCCCCAGGGCATCCTGACCACGAAGGAATGGTAGCTATGACCTCTGTGTTGTTCCCCCAGGCCAGCAGTTGACGGTAAAGGAACGTGCTTCTCTGGTGCATGTGCTGTATTTTTTGTTTTGTTTGTTTTGTTTTGTTTCTGAATATATTTTTATTGATTTCAGAGAAGAAGGGAGAGGGAGAGAAAGATAGAAACATCAATGATAAGAGAGAATCATTGATCAGCTGCCTCCTGTACAACCCACACTAGGGATTGAGCCCACAACCCAGGCATGTGTCCTTAACCAGAATCGAACCAGGGACCCTTCAGTCCACAGGCCAAAGCTCTATCTACTAGCCAAACTGGCTGAAGCTGTGCTGTGTTTTCACATTCCATTTCCAATGTACCAGTTCTGAGCTGCAGTTCCCCAGAGGGAGCTCACCACATAGAGAAAAGCAGCCGCCCTCGTGGTGAGAAACACCAGGCAAGATTTAAGGATTACATTTGAATCTCATTAAGACTACAGTACGAATTTTATGCTAGATCATAATTTCTTATCTATATATAAAGTATCACTATTGGGACAATGAGTAGAGGATTTAAACCTTTCCCGGGACTAATTAAATAGAAAGAAGTCCAGCTTTCAGACTAGAAGTTCCACAATTCAGTTCTCATACCATAAAAATCTAATGTGATTGTTTAATGCGGTTGCCAAGATATTGTAATAAGAAATAACTGGATAGTTTAAGGGTTTAGCATAATTTTTGTCTTGTCTATCAGTTTCCAAGGCGTGAAATTATTTCATTCATTTATTCATTTGACCAGTATTTATTGAGTGCCTACTGTGTGCCAATCTCAGGAGAGCATCAGAGTTTCTGCTTCCTGGAGGTAATGGTCTAGTGGTGGAAAGTTTCAGAAGAAAGCAAACCATATTTACCTTCTGCTTATGGGTATCAATAAAACAGCTTAAGGGATTAGGAAGTGACAAGGGCAAGAGCATGCTTAATGGCCTCTCTGAGGAGGTGACATCCAAGCAAATCCTGAGTGATGGGCACTAAGCAGACATTAAGAGGCAGACATTAAGCCATCTGGAGAGAGCTTTCTGGGCACATGGAGCAGCAAGAGCAAAAACTCCAGTGTGTGAGGGATCTTCGCATGTGGCAGAAACAGTGCTGAGACTAATGGAGGAGACAGGGGAAGGTTGGAGATTGTGATGGTGAGTGAGAGATGCCTTTAAGCCTGGATAAGGACTCGGAAGGTCTTGGCTAGGGAGAACATGATAGGATTTACATTACTTAAAGTCCTCTCTGGCTGCTGGTTGGAGACTACACTGTAGGGAGGCAGAAAGGCCAGTGAGGGCTTGATTTCAGAAATCTGGAAAGGAGAACACGCTGTGCTGGACCAGAGCTGTTGAAGAAGGGTATGGGAAGTATTTTGAAGCAAGATTTGCTGATGGATGGAGTACAAACTGCTGCGAATAGGAACCTGACAGAGGAGACAGGCTGGTAGGATCAGGAGTTCGGTTTTTGACGGAAATTTTGAAATGTCTGTTAGACATGAAAGGGGAGATGCACAGTAGGAAGTTGAAAATATTAGTTTCAAGCTCAGGACTGATATATTAATCGGTGTAGCATCAGTGGGGGGAAAAAGATACTTAAAGTCATGGTCCAATTATTTTAATTCTCTAAATACAGAAACAGCATCAGAAAGCCTGATTTTAATTTAAAATGCCTAGCCACAGGTACACAAGCATTTCTTGGCTCATTAGCCAAAGATAGGTTTTTTACATAGTTTTCTTCTTAATTTTTTTTTTTCCCTTTGAATAAAGCAGACAAGAGACAATGTTGTTTCTTTGTGTAAGCCCTACTGGAAAGTAGGACAACTATTGTGAAATAATTTTAGAATTATCTTTAGGTCATCTTGTGAAGCACTTTTAAGTTTGTCTTACTTGTTCAGTATAGTAAACAGCAACTTATGCATATACTACAGTTGAGGCATTGTGCCTATTGATCCACCCCAGGAAAAAACATGGGGTGGGGGTGGTGAGAGGGCCATCAGATGAGCAGTCTGGATTTCCATCCACTGGTCTAGACTCTTTTGATGGCTATTATTTGTTTTACTTTTATTTCCCAAGTCTCATTATTTGGCATCATCATGTTTTACTACTGAAATTTTTGTCTGTCAAGTAATTTGTGTGTGTGTGTAGTCATCCCTTCCTATAGTGCTCCCGGGAATAGATGAATTTCTGTGAACAGGATAGCATACCTAGTCATTCTGTCTTGTTCAGATCTCCATGTGGCAGAGACTGTTTTAGGGATCTATGTGTGAAGTTCCAGGCTATTTACCCATGGAATATATTATAATGAAAATAAATGGAAATGCTTCTTTGCTAGTACATTTATGAACACAGCAGGGGTTGCTACCTCCCCTTGACACCACTCGTACAAATGCTCTGGTAGTGAACTTATCTCCCATTTTTCAGCTGTATGCAGGTCTTGGCAGGAGACTTTGTCAAACATTTAGAAGTGAGAGAATAGCCTGCAGTGAGGCAAATGCTTCATAAGATATAAATCTAATGGATAGAAGACCATTAGAGACACCTTGTAGTCAAGTTCTCCTTATTTTGCAGAAAAAAATATTTTTGCTTTCTCCTCCTTTTTCAATTCTAGGTAAGGCCCAACAAAATTGCAATTCTATTTCTATTTATAGGTATGGGTACAGATATAAATATAGATATAGACATTAGTAGCAGAGAATTTCTATACTTTTTCTTATTAATTGAATACATTTTTCCATTTGAATTTTAGTTGGCTATGAATGAATGATTTTCTTAATCTTATACATAACTAGATCTCTGTATGCCACCGGCATTTTTATAAGCAATGTGATTTTTGTCCCAAGACATTTTTAGAGATTAATATGACTCATGTGAAATTTAAAATCATGGTGGTTCTGCCTTCAAAGTCCCAACATATTTTTATGGGTTTTTTTTTTTTTGGGGCGGGGGGGAGTTGGCTCATAACTGAGACCAGCTCTGTAGTATTGATGATCCACACAACCTACCCCATTAAACAATCAATATACCCCCTGAAAGCTTCCTGTTCTCTCAAGTTTCCTAGCTGCTCTATCAATGAAGCCACTTCCTGGATTTGATGTCTGTCCTGGGACAGCTGTCCTGTACTTGGAAGCATTTAAGTTAGAGGAAGGATGTGGCAAAGTCAGGAAGTGACTTTCTATAACACAGATTAAAGGACAGGCATAATTATATAGATAGACATATGTCTACAGCAATATGGCACAAGGCAGGGATTCCATACAAATAACTAACGGAGATGTGCTCAGCATGGAACCAAATTCAAAAATGTTTAGAAAAACACATGTCCCAACCTGATGCCAAACCTCTTGAGTCTGGATCTCCAGCATGGGGCCTGAGTATCTCCATGTTTCCATTACTCCCCAGGTGATTCAGATACACAATCAAGGTTGGGCATCATATAAATTGTTGTGCTAGTTCTTACTAGGTCAGCCATTTCATCTCATGAATGCATACTGTCTTACTGAGCTTTAAATTGTTATTTACAAAGGGTATTAGCCCCCAGAAAAGGCTCAAGTGCCATTTAGATTGTGCAATGAACTCATGAATTTAAAATACATAAGCAACTTGGAGAGGAAATGATGTCATTATTTTGAAATATATGAATTATCAGGCTCTGTTATATACTAAAAATAGGAATAAAAATTTTTCCCAGATTAATTTAAATTTATTTATTCTACACAAACCTTGTCAATATTTCTTCAGTAATAATTTAAGTTAATTCAGTCAGTGAACATTAACTGAGTGATTACCATATTCAGGGCATCATACTAGGTGCTATGATTCAATGACAGGTATTTATTTAGATTCTCAAAAGAGGATCCACAAATAGAATTGAGATGTGAAGGACCTATTCTCAGAAATGAGAGCTGTTATTCAAACATCTAATTTTTATGCAAACATGTACCTAGCAAAGGCCCAATGGTCCAGGGTCCCAGCATGGAACTCAGTCCTCATGAGTGGGTATATCTAAGACCCCATGCTACATATAGGGTGTGAACATGGGAGCTGATGCATTCTTGCAAACAGGAAACTAGCTCACACTCAACTTTGTATTGCAGGTTAACCCCCACCCCTGTCTTCAGTGCACACAGGTAACCCACCTTGAGCCAATCCTCTCTGGCCATGTGACTTGTGGCACTCTCACTGTGGCTCCTGTCACACAGCACCACCCACCACAAGCTCAAGTCTAGGCCAATAGCTGTTCAATCCATTCTTTGCTCTTGCCTACATGTTTCTTCTCTCCCTAAAGCCAAAGACCATTTAGTACAGCACCACCGAGCACAGCTTACCTCTCAAACAACCCATCACCGGCTACCTTGAGCCATGTATGTCCTGGAACATCCAGCTCCTAGTTTCATATTGTTGAGAGGAAAACTTTTCTCCATGAACTTAGGTCCTAGTGATATAGTGATGGTAGTGGGGGTGAGATTTCATAGACAAATTAATGGGGCGGGGGGACAAAGTTTATTCACATGCATGCAGGATACTCAATAATCTGAGAAATTCACTGAATACCTACGAGTAATGGTTTATATAGTGGGAGGATAATGAGGATAGGGCTTTTAGGGGACACATATGAAGGGCATGGCATCTTCTATAAAGTTCATTTATGTGATTTCTCATCCCAGTGCTAATGGTCAATCTCCTTTTTGGCTGGAAGTTCCCCAGAGAGAGGATTTCTAGCATCTTCCTTCTCAGAAAGCTCTGCCTTTAGTCAGATAAGGGAAGCTCCCAAAAGTCTTCTCTCCAGTCCGCTTTATCTCCAGGGCCTCCAAGGTTAAAGTCATCTTCATGTCATTCTGCTGAGTCCCTTCAACATCTCAGGAGTCCTTGTTCAGCTTTACTTGTGGCTGTAGCTCCATGTCCTTAACCCTACTTTCTCAGGCCCTTTTACTTTTTTCTCTCCACAAGCCTGTGCCATAAAAGAAATAATTTTATACCTCAAGTCTGTGGTAGAAGATAAATTATTTAGGTCTTGCTGGCATTCACAGGACAGGTGGAAAACTGGCCCCTTCTCGTCACTAAGCTTCAGCCAGGCAAACAGCTGTCATGTAGCCCATGCCTTGTTCTCAGGAAGCACGCCAAGCTCTCCGTCTACTGTTTGGCATTAGAGAGTATATTAAAAGGAAGGAAGCAGAAGGAAATAGGCAATCTTGGCAGATGGACATGTAACTGCTCTTTGTATGCATATAAATAGAACTGTCTGGGGCCACTCATGTGGGGCAACCAGCTCTTTATGGAGAATATTGGTAACATACAGAAAAATAAATGATAACCCATCAGAGGCCCTTGAGTCGTCCAGAAAGTGTTTAATTATATTGACTGTAGAACAAGCCTTCAACTATTACAGTGAACATGCTCCAGAACTCCAGTGACAGGCAAAAGGCAGGTGCCAGGCAAAAGGCAGGTGCTCTTCTCAAGGAAAAGCTGGAGGTGTGAGTCAGTGAGTGGGAGGCAAAGATTGGGTCGAGCCATGAGGTTGGGGGCTGAGAGGTGACACAAGTGGGACGGAACTCTAAGTTGGGGTTTGCAGGGACCCACTGACAAGGTCACAGAAAGTTTGCAGGGAACCACTGACAAGTTTTCACCCCACCCTTGGTATCTCTGATAACCCTTTTAGCATCTTTTTCCCTGTTTACCTTTATCTCTGATGGGTGTGATGTGCATTTTCTAGCTTGGATCCTTTAAGCAAATTATTTGCCTTCTCTATGTCTTTGTTTCTTCAAGTATGAAAGAGAGATAATCATAGTGTTGACCTTCTAGGACTATCCTGAGAAATAAATGAAGACAGACGGAGTACTTAGAACAATACGTGGGACACAGCGGGCCGGGCAGGCCCTGAGTTAATGTTCACTGTTGCCATTGCCCTTATGCTCCACAGCAATAGTAGCAGTTCTAGTTCTAATACTAGTTCTAGCAAGAGTTCCTTTTTTTTAAAATATATTTTATTGATTTTTTACAGAGAGGAAGAGAGAGGGATAGAGAGTTAGAAACATCGATGAGAGAGAAAACATCGATCAGCTGCCCCTGCACACCCCCTACTGATGTGCCCGCAACCAAGGTACATGCCCCTGACCGGAATCGAACCTGGGACCCTTGAGTCCGAAGGCTGACGCTCTATCCATTGAGCCAAACCAGTTTCGGCTAGCAGGAGTTTCTTACTTGCTTCTGCTCCTTTGTAGATTGCTCTTGGCTCAGTGGAGGCCTCTGTTCTGTGAGAAAGAGATTAAAAACTTAATCAGTGTAGTATTTAAAGTTATCCCTACCTTATTGTAATGAGGCCTTTTTTCCCCAATCGCATTTCTTGTTTTATGGCAGGCACAAATCTTTTTTTTTTTTATGCAGACACTTAATTTTTCCCAATAAGAAATGTATTTCTGTCACCAAGATTCTTTCTTTAGGCATCATATCTGTAGTCTTCCAAGAAGCCCACTGATAAACACTGGAACAATGGGGGAAGGTGTTGGCAATAAAGAGCTATCTGCAAATGACATGAGTAGCTGGAATCCCAAGTACCTAGAATTATATTCTACACACGTGTAGAGTTTGATAAAAAGAAAGAGCCTGTTTTGTTATTCCTCTTAATTTAAAGAGGAAAAAACTGCCAAGAACTCTCGGCTTTAATTACCGAAACAAGCTCGCCTGAAACCAATTCAGACACATGAACCCAAACCAGAAGATCAAATGCATTTTGTGACCCAGAGCATGTACACTCTCCACGGGGCTCTGTCTTTCCAGGTGAGCGTATCTCCCTTTGATGTGCCACTAACCCTGCACTGGCTAAAATATGCGCCAAAAAAAGGGCCATCTCAGGGTGTCTGCAGGGAACCATAAAAAAATCTCAGGAGAAAAGTACATTTTAAGGCAAATCCTCTGAAATGAGGATTCTCAGAAAGGATTTGAGCACATTAGCCAGTGTAGTTGAATTCCTTCTTTGGTATTGAATATGCTGTGCTTTATACCCAAGAGCTCAGCCTCTTCCTACAGACATTGAAATTCATCTATTTCACTCAAGGCACCATTTAAGCTTCCCCTTTCCCCCCACCTCTGGAACTTCTCTGATAAGCTTGCCTCCACTTACAAAAACATCAAAGCCTACAAAGAAATTATTAGAGGAGAGAAAAGAAAAGCACCTTTGGTTTAAGCTTCAAATGAGACCAAATTGATGAGTCATCTGAGATTAAGTTGGGGTGGCAGTAAGCTTACAGCAAGTCATCATCCTTTTCTTATTCTAATTTATCTTTGAACTTTCAATAAACTGCCTGCATTCAGTCATCTTTCAGAATGGCTGATTAAGTCTAAAACTAAGCTAGCCATTGCCCTATTTGAGTCTTGTTTATTCTAAATAATAAGAAATAAAGTAACTCATGGGAAAAGAGCATTATAGGCACAGACCAAGAATAATGCCTTCATAATTAAAATATGCAAACCTTCAATGTTCTGCAATGACTTTTTATAGCATATCTGATGAAGGGCAAGCACAAAAGGCTTGCTGCCTCACATGCCCTTGAATGGGTTCAGAATGAGTCTCCCCAGAAAGTGCCACTTGAGTATGTGGACTACTTTGAGCTAATGACAATCGAAACCCAAAGGATGCAGGAAGAACTTTTTCCTCCTTCTTAACTGCCTAACAGAATTTAGAAAGAAGGTGAGGTCCATGAAAAGAGCTATTGCCAGAGAAACTACCAAGAATGTGGGCCAGGTGTGGTGGACAGGGTGTGGGGAGCTCAGCAGGCCTGTGTGTTCACAGCCCTCTCCGTGACTGTGTCCCCTTGTCTCTGCATGGCGTGACAAACCTTTGTATATCAAACATTTGCTTTTCCCATTTCCCTGTAAATTGTCTTCCTTCCCTGTAAAGTTGCAGATTCCTAATCCCTTCTCCTTAGCTCTAGATGGCATATAAACCTTAATTGCCTGATGGCTTGTGGTACTCATATTCTTATGGGGCCCCTGTACATATGTAATTAAATTTGTTTTTCTCCTGTTAATTTTTTCTCATGTCAGTTTAATTGTTAGAACAGCCAGAAGAACCTATAAGGGTAAAGAAAAAAATTCTTCCTCCCCAACAGCCTTCTCTACCCGAATTTCCAGTGGGCAAACAATGGTCCCTGTGGAGTCTAATGCTGGCTCCCACACAGCCTGCTGCTAAAACAAAGCTGTATGATTGCTCACCATGGTGAGGGATGACACCACTCAACAGAGCTTTGTCAGTGTCTTCAATGAGGTGACATCAGATTTGTTGAGAATTTCATCTGGTTTAAGGCAGGTTCAGGATTGATAGGATCAGGAATTCAAAGAGTCAGAACACAAACGGTTTATTGATGCTTTCACCTAAAGACTTGATGGGTCTTCCCACAAATTTCTATATTGAACAACCAAGTTATTTGCCTGGGCAAGAATCTTCTGGAATAGGAGGGGCTGTTCATGAAGACAGTGAGATAATAAAGTGATGTTAATAAAGACAGGAGGCTATGCTGTGTCCTTGTTTCCCAAGCTGTGTGCATGCAGGAAGGGATGGGTGGGGAGGTGAGAGTGGGGGGTAGTGGGTTTCAGTTCTCTTTCATCATGGACAGGTAGACAGGTAATACAAAGCTATCAATTATTGTAATTTATTTTATTTAATTTTAATAGCATTTGCCTCTAGTATTTCCACCTCTGCACTCACACTCTATTACTACCTCCCAAGTAGAAAGGGGAATCTCTGTTATCAGGAAGTGGGTGCTTCCTTCCTCTGGAGATGAGCATCAGCCCACTTGAAACCACATTTATATGTCCACAGATGTTTGTATTACAGTGCATGCTATAAGCACTGTGGGAATTCATAATGGAGTGAAGTACTTATTATATATATAGCTTTAAGTTGTGAATAAGCAATACATTAAAATTGAATATTTTTAAAGGGAAATTTAGTTTGAAGTTTATTCTGAGTTGATTTAGGACACAAGTCTGATCATGTCACTCCTATTTGTCTTTTGAATAAATCCAAAGCCAACAAAATCTCAGACTATCAATAAATATTTGTTGAAATAACAAACAGTTGGTTTTCACACTTTCAATTCATAGAAAACAGACAATACAGGATCTATACTTATAAATAAAAAATCTAATTCTAAAAAAGAATGTTTTGCAATTCTGATTTCTCAGTTATTAGAAATGTTTCATATATCCTACAACCTTCTTTATTAGTGTCAAATATGTATATTTTTTTATTTCTTCTTTCTTACAAGAGGCAGACATGCCAAGAGAAGTTTCAAATAAGCTAAGATTGTCCCGTGGCTCATACTATTGTAACTACTCCTGTCAGGATTAGTGACGTTAACCAGGAGTCATTTTTCTTGTTTTCACATGTTCGTTGCCCTGGCCAAATTTCAGTATGGCTGATTGCTTGTCCTTCTTCCAGAATTCTCTTCCATTTCAATTAGCTCTTATATCTGCAAGTTCTACTCTTAGTGAGTGCCCACTGGTGCTCTTAAAACCCTTTGCACTCGCTTGCTTTTTTCTTGATTCCTTTATTTTAATGCTAACCGTGTCGAGTCACACTCGACATCCGAGTGCAAAAGGTTAACCACTGTGCAGGTGCTGTGCTCAATCCTAGAGATGGAAGCATTTTCTAATAAAGAGCATCCTTGAGAAAGAAAGCCACTAGCCAATCTGGGCAAGTTACGTAAGAATGCACATGTCCTCATGCTGGACCATGGTGTGGGTGGTATGGGAATAAACAAAGACCAACCAAATGAGGGAAAAGGCTATCTATTCTGAGCTTCCTATAGCAAGGGAGTCAGCCACCAGCACTTGTGTTTGGCAGTGACTCATAGGCAGGCAGAGGAGATGGGCAGCTTCATAGCAGAAAACATGGGAGGCTCAGGGCTACCCTCAGTGGAGGCTGATGGCCTGGGGAAGCTGATGGAGGGCTAACTGGAAGCAGGGCATCCTCTGTGATTGGCTAGGGCAGCACATTTAGCTTTCTCTGGTTGGTCCTAAATTGGTTCCTAAATTAGGGAAGCTGCCAGATATTAATCAAGTCCTGGCCAATATTTACAGAAGTTATTTTTTAGCTTCCTAATATGACTTGGGTATTTCATTGGATCTACTTTCCAGTGGGACCTGAGTTGGTGGATACCTGAGTGTGTTTCTTTCAAGGAAATATTCATGAACTCTATGTCTAAGGGTCCAGGGACCAGCAGATCTGAGTGGAGAAAGACAATGGCTTGAAAGAGGAAGGAAATATATCAGATTGATAAGGAGGAAGGAAAAGAGCATCCGGTTAAAATTCCAAGGGGTAAATATTCAGAATTCTATAGTCTAAACTTTCTAAATAACAAATGGCTAAGACTACATTATTGAAGTGGCTCTTAACTCAATAGACTTTTTCACTGAACATTTATTAGGACCCACAATGAGCTTAGAGCTAGAAATATCCCCATTATTACTTGTTAACAGTTCTCTGCAACCTCACAGGGAAAACAGTGCATATCTTCACTAAGACAATGAATAGCTTGTGGCTTACACATCTAATCTATATATATAAAGAGCCAGGGTCCGTAACATCCAAAATGACTGAAGGGACGACTGAATGCCAGGCTCTGCACAAAGCAGGCTCTGGTGGGCAGGGACTGGTGAGTGGGCTGAACTGCTGACCTCTCGGAGAGAGAGAGAGGCAAGGGCTGATCAGCAGCTGCCATGGCTGCTGGCAAGGCCCAGAGAAAGAAGCAGGGTCTGATCTGTAGCCTCCATGGCAGCTGCTGATCAGCCCTTGCCTCTCTCTCTCTCCAGGCCTCACCAGCAGCTGCACCTCTCTCTCTCTCTCTGAGAGGTCAGCAGTTCAGTCCACTCGCCAGCAGCCTGGGTTGGCTGCTGATCAGCCCTGCCTCTCTGATCAGGCCTGGAGATAGGCCCAGAGATGCTGACTGGCATAGAAACCAACCAATCAGAACCTAATCTGGGTGAACTGTGAACCTAAGGTGGGGGCTGAGGAGGGATTTTAAGGGCAACAGCTCTTTGGTGTAAGGCCGTGGTCGGCAAACTGTGGCTCACGGGCCACATGCAGCTCTTTGGCCCCTTGAGTGTGGCTCTTCCACAAAATACCACAGCCTGGGCAAGTCTATTTTGAAGAAGTGACATTAGAAGAAGTTTAAGTTTAAAAAATTTGGCTCTCAAAAGAAATTTCAATTGTTGTACTGTTGATATTTGGCTCTGTTGACGAATGAGTTTGCTGACCACTGGTATAAGGTGTAAGAAAGTGGTTCAATTTTTTAATGACCGGTTTGGCAGTATAGTGCGTATGACTGACTATCAGTCCAGGTATAGGGAGTATGTATTTTTGTTTGCCAAGAGCATCTCCTCCTGCTGAAAAAGGCTCCCCCCCCCCATTTAAGCAACCCTATCCTATGTAATCTATCTATACTAATAATAGGGTAATATGCTAATTAGACTAGGTTGACCGACTTCCTTCCAGACAAAGCCACGGTGGTGGGGGCTGAGGCAGAGGCAGTTAGGGGTGATCAGGCTGGTAGGAGATGGCAGTTGGGGGCGATATCAGGCCAGCAGGGGAGAACTGTTAGGGGCGAGATCAGGCCAGCAGGGGAGGGCAGTTGGGGGCGAGATCAGGCCAGCAGGGGAGGGCAGTTGGAGGCAAGATCAGGCCTGCAAGGGAGGGCAGTTGGGGGCAAAATTAGGCTGGCAGGGGAGGCAGTTAGAGGTGATCAAGCAGGCAGGCAGGCAGGTGAGTAGTTAGGAATCAGCGGTCCCAGATTGTGATAGGGATGTCCCTGATTGGAGAGGATGCAGTCTGGGCTGAGGGGAACACCCCCCCCTTGCATGAATTTCATGCACCGGGCCACTAGTACTTAAATAATATGACTACTAATATGAGATATTTCCTCCTTATGTAAAGAGTACTCAGTATGTTACTTTTGAACAAATGGGATTGAAACCAATTTATTGAGCACATACCATGCACAAGGGGCTGGGTTTGTGTCTGGAAAATAGAAAGCCTTATAGATAAGGGATAGACACATACACCTGCAATGAATCAGCAGATGGTAAACACACCTCCTGAGTGGTATAAACCCAAGCACTTGCCAGGATTTCCTTGGGGAGGGCGCTATTTCCTTGCCGCTGGTGAGCAAAGAAGTTATCATAACACATTTGGCGAGTCTTACATTTTCATTTGTCAGGTTGAAAGTTACTACACCGTCCCTGCCAATGCATGTTTAGACATTTATTGTTCTCTGCGTGCATGTTTCCACCATTGCACTCTGCAGACAAGTAAGAGGGGAAATTTGACAAGCAATTTGTACTCTGTCAGTTACACCAACTCACATCCCTCCTCTGCCCCTCTAATCACACAAAAGCCTCCGAAAGCCCATGAGGCGTGAAGTTCCCAGGGCTTATGAGGTTACTGAGGCGAAGTGAGAAGTACAGAGTAGATATGAGGAGACTTTAGCAAAAAGAATCTTCCCTTCAGCTCCTTAACACGACAGTCCCATGACTTCCAGAAAGTGACTTGCCTTCACCCATTTCTACTAGCTATCTGCTGTCTTCCCCCAAAATTTATATGGTGAAGCTCTAACCCCAGATGTGATGGTATTTGGAGGTGGAACTTTTGGAAGGTGACCCTCACAAAGGTTTCCTCCTCTAAGAAGAGAGATTTTTCTCTCCATATACATGCACCAAGGAAAGGCCACATGAGCACACACACAGATAGTGCTGTCTGCAAGCCGGGAACACCAGGAACCCAATATGCCAGCGCCTTGATCTTGGACTTCCAGCCTCTAAAACTGTGAGAAACAAATGTCTGTTGGTTAAGCCACACAGGCAATGGTTTTTGGTTATAGCAACCCGAGCTAAGACACCTGATCTCTCCTTGCTGTGAATTTCTAGGGCAGTGGCTCTCAACAAGGGGCAGTTTGCCCCTCCCCCCCCCCCCCCCCTCCCCCTCGCTCAGGGGATAGTTGGCAATTCTGGAGACTATTTTTCTCATCACATCTGGTGTGGGTGGTGAATCTGCTACTGGCATGTAGTGTGCAGAGACCAGGGATGCTGAAAACCACCCCAAGATGTTCAGGTCAGCCCCCCACAATGAAGCAGGATCCAGCCCAGAATAACAAGAGTGCCAGAGTTGAGGAAACCTGCCCCAGGTCCTGTGCAGACACCTCCCGAGAAGCCCTGGAGACCTGAGAAATCCCATCTCCCCCAGCGGCTTTATTCTTTCCTCTTTTTCTGATGGGTCTGAAAATCATTACATCGAGGAAACCCATCAAAGCACTACTCTTGGTGGCTGATGGAATTAGGTGGAAGCACACAGGTGTGACCCACCTACAAATGATTGCACTGTGCCCTCTCATCTGTGCTGGAGTCACCTTTTCCCTGTCAGCTCACCAGGGGAGTGGCGTGGGGTGGGTGAGTTTCAGCAGCTCGGGTGTGTCTGATGTGGGGAGGATGACTGCACCATGAGAGAATGGTCCAGAAACACTTCTGAGGCCTGTTCTCTCCAAAACACTTATCTCTCTCTCTCTCTGCACACAGTCCCTCTGGTTTCCCAGGCAACCAAATGCATTACTGAAATATGTGTGCATGCAAGATTTTATGGTGAAAATAAAACAACATAACATTAAATTTAGGACTAATGTTAGAGATCTTCAAATCTCGGAAAACAACTACCTCCACTTGCAGAATATAGCTTATCCTTCAGTTTTAAATTCTATCTTAGGATGCTGACTGGTGTGTGCAGTGGTTGGGGTTGGGTGGAGTTCTGGTTTGTTTGTTCATGGCTACTTTTTAGATGTAGAGATTGGAGGAGTCATCATTTAGTGCAATGTCTGTGGAATGGCTACCTTGACCCAGGCCAGCCTCAGTACTAGGAGCTCAGGTGACAGCACCAGTCTCCCTTGCCTCAAGGTGTTTACTGGGATGAGCAGAACCTCCTGTACATGCTGCTAGAGAGAGGCCTGGATTTGGTGTGTGTGTGTGTGGGGGCGGGGGTAGCTAAAGCAGCCTCTAGAGGAGGGGGAGGGGACTTAGGACCACCCTCCTAAATGCTGTGACCCATGAGCTGAGCCTGGAGAAGTCGAAGTTAACCAGACAGAGGAGTGAACAACACAGAAAACAAGAACAACAGGAGATAAACCCCAATGCCCCAACTCTGTGCAATATTTACAAATTTACAAGCAGGGTCACTGGGTAGGAAGAGAGAGGCCTGCAGGGCCTTGTTCACCAGCCCCAAAGAGCCTGTGTTGTATCTGTTAACTGATGGGGGCCACAGGTATGGTCAGCAGAAGGGTGATTCACCGGGTGCATGATCTCAGTTTGATTGTACAAGGATAGAAATATACCTGATTGGCATTTATGAAGGCATCTTCAGTCCTATATTGTTACCGAAGGAGGACCGGAACCAGGGCAGATACCCCAGCACATTCTGGAAATAGGATTCTTCTCTGGTGATGCAGGAAAGGAATTTCAGGGGCACACACATAGGAGGGTTTTAAGTGATAATGGCAAGATCTATTAGAGTGGAAAGAGATAGGATGCCCTCAGAGAGACAGTGAGCCAGCAGGCTATCGCAGTGGCTGCATGGACTCAGGAAAGGAAGTTAGAGGCAAAAGGAGCTCCCCTGGTTGAAAATCTTGTGAGGACCCTTAGAGTTTAGGAGAAAAGGCAAAAAGTACATTCCCAAGAGAAGGGCATATGCATGCTCCAAGGACATGTACTAGGTATTTCCTGGGGTTGGGAGAAGAGCAGGCTTTCTTTCAAACTATCCAATCTCTTTCCTGGCTTTTCTCGTGGGCTATGCTCATGCCCTCCCACCATCCAATCCCTTTTCTGGATCTTTTAGGGTTTCATGCCCTTATCCTATCTGATCTTTTCCCAACATTTTCCCAGGCTAGTCCCCTCCTTTATGGTCACCATCTTGGCTTCTACTGTGCATGCCTCGGTGAAAGGAATTTCCCTTCACTGTTTCCTCCCTCCCCCTGTTACTCTGGCAGAACAGAATGGTCTGGTTGATCCCTGGGGTGATTGATTGAAAACATCTTTCCTGCCTACTCAGATACCCAGAGTGACTGTGAAACTGTCCTTTCCTAGTTAATCTGGCTGAATCAGAAGTCTGGCTCCCTTTGCTCCCCTCCTAACTGCCTGCTGTAACAATGACATGGAACCAGGCAGTGAACTCAATTGATTTTTCTGGGTTTTATTGACCTCCCAATGAATCAAGTCATAGTATTTATGTATGTTTTCCAAATTTTTCATACACCTAAATATACATGTATATTGCCCCTCTCTCAGTTAGACAAGCCTTTGGTGGGTGATTGCTTGCCTTGCTGTAAACCCAGAGCTCCGCACAAGGCCTTTTACATTAAAAAAAAAAGTTGTTGTTGCTACTAGAGGTGAGGTCACTAATTTTCCGTATTCCTTCAGAAGCAATGTCCTAGCTCCCTGGTTGTGACATCATCTTGTTGGACAGGTATGGCTGTGTCCTGGCAGTTTTATCTGATTCTCTGAAACATGCAAAGCACTGTGTGCAGGTAATCTTTCATTTCCAAGGCAGGGATCCTGCACACATACTCACTTCCCTGGGAGAGTCGCACCTTCCCCACAGGGTGTTAGTGGTGATGACACCTGTCTACTTAAACCCAGTGACAGGAGTAACTTATGACAGAATCTTAAACTTTACTTTCTGTATTTCATGTGGAGATAATCCCCAGGGAAACACCTGACTTTGTTGCTGTTTAGGACTTCCTAGAGAAATTGATCTTGAGCTTGCCTTACAAGTGTCCATGCTGGGTCTTTCCTTTGTAGACTCTGGGGAATGCAAAGTGACTTTTCTTTCTAACAGACTAGGACAAAGCAGAATCCAATGGTGATCAAAGCAGTGATCCCAGGATATGTTATGGTCTGAAAAGTCATCATTTTATTTAAGTAATGTTTTTTTTTTCTTTTGCTTATTTTGTTTTAAACACTAATCTTCAATTTTAGAGACTTAGAAGGTAAGGGTGTCATTCAAGGACACTTCTAAGTGTGCTAAAAGTGGAATGACAACATGGAATTACATATGACTGACAATATATGAATATCTGTCAAATAAAGGAAAAGATAATTAACTGTTATTTGTGGTTTTCTCTTCAAAGTACCTGCTCTAAACATGGACCTAAACCCAAATGCTGCAGTGTATTTATTTGCTAGGGCTTCAGTAACAAAGTACCATTAAGTGGATGGATTAAACAGTAGGTATTTATTGTCTCACTATTCTAGTGGTTAGAAGGTGCTGGCAGGGTTGATTCCTTCCAAGGTTGTTAGGGAGAAGCTCTTCCTGGGGGTTTGCCGGCCATCTTTGTCATGTCTTGGCTTACAAAATCATCACCCTGATCTCTGTCTGCATCTTCACATGGGGTTCTCCTTTTGTGTGTCCATTTCCAAATTTCTCCCTTTTATAAGGACACCAGCCATACTGAAGTAGGGACCTGCTCTGCTCCAATATGACTTCATCTTAACTGAATGGCATCTGCAACGACCCCATTTCCATATAAGGCCACATTCTGAGGTCATGGGACCGAGGACTTCAACATATGAATGGAGGGAGAATGGGTTGGGGACACAGTTCCACCTAATGAACAGCCGCCTTTCCATTTTTACCCCATTCCACCCAAACAGTCCCATTAACTAACTATAAGCAAGCAGCCATTCTACCCTTCACCACATGATGGGGGTCAGCCACTTCGTTTTTCTGATTAAAACCAGCAAGGTTGGCCATCCTGAGTCTCTAATTAGAAAGAGGAAGGAAAGGAGAGAAGACAGAGAGGAGAAAGGAACATGCTTTAAGAAAACTCAATGGCAGGGAGAAGGGAAGGAAGGTGTAGTGAATTGAATGGTGGGCTCGAACAGATAAGTCTACACTCAAATCCCTGGAATGTGTGAGTGTGACCTCTGGTGGAAAAAGGGGTCTTTGCAGATGTAATTAAGGTTCTTGAGATGAGACCATTCTGGATTCCCCAGGTGGGCCTTAAATCCAATGACAAACGACCTTCCAGGAGGCAGGAGAGGAGATGACATAGACACACTGAGGAGGCCATGGGAAGATGGAGGCAGAGATCAGCGAAATGTAGCCTCAGGTCAATAAATGCCAGAAGCCGCCAGAAGCTGGAAAAAGCTTATCTCTTAAAGCCTCCAGAGGGAGCACAGCCCTGCTGACACCTTGATTTCAGACCTTTGGCCTCAAGAACTGTGAGAAGATAATTTTTTAATTTTTAAAGCCACCCCGTTTGTGGCAATTTCTACAACAGTCACAGGAAATGAATGCAGGAGGAAAGAAAGAAGCACCATCGCAGAGACCCGATGTCCACAAGGGTGGCCAAGGGGGCAGTGCCATGCAGTCCTCATTCCCTCCCCAGCTGCACCCTGGCCTGACTCCCTTGAAGAAGAGCAGAATGAGCAGATGATCTGTGCCCTTTCCCAAGCCTGGTTCCCCTCCTTGAACACAGCTATCTACCCCAGTGCCTGCCACCTCTCAGCTCCTGCACTTGAACTTTGCCATTTGTCACTGGGAGGAAAGTGGTTTCTGGAGACCTCTGTGTGGCTAATGGAATTGTGTCAGGCCAAACAAACTTCACTGAATCTTCATGCCGTCAAACAAGCCCACACATTCCTGGAAGCATACCCAAAGATTCTGTCAACTTTGAAAATAAGGTAGCAGAGACAGCTCGTCCTGGGTTATGAGATGTATGTAGAAAGCATTCCTCAGATATGAAGACTCCTACTTGATTTTGCTTGGTGCTGGGTTGGGGTCCACGTGATTTGGGTTGTTTTGGTTTCATCTGATGGTGCTGACCAACCAGTCATCGCATAATGATAACTAAGCTGTTAGAGACCAGTGTGTAGGCCAGTGATGGCGAACCTATGACACGCATGTCAGCACTGACACGCGTAGCCATTTCTGATGACACGCGGCCGCTGAGGCGGCTGCATGCCGAGGATGAAACATTTGCTGCTCCTGAGGATGAAACATTTGCGAAATAATGTTTTTTTTCCTCAAAGTGACACACTACCTGAGTTATGCTCAGTTTTTTGGTGAAGTTTGACACACCAAGCTCAAAAGGTTGCCCATCACTGGTGTAGGCTTTTGGGTGATCCTCTTAAACCACAGTGAACCGGCCTTGACAGAGACCCTGGACAGAGCCTGAAGCACATGCTTGATGTCCCCATTTTAGAAGGTGACACTGCTAGGAAGTCGTCCTTACCCAGGGGACGGATGGCCCATCACCAGATCTCACTGCAGCGAGAGCAGACAGCCAGGAAACACAGACTCCTGCGGGCAGAGGCTGCTGTCACCTCCGTGCAACCTGGGATACCACGCAGGGCTGGTGCCAGCTCCCAGGGTTGCTACTCTCAGGCCAACGTGGGTGACTGCCGCTCGCCTGCCCGGGCTCCACAGTGGGAGAGGTGAATAGATGCTTCAAGTTTTCAAAAACTGCGACTGTTTAGATAAGAAAACTCAAACACCAAATACTTTATTGGGATTTAGGGCAACTGATCTACAGAAACTTGGTGTCTATACTTCCCTGTTTTTTTAATCTTCCATGCCATCTCACCCACTTATTGTATCTTTCTCCTCTGCTACAAGTAAAATCCCACTACAATAAAGAAATGGCCAAAGGACTGTCTAGCTTTTTTTCCTTTTCCTAGATTTTTGCAGTTATATTAAATGTTGCTCATATTAAATAGATCATCATTTGGGCTCAGAGCTAATATTTCATCATTTTGACTGAGTGGGATTAGCAGAAATCAACTTTGGTCTAGACTCATTTTTTACTTCTACTTTTATATCTACTTGCTCTTTTTTTATTATTCTTTATCATCATGCCTTATCCTTTTTTCTATTTATCATCCTGTGAATAGTCAATAGTCCATGTGTTGCATAATGACATTTCAGTCAATGCAGACCGCATATATGATGGTTGGTCCCATTAGAATATAAGGGAGCTGAAAAATTCCTATTGCCTAGTAACATTCTTCTCATGTTTGTGATGATGCTGGTATAAACAAACCTGTTGCACTGCTGCTCATATAACAGTACAGTAATAATAGCAGTTATTGATTTCTTTTTAGTATAGCATAAACACATTCACCAAAGTTTCACAGTCATCAAAGGATAGACCCTATAAGTTTCCATTTAAAAGCATAAGCCTACAATATAAACACTGGAATAAACAATGGATTTGTTAATAATGCCAACAATTTCATATGAAATGTCCAATGTGGTTAATTAATAAAGAAACAGGCAATATTATCCAGCCCCAGATATTTTCACGGTTTACAGCAGGAATGTTTCACTAGCTAGGGAATTCAGAGAAATATCTAAAACACAAACCAATTTTTATTAAAATAATTTGTCATTATCTCTTGAGTCTGTGGAATTCTATGTACTGTAAAAATACAAAAAAAAAAAAAAAATACTGCATTTCTTTATTCTGAAAAAAAAAATGAAAGAAAATCAAGACATCCATCGGCAGAAACTGAGCTCTGACCTAAACATCAAGTTTTCTAAACTAATTTATAATAGTACTAAAAATTAATCTCAAAGTGAGGACAAATGATAAAAACATTTACTTTTTAAAGAGAAGTTATTATTAGAGTTATTAGTAAGGCCTTCTCTAAATTCTCTTGTGTTTGGGGAAGGAGATTTTCCCCGAAGCATAGGGAGAGACGGATATTGCAAAATGTGGAATCTGATCAGGCCCCTGGCATATAATTTAGGGCCCCATGATGTATGTTAGAAGGGTAGATTGATAGATGGTCCAGAATGACCCAGGATGCCTGAAATTACCGGCCCTCTGAGGTTTATTTCAGCTGTGAAGATACATCCTCCACACCCAGGTTTTGTATAAACAACGTCTGACCCTGAGAAACCAATCATCCAAAGCCAGGCAGGACCCATTGGTGTTCTGAGCTCAGATCAGTCATTTAAATTAGAATGAGAATTGCCTAGTGAAAAACAATGCTTGGCTTGGCTGGTAGGTAGTAGAAAGAATTAACTTGGGAAACAACATTGGGTGAATTTCAATCAATGAACTTCTTCTCTGTGAGAACCTGTGGTGGGACTTCCTCCATAAGCAGCTGACTGGTTAACAAGGAAGGTGGAATTGCAGGCAAATAACTGTACATCCTTCTGTGAGATTTATCTCTCTGGTTTATGAAGTCCTCTGTGAGCAGAGCTTGGGAGTGGAGGCAAGAAATCAGAGCGAGACAGATGCATTTAGGAATACGGTGTATTTAGAGCAGGCCGTTCCTGTCAGTCAATGCTTAAAATATAGTACCATACACTCTCTCTAGCCATCCGTTTTTGCAAAATTGGAGCACTTCTTTCGGTGCTGATTTTTATCAATATTAAATCAAGCTGTTAAGAAATTAAGATTTCTTTGGTAGGAAAGATCTGTGGGTACTGGGTGACATATAAGCATAGTGACAGGAACAGAACATAGCTGTCCTTATTCATCAGGGCCACCCAGAGGGAGTCCCTCAGAATCCCAGTTCTCTGGGTCCATGCTCAGAAAGGTTTCTCTATGCAGATGAATTTGGGAAACTCTAGGTTAAACTAAGTTCTCTGAGTGGTTTTATTTTATCCAACTGCGGGACTGTGAACAGACTTCACTAATAGGCATTGGAAACCTCTGAGTGCCAAGTGCAGCATTTCCCACACTTGGGCTACACTGAACCTCTTGTTAGAATACAGCATCCTGTAGAAGGAGTATCCCAGAGGTGGGTAACAATAGCAGCGGATGATGTGGATGCAGTGCTCATGGAAGGACTATTGTTGCATCTTCTTACATTGTATAGTCAAAGAGCCCATGTAAATTGCTTATTGATTTATCAGTAAACATAAGGTTATCAGATGTCACCCTGTCCTCTGTGTATATTATTGTTAGAAAGATCAATTATATACAGAAGGTATCTGGACACAACTTGAGTGTCTAAGAAGGACTGAAAAAATGACTTACAAGATAGGTGTCATATAGGTGGTAAAGATTATACCTGTGAAAGAGCTCGGAGGGGGAGTGAAGAGGGCTGAGTTGGAGAGAGGAGTTTCTGGCCCAGAGACTCACAGAAATGTACGAAAGGCAGGAGACAGTGAGCTCTGCGACCTTACATTCTTCGTTTACTCTCATTTACTTGTCTTTGTGTAAATAGGACACTGTACCTGCCTTTTTTCCACCCCTAGATTCACAGCAGCAACTGAAACAATAGATGTGACTTTAATTGAAAGAGTTAAACCACTCTGCAATGTAATCTGTGAGTAGACACACATGAAGAAAACCTATAGCTGATTCTCTCTCTTTGTGCCCTTTACTGAGACTCATTTTTGTTTTGACAGAGAGGTAGCAAGACCAGAGGAATGCAATGTTGTAATTCATCGTTAGACTATTTGCATTACTCGATGTATCACTGTTATTCCAATGTGCTAACATCAGGTCAGAAGACAAGCTTCAGGTTCTATTCCTGAAAAAAAAAAAAAAAAAACATTCCTTACTGACATACCCATCTCATCTTGTCTCTAACAGACTACTGTCTCTTATAATTTTTGTTCTAGGAGAGATCTTGGGTCTTTGTTGGATAACAGTCTTGACCTAAAAATGAAAAACCTTCCTAAGTTTCCTCCCTGAAACTAGAATCAGTGTTTAAGTTTTTACCTTTACTTACTTTCTGCTAAAATTAGGCAATGAATTGAGATAACTTTTTTTGCTATCATGCTTAGTATTTAATCAAATGATTTAAAGACTTTTAAAATGTATCATATCAGTGACTTGTCTCATTTTCAATATTTCTCAAAAATCAATTTATTCCTATTTCAAAAAGGCACTCTGCAAACCTGTTAATTAACTGCCATTTTCATTTTTAGATTGATTCTCATACAAATTAAATATGCGTATTTTAGCCACCGTTTTGCCCGTATTTCTCTATTCATCACCTTAGTTCTTGACACCTCGACAATATGAGAGTTTCTCTGAATCTAATTCTGTGAAATCCTCTGGATAAAGTCTCATGGTGCCAAAAACACTATTCCTTCTGTCTGCCAAACAGATGGAATAGGTTATTTATTTGGAGATAATAACTCTTGAAGGAATTGCCTACCATACATTGTAAACCTGTAAGATTCTGATTTCTATGATTTCTTTTGGAGGGCTGAGTTACTGTTTGAATCATTGTCTCAGACCAAATGCTTACCAATTCTGGCATGTGAAATAGGATCTTCTATGTGTTATAAGGCTGTACGTGTATTTTGTTGCTGTTGTTTGTTTGGTTTTTACATCATAGTTACTAGAAGAAAAAAAAAAGCATAAGGAACTTTAGTGTTTCTTCTGGAATTTGTCCTAACCTCCACAGACAGCTACCAGATTCCGGGCTCCAGTGGATCCTGTCCTGCTATGCCTTTTTTGCCTCTCCTTCTCTTTCTCTCTCTATTTAGATACATCTTTAAACAATTAAAGACCATGGCAGATACACAAAAGAAGGGTCATTGTTTTGTAAAATCAGTTAATCTCATTAGATATTATTCCACTCCAGCAGGAGCAAAGGGTTGTGGAGATGAACGGGTCCCAGGCTGGGACAAGGGACTGGCATGATTGGACCAGTGGGTTGGTGTCACCACAACCATTTTCCAATCTGTAAAAGGAAGACATGGAGACAAAAGCATCAACAGAAAAGAATTTTTCACTTACCAATTGTTGCAAGGGATCCATACTTAAGAAATTGGCAAACAGCAGTTTCTTTCACAAGATCATCATATTGTCGCTCACCTCTCAGTATTGCAAATGTCAGAGATAAAGTTGATTTGGGAGTCAGCAACTGCTAGGGAATAACCCAGTGATTCCTTATTTGGGACTAGAGCTAGAAGGGCGATCCTGTGTTTCTTTTTCTTTTTACCCACTTTGATTTGTTTTCCTGGGCTGATCCTTTTCTTTGTTCTGCTTTCCTGACTCCGGGCTGTGTTAAGCATGTGATACGCACACAGTCATGATGGAGGCAGAACAGGGTAACCAGTTATCCTTCCTGGTCCCTCCCCTCCCAATGCTGACATTCTGCGCCTATGATGCAGATTTAACCACAAATGTTTGTTTAGCAGTTTTCTTATTTGTGGCTAGTAACTTATTTGACCAGTTGTATAGACATAGATAGGTGTAGTAAGCAGTGTGGATTCATCTACAAAGACCTCTTTTCATGGTTATTAAAGCTAGAGCTATCTATAATAATAAAAGCATAGTATGCAAATCGACTGAACAGCCAAACAGTGGTACGACTGCCCGGACGAAGCCAGGGCTGCAGCCACCGCGGCTGTGATGGATCGAGGCAGCCGGCAGGTGCTGGGGTTGCGAAGGCCTACTCTTGCATGAATTTTGTGCATTGGGCCCCTAGTCTATATACATAAAAGCCTAAGCAACCACACAACCAGGCACCAGGGGGCAGATGCTCAACGTAGGAGCTGCCCCTTAGGGGTCCATGCACTCCCACAGCAGGAGCGCCACTCAGCTGACCACAGGCGCCAGATGCAGGGCTCATGGCTGGCTGCTGCAGCCCAGAGACTGCAGTGGAGAGGCAGCGAACCTACCGAGTGGCTGCAGCAGCAGGCGCAGCTGGGCCAGGATGAGCAGGAGCAGCAGGAGGCGTTGGGCTGTTGGTTTCGGCCCGATCCCCACAGGCCATGCCTCTAGTCCTATCTAATAAAAGGGTAATATGCAAATTAACCATCACTCCATCACAAAGATGGCAGCACCCATAACCACAAGATGGCGGCACCCAGTCCTCTCAGCCCCGTTGGAGTCCCCAAGTCCCAGGGGAGAGTTGCTGCTGAGAGTGGGCAACATGCGCGGCCTGGTGGAATGCTTGCCTCATCACTGTGGCGACGAGGCAAGCGTTCCACCCTGGCCGCAGAGGGCCTCTGGGCAGCGGGCATGGAGCGGCTGTGGAGGGGGGGAATGCTTGCATTATCACCCCAGCGATGAGGCAAGCATTTTGCACCCGGCTGTGGATGGGCCTCTGGGCCGCGGAGAGCCTCTGGGCAGCAGGTGCGGAGTAGCCAGGCCCCACAGAGAGCTACTGGCACACGGATTCATGAGCAGGGCTACTAGTATGATAAGAAATGTTGAGAGTTAACTTTTGTTTTATTGGTATAGCTCCTAGGATTGTAGTTTTGGTGTCTTTATGTAGCAGAAGTATTTTTTTCCCTTTTACCTCATCTTCTGGGATCAGTGACCCAAGACTCAGGCTTCACCTCCATTAACTATAATTCAGAGATTATTCTATCCCTCTGAGCTCCAGCTTTTCAGTATTACTAGCCATGGTGCCTGTAGGGCTGAGCTTCCCTGAGCCACACAGCACAAACCATGTCAGTGTCCTGAGAGGATTTACAGCATTAGTTCCACATAGGAAATGCGCAGGTTTTCTAATAGGCTTGTCAGGCCTAATTAAATTATTTTCTCTTTAAATGTGGCATCCATGGCATGGATAAAGATTTGATTTTTTTTCATTATTCTGTTTGAAAGGAGGACAGATTCTAGTTCAGTCTATTAAACCTGTGGCAATGAAAGTAAGCAGATTAGTCAAGACATTTTCATATGATTTAAATAACTCCTCTTTTAAATGTATAGACAAGACCAATCAACATATGTTGTTATATTTACAGGATTATTATTATTAACCTTTCCCAATAATTTATCCTCTTATCTATTTTAAGAACGTTCAAAGGATTTCCTTTTTATGAATTATGAAGGATAAATTAGAACAAGAGTCCATTTAAAGTTGTTTTATTCTAGTTTTTATAAACATAACTTACTGAATCAAGCATTAAAGACAGATGACATAGAAGGAACAAGGTTTTTATAACATACTCAATTCAAAGTAGGAAGTTAACCACAATTAAATTTGTTTTATTTAGTCCAGGTAATTAATCCTTGCTCTGTTTATATTGGGTTAGTTAGCAGTTCAGATTCTCAAAGTGAATGACTTTTGGAAATTGGGTTCATCCCCTTGGTCATCTGAGATGTTCATTTGTGGTGAGGCTATCAGCTTTACAGGGGTGCCCGTAACCAATAACCTATTTTCTATGATGTCAAATGTTGAGTACCTGTTGGAGTTCTTTAATCAGCTATTTTGATGTTTTTTCCAACAGACCCCAATTACTGATCTGTGCTGGCAGGGGTCTCAAGGTGAGCCTGAGAGGAAATTAGAAACCACCTATCAATGATAAGGCTGAATAGCTCTGAGAACTTACTCATCTCAACCAATAATAGCAAAACTGAGACAAGTTTAGCTTTAGAAGGAGTTAGTCGCAGACTGCCATGAAAGTAAGTACATAGTGTGGACAATGAGGGCATTGGGAGACCTTGAGGACCTTTTAATTTTCTCCATAAAGAGTGTGTTAGGATTACTACTGAGGAAAAAGTCTCCTTTAAACCTAGAAATGGAATCTTTCTTTTCAAACCTTGACCACTGTGGTGCCATTCTTTAATATGAAAGGGAGCATGCTCCTAAGCAAATGAAAAGGTTCATAACTGCGGAAGCATAATCGTGTAACTTGTCATAATTAAGTGGAGGTTGAACTTCTCTTTTTTCACTTGCCAAGTCTTTTCATATCAGAGGCTTGATAAACAGGACAGCTCTCACAATAGTATTAAACCAAGTAAAACCCGCAGAATGCCAAGCATACCTAATTAGTGCTGGCATCCTCATTTCATAAAGTGCAGAAGAAAACTCTTTGATGTTACTTAGCCACAGTCTTGGAACTCCCAAAGACACTTTTTAAAGTTTTAATAGTTTGACTATGGAGTGTAAAATTGGGGAAGGCAATTTCAAATAGAGTTATTGGGGGACACAAAATATAAGTCCTTCATACCTAGAGAAATTCCCAAGTAAACAAAGGCTGAGGGAATTAGTTATCGCTAGACCTGTCCTGCAAGTAAAGGGAATTCTGTAGTTTGAAATACAGGACAGTAACTAGAAGACAAATAAAGAAATATTTATCTCAGCAAAAGTAAATACATGGGTCATTATAAAAGCTAGTGTTATTGTAAGAACAGTTTGTAATTCCACTTTTTGTTTTTACCATGACTTAAGAGAATAACGAATGTATTTTTTTAAAGTATTAGTCTAAAAGCTAGTATTATTGTAACTTTGGTTTGTAACCCCACATTTTGTTTTCTACATAAGTTAAGACACTGATACTTTTAAAAGAAAACAATTATTTTATGTTTTCACACATACAACATACAGAGATGTAATTTTGTAACATCCATAAGTGAAAGGGTCAGGGATGGAGCTCTACCGAGCAGAGTTTTTGTATGTTGTTGAAGTTAAATTGGGATACATTTAAATTGAGTGTTATAACTTTAGGATATTAACAGGAATTGCCATGGTAACCACAAAGAAAATAGTTATAGGATATACACAACAGGAAATGAGTAGGGTATTAAAACATTTCACTGCAAAAAGTCAAATAAACACAAAAGAGGCAGTAAATGAGGGACTACAAAATATAAGATATATAGATAACAAATAGCAAAATAACACAAGTTTCTCCTTATTAATATTTTAAGTATAGATTATTCTCTGTATTTATATGTTGTTTCTGTTACAGTTTGTGTTTCCTTTTCTTTATATTCCACATATAGGTTAAATCACACAGTATTTATCGTTCTCTTAGCATATCACTTAGCATACACTTGTGTCCATCCATGTTGTCACAGATGGGAAGATTTCATTCTTTACTATTGCTAAGTGATATACCACATCTTCTTTATCCATTCACCTGTCAGTGGACACTTAGGTTGCTCTCATATCTTGGCTATTATAAATAATGCTGCAATGAAAAAAGTGAAAGTGCGTAAGAGCTACAAACTTCCAGTTATAAAATAAATGTCATGGGGATGTAATGTACCACACAGGGAATGTAGTTCATGATATTGTAATAAGTTTGTATTGTGGCAGATGGACTGACCGTGGTGATCACTTCATAAAGTTCATAAATGCTGAATCACTAAGTTGTACACCTGAAACTAATATAATATTGTATGTCAACTATACTTTATTAAAAAATAAATTTAAAAAAAAATATATATATACACACACACACACACACACATACACACACACACACACACACACACACACACACAGCCCTGGCCGAGTAGCTTATCAGTTGGTTAGAGCAGTGGTCGGCAAACTCATTAGTCAATAGAGCCAAATATCAACAGTACAACGATTGAAATTTCTTTGCCACATTTTTTAAACTTAAACTTCTTCTAATGCCTCTTCTTCAAAATAGACTTGCCCAGGCCATGGTATTTTGTGGAAGAGCCACACTCAAGGGGCCAAAGAGCCGCATGTGGCTCGCGAGCCGCAGTTTGCCGACCACGGGGTTAGAGCATCATCTTGATATGCCAAAGTGTGGATTTGATCCCATCCCTTCCCCCCATGGCCAACTCTTTGTAGTTACAAGTCCATGTTTTTATCCTGAAATATTACAATCACCTGCTCAGTCATATCATCGGCATGAATTGCTCCCTGACTTTTGGTCTGTGTCATGTCATTTGTAACCAAATTAAATTCGGAGGAAGGGGGAGTGGTAGTCTTCCCTGGTTGCTGGCACCACTGCCCCTTTTGTGGACCTCAGAGTTTATTCTAAGACAGGAAGCTCCTCTGCCTCATGCCAGCCTCAACCACAGGGTGAGGCCTGTGCTCACCACTGGGCACTGCTGAGCTTCAGGTGCCCTTGATGTCCCTGGGCCAGTGCAGAACCTCAACTTGTTTCTCCTCAAGGTTCTTAAAGTGATAGCATCCTGGGAGTGAAGCCCAAGATGAACGTATCTCCATCCCTTTCTCGGTCTGAAACCAAACCAAAACAACAACAATTGGATCACCTTGATGGTGAAAATTCAAGTTTGGCTCACCAGCCTTGCAACTTTTCCTTATCACCACTGTGGCAAAGGAAGAGAATTGACTCCAAAAGTTAGTTAACTACTTTCACATCCAAAGAAATCTCAGACCTCAAATCTCACACCAAAAACCTGACGGAGGTGTAGCGGTGGGGGTGGGACAAGATTCCTTTTACTAGGTAACAAGAGTAGCTTTCTCACTCTTTCTGCTGTTCAGAAATTTAGGGACAAAGAAAATAGGGGACATAGAACAATTATAAACACAAGGTAATGCTTATAATTGCAATGGAAGTTCCAAGAGAGAGCTTCATTGTCAAGAAGAAGACAACTAGTATCTGTTCCTTCCACCTTCAGTATCATTATTCTGAAACCTTCTGATGCACAAGAATCTTCTTTGTAAAATATTTTGTTGTCCCCCTGATCTATGGAACAAATCCTAGATGCCCACTTCCCATAGCAAACCTGCCATGACAACCCAGTCCAATCTATTTTCTCTGAAGGCCTGTTATTAGCATGCCACTCAAGGTCACTTGTGGCTGAAATTATTCTATGTTCCTTATTTTCTCCCCACCCCCCACTCCCGCCAATAAGCTTCAAAGTTCCTAAGCACAAGGAAAAGCTAAAAAGCTATTTTTGCTACCCAAATTTCACATGAAGATAGGATTCCAGTGTGAGAGGGTGGCTTTTCCCAGCAGCATAATCCAAGGCTAAAACAATTGCATGCCCTTAAAAGAGTTAACAGATTCTTCCCAGCCGTCCTCTGCCCTTTGGAATAATTTTACTTGATTTGTTTCTCCACTTGGATGGTCAAAATGTAGACTAAAATGTATCCCTTCAAATAGGTTAATAAATAGACTGAATGAAAAATCTCCAATTGCCTAGTAAAATGTCAGTGAACTAGATTGGAAATAATAGAAATAAAATCGTCCAATGGGCTTCCTCGACAGCTTGTGGGGGTTATACCCGGCAGTGGCGCCTGCTGTTTTCCAGGCCGAGGAGCACATGGAAAATGATGGTGTTTACTCAGCACACGGGGCTGTTCTGGGGGAAGTGACTGACTCTGCCACCTGAACCTTGCAGGGGCACCTTGTAGCTCATTAAGGGCTCACTGGTTAGAAAGCCACATCTTCACAGTTAGCTGCTGTCACTTAAAAAAAAATGACAGTAACAACAAAAATGTTAAAATACTGCAGCCAAATCCTCGCCCTCTCCTTGGTTTTGTTTTCAACCTTGACAATGTCCAAGGTCGCAAAAACCAGTCTTCCATACGCCAGCAGGAGTGTGAATGCCCTGTATGCACAATAATTGAAACGGTTTTCTGATTCGTTCCTCCATCTCTTCCCTTATAAAGAAAAAAGAAAAAAGAACGCATCCATCTTCTAGCTACTAACGGAACTCAGGTTTGTCTTACAATGGCTTGTGGGTTGTGGGGGTTAATGAACTGATAAAGTCATCAGCATGCTGAGCTCAACATGGTAAACTGTTAGCCAGAGTTGAATATGACTTAGTGATAAATAGATAAAGCAAGTTGCTCAGAGGATTGCCCAGGTGCAAAAGATCTTCTCCAAACTATTTTAAGCGCTGTCATTAGAAAATAAATATGCTGCCCGGAAACTGGTTCAGAGGTCATTGGTTCGATTCCCGGTCAGGGCACATGCCCAGGTTGTAGGCTCCATCCCCAGGAGGGTGTGTGCAGGAGGCAGCCAATAGATGTCTCTTTCTCATCAATGTTTCTATCTCTCCTGTCTTCTCTCTCTCAAAATAAAACAACAACAACAAAACATATTTAGAAAAGAGAAAGTAAATGTGCTACATTTAGGGGCTTTCAGGCAAACCATTTTGTCACACATTTCTCAGCAATGATAAAGTGAATGAAGACATTTTTCCTATTTCAGTAATTTCGACATCAGCATTTTTTGATCCAAGCTAACATCAGTCACCTATACATAGATAGGACAAGGGAAGATACCAAAATTACAAGGGCTTATGTTTTATTTTTTACTGCCTGGAATTAAGATATCATTGCTTCCTCCCAAGAGATTCCTTCTCCTACCCCCAGGCACTAAGCACAAGAGAATTAGACAGCTAAAAGAGGCTATCCCTTACAGGCATGTATGGAGGGAAAATATTTCAAATAGTTTTTAGCTGTTAGCTAAACGTGTCTAATAAGGGATGGGAGATAAGGAAGGGATTTAACTTTGGACATGTGCCAATTCTAAATGAAAAATTCAAGAACAGCCAACTTTGCCACAGGCACTCATTTACTTAGTTCCAGAAGTAAATTAATGGGACAGAATTGGAAGCTGCAGGTGGGATGAATTAATTGTCTTGCGGGGTTATTGGTAATGCCTAAAGTGCTTTGTAAACTAGAGGTACTCCATAAAGATGTCATTATAAGTACCTTTATCATTGGGAGTAGCAAAATTAATAATGATAAAACAAATTAAGGATGCAAAGTTGGATTTTATTTTATTTTCACATGAAGAAAAACGTGTCAAATTAGGAAATGTTATATGGTAGAACCATGAAATCCTATCATTGAGACAAGCAGATTATCCAGTTACTCTGGTTCAAAAGACACCTAGTTACATATTATTTGTAAAGCTTCTCTCCCTCACCTTGTATGTTTCTCTTTGCTTCATAGGGGCCAGAACACAGAAGTAATATATTGATCATGTTCTCCACATATTTGCGCTGTGACTCTTGTAAAATAATACAGGTCTCAACATAGCTCCCGTGAAAGCATTTTTGCAGTTACATTAGGATTACTGTATGTTTTCTTGACTTCTGTGAATGCCAAGTAGGAAACAACTGATTATTAACATCTCTCCATGCCTGGGTCCTCAGTAATCCTTGTGTGTTAAATGCTTTCCACATATTTACTAACTTAATCTTAACAGCAATCTTGTGAGATCTATCCCATCGTTGTTCTTGCTTTACAGATGTGAAAAGCTGAGGTTTAGAGGCAAAGAAATAACCTGCCCAAAGGTTCAATCCCATATCCATCTAGAACCCAAGACCATGCATTCACCATGAGGAAATACTGTGTTCTCTGTATGTGTTCACAGTTACCCAATGGAGACTAATTAAGTAACGGGAAACGGACAAGATTGCATTAATTTTGTCTCTTGTGTTTCCTTTTCTCCCCTGTGCCCACCTCTCCCTCTGTCCTCTTCCTCCATTTTACCCTCATTTCAACTCTTCCCTTTATTTTTTCCCAAAGGCAAATATGCCATGCGAGACCTGGTCCACAGGCTTCCAGGCGGGAACAACAGCAACAATGCAGCAAGTAAGGCCATGTCGGATGACACGGTGACAGCCGTCTGCTGCACCCTACATGAAGTGATCACCAAGAACATGGAGAACGCCAAGGCCTTACGGGATGCAGGTGGCATCGAGAAGTTGGTTGGCATCTCCAAAAGCAAAGGAGATAAGTAAGTCAGATGGTATTGGTAGAATGGGTTCTAGGTGTACCTGACAGTCCCTAGTTATGGGTAATACTATCGAATGTCACTGAAAAGCATTTGTCTCTGATAATCAAGAGAACAAAAACAGCAAATGGTTTCCAGTCCTCTCACCCCAGAGTGAAAGCTAGTCTCACTGGTAATTTCAATTTGATTAATAAATCATGACTTGGTTGACTACTGTGGTATTGGGAAGTTTCTTTCATGTTAGATGATTTCAGTAATGTTCTTTATTTGAATGAAATTTCCTTATGGAATAATCACTTGTTACATCTCATCATTCCTTTATCTTTTTTCCCCACAATGTTAACAATCTGGATTTACATGTTTAATAAGAAGTGTTGCACTGAGTTGAGTCAAGCATCTTCCAAGTTATAGTCAGTTTCATCCATTCTTTCATGTAATTTATCTCCTTTTTATATAGTGGCTAATTTGGGGTTCAAAACAGGTTTTTATAGCTGCAGATATCCTCCTCTCTCACATTTATTTGGTTATTACCTCTCACGACTCTTAAAATGAATCCAGAAGTATTGCTCTGAATCTTAGCACTAAGCTCACCATTCATCATTCAGCTCTGTTACGACAGTAGTCAGACAGACAGCCATGGCCTTCTAGACAGGCTTTAATAAAATATAAATTCTTTATTGAAAATAAAAGTTTGGAAATTGGAGATGATTTTATAATTAGAAAAAGGAAGAATATCAATTTACTCTAATCCTACCTAATAAAATAGTAATATGCAAATTGACCGCACCTTCGCTACGCCCAAGCCACGCCCACCAGCCAAAGCCACGCCCACCAGCCAATCAGGGCAAGTATGCAAATTACCCAACAAAGATGGCAGTTAATTTGCATAAGCTAAGGGAGGGAGGAGTGAAGACTGAAGACAACTTAGAAGGAAGAGGGAGGAAAAGCGGAAAGCGAGGTGGCTGCCAGAGGGAAAGCCCGGGCGGGGCAGGGCGGAGTGGGTGCAGGCGTGGCGGCTGCAACAGCGGTGGCAGAGGCAGCACACGCAGCCGCAGCAGCCACTTGCAGGATTCTTCCTGCAAATGGGCTACAAGTTAATTAATAAAATGCTTGCAAATCTGTCCGCCTTACATTGTCTTTTAAAAAGTATTTATAGAAATAAATTTAATTCAAACCTGATTTTTAAATGTAATATGAGAAAACACAAATAAAAAAGTGGATCTACCTATGGTTCTTCATGTTACATATCTATGAGTTTTATTTTTAAACTAGAGGCCCAGTGCACAGATTTGTGCACCAGTGGGGTCTCTTGGCCTGGCCTGTGCCCTCTTGCAATCTGGAACCCCTCCGGGGATGTCGAATTGCCGATTTCGAATTGCCTGATCCTTGCAAGCCAGGCCAAGGGACTCCACTGGTCATGAGGGACCCCACGGGCTGAGGGCCTCTAGAATGCATATAAGATCATTGGTTAATCTCTTCCCACCCTTCCCTCTCCCTGCTTCCCTCTGAGATTCATCAATCTGTTCCATGTTTCCATGCCTGTGCGTTGAGTATCTGCCCCCTGGTGGTCAGTGTGCATCATAGCTACCGGTTGAATGGTCACTTAGGCTTTTATATATAGATATCCACAGACTTAAACATGGATGGTATTAATGAGTCACACTGTCAAGGTGCCAATCACAATCTGTTTGAGCTGCACAACACACCGTATCTTGTGAACACAACCCTGGGAATGGTGGTCTGGGTTTCTGCTGCTGAAATGACTGTTTTGAACACCCACCATCAACTGAACCAACTGAAATCTTCAGCTGCCCTAATTTGACACCTCTGGTGAAGATCAGACATTGTGTAATTGTTAATGACTCTTACAGGAGCTGTATACCTGCCGTTTTGCAGTCTCAATAACTTATATTATTCTGTTCACATGATTTTAAACACCCAATATGGACATCCTGTCACATCCATCTGTTTTAAAAGTACATTTGTTTTTTTTTCTAATTTTAACAGTTATATAGGGAATAGTGTTGAATGTGCCATTGTATTTTGTCATAAGACAGAAAAGCCATTAACAGACTCAACTGCTACTTGTCAGTAAGGAAGTGTGTATTGTGGCTGAAGTTAAAATCACTTGTCACATTTAAAACACTCAATTGTTCAAGTCCTTCAATCAATAGGTATAGTTTTTCAAGTAGAAGTTGCTATGGCACCACTCTAGTGGATGGATTTATGTTAAAGGCCTAAAGAAAGCAATGATTCTTTAACCTTTGCATGTTATTATAACACTGAGCTGTATTGGCATTTTAATTGAAAGGTTAAAACCTGCTATCGTTACACATGCACGGTCTTTATTTTGTAACTAAGCAAGAAGTAGAAACAAAAAATTACTCTATGTCAGAGGAATTTTTTCATAATTAATATATATGTTGCAACTACATTATCACTCCCTGAATATTAATGTTTCTCTAGAGTTGTTTGATCATTGTCATGGATAAATATCTAGCTAATGATGATAAAACACAGCAAAACATAAGATTTTATCTTTGTTCAGCATTAATTTTATGAGATTAAAATGTACCTGTATCTATATCCATGCAAATATCTAAAATTCTCTGCCTTTAAGTCAAAGGAATTTAATATTACATTTAGAGCATGGTACTGCCATAAATTATGAACTCATTTAGCAATCATCCATTTTAGTAAAACGAAAATATATCTGTTACTTAACTATACAACGTAATTCATCTCTCATAGAGGAACATAATTTAGAATTTATAATAACTCTATATTTTTTCTTTTAAAAGTACATGATATAACTAATAGATTTTCCAACAGCCAATACTGGATTCCATCTCAGTAATAATAATAGTAAGAGTGATTGTTACTGTTAGCAGTAAATAAATGGGTGAAGAAAACTTAAACTTAGTTGGTCTAAATTGCTAACATGAAGATCCAGAAAAAAAGTACACATTTAATTGACCATGTATTAACATCCCATAATTTCTTTACAAAATGCTTGTTCTCGCAACATCCATTTTACTCTGGCTCTAAAATCCAACCTCACCAAAACCGGTTTGGCTCAGTAGATAGAGCATCGGCCTGCGGACTGAAGGGTCCCAGGTTCGATTCCGGTCAAGGGCATGTACCTTGGTTGCGGGCACATCCCCGGTGGGGGGTGTGCAGGAGGCAGCTGGTCGATGTTTCTCTCTCATCGATGTTTCTGGATTTCTATCCCTCTCCCTTCCTCTCTGTGAAAAATCAATAAAATATATTTAAAAGTAAAATAAAATAAAATCCAACCTCAACCTGGTCCCATCTAACCATCTGCTCGCTTTCTATTTTGAAGGTATTTGTGGTCTCAATTTAGTTATTCTCTCTCAGGGTATCCATGGGCCACTGCCTCATGGGTCAGCTTTGGGGGTGGACTTTGCATTGGTTCTAATCTGTGCAGCTCCAGGAGTCACCATTCAGATAGACCAGGATGGGCAAATTATGGCTTCTGGGCCAGATCTCACCCACCACCTACTTTTGTAAATTATACTTGATTGACACAGCCACATCATTCCTTTATGTATTATTTATGACTCCTCTCATGCTACAATGGCAGAATTGAGTAGCTGCAACTGAGACCGTATGGCCCCCAAAGCAGAGAATATTCATTATCTGATCCTTTATAGATAAAAGTGTGCCAGCCCCTGATATGGGCATGAGGTCAATGGCAGCCTAATATTAGACTTGGGCAGCTGGTTGTAGAACCAGCCTGTTAGAACAAAGAATCCGCAGGTAGCTAATACTCTTCCCTCACTAGTCTAAGTGACTTCCAAGAAGTTGATAGAGCCAAAACCGGTTTGGCTCAGTGGATAGAGCGTCGGCCTGCGGACTGAGGGGTCCCAGGTTCGATTCCGGTCAAGGGCATGTACATTGGTTGCGGGCACATCTCTGGTGGGGGGTGTGCAGGAGGCAGCTGGTCGATGTTTCTCTCTCTTCGATGTTTCTAGCTCTCTATCCCTCTCCCTTCCTCCCTGTAAAAAATCAATAAAATATATTTTAAAAAAAAAGAAGTTGATAGAATTACACCCACATGGACATATTGATCTGCCTGTTTTGAGATGCAGAGTGGCACTGAACCAAAAGGCAAAGTGTTTAGTTATAGTTTCACAGGGTTTTCAAAGCCATGACTCAAAAAAAATGGTAAGAACCCCTAATCCAAAGGTCTAAAGTGACCTTACTGTCTCACTATGGCCCAAAGGATGGAACGTTAATCGTATGAAGGGTTGTCTTATAGATGCTTTCTCTTCCTCTGTGTACCTGTGAGAGCGCGTGTGGCAGTGTGTGCCCACTGTCTGCGGCACTGCCAATCTCTTGTCTTGGCATCGGCAGCAGGTGAAGAGCAAGTCCCTGCAGCCAGGCAGGCACGGAGAGCCAACACTGCTCTCACGCTTCCGCTGAGAAGATGAATATCATGTTCATCTCGCTGTACAACGTGCTGTTAAACCCCCGAATCTGGCCCTTCCTAATAGGTGTTTTTCTCTTCTGTTCTGTTGCATAGTCAGATGCTAAACTTGTGCCTTCTGACTCTTCTGTCTGCATTTTGAACATTCTTTGGCAAACTGTGATGCACTCCTGTCTCCCGCCCTCAGGGGTGTGTTGATGAGAATGAGGCTGGAGACTGGTGAACTATCTGTTGTGCTCCCCAGACTGAGAGGAACAGCCAGAAAGCCAGGAGGATGTCTGTTCTTGCCACATCCTGACAATCATGTGTCCACTCACCATCTTGCATGTCCTGTCTTTTCTTACCAGACACTCTCCAAAAGTGGTCAAGGCCGCATCTCAGGTCCTCAACAGCATGTGGCAGTACCGAGACCTGAGGAGTCTCTACAAAAAGGTAAGGTTTGCTTTACCCTCTCGGCTCATGAGTGATAGACAGGCCCTCAGCCAAAGGACACTATACCTGGTCCTAACACAATGCATCCTAGATGTGGATACTACTTGTCTGAGTAATGGAAGCAACTGAAAGGGAAGAACTGATGACAAAGCACAAGAAACGAGTCACCAAGTGTCCCCTGGACGTACACCAAGACCCAGGAACTTTCTGGATTGGACAAATCTGCACTCATAGGGCCTTAGCCTAGCTCTTCTGACAGGAAACAAGCTTTTTTCCCGAGCTTCCATATTTTATGATCAACTAAAAATTAATGAACTAAGGATTTTTGTAAAAGAAAATTAAAAAAAAAAAAGAACCAGCAAGCATCAACAAGTAATTGTGGAGAGGAGACAGAAAGAAGTAGAAAAAGCAATTCAGGAAGTCCGGGAACACTGGGTGGGAGGCCCAACAGTCTGACCCGTGTTCCCAGCCCAGCCCTCCCCAGGTTCCTGCCACTGGCCGGCCCCGGAGCATGAGGAAGAAGCTGAGTGTTCAGTGCCCTCTCTCAAGGCAGGCAGGAATTTTTTTTAAAATACATTTAAATCTTCATCCCCAAAATGGCTTACAAATAAAACCTGAAGAGAAAAATGTTGCATCTAGAAACTTAGATTCTACACCTCATTTCCAAATGCTGCTAAAAAGGTATGCATAGCTTCTCTTTTTTGCTTAGGAGGGGAGAATTCTTTAACAAGGGTTCCCAGAAGTTGTTTTGTTGTTACCAGACCAGCAAACATGGGCAGTTTAAGTGATTGGTGATTGCAGTAGATTTGAGTTAACAAATAGGGGAGGAAAACATCAGTGATTTCTGTGAGGACTCGGAAAGCATAACCAGGGCTGGAGGAGAGGCATGGGCGTCCATCAACAACTGCCCCCATGACTCCTTGCAATCCCTGGCGGCCTGCATGGTGGAGGAGCAGGAGAGAGAGCCCCCATGTCTTGGCCTTCCTCCCCAGCCTACCAGTTCTGGGCTGGGCGTCATGTTCAGCAGCAAGAAGCCCACATCAGAGGAAGCAAAACCCATCTTGCCAGAGGGAAAAGCTGTCCTTTTTTAAGCCGATGGGAAAATATAAATACTTAATAACTGGCTCTACTTACGTAGATTTCCCCAAGGCCTTCCTATTTCCCTGAAGTGTTCATACTTTGCACTTTAAATTTATAAAGTTTAGCCTATGCATTTCCCTTTCAAGAGTTTCCTATCCCCTGAGAGGAAGCTGAAACAGAGATTGCAAAATGCAGTGTGAAAGGAGCATTCTAGATTAATTATATCCTCTCCTACCTAGTCTGCATATTAGGATAAGCCCTTCATCTCACATGTTGTGGGTTCCATTTTGGTTCGCCTGAAACTCATATCCCAGCACCTCTGGTAACTGCCTTCTCGAGCCCCTCCAGCAGCTGAGTGAATTCTCTCACAGGGCAGGATCCTTCAGCTAAACAGGCAGCGGGACAAGAAGGACTCACCATAAGTTAGAAAGGAGCCAGTCTCTCTGAATCAGTGGTTCCAGAAGCTCCGAGAAATAGTGGCTCAAATCAACTCCACTCTATCTCCGATCCTTTGCTGAAATAATCCTTCTCGTATGTGCATTGGAGGGAAACTGCTTTGGGAGACTCAACAAGTTACTTGTTCTTGAGTAGTATGAGTTTTCAATCTGGCGGTTTTTGTTTTTTTCTATGTCATTGGTAGAGTTCAAAAAGTATCATTGTCTTTCTGTTTCCATGTTAAAAAAAAGAAAAAAGAATGTGTTGACAGGAATTTAATGGAGCTAAAACTTAAAAGTGAAAGATGGTTTAAAACGTGTTTCATGTGAGGAGATTCGAGAAGCATGAGCTGGAGAAATTGTCGGTGATGTTTGTAATTGACCCATGATGAGAAAGGATGGAGAAGGAGCTGACGTTAATAATTTTCAAGTTACGCAGATGTGAAAGGAAGTGAGGACCTCTGTGCTCAGTATCTTAAGTGCTGCTAATAGCAAAGCTCAACATTTACAAAAGCATTTCTTTTGGAAATTCCCATTTGGGGAGAAAACCAAATTCATTTATCCTTGGGAATTGTCTTTATTCGGTGGGGGAATAGTCCTCTATCTTGTTCTTCTTTGACAACTTCCATATCATTGAAAAAAATGATCCATTATTTTTTGCTTATCCGTGCGTCAGGTCTATTTACTAAACACCTAATATAGGCTTAGAACAGGCAGGGTTCCAGAGAAAACACGAGAACTGGAGCATAGCTACCCTGGGTGAAAATGAAATATGGAACAATTATTGGCAACTTTCAGTTTGGAATTATACACCACAGACGTTAAGGGATGAATTAAGAGTAGGAAAATCGTTGAGCAAAATCTTAAAACATTCATGGAGTTTGCATAAATTGGGAGAAAAGAGGTGAGGGCATTATGGGTAAGAGGAAAAAGATGAGTGAAGACATGAAATTTGAAATGAAAATGTCAGATCTATGGGACAGAATTAAAGGCCCATCTGTCACTGGCTTGTTTCTTCCTAGAACCCAGGCAAGGAGGCTGGGATCTCATTTTATGAGCTCAACGCCTTTACTGGTATTTTACTTAGAGATGTATTTAACACATCACAGTATTCTGGCGGAGTGTGTTGACCAATACAAAATTATGTTCAATTCCTTGGAGCGAAAACATATGTGTATTATCCAGACCTTCACCTTCAGGGAGGCCTGGACTTCAGGTTCTCCCCGAAGGGAAAACAAGTACAGGAGAATATTCTCACACACTGTCTAAGTAATGCCTTGCTTAAAAATAAATAAATAAATAAATAAATACGCCAATGCCCACATTTAGATAACCACAAATAGAACTTTAAAATTCCCTTGTCATCTGTGTCATTGCAGAAGATGTTTTCTAAAGGAAAAGCAGATGAGCCTTAGGAACAGGCCTGACATGGGGATAAAAGAGAATCAGGAGATCAAAAGTTCTTGACTTTTTTGAACCTTGGTACCTTAAAAAACGAGGCCACTGACCTAATGGAGTACCTATGTTTGACTATGTTGAGGACTGTTGGGACAGCTGGTTTTGGAAGAAAGCAGATAAATCTTTCTCTTATTGGGGGGATGGACATAGAATTATAAAATTATAGAAATCATTGCTTACAATTCCTGATATAATACCTTAATAATCTGTACACCTCCCAAAAATAGTTATACTAATCTGAACACAGCGTTCTATCAGAGGAACTAAAAATACAGAAGCCCACGCTGCACAGGTATCTCTTTCCCTCTCATGACATCTGGTTAGGCAGGTGGCCTGGGACCAGTGTGTGATCCTGGGATTGTCCTGTTGCTTTGCCTGGTACTGGGATGCTGTCCTTCCCTGTGTGGGAAAAGCTCCCTAGCCCTCCCCCTCTCACTGCAGGCCATAGGAAGGGAGAGGGGAAGAGAGAGCAAGAAATATCCTCTTAAGCAAGTGATACAAAAGCTGTCAGACTCCTGCTCGCATCCCAGGACCAAGAACTCAGTCATACACATCCTGCTGGGAGGGAGGATGGGCAAGGCGGCAGCGAGGCCTTTGTGGCAGGAGGAAGGTAGTTATGTTACCAGAGGAAAAAGGGCAGTGTTGGCTCCAGACGTCATTTCATTTTGTTCAAATACCTTTAATATCAATTGCAATTACTACCTAATGAGGCATATTATTCCATTTCAGAATGGCTGTGCTTATTCAGAGCTTCTTACTTGCATTAAGCAAAAATCTTTATCTGACGCTTCTGCCCTTCAATGCCATTCTGCAAAAGTCAAATTTCTCTTCCCTCTGAAAGCCGTACCCTCTTTAACATAGCCATCCTGTCCCCACGAGGCCAGCCCTTCCCAGGCCAGACATGCTCAGGTCTAATACATGGGCATTGCCATGGCCTTTACCATTGAGTTCCCTTTTTTCCACATGCATGTAAGTTCAACAGCACCCCTTCTGCAATGTAGCTCCCAAAATGAATCTGTCCCACCAAGGTTTTTTAATGTATTGTTATTGATTTCAGAGAGGAAGGGAGAGGGAGATAGAAACACCAGTGATAAGAAAGAATCATTGATTGGCTGCCTCCTGCACGCCTCACACTAGGGATCGAATCTGCAGAAGAAAGAGATGAGATGATCCTTCCCTGAGGCTGAGACTCTCCCTACTAACAAAGCTAGGAGCAAATAGTGTCCGAGAGGCTCATTACACTACCTGGTGAAGTACAAAGAGCACAGCACTTAGAATCAAATGGCCAAAGGTTAAAGGCACCGCCTGCCACCCACCCGCAGTGTGACGTTGGGCTAGTTTTCCTGAGCCCCCTTGCCCATCAGCATAGAGTTGACTTTGGCTGAGGGGCAACAAGGAGCCCTCTGATTCACCAGGCCTCTCGGTCAGCGCGCAGGACTTGTTCTCTCTCCAGTTATCCTAACCTGTGAGCACCCCTTCCTACCAGTCTCCAGAAGACCAAATGCCCCCTTAAAATGGTCTGTGGCAGTTCTCCTACCTGACACAATGTTCTCTCCAGAATGCGGGACATGACCTCAGGGCCGTAGGGGTTTGTGCACCAGAGTTGAACTTTCCTGAACCCTTGCATCATAGAACCTTCGCATCCTTTCATGGAGATTGCGGCATCTCTCTGTCAGTCCCATCACAGTCACTTGGGTTTCTCATCCATGGAGTGAGCAGCGTAACAGTGGCTTCCCTGGATTGCTGATTGTCCCCAATGTGACAGCAGTCAGCAGAGAGCTCCATAAACTGGAGAGGCATATACCAACAAGATCAGTGTTGTTAATTCTAAAACATTTCTCCATGGTGCTTGGCTGACAGATGCTCCTTGCCATCCTGTCCACAGGCAGCTGGACATGTGGGTCCAGGATTTCATTTTGTCATCATCACCATCATTGGCACCATTCACTTCAACCTGCATTTTCACAGATTGCTTTCCTCTTGGTTCCCTCTACCTATCTCCTCCCAGCCTCTAGATGCCTAACCCCGTGTCCTCTCCCACAGTCATTCTCCTTGGCAGCGGTGCCTGCCTACGGTATTTGCATTGTAAACAGTCCCAGAAGGAAGAGTCTTGCATAGTGGGGTTTAGTTAAAACAAATTAGGTTTTGTAGGAAGACCATTAATGACAATGAGAGCTACCAGAGTTTTAGAAGTGGTTAGCGATTTTATTCCATTTTAGTGCTGAATTTGTGGACAATATGGCAGGTCAAGTGTGTTGAAGACTAATGCTGGCTTGAGGACCATGGAGAAGTCTGGGGTTGGGATATGAAGATGTGAGTTCCATGTGGCTCAATAAATAGCATGCATGCCATATTTCCACGAGAAAATGCCGTGCCATGATCCTGGTCATTTCTAGGTTGAAAATGTTGTGGCAAAATATCATGACCGACAACAATCGTCTTCTCCTGACCCCCACGACATCGCCATCCCTGAGCTTCTTCAGGCTCTCTGGGTGCTGCTTCTCCATCCTTAATGGGCTCCTCTTCCTGTTCACTCCATAAATGTCGATGTCCCCAGGGTTCTGTGTTTAGATCTTTCTCACCTCACACACAGCCTCTTCCTGGGTGTCCCTAATGCTCCCTGGGTTCGGTCACCATCCACATGTAGTGGTCTCTTGAATGATTCTCCAGCCCAGTCTCTCTTCCTGCTTCTAACCCCATACTCAATAACCTACTCAGATGCCCACAGCGCCTCTAACAAATCAGATCTCAAACAGACCTACGTCTCCCGGACTCCACCCCTCTCCCTGCACCTCTGATCACTGATTAGCATGGCCCTCCACCCATTACCCAGGCCACTGCCCGGGAGCCATCTGGCTCCTTCTTCTTCTTCACATGTCTGCGTCCAACCACCAGAAAGCCCAGACTTCCACCTCCATTCACTTCTTTTTTGTTTGTTTTTTAATTCTTTATTGTTTAAGGTATTACATAAGTCTCCCTTTTCCCCCATTGACCTCTCCCTGGCCGCCCCCACTTCCCAGCATATGCCCTCACCCCCCTACTGTCTGTGTCCATTGGTTTGCTCATATGCATGCATACACATCCTTTGGTTTATCTCTTACCCCCTCACCCTCCGCCTTTCCTCATAGGTTGGACAGTCTGTTTGATGCTTCTATGACTCGGGTTCTATTTCTGTTCATCATTCTGTTGTTCATTATATTCCACAAATGAGTGAGATCGTGTGATATTTATCTTTCTCTGACTGGCTTATTTCACTTAGCATAATGCTCTCCATTCACTTCTTTCTACAATCATGGCCACAGACAGCTGTCTTCATCTGCTGGATTATTGTCACAGACTCCTCACTCAGCCCCACCTTCATGATTCCTTCTGTCTAGTCCAGTCTCCTCCAGAGGGTGGTAAGGGTGAACTTTCTAAAAACGAAATCTGATTAAATTGGTCCTCGGAGCAACATCTTTCAGAGGCTCCCATTGCCCTCAGGGCACAGTCCAAACATCTTAGCACATGTTAGCCCATGAGACCTTGAAGGAACAGCCTCAGTTTAGCTCCCTACCTCTCCACCCGCCGTTGGCCACCAGATGTACCTAACTCCTGTGTTCCCAGCTCACCTACCATCCCTTCCCCTCCACTTTTCCACAAGCCTATGCTCCATCCTCTACACTCCTTGCCCATCTAAATCTTCCTCATATCCCTCAAGTTTTTTATATTACCTTCCCTGAGAAACATCTCTCTAATCTCTTTCTCAAATCTGAATTAAGGTCATTTCTCACTAATCTGAAATAATTGTAGTGCAAATCAATTTGAATGAATAAAAAATTTTTAATTCAAACTTTTAAAGAATGACTTTTAAGAAGCACAAATAGCTTGGGCCTACTGCTTAGTGTTGCAGCATTAGGTGCTATAATATTTAATATCTAGATAAGATTTATTTGTACTTTTATAGAAAACCACTTTCTTTCTTGGTTCAAATATTAATTGTGGGAGGATTTCCATTAGGAACTTACATTAAAAGTCATTTTGTCAGAGAAATTGCAGGGAAACTTGCCTCCAACTGGAGTCCAATTAATATCAACCCCTAATGAACAGAACTCTGAATTAAGGGACACCATAAATGTGTGTCATAAAATATACAAATGCTGCTTGAAAGAGGCTGCATTACTCTGAGCTAGAAAATAAGAATGAAGTAAAGAAATAAGTGAAATAAATCATCTCTCTATCTTTGGTAAAAATAAAGTAGATGGTTTGACTTTTTAAATATCGCAGTTCTCAGTTTCCTTAAACTGCTTGATTTCTGCTTGCCAAAGCCCTAAATTCCGCTTTTGGCCACCAGTGTCTGTGAAGCTTCTGAGGTAACCCTCAGCTTAATGACAAAGAAAATTGAAGTTCATCCAATTCCCAGCCAGTACAGACCACTGTTTTATTGGTCTTCATGATGCATTAAGTCCCAGACCAATTCAGTGGAGCTTCCTGAACACAAACTCAGTAGCAGGCCTTGGTTTTAAAATGTATGTGGCCTAGTTTGCTTCCAAGTGCTGTTTACACAGCAGTCACTTAAAACGTTAGCTTGTTTATCAATTGCACTCCAAAGCAACCAAGATTGAACACATAGTTTTTAGGCTTTGGATCAAAATCTTTCTTCAGTTATAGTTACACAGTACTGTGTTAATGTTCAGTCGTTAATAATGCGAACAAGATCTTCCTGTTTCTTCTCAAGCTGGGGCACAGTAACTTCTTGTTAAAGGATTACCACCAGCATGCCTGACTGTTCCTCATGCGGTGAGTATTCCTGCCTGGTTGTGCTGGGCCCCCAGGCCACGGTGCCAGCAGGAGACTCCCTTTCAGGTCCCATGACATCAGTCTTGTGTGGGACTCATTTCTAGATTCCTGGAGTAAACACACCAGCTCCTCGTGATTCCCCAACTTCCACCTGCCCAGCAAAGCCCCCGGAAAACTCCAGGCTACCTTTGAGGTTTCCTAGAAAGGCAACCTGGAGCCATCCCAGCCCATTCCGTGTGATGCCCTGGGATCATGACAGTTGATCTATAGCAATTCTCAGGGTAATTGATCTACAGGAAATCACAGAGCTCCCCATCCCCTGAACCTGCTCTGTCCTCTTAGGCACAAGCACATCCCCACATGGAGTAGAAGAGGAGCAGGAAGCCTAGGAAAATGTCTCTGAGCATTGGGCACTGAAAGAAGGCCCTGAGAACTGAGGGTAATCCACCTCTGTCCTCCCGTTCCCTTGCTTCTCCGTGGGCTGCTTGCCAAGTAAACACCCAGGCCCTTAAAGCAGACCCTGTGAAGTTACCATGGAAATGGACAGGGCAGTCCCTATTGTCAGGCAGGAGGATATGACTTTCCAGTGTTTAGCTTATGGTACTGAGGCTCATTATTTTGCTCTTAAGTATTTCAAAGGGCTTCAGAGAGAACACCATCTACTCAGCATCTCCATGAGTAATTAAAATCCTTAGTTCATAAATGCAGGGATCAAATCAAAGACGGAGCAAATGTCAGATCCAAACTCTTGTTGATAGGCAGCCAGGTTAGAAACCAGACTCATTCTCCCACACCAGTATTCATGGCCAGCGTTTTTTCAGTTGTATTTCGGTAGTGCACCCACCCTCCCACCCGCTCCGTGAAATATCAGTATCTTGCAACAATGAGCTGGTGTCTTCCAGAATGCCAGACCACCTGTGCTTGAAACGGAATTAGGTCGTGTTCCTCTGGGTAGAGATACTGCATTCACTCTTGCCATGTGGATGACAGAAACAAAACATAAAACTAATCTTTAAATGTCCTTCCTTTTGTTGTCGGGAAATAGACTCTCAGGTTGTACGAACCATTCCACCAGTGAATAATGAGCTAGGATAGGGGAGGAGGCGTGCCCTTCTCGCTTGCCTCACACAGGGCTCTCTTCTTACTGCTGTTGTATTCATTGCATTGGCTCTGGCCACCACTGCACTCACAAAACAAGAAATCAATAAGTAATTATGGATAGGAGAGGGATGCCTGCAGACTTCCTCGGATGTCCAAGCCATCGTGGATGAGAGAGTGAACACAGCCCTCGCCTGTCCTTCACTGCTTCCAGGATACTGGCCGCTGACCGGTGATGAGCCCGTAGTCCTGCAAACTGAAGTCCTGGGCTCGTGCTTGCCAGCCCTTCGTCACCCTCATCTGCTGGACGTTCAGTAATCAACACAGGACTCCAGTGAGAGCTGGAAAGATAGTTTGAAATACTGTCAAGAAAAGAAAGCACATCACAGTCAACATTTTAAATGTTTATCTTTAAGTCTTACAGTAAGAAGGGCGAGAAATACTTTAATACTTGTATTAACATGTTACCATTTTGAAAATTAATAGATTTTTTTTACTTTGCAGTATCTAAGATGATGATAGAAAAGCAGTAAATCCTCTACAGAAATAAGTGAAACTACTGAATGTATTACTGTCATTGTATCGAGGAAATTACTTCTCAGGAATGTATTAACCTTATTACTATGCCAGAAAATTCTTCACAAAGAAATGACTGGAAGGACAGAAGGACGTTTAGCCAGATTCTAAAACAAGTCTAGTGTCCTCAAGACTTACAATTTCAGCTTCTCAGGTTCTTTATTTTCTAAACCACTTGATGTCAGGCTGGGGGAGAAAAGGAAAAGGCGGAGGTTAACTCAGCTATGATACTGTCTCCTCCACAATTCTAGGCGTTTGCTCCTGGATGTTTGTATTGACAAATAAGGGCTTCCTTCATGAGGTCCCCTGACCTCTCTGAGACAATTCTCAGACACTCATCATATGATATCTGTCCAAAACAGGCACAAATGGGAACAGAAGCAAAAATCAATTGTGCAGAAGTGGAAATCGATGCACATGGCAGCTGCTAAACAAGAAGTGACTAAGTTATAGCTGTCGGTGGGATGGATCCCCAAGTCACCGGAGTCCTGCCTAGCAGAGCCCAGATTAAACGTTTCCTCTGTGCCTCACTCCTTCACGAGGCTTTACACAGAACATTGTAAATAAAAACCTTCAAAAATACCCCAGAGATGAGAGGAAGGGAAAGAGGGTGGATCAGAAACTAAAAAGCTCCCTCAGTTTAATGCCAGTTCATCACCATTCTTGTTACTTCACTCCAACTTAGCCCTCCTTTCTCAGTAGACGGATGATGTTACATCTATGAGAGTCTAATTCGCTTGGCAGGAAGAGCCTGGTCAGTTTCTTCTCTTTCCATCTCCATCTCTTCCCCCTCTCACAAGCTTTCCTTCCCGTGTCTCAGTGCCCCTCACCCACCAGGCTCTAGCAGGGACGGGGGAGGAAAGGAGAGCCTGGCCAGTGCTGTGCAGCCTGGCATAGGTCCATGTGTCTGTGGGTGATGCCCACATTCTAGCTCCTTCTCTCGTGGGACAGTGGTGTGTTTGCTCATTGGTACAGCCCCTAATTGAGGACCGCGGGCAGGACCTGGCCTCCTCCGGTAACTGCTCTGAACTCTCCATCACCTCAGGCTCTGCTGCTCCATGGCACATGGACCAAAGTGGATCAGAGTGTGTGCCCCTGCAGCTTAGATCATTTTGAAAGTCCTGTTTAAGGAGAGTACACTTTAGGAATATAAAACTTGGTACAGTCCTCAGAGGGGACGTAAAACTTAAGCTTCCTGAGCTCCAGGGTCAGTATATCCCCGGCACCGAGTCTATCAATCACCCTGCTAATGTCACTCAAGATACAGTCCCTGCAAGCCCCAAACTCTAGAGAACCCATGGTCAAACTGAGTAAGTGCTTCGCATCCTGGGCCATGGAGCGGGAGGAGGGAATGCCTAGCCCCCACCTCCAAGGACGCTCTCACCACCAGCCCTTCCACCCTCTGGATAAGTCTCAGCCTAATCTATTGACGCTGGAGCTGGGTCACGTGCTAATACTTGAGAATTCTCTTTGTCCTCCACCTTCACAACTATGGAGGGATGATCTGGTACTTTCCTTAGAGAACGTGGAGCAACCAACAGGGCACCTATTAGTCCCTGCCTTATTCCTTAGCCAAAATGGAGACAACAGAGGAAAATCACATGAACAACCCGTTGCAGTGCCTTACCACAGGTATTTCATTAAAGCAAGTTGCCCACAGTTCTAATCAGTTGTATCGAGCAAGCATGGCTTTTAAAAAGTTAGAAATTCATTGCTCTGTGTATTTGTTTCTTGTTGCTGCATGAACACATTACGATAAACTTAGTGGCTTAAAGACACACAAATTCATGATCTTACAGTTCTACAGAACAAAGGTCCATGGGTTTCAACACTCTTCCCTAAAGCGTGCTGGTGTGGACGGCTCCCTCTGAAGCTCCCGGAGAATCCATTCCTTTGCCTTTTGCAGCTTCCAGAAACTGCCACTCTCCCTCCATAGTCTGAGCCAGCAGCCCAGCATCTGTGAATATCTTTCTCTGCTTCCACATCACCTTCTTGAGACCCTCCTGCATCTCTCTTATAAGAACCCTTGTGATTACATTGGGCCCACTCAGAACTTCTCAATTATCTCCCCATCAAAACATCTCTAGCTTAATCACACCTGCAGAGTCCTTTTGCCATGAAGTAACATATTCATGGGGATTAGGACAAGGGCATCTTCAGGCAGTGGTCCCAGTCTGATATCACACCTCCAACCAGGATCTCGGCTCCTTCTCACTCAGTGCTCTGGAGTGTCGCCCTCGTCTGCATCTCCTCGCTGACCTTCAGTCTGTCCACATTCCAGGCATTTGGAAGGGTCAGGGGCAGGGAAGGACAAGCTTTTTTCATTTTAGGAGCACGCCTTTGGAAATACTTGCAGATCTTAGTGACGTGGCCAAATATCCCTGCAAGGGAGGCTGAGAAATGGGCCGAACTGAAATGCAGAGTTTCCATTACAAAGTGGAAAAATGAACAAAAGGCTACCGAGATGCTTGTGCCCACGACATTCATGTTGTGTGCGCACCAACACCAGGTCTCCTTCTGAAATCTCTGCCCATTTTTTAACAAGAATCACTTTCTTGAGAGCCCATAGTAATTCCATGAATTGAAAATGCTTCTGCAGTAATTACCAGTTGGCTTCGATTTTGAAAAGTGTCCCGAGTCCCTGACCCCTTAGTCCTATGCAGAAAGGCCAGCTCAATCGGAAAAGAGGACGGACCGTAAATTTCCAGACTCTCTTTTTGTAGCTCCAGCAACATCAAGAACATTACAGCACCTCAGGGAAGAAGTGAGGGCGGCCTAGGATGTGGACACAGCTCGGTGTTGCCTGCTGTTGCTCCTTGCCCTGTCATAGCATGGTGCCCACGCCAGGCCGTCTGCAGCCCCCGTTTGAAGCCTGGGGACCTCACAGTGCCCACGCACTCCATGGAGAGCCAGCCATGTTCTGCTCACTAGTAAAATATGGAGCATCAAAAATATGAAATAAAATACACGTCAGTTGGGACTTATCACCTTCAATCTAGCATTCAGAATACACTTTTATAAATCAAAATCTAACCTTGTCAGTCCCCTGATTAAACCTCTTCAGCAGCTTCCAGTTCTCTTATGATAAAGTCCTACCCATCTCTCCAAGCTCACACCTCCCTGTGGCCTTCTCGTCTATCACTTTGTCTCGGCAGCACTGGCCTCCTAGACTCTCTTTGCCCTTCCTTGCCTTCCCTCTCGTCCCACCAGGCCTGGCTGCGCCCAGCTCAGTATAACTGTCACTTCCTCAAGGAAACCTGCTTGACTCCCACCAACTCTCCAAGGCTAGTAACCATCTCAGAGTAGCCTGTACTTTTCCTTCATGGCTCTTACTACCAGATGTGATGTGAGAGGATCATTTTTAAATGTCCATCTCCTGCTCAGGAGCCATGCCTACTTCTTTCCCTGTTCTTGCCCCTGTGTCTAGTACAGTGTGAGCTATTTATTAATGCTTATTAAATAACTGCATTGGTGTAGCCACCCCAGCATTTAAGCTTCATTGATTCTGTTTCCATTTCCATGATCTGAAGCATGTAAAAGTGGGGTGGAATGTGGAGACCTTGAGGTTCGGATCCAGGGTGAGCTTGGAACTTATTGACCACTGTTGGGTGTATATGTAAAATACCTGGCTTTTCAAATGTTGAAATAACTTTTAGGCATTTGGATCAACAAACCTGAAGACTGGACTTCGCTTAGTTTCACCCTGAATTTCACTTTGCAGCCCCACTTGGAACACAAAGACCATTATGTCAGACATTTGTTTGCAGATCTCATAAGTGAGGCCTGGAAAACAGGAGGACTAATCTAGTCTTATTTCAATTTTTGGAGTGGGTTTTCTGCATTGCATTGGTAACAATTAACTACTCGCAGTCAAAAATGATACACTTTCTTCAACCAAATTATATAAAATTTATTTCCAATTTGTCAAATCTTCTTGTTGATATTGGTTGTTTAGAGTTAGGCCAATGCAGTAAATTAAATTTCTAAAGTGGATTTACTCAGTATTTGCGTTTAAAATATGGTACTGCTGAAGATTCTTATCCTTAAACTAGAGGCCCAGTGCACGAAATCGTGCACAGGTGGGGTCCCTCGGGGTGGCCTGCTGAGATCGAGCCCCAGCTCGTGCCCCCAGCCTCACAGCCCTAGCTCATGCCCCCAGCCTTGCAGCCCCACAACCCCTCCTGGCACCCCGCCTTGGCCTGGTGCCGCCCCCTCAGTTGCTCCACCATCCTGCCTGTGGGGTGATTAATCAGGGCTGGGCCTCTGCCCAGCTCCCTCAGCGCCTGGGAGCCAGGTGGCAGCCCTGCCCTCCACCACTGCCACTGGTCACCATCTGTGGGGTGATCAGCAGGGCAATTGGGCCCCACTCACACCTGCCTTGACGCGGCGTCACCTGCTCATCTGCTTCACCATCCCACTGTAGTCCCATTCTTGTCGGGGCCCCATCAGGGCTGGCAGTACCTCCACTGCCACCTGCTGCCAGCACCATGTCACCCATGCCCACCATGTTCCATGCCGCCCCCAGTGGTCAGTGCACATCATAGCAAGCGGTCGAAAGACCACCTGAGGGGACAATTTTCATATTAGGCTTTTATTATATAGGATATACTATAACTTTAAGTATCCAAACCAATTTAATTACATTTTATTGGGAGCACCAAAGCTGAAACTAATGAAAGCAACTAGTATGTCAGGTGGCATTTATTTCTGCATCAAACTGCCAATACTCCCTTTTGGCCCTTTCAATGTAGTTTAAATATTTAACGCTAATAGCTTTTGGAATTGTTGATGGAATTAGTTGTAATGACTCTCTAACAAACAGTTTGCCTTAAAAATAGATGGAAGCTTGTTTGATTACAGCAAAGAGGAGCTGAGGGTTCATTGACATGTAAAATCTGGCTTGGTCTTCAACCACACAGACTATGAATATTCTATGCCGATTGTCTCTATATTATTGATATAAGAACATCCAAACCTATAGGAAATTGTTTAAGAGTTTATTTGAGCCAAACTCAGGACATGCCCAGAAGCAGGATCTCAAAGGACTAAGAAAATGCTCCCGAGAATGGCAATCTCGCAGTTCTTTTATACCTTTAGAATCAGAGGAATGTAGGAAAGATGACATGAAATCCATTGGTGGTCAATTAAAAAGACAGAGAAAGCAAGTGGGGAAATATCTGTGATTGGATTACAAGACAGTTCACATTTAGCATTTACAATAAATAGGAATGGAATAAGGGCAACAAGCCCATGTGCTCCCTTGAGGGTGGTTATGCCTCTGAGGGGGTCTGAGAAAGAGAAATATTCTGGCATTTCAAAGGTATGTTCACCTAGATCCGTGGTCGGCAAACTGCAGCTCGCGAGCCACATGCAGCTCTTTGGCCCCTTGAGTGTGTATCTTCCACAAAATACCACGGCCTGGGCGAGTCTATTTTGAAGAAGTGGCGTTAGAAGAAGTTTAAGTTTAAAAAATTAGGCTCTCAAAAGAAATTTCAATCGTTGTACTGTTGATATATTTGGCTCTGTTGACTAATGAGTTTGCCGACCACTAACCTAGATATGCAAGAACAATGTATCTAGGCTTGCTTAAGGCAAAGACAGACCTTTTACTAGGAAAGTTATAGGCCTGGACATCACTACCTACCATGAAATGCCCAGATAGGAATTTATGATCAAATCACCCTGTGTGCATTCTTTTGGTCACTGACCTTGTCTTATTTATTACTGAGCTACTTTTACATCCACAACAAAATACCTTTCATTGAAATAAGGAGGATGTATGTAAAACTACCACTACTTTGCAATCTTTTCTTTCTCCGCTTCATGTGATTACATTGATATGTTTCTTCCACTTAAAAATGACTGGAAAACTGGCACAATTTTGAGCTATCGAATTTTTCATAAATGAGTAGTAATGTCTTAACTGGGCACCATTTTTAGTGGATGGCAACAATTCATGTCTTGACTTTCAGTTGAAAAGTAGGTTCTTGGTGAGGAAGTCCTGGTAGTGAATGCAAATAACAAGCTATAAGTGTTCTAAGTTGAGTGAGTAGATGAACTTGGGTTGCTAAAAGCCCAAAGGACTTTCACCACACTTGCCTTATATCTCAAGTCACTCACAGCAAATTAGAATTGACAAGCTTTATGGGCTGTGAGCTTCCAAGGATAGCTAAAGCAAAAAACTTGTATTTGTTACTTCAGAACCAAATAGTCCCTGTGTGCCTACTGAGAAATCTTTGTTTAGAGACCAAATAAATCTTACCAGGTCCAGAGCTGTTTTTAAAAGGGAGGAAAAACCGCCATTGATTATATACTAACTAACTGTGTGTTAGAATATATTTTGAGTTGTAACTGATATGCCCATGGAAATAAACGAGTCTCCATTTTCAGGGTTAATTATTTATTAAAGCTTTTGTCTGAGTCAGAATTGCCACTTGTCATTAGAAACGATTTGTTAAATCTAAATTCTAAGTTCGTCTTAGAAAACATGCTTTGGAAACACCTGTAAATGGGAGCATCGCCATCTGATTCACCGTATTCATTCATGCTGTCCCCCTCCACCCAATTGCTGGCGGTTCTCTAAAATGGGCCTTCTTCCAGAGGTCAGGGGTCACAACAGAAATGATGTGAAATTCCACTTCCTGTTCCTCTCATCTCTCATCTCCTGAAGCACAGTAATGAGGATTTGGTATTTAACCCTCTGCTTTCTCCCTAATCACCAGATCCTCCAGTCAGCCCTTGAGATTTCTCTTCCTGGTTACCTTCTCTCTCCCTAATCCTCTCCTTCCTCCCCCAGCTGGCACCGTTCCTCATCCTGCCCTGATTCTGCATTGGTGGGGGTAGGGGTGTGCCCCAGTGCTCAACAGGTGATGATAGGATGCTCTGGGCAGTCAGGGGAGGAGGAAGTCTATGAATACCCCCACAGGGCTCAGTTTCCTTCCATCACACCAGATGCTCTGCTCACTTGCTGGCATGCACTGCCCTACTCCCAACACCACTGTTCCCTGCCCAGTAACCTTCCCACAGGTGACCCTTTCAGAAACCAGCCCCTTCCGTCTTGTGGGCACATTCCAGAGGTGCCCAGTCCTAAAAAAACATAGGAGCATATCTAATGAGAAATCAATGCATTCACCCTTCTCCTTTCTCCTGGCTCTCCTAACGTTTGTGTTTGGGGAGAACTTAGTGTAGCCTCCATGGACAGGTGCGTGAGCATCTGAACTGCAGGATGCAGGGAGCAGTAGAGATGGGCTGAGGTGGCGGGCAAAGCCATGCTCTGCAAGCTATGGAAGGACTTAGCAGCAATCCAGGACCAGATGTGCCCAGGCATAATGATGCTTCAGAATTATTTACAAGATAGGTTAAAGGGGAGGTAGTTTAATATACCTCCCATGGAAACATGGGCAGCTGAGAAATTATTTTAAGTGGAGAAGGCAGCCAATGGCCTTTTTTTTTTATTTTGTACCATTTTACCTAAACTTACACTGCCTTCAGCAGACACATACCAACAGCAGAAGATAATACTGATAAGGTTGCTCTAGGCTAATGTGTGTGTTTGTTGTTGTTTTTTTTAATCATAAAGCTCTGATGACCTTCATTTGTTATAGAACAATAAAGTATAAGAACTTAGAGGCTAGCAGTAAAGCCCATGACATTGGTCAGCATTTCATTTTATAATAATTAACGCAGTCATCTGAAATCACTGGATGCTACTGGCATATATTAGGCACCTCTGCTAGGGACCAGGGCTCCAGAATTCAGCAAGGCTTTCTGTACTGTGATGTCACAGCACTTTGTTCACAGCAGGGGAAGAAAATGATGCTAAGTAGCCTCGCTCATATAGCTCCTCCAAAGCTCAGGGGCATACTTCATTTAGCGATAGTGGTTTACTAAACATGTATTGCCTGCCTCTTGTTTCCCTAGCACAGAACTTGGCAGCAGAAGTTAGACAGGACAGGTATAAAAAGGGAAGCATGTAAAATGGGGTGGAATGTGGAGACCTTGAGGTTAGGATCCAGGGTGAGCTTTGAACTTATTGACCGCTGTTGAGTGTATATGTAAAATACCTGGCTTTTCAAATGTTGAAATGTCTTTTAGGGCTGACCGATCTGAGGTGTAGACATGTGAAATTGAATCACACAGCCAGTGGATACCAGGTCATCAGGTGTGATTGGGGCTCAGTGTGTGAGTGTCACCTCTCTGCCCTTAGGTTGGGACCTATTTTTATGCCACTGAAAGTCAACCTGTAGAATGCGTTATCTGACATTCCCAAATGAAGTGGGTGACCTCCTAGGATTTAGCACTTTAAGAGTGCATTCGGTATCCCTATTAGTCACTGCCACCTCTGCATAGAAACTCCAAGCCAGTGGTTCTCACCAGGTATTCATTAACATCACTTGGGGGCTTTGAAAAATCCTGGTGACCAGGCCCAGCTCAGAACAATGTAAATAGGATCTCAGGGCCTGTGGCTCAGGTATTACTATTTTTAAAACTCCCCGAGCTGATTGAGTCATTTTGACCTTTATTTATGGAAAAGCAACTGACACAGAGCTTACCAGTAATTATGATACTAGTGTAAACTGGAGAGAAGCGCTGACTCCTGACAGCTTTCTAATTTTACCTATACCGACAGAGAGACCCAAGGTGAACAGTTTTGAGCCTTGACTTGACAAACAGCGCTAGCTCATCTTTTCACACAAACCTAACTAATGTGTGTGCTGATCTTCATTGAAGATCCTACACAGTTTCCATAATAAAAAGCTATGGGGCCAGTACAGGTTATCCTAACCTCACATAGACCAGTCTGAAAGCCACTTACTTAGACCTTATTACAGGATGGTAAAAAATATAAAAATGGAGATTGTTATAAATCAGGGATCTCAAAATGCTTAAGGGGAAGACTAGAGGAACTAAATAGAGTGAACACCACGTAGACATACCATGAAAACCGATGGTTGTGAGGCTGTGAAGAACATCACCTTCATTCTCTTGCATTCTGGGCCATTGAAAGCACAATATGGATAATAGTAGCTTTGGGGACTAATACAGTGTCATAAAGAACCATATCAGGAACTTTAGCAGAGAAGCTGAAACTGGTGGAAGGACAGGAAAAGGGAAAGATAAAGAAAATCAGATTATTCCTTGTGGCAATTTAAAGTTCAATGACTTTGAACTCTTCTTCTCTTTTGGATTTCTATCTCTATATACTTGGAGCAATTTAACAACCTCCAGTTTTAAGTTTAATGCATTAAAAATAAAAACCAATTTGAGGCACCGATATCATATCACATTTTGACAGTTTGTCTGGGTCTTGAGCTGAAGGGCACAACTTCTGGGTCGTTTTGCTGGAGGTGACCAATAGACATTAAAAGAGTTTCTTATCATCAATAGTAAGGATTAACGGCCCTTCCCTAGTCATTGTGGCTATTCTTCATCTATTTTTATCCCCTGGGCTATTTTATTTAACCCTACAAGCCAAAGGGTTGATGCAAAAGGGAACTATGGTTAAGCACCCAATAAAATAGAAAAAAACCTTTCCTTTCAGGAAAAAACCTCTGAGGTCTACAGTGAGTTAAAACTAAAAAGTAGTAATCAAAGAGACAAATAATGGTTTTAAAGCTACATGCCCAATGTATGTGTTTACGTAGACCACTTTTAAGCTTTCTGAATGACAGTGGGAAGTAAATGAGTAATAAATTTGATTGCAAGCTGTCTAGGTAACAGATATTATATGGCTATTTGGTTAAAAGGAGTGTTCGCTTAGCAATAACTCTTACTTTTTTAGAAAGCAAGACTTTTTTTTTTTTTCAACCGAATGATGAAATATTTCATGCAGTAAAAAAAAAAAAAAAAAAAAAAAATGTGGCAGGGCAGGACACTTATCCTCAAGGTAACTGGTTATTCGGTATAACTAAAACAGGTGTTGATTGATCTGTACCCAGGTCTTCAGCATCCAGTGTTGCACTGTTTTCCATGACAGTTGGAAGTGTATACCACCATCACAATGAAAACTGTGAGGACTCTTCTAGGCATTGTTGACTATAGTGATGTTAGAGTTCTTCGTTTCGGTCATTGCATCGCACCTTTCACTGCATCTGTGAATGAGAGGGAGATGGAGAAGTAACCCGAGCTCCTCTTCTTGCACCTCCAGGAGCTCCCAAGCTGTGACTCAGAAACTAATCAAGAGCCTTGGTTGGGTTAACCACCCTGCCCTGTTCTCTAAGCTCTTCCTCTCCCAACGCCATTCAGAGCTTCTGTGCCACTCACACACCATCGCTGGCCAGGTGCAGAGGGGTCTGACACAGGGATGGCAGTCTTGGTGCCTCTGACACACTCATCATCCTCTGGTCCCTGCCAATTCCCTCACCCACGGACAAGCTACCAGCAAGATCACATTTCTGTCATGCATTAGCATTCTCGGAATTGGGTCTTTTGAAGTATTTGAAAGCTTTGGGGTTGTATCCTCATAAGAGTCCCTTCCTTCATATAGTTTTATTATTACATCCACAGTCTTGACATTTCCAGAGATGTAAGTACTTACATGGTCCCATAGTAATCTAAGCATTATGAAATCTGAACCACTGAGCAAAACATATCTCCAAACACCCACATAGGACAGCAGTGCTGAGGAATCCACTGATATTGCCAATAAAACCAAGCCTAGGGTTGTGCCATACTTATATCCAGTCGTCCCCTTTCGTCTTAGAACATATCAAATATTAGCCGATTTTGGTATCATGAAGTACTTTGCTGGCTCACTTTTAATGACATGTGCAATATTATTACTTATCCATGACAAAAGAAGCCAAACTTTTGACTAAAGCAATTTCCTGAGCCACTACTTATAATCCCAAAATATATCCCATTGAGTCCCTTAAACGTCTAAATATTTTCAGGGGAAAAAAAAAAAGCTAAAAGAACTGAAAATAATGGTTACCTCTGTGAAGCAGGAATTGGGGGTTGGGTGGGTGTGTGCTTTTCTTTGTTATACCGCCAGTGCTGTGTGACAGATTACTCTGACAGAAGTAAACTTGACTTTAAAAAGAGAGAGGCTGGAGGAACCACCATAACATCCTTTCAGGACATCTCAGGGAAGGTGGGAGGAATTGTTGGCTATTTTTATTTTCTTCTTTATGCTTTCTAAATTCATAAAATCCTCCATAATGTATTTATATGGTTTTTATAATGAAAAATTGTATATATGCTTTTCATGTATTAAGTAGATATTTGAAAGCTTCGTGGAGGATTAATGTGGTAGGATGCATTCTGCACATGCTCTAAATGGAAAAACAACACAATCTCTGTGGCAAAGCAGAGAGCATATGAATCTAGGCCTGAATACTCAGTGGAAGGTGAGACACTCAGTGTGAATATACACTGAAGGCCTTGAGCAGGTGGGGACCAGGCATTTGTGGCAGAGAAGGAAGTTCAAAGCAATGTAAGGGAGGAAAGCCAGAAGGGAGGATGCTGCTTGGCACCTGGCCCTTTGAACAAGCGTAAACACTTTCAGAAGGTGGTTGAAAAGAGGGCCAGAGAGAGTTGGAACCAGGTAGGCAAAGAACAGACAGTTTCGGGGCCATTCCACATTCTGAGCAGGATATTTTCATTTAAATGAAAGTTGGCCAAAGCAGGTTTGCCGAGAGACCATTTATCCCGCATTTGGGAAGGAAAGCAAGCACTGAAAGCAGGGCCTCCCCTGTCGGCCTGTCTGGAGGGAACAGGAGGTGGGTCTCAATTCACATTCATCTGTTTTAACCTTGATGATCACCGAAATGGTTTGCCAATTCAGACGCGTGGAACTTGGGAATGTCAGGAAGGGAAGAATCACTCTGCCTTCCCCACTTAATCAGAGCGTGCTGTCTTCGCAGGATGGATGGTCACAGTATCACTTTGTAGCCTCATCTTCAACCATCGAGAGGGATCGGCAAAGGCCCTACTCCTCTTCCCGCACGCCCTCCATCTCCCCTGTGCGCGTGTCTCCCAACAACCGCTCAGGTAAGAGACGCCCAGAACCAGCCAGGCCTGAGTCCCCTCCTTCCCAGCCCCTTAGCTCACCCCCACAGGGAGGAGAGCCATCCCCATCCGGATGTTTGCTGGAAATATCAAATGACTGCTTTCTTTTTATTGCAGTGGCGACTGTGTTACTCAGACTCAGAACTAATCTCTAACAGATTTCCAAAAATCTCTGACAGGTGGCGCGTCATGAAATGCATGTCACAGGCCTACATTCAGTGAGGAACAAAGATAAAGAAAACTGCCAGGTGTTTGCAAATCAGTGTTTTCCATGGATGTTTTTCCAACTTAAAATAGTTTGAGTTGCATTTTATTAATTGTAATTGGGATAACAGAATATGGGAGAGAGGACATGCTATTTCTTCATTCAGAATGACATATTTCTGAACTACATCATTAAGGATTTCATTACTATTCCATATCTGATTAGCTTTTTATTATTGCCTTTCAACCAATGAGTGAATCATTGATAAATACTTTTTACTACCAACCATAACTTTTAAGTCATTTATGTTTTACTAATTTTGTCACCTTCTCATTACTTTACTTTTACACCCTTTTTCAATCATGTCATATAATGCCAAAGGTGAGAGAAAGAAAATATGAGCACAATGTTTAGTATATACATGGCATAGATTTTATTGTGGTTTTACTCAAAGTATAAGTTTTTAAAACTTTTGTTTTGATTTCTGCATTTTGGTTTTTGTTGTGAGAAGAATGGATAAATAATTATATGTATATATACATGCTCACACATGCTCATGCACACACTCACACACACACACACACACACACACACACACCTGCATAGGCTTCTATTTAAGAAAGTTTTCCCTGCTCCTCGCTGCCCTCTCACTGCTGAGGAAATAATATTTTCTGAAACTGCAGCTCAGCGGGCATGACAGAGAGCACACACCCGCAGAGGCCCCTCTGTCCTTGAGAACGTCTGTCATAAAACTGCACCACACAGAAGTGTCAGGATGACGAGGAAAATCAGAAATGAATGGGGAATGTGTGCCTGAAACAAATGACCCTCTCCCAGCCCCGTGAACGCTTATATTTCTTAGTGTGGTCTTACTGCTTGTAATGTTTAGTCCCACACTAGACAAGTCAGGACCCCACGCGTGTGACGGGAGAAACTCCCGCCTGTCTCAGAAGCACAGAAAGGGCCTGTTCTGCATTCTTTCCATCATTCTTAAAAAGATAAAGAGCAGTGAGCCTGGCAAGCACGAGGAGAGTCTTTGTAAAAGCTCTAATTACTCAGAACCAATCAGCGTTAGGATCATGAAATGACATAATACCTTGGAAAGTGCCAGAAGGAGCAGCAACACCCTATCAGGATGTCAACATCCCAGCCATTCAGCTAAGGTGTTTCCCAAGCGAGGCACATCAGAGACACCTCATAAACACTCATTTGCATGATATGATCTTTCCAGATATCACCTAAGTTTACGGAGACCACTGTGTGTGAGGTCTCAGGAGATAATTACACACTTGACATGGTTTAATAAGCCCCACCATCTGTGCAATATTAGATTCTAATTTTAGAAGCTTTGGTCAAGAGCCTCCAAGATATTGTCTCTTTGTGATTGCTTGGCAGTGACTAACAAAAGACTCCCTTTGATGTAGAAAGGCCTAGAAGCAAAGGAGCAAGGGCAGGAAAGGGTCTCTCCCTGGAGGGAAGGCTGCAGAGCAGAGGAAAAGGGAGCGGGTGAAAGAGGTGAGCAGGACTGATGCTCAGGATGCTCAGCAACTGGACAGAGTCTGGCTCAGTTACAGGGGGAAAAAGTGGTTTGTTTCCCTGTCTTCCCATTGGATTTACACCCATAGGTTCTGGTCCAACTGGTTTTGTGAGGACTCAAGCAACTGTATTTTTTAAAGTATTCCAAGTAATTCATTCTAATGGGCAGCCAGGACTGGCAACCTTTGGGAGTTCCAGGAGCTGAGCAGTGAGCCTCGATTTTATTTGGTAGGTTTGGGAAGTGGGAGACACAAAGCAATTGGAAGGCCCCTTTGTTTACCTTCCTAGCTTTTGGCTGTGATGCCCACAGAGCACCGGCCTCTCATTCTGGTTTATTTGCACATCCATTTCCTCACCTGACTGAGCTCTGGTTCAAAAGGTGTGACGCATTCATCTTTCTGTCTCCCAGAGTCTGGCACAGGGGTTTTCACATAGAAGACACTAAATTTGATGAAATGAAGCAAAGATTCAGACAGTGAAAAGAGGGGTATGTTCAGGGATCAAGCTTATCCAGTGGGCTGGAGCTGAGGGATCCTGTAAAGTGTGTGAAGGATAAGCTACAGGGTAAACTGAAGCCTGATTGGGGAGGAGCTTGGGCACTAGCCAAGGAAAGAGGATTTTATCCAAAAAAATCAAAGTTCCCAGACTTCCCCAAGCCTTAATAATCAGCGAGTCTGCTTGTTAAATATGGATTCCTCGAACCATCCCCTGAAAATTCAGACACAGAAGGTCCAGGGCTGGGTCCTGGAATCCCTAAGTGCTCAGGTGAGTCTCAAGGTTAGAAAAGTTTCTGAAGCACTGCCCTGAGCACAGGAGGCTGGCCGAGGCTTTGAGGCAGAACAGTACGTTGCTGAGCTCACACTGAGTAGAAGCAATTGACTAAGCTCCGGATATGAGTAGCGACTCATGGAGCATGGAGACCAATATGAGGACAACAACCACAGGTGGGCTGCACGCCAGCTGCCTCATTGCCAGCACGCACAGGTATTATTCTACATCCTCCATCGCGTCTCTGCATGGACAGGGCTGTTTAGTTCCTCCCAGGTCATCCCCTCTTTCAAGAAAACTAAACCGCTTTTTGTTTGCTTCTTGACCTCCAAGTTCGGCCTTTTCTGTGTTCTGGGACCAGTTTGCTAAAGAATCATGGGGACTCTTCTAGTTACAACCCATCGTTGTAGAAATGGAGACACAGAGGAAGATGGGGCTCACTCCCCGGGGTCCAATAGGCATCGAGAGTCCAAGGTGTAAGGTGTGGGTGCAGGATTGTTGGGGGCATTCATCCAAAGAGCTGGAGCAGGACACCACATCAGGAAGAGGGAGCTGTCCTCGCACCCTGCCCCCAGCCCACCCCAGCAGGCTGCTCTTTGCGGGTCGGGCTATGTTTGCCCCACAGACCATCCTGTGTGGAGAGCTGCTTCCTTTGCCTTCCTTTAGGGAGTTGCTGGGTGACTTGGTAGTTAAGTAAAACTGTGCTTACTTTCATCAGAGATTCCTCAATACCAGGAATAGCTCCTCTGAAACACGTCTAATTTTAAAAAGGGAGGAAAGTAGAAGTAAGGAAGGAAAGGAGGGAGGGACCGCAAAGGAAAGAGAAATAAAGAAACTAAGATCCATCTCATTCTTGGGCAGGTCATGTCCCCACCAGGATGTCTCTCTAAGAAAGATGGCCCCAGTAGATAGTTCTTAATTACTTGCCTTCAAGCCATGTGTCCCCTCAACTATAAAGCACCAAGTGATACAGGGTAAGGCAGTGGTCGGCAAACCGCGGCTCTTTGGCCCCTTCAGTTTTTAGCAAAGGCCAGCTTAGGAGTACCCTAATTAAGTTAATAACAATGTACCTACCTATATAGTTTAAGTTTAAAATAATTGGCTCTCAAAAGAAATTTCAATCGTTGTACTGTTGATATTTGGCTCTGTTGACTAATGAGTTTGCCAACCACCGGGGTAAGGGAATGGGTAAAGACAAGAGCCAAAGAACAAGAAAATCGACACATCCACGCACATATATTGACGTATGTTGAGCCAGGTGTGTTTTGACCTTAACTGTTTGTGTGAAACACTGTCCATGCTATGGAATGAGACTCAGAAAGTCATCCTTTTGATTTCTTTATGTAGCAAGTGCCCCAGCTTCACCTCGGGAAATGATCAGCCTCAAAGAAAGGAAAACAGACTATGAGTCCACTGGCAGCAATGCCACTTACCACGGGACTAAAGGAGAACACACTTCCAGGAAAGACACCATGACAGGTGAGCTCAGCTTCGTGCGTTTCCCCCGTGGAGCTGGTGACTCGATCTGGGATGGAGCAGAGGACTGGGGCATCAGGCTTCAAGCCATGCTTGGCAGCTCAGCAGGACTCAGCAGCTAGCAGGTCACTGGAGAGTTTGATAGTGAAGACCCCCAGGAACTGGGGATAAGGAGATTAAGCCAGAAGTGTAAAACCTTAACATCGTACTCCTGAAAAGAGCTAAGAGAAAATGACCTCTATACACATTATCCTCAGTCCTTCTTTCCTGCCCTTTCCCTCTCACTTGCCCAGCTCACTTCTCTTGCATTAGAAAGAGAAGTCATCATAGGTTTCTCCTTAGTTGGCATATCAAGTTTTGCCATTAGGAATGGAGAGAGGAAAAAGAGGATAAGAAAAGGAGAGGAGGGAGAAGGGAGAGAAGGGGGAAAAGGAGGAGAGGAAGGGGCTGGGATGGCAGCAAAGGAAGAGGATTTAAGGAAAATCCACAGAACTTCTGTTGAGACATTTTCTCCTCTTACCTTGAAACCAAACTCCCAAGAAGATTCATTAGAGCAATGACCACAATTTCCCTAAGGACGAATTGATCTTTTATGCGCCTCATCTTTCACCACCCCAATCATACCCATTGTCTTTCCTTTCTCATCAGCTAGGACTCTGTGGAGGCCAAACTTGGTGCCCTTCACCACCCCTCCAGGGTGCCCTGCACAACCTGTGTAATAATCAGACCTGACTTAACTCTGCTATTATTCTGTACAACTCCCTTTGGGGCAGGGTGTGCCTTTCACATTCATCATCCCCTCCAGGCTCTCCGCACACCTACCCTCTGCCCCCATTTGCCCCTTCTCCAAGGACTTGGGGGCATTGATGTAGAGAGAGTTATGTCTTAGAAACAGAGCTGCCAGAGTCGTCAGAATCTCTAACTAAGGAGTCCCACCCTTCTTTGCCACATGGATATAGAGATGGGTCCCTCCTGAAAATCAGCCATGAGGAACAGGGCCAGACTGGGCCAGTCATTAAACTGGGGTGCAAAGAGCACAGTCCTAAACACACACTGAGACCCTCTTATCAGAAAAATCTTAAAAGCATGGGGTGCATTTCTCTAATATTATTTAGATCTGGCCTGCAGGGGAGCAGAACAGACAAATTGGATGATTTATGAAGATTTCTTCCAGACCAAAATATCTAAGAAAATTTTTATGATGGTAAATGTATTTACCCCAGAGGCAATGTTTCCGTGGTAATTCTGCACGACTGCATAGGGAAAAGCATAGTAAACAGTTGCCCATGATCCCCACTCCTAGGTCAGCACTCTGCCTCCACACACAGACCCTATAAGGGAATGTCACCCCTCACCCTTGAAACATCTCCTGAATGAGAGGACTGAGCTCATTACATAGGACATACCTTATTATTCTCGTTCACTGGCTTTTCCCCCATCAATGTCACCCTGGTTATAGATGAGCATAAACAAAGAAAGTTATGAATTTAGATGCCGAGTCCCTAGAGTCAACACATTCAGCAAAGAATCTAATTTGTCCTGATTAGTCCAGAGTAATAGTGACACCAAATCCACCTGACCCATTCATTTTGTGATTAACCACCTCACTGGCAGTCTGGGATGATAAATTGAGATTATAATTACAAGAAAAATTGTGAAATTGACTGCATTGTTATTTAAGTGTAACTTTTCTCTTTAACTTTCTTGCCCAGTGTAATCATTCAAAGGCTTTTAAATGTGGATGTTTGTGTTGAAATAATTCCAATGGCACATGATCATGCCATGAACACATAATGAAATAAAATAAAATCTAATGTGTTTCTGATCTTTAGTCTTACTAGAAAATGGCAGGGATCTTGACAACTCCGGTATTGAGATATGTGTAAATTTTCAAACTCATATAGAGGCTTAAAAGCGTTGCTCTAATTTATTAAAAACACAAGTCAATACTGCACTGTCAGTCATGTAGCAAGCCTAGAAGAACATTGAGATCTTCATTGAATAATGTGTTTATACTGGAAGGTTCCCTTTAAGCCAACAAGTACTATGTAAAAGACAGTTGTTGATGGTAGTGGTGATGATGTTGGTGGCAATGGTGGTGATGGTAGTGTGCAGTGATGGTGGTGGTGGTTATGGTGGTGGTAATGGTGGTGTGCAGTGGTGATGGTGGTGGTGATAGCGGTGATGATGGTGGTGATGGTGGTGGTGATGTGCAGTGATCATGGCAGTGATGGTGTTGGTGATGTGCAGTGATAATGGTGGTGATGGTGGTGGTGATGGTTATGATGGTGGCAATGGTAATGGTGGTGGTGATGATAAGTGATGATGATGGGTGTGTGGAGTGATAGTAGTGGTGGTGATAGTGATGATGATGATGGTGTGCAGTGATGGTGGTAGTGATGGCGGAAATGGTGATGGATGAGGCATTGGTAATGAGGATGATGGAGATAATGGTGTGCTGACACTGGAGGTGGAATTGCCACTTTCTATAGTGGTAGGAGTAAGTCCCTAGCCAAGCCAGGTGAGAGCCAGTAAATCATATAGGAACGGAAAGAATGAATTGCCAACCTCCACTCGGCAACACTTCAGCAAGTGCCCATCATTCCAACATTTACTCACAGATGAGATGTCTAATGACCTCTGCATCAAGAGCAGTACTTTTTCTCATTCACCTATAAATCCAGGGGACATGTACAGTTCAATGCATTGAAACTTCCCCCTTCTTTGTTTCTAAGGCATCAGAGGATGTCCTACCATTTCCCCCAAATGAAATAATCCCTCTGCTGTGGTAAACCATGAGAAATTTCACCCTCAAAATGCAACCTGGGAAAAATTAAAAAGTAGAAGCAGTTTCTTGCCTGGGTTATAATCCTATCTAATAAAAGAGTAATATGCAGATTGACCATCACTCCAACACATAATATGGCTGCACCCATGTGGTCAAAGATCTTGCCCTCATGTGGACACAAGATGGCCACCACAAGATGGCCAGCAGGGGAGGGCAGTTAGGGGTGACCAGGTCGGCAGAGGAGGGAAGTTGGGGGCAAACAGGCTGGCAGGTGACCAGGTCGGCAGAGGAGGGAAGTTAGGTGCAATCAGGCTGGCATGGGAGTGGTTAGGGGGTGATCAGGCTGGCAGGCAGAAGCGGTTAGGGGCAATCAGGAAGGCAGGCAGGCGAGCAGTTGGGAGCCAGCAGTCCTGGATTGTGAGAGGGATGTCCCAGATTGGAGAGGGTGCAGGCTGGGCTGAGGGACAACCCCCCGTCCCCGTACATGAATTTCATGCACCGGGCCTCTAGTCTTATATATTAGGTCCTAGAAATACAGATCCACTTAGGATTTTATTCCAGGCTTCCCTCCACCCACCTTTTCTGGATTCATTTTCCACCTAGATGGAGTCTCTTAAAATGTGTCTGTCTTTAGTGTTTCTTTGCCACTGAGGAGCCTTCAGAAAGCCAAAGTCAGCTGTTCATTCAGGCTTGCAGGACTGATAGCTTTTCCTGGTGGTCATGATCCCTGGAAACATTATGTGTTCAGAAGCACGCATCACAGGAGGGCTGTGCGGTCCTGGCAGCTACACAGCCTGACCTGAATATTCACCAGGGGATTTTGCCCTCCCTTCTAAGCTTCCAAATGCCTTTACATCAAATGGTCTATTCTGTTTTTGTCAGTGTCTCTCTTATGCCTTTTGCAGCCATCCTAATCTTTATTATGTTGACTCAGTTGGAAATTGAGGCTTATAAAGAAAAGGGAAGGCATTTTCCTATGAGTCCACTCTGAGCTCCATATACAAGGGCGAAGCATTCACGAAGACATCTGCTTCATGTGTCTGCAAAGGCCACAAGTTCAATCTCAGCTATACACTCTCCTCTAAACAGGTGAAGTGGCCAAAGAGTGGGAGGAAAGGACTTCCAGTAGAGACAGCTTTAGCTCAGAAGCCACAAACACGACAGGGAGGGAGGCTAAGGCTATCATAGGGCATTGTCTACCAAATAAAATTACATTTAATTCTAATAGAAAACATTTTTTCACCTTATTCTTGAAGTGATAACTCCTATCAGCAAATTATGCCTCAGAAAGCAGGTTTTCTTTGGTTTATGCATTCATTCATTCATTCAGCAAATAAAGCACTCATTCTGTGAGCATCACCAAGGCCAGGCACTGTCCCAGATGCTGGGGATACCTGCAAAGGTGTCAGCTCATAGAGCTTGTGCTCCCATAAAGGAAGGCAGGTAGTACACAAGGTAAACAATAGAGCAAGCTCACCAATGAGGTAATGGCACATGGTTGTTGAGCATGAGGGAGAAAATAAACAGGGTAATGAGATAGAGAACTACTTTAACTGACAAGGTCAAGGAGGAGACATTTGTGCCCAAATCTAACCAGCAGCAAGATGAGGCAGTCCAGAGTGTGCAAGCAATATCAAGGGAGGAGGATCAGCAAGTACAACATCCCTAAAGCAAAACAAACTTGGCAGGTTTGACCAGCATAGCTAGGGCTCAGCACACAAGGGAAGAGTGGGAGGCACTTCAGAAAGTTAGGCAGAGGCCAGATCATTCAAAGCCTCATAGACCATAAAAAGGAGTTTGGCTTTTACCATAATCCAGTTTGTCTAACAAGATTATTACTCAGCTTGGGAACAGGATGGACAGAGGAGCAGGTTTGGGAATGGAAACTGGGCCTTCAGGGAGGATTCTGTAGCCGTGGTCCAGGCGAGGGATGATGGTTTTCACAGCAATACAGAGACCGGAGTGATGTGTATTCAACCAGAGTCTTATCTGAGTGGTGTTTCAAATTGAAAATAGGCTCTCAGCTGTCACTCCTCCAGTAAAATTTCAGAAGAGGAGTTTTATTGCACAGCTATTATATGCTTGTAGTAATAATCAGGGGTGAAATAGTAGCTTACACTGACTTTGTGTCTAGAGTGGCCTGTCTCTATGACAGAAGGATGGTGTGTCATCTTATCTCATTATCCCATAGATAATAGAAGCAAAAGATAAGCCCTTCTTTATTTCTAGAGTGTTTTATACTCAATAACACTCTAGAAAAGAAAAAGCTTTTCAAAATCTTTATTTAATCCTGACTTTATAGTTGCTATGAAGGGAGCAGTGCCCGGGGCCTTTCCTCTGGGCTTGTGGCACGAGCTTCAAGGCTTCCAGGTGAAGAAGTGGGCAAATGAGCACCCTACCCAGGCCTTTGGGAGCTGCCAACTGGAAGAGACTTTCCTTTCTTTCAATTAGACCTTGGGCTTCTCACCAAACAGAGGGGGCTCCTATATGTGGCTAACAGGATTCCTGAGCCACGGCCACCCAGACGCACAGGGCACCCGCAGGTGGTGCTTCCCACCTGTCCTTCCAGCCTTTGAGAACGAACAGTCTGAATGATGCCCAAGCATTTCTATGAGCTCAAATTAGAAATTTCATTCTTGACATTCTGCTGCTAAATACGAAGCTGCTGGTACAGATTCCGGCATGCTTCAGTGCAAGTGACAAGCTTTTATTATCCGCCCGTTTTCACCAGGAAGGAAGGCCATAAAACTTTCAAAATGACCATCTGTCTGTCGCACCTGCCCTGACCCTGTCTACTATCTGAACATTACTGCAGGAGGCTGCCATGCTATGGGGATTTTATAGAAGAGCTGTGCTGCTTTCTTAATATCTGTATGCAAAGTGAGGTGTTCGAGGCCAAAGAATTTCTTCCACTTGGAATGGTCCAGGAGAAACCAAGCATGTTAGGGCAAGAACTTGCCTCGATAACCATTAGTCCTCCATTTGAAATCTTGCTCTCTTTGCTAATACATTTTTTTCCCTTTGCTTTCAGCTCAAAATACTGGAATTTCAACTTTGTATAGGAATTCATATGGTGCGCCCACTGAAGACATCAAACATAACCAGGTAAAGGAGACACAGAACGTTTGTAGTATTCATTTTCCCCTTCGACTCATGTCAACTGTCCTGGAATTGTAAAATACATTAACTTCTTTCTCACAGGCATAAAGAACAACAATGAAAAGAAAGCACTGTTCCCTGCTGCTCTTCCCGCTGGCGTCACCCAGCCTCTATGCGGGTGGTGGCAGTCATTAGAACAGCCCCACATTTGGAAAGAGTCTTAGATTTCACCACAACCACACACTTTATTTCATGACAGAAAGCAAGTTTCCTACTATGATGCAAAACTAAAATAAATAAGGCAAGCCCCAATTATATGAGCATCAGATGCCGGTTACTAGACAAATTGTCTAATTACTAGACAGGAATTAAGTAACTCCTATAACCCAGCCAACTCTCATTCAGAAGAAAGCATTCATTATGAGTGATCGTTACTAATGAGATAGACACATCAACTTCAATAGGAACAACTAAATAGGATGCATTTTAATGTGCCTTGCAACTCCAAGTCCAGTTGAAGAACAAGCAGTCCCAACATCACTGGGGGCTTGTGAGAAAGGCAGAGATTCTTCTCTGACCCTTACCCCAACCAAGGGTTTGTCTGCATCAGACTCACATTTCATCTAGATGTCCAGGTGATTTTGTGTCCATTCAGGGTTAAGGAGCTCTGGGATGGTCAATACTTAAATAACTGATCTAAGTTTGTATGTGTTTTATTCTACAAACATTCATCAAGGCCCCTTTTCTCCAGGCTTCTGTGGGGACTATAAAAGCCGAAAGGCACAGCCTGTGGTTCTTCATTGATGGACAACTTCATGCTTTTCTCCCTTTTTGGTGTTCATTACGGAATGAATGACATGCTTGTAACTGTTGGATACTAATATCTGTTGTGAGAACTGGCTTCTTGCTGATGTGCTAGATTCCTCTCAGGCATCAGGAAAGTTGGACTGAAAGGATAAACCTGAAGCCTGTTTGCTTGATCACAGTATCCAGATGGAAGCCAACATGTGAGGCCAATGGGTTGTTTGTAGACATTTCTCAACACCCAGCAGGGCAGCATCTCTGAAAAGGGAAGGGACCCCTTCTAGCAGGTAGAATGTCCTGTGCCGGACCATTTCCAATGAAGAAGAAGGAGGACATGAAAAGTATCTCCTAGACCTGAAATTATTTTTTGCTCTAATCAACCATCAACAGGAGAAATGAGAGTGGGTACAGGTGTTATCCTTTTGCCCTCAATTTTTCAGTTCATGCACAGCCACTCCTGAAACATCTGGTGTTGTTTGCAACCCCCCAGTGAATGCCTGGACCCTCCAGCCTGCCTGACACATGGCTAATATCTACTTGACCTCCCTCAGTTCTAGCCTTTGCTAAAAGCAAAAAAAAAGCCAATGAATAAACTGAATAAATAAGTCAGGGTATGAGCTCTAGAGGAGAGGTCACCAGGAGTTTGCTCCAACTATTTACATGTCAACATGCTTGCCCACACATGGAGGAAAACAGAAACAAAATATATTGGAAATGCCAATTCTGTTTATGGAAATCAACCCTTTTTCTTTTAGCAAATATCAGGTATAGTGAGCAAACTGTCCTCAGCTTTTAAAGATGCTTGTAGGATGTGATAGGACCCTGATTTGCATCCAAGAGTGGAAGGTTAGTTTTTACTTTAGGTAGATCAAGAGAAGCCAGTCCCCAGAATCCACTTATTCTACACAAGCCATTTTCTTTTGGAATTCTGCTGTTGTTGGCAGTGAAGAAACACCCTCGTGTGGCCCTGAGGCCCTTGGCATCTTTCAGTGTGGCTGCATGAGGCTCCAAAGGACTGCCTGCAATCTAGCTTTAGAGGACAGTCCATAATAGTTCTAGGGGCACATTCTTTTCACCTAAGCCTCTTCTGAGCACTTAAGCAAATTAGAATTAATGTGCTAAGTTGGCATCTCTACTATAAGAGAGAGCACAGCCTACTGTAGCCTTTTCCCCAGAGTGCCCCAGAATGTACTCAACTCAGCCTCAGTGTGAATGTCAAGGCCACAACATCTCAGGTGAATGCTGCTGAAACCCAGCAGGGATGGATACCAAACCCTGCATCACTTGTCAGCCCTGGGGAGATGTTGTCAGCAGGCCACCAGCAGAGCTGAGTCCTGTGGCCATAGTTTAGTGCCATCATTATTCCCTGAGCAGTTCAGCAAAGGGAAGCTGGCAATTAGACTGTAACACCATTCTAATATCAAGAAACATAAAATGTCAGTCAAAGACAGTGGGGCTTTTTCCTTAAAATTTTTCAAGGAAATCATTGTGACATGCCAATGAACTTGAGAAAAGAATGAAGTGTTTTATTTCAGACTGCTATTGAAATAAACTTTGGCTGCACCTGCAGTTCCCACTTGGGAACTAAATTAAGTTTGACCATCCTAACCTTTTGAAAGAGGAGACAACCTGGTTCTCTTCCAATTGGGTGGGTCTAGAGAACACCTGTAGACATCATCCATGATTTGGTTTCTCTGGCCACGTGGGCATGGCTGGCCACTCCAGATGGAATGCTTTTGTTTGGGGAAGTTTCCTGAGCCAAGAGTGACCTCACAACCTCTCAACTGGTAAAAAGCCATCTTGAACCATTTAAACAGGAGAGACGCTCTGGGTTCATTCAGTTTCAATGTCAAAGCTTGTCCTCTGCTGAGCAGTCTAGTCTCCTGGGTGTTGTAGGCACCAACTAGGCCTCATGAGCTTCACAGAGGTGGCTGGGCAGTGACTCATCTCACAGAAGAAATGATTCCCTAATGGAAACTGGTTTTAGGTATATCTCTAGAATAAGGTAAAAAACAATGAGAGGTGAGAATGAGGCAACAGCAATCAATGCATGGCCCGATGAAGTCGGGGCCTGGGCAACAACTGACTTTCCCTGACTCAGAGGAAAAGGAGCCAGGTTGCTGTTCAGCTATGACACTCCCCTTGTGACTACCTAGGACTCCAGTCTCATTTTCAGGGAATTCAAAGCTCCTAGAAGAAATATCCATTAGTGTGAAATAAGGTTTGTGATCCTTGGTTTTTATGTTTGGAGTCAACAGGTTATGGACATAATTTTAAGAGTTATCTACTGAAACACTTCAAAAATTCTACTGAGCTTTTAGCAGTCCATTCCATCTTTATAAAGAAAACTAGCAGACTTAACTGCTATATCCAAATAGCAACAGAATTTTTGTTCATAAACTAGAAACCAAGGGATTTGGTGTTTTGATTCAAATTATTACTGATGACAACAAAACAGCCTCTTGAGTTCCTAGTTGGTTTCCTCCATCTCGTTGCCAGGTGGGAAGGACATAAAATATTGTCCCCAGAAATGAGGAAATTGACATTCCAGGTCAGTAAGGTTTGCCTTTGGTCACCCATCTAGGAAGAGGTAAAGAAGCCAACATAGTTCTCTTGCCTTCTTATTCCATTTTCCCTGCTTTGTGCCAATGGTGCTCTAATGTGAGCCTTTTAGATATACACAGATAGATGGAAGGAAGGAAGGAAGGAAGGAAAGGAAGGAAGGAAGGAAGGAAGGGAGGAAAGAATTGAGGGAGGGAAAGGGAAAGGGAGGAAAATTGAGAGAGAGCACGAGAGAGAAGAAGGGAGGAGGGGAGGAGATAGATATAGAAAGACATAAACATACATATACTGTATACATACATGTGTATGACTATTTGAAGATTAAACAAAGAAGATTCTGTTAAATATTGAATATAGTGCCCACTGAAATAGCAACAAGCAACACAGTAAATTCTAGTTCCCTCCCTGTATAATTTTTCCAAACCTCCCAACGCTAACCCTTTGAATGCTCTATGCTTGGATAGCAGCACTGTGTCGGAGTGGAGAAGCTCAACATCACCTCACAGCTCTTCAAAGAAGAGCTTGTCCAAGTCATTTGGTAGACCTGGTCTCAGCAGCATTTAATCATATATGTTGCAGATTCATTTCCAATGTCCTCTCATGACCAGACTCTTAGATTCACAAATCTCTACGCCTGTGGACCTTCACAGGTGGACAGAAATCTCATTCAACCACCCCTCACTAGAAGTGTGGCAGGTCCTGGATGGCAGCTGTGATGAAGTTCACCCCTTTGAAGAACAGGTTGATTACTAGAATAAATCAATTACATAGAGGAGGGAGTTTTGTGTACTTGAGAGAAGAATTATGTGAAGGCCATTAGAAGCATTCATTTACACACAACGTGCTAATTGCAAATCATTATCTATTAACTAAGACCAATTTCTAGAGGATGTTACCATGCTAAACCTTAGTTAAATGAATAGGGAATTACTGAATTGGCTTGAAAATGATCAAACTGTTTCTTTATCATTCACAGCAGACCTCCTCCCCGATTATTGCATGTGAACAGAGCTTGGTGCATGCCTGTGTGCCCTGGCCGTGGGTCTGGCCCTCACCCCACGCCTTGGGAGGTTCTGCTCACTTCAAGGGCGTTGTCTTAGAAAGGGACCCCAGCAAGGAAGGAGATAGCTAGGCCCCTCGCATACAAATGCTGATGATCAACCTATGAACATGCCAAGCAGAGGGAACTAATTCTTGACTTCACATATCTCAAAGTCTCCTGTGATCCCTTTATCCTTCAAGGTTCCCTAAATCAGACAGTAACCTCAGAGTTCAAGGGGAGCATTGAACTGGCAATTCTGAAGATTCCTCCCCACTAAACAAAGACTCTTTGTCTGGGATTGCAGCTCCTAGGAATAATAGAGAAAATGCAGGGAGGATAAAAATCAACTACTGTGTTCTATAGCATCTCATGTATACCTCTGTAATTTATAAAGCTTATCTAGTAAAATGGTGTAGCTGTGGCAGTTTGGTGATTTCTCAAAAAAATTAAGCAGAATCACTACAAGATCTAGCAACTCCACTTCTAGGTACCAAAAAAAAAAAAAAAAAACTTAAAGAAAGGACTCCGACAGATACTGGTATACATGTTCATTGCAGCATTTTGATAATAGTCCAAAGATGGAAACAACCCAATCATCCATCAACAGATGAATGGATAAACAAAGGTAGTATCTCCATACCTGGAATATCACTCAGCCTTTTAAAAAAATGGAAATCCCTTCACATGCTACAGCATGGATGAACTTTAAGGATATCATGCTAAGTGAAAGAAGCCAGACACAAAGACAAATATTACATGACTCCACTTTTATGAGACACCTAGGATGTTCAAATTCCTAGACACAGAAAGTAGAATGATGGTTGCCACGGATTGGGGGAGTGGGGAGTGGGGAGTGGGGAGTTATGCTTAATGGGGATAGAGTTCCTGTTTGGGATGATGGAAGTCTGGGGAATGGATGGTGGTGATGGTTGCACAACACTGTGAATGTACTTAATACCACTGAAGTATACACTTAACCCTTTGCACTCGCTTGCTTTTTTCTCGATTCCTTTATTCTACTCGGGATTTAATTTTTTAAATACCCCAGATTTTACAAAGCGCAGCAGTAGAATAAAAAACTGGAGTTTCTTTTCATACAAACTTACTTATTTGGATTTTTTTATATTTCAAATTATTGATACATTCAAAGAGTATAAAAAGAGCTGCTACCGATACTAACCGTGTCGAGTCACACTCGACATCCGAGTGCAATTAAATATGGTTAAAATGGTCAATTTTACGTTATGCATATTTCACCACAATAATAATTTTTCAAACTCATGCTCTAGAATGGTAGCATGTGGACCCTGTAACCAATATTTTTAGAGAAGGGCCATCAATAGTTGGCGGTTTTAGGGGACATGCCATGCTGGTTACTGCCTGGGTGACGTTCCCAGCCTTGACCTTGAGGAGCATGGAGTGCCTTGATCCAGGAGGAGGTTGGATCCAGGGGAAACGAACTAACCCAGGTGGGTCTTGTTTTCCGGGCAGGTTTCCGCACAGCCAGTCCCACAGGAGCCCAGCAGGAAAGATTACGAGACCTACCAGCCGTTTCAGAATTCCACGCGAAACTACGACGAGTCCTTCTTCGAGGACCAGGTCCACCATCGCCCTCCCGCCAGCGAGTACACCATGCACCTGGGACTCAAGTCCACCGGCAACTATGTCGACTTCTACTCAGCTGCCCGTCCCTACAGTGAACTGAACTATGAAACGAGCCACTACCCCGCCTCCCCCGACTCCTGGGTGTGAGGCGGGCGGCACGAGGCGCTCCGGGAACAGTGCATGTGCATGCATACCACGAGACATTGCTTCTTTTAAGTTTCCCCCTGCAAATTTAGTTTGCTAAAGCCTGTTCCGTAGGAAGGCTGTGATAACCAGTAAGGAAATACGAAGAGCTATCTTAGAAAGCTAAAACGAATCGAAAGTTAACGTGGACGTCAATAGAAAGCTAAAGCGATCCTAAAGGTGACGACCTGGTGCGACACCGTTCTAGTTTGAGCTGTAGGGTATGAAAGGGTATTGAATGTGGCTGCAGACAGCACAGGCGGCGGTCCCGGCCGTCCCGTCGGGGCGGTGGGGCGCGGAGGTTATAAGCACAGAGGCAGGCAGCACGGGTCACACACTCTCGAAGGACGGCTTCTCACGCTTTGTTTCCTCTCTCCATCCGTTGTGATTCTAGGCTTCCGGTTGCATTGGGGTCCCTCTGTACAGCAAGATGTTTCTTGCCTTTTGTTAATGCATTGTTGTAAAGTATTTGATGTACATTACAGATTAAAGAAGAGAAGCGCGTTGTGTATATTACACCGATGCCGCAGTGTTTCCTCATCTATGGTTCTAAATATTGCTTCAATCTCAAACGTTTGAAAGATGTATGGATTTCCAGTTTTCTTTTCTTTTCTTTCTCTCGGTATGTTTTAACAAAGAAAAAAAAATGGAGAAAAAAGGAATATTTAGCAGTATTGTTCGTTCTGATATGTGAACTTGTTTGTGGCAACTAAGCAAGGCATTCAGCAGTTTCTGACAATTAACACACATCATTCCACACTCCTTGTCAACAAAGTGCTTTTTCACTGCCTAAAATTTTAGATGTAGATATTTGAAATAGACTTTTTCATTTATACCAGTTTTCTTTATGATGATACAGTGTTAAAAGAAAATAAATTACAATTGATCTGTCATCCATACTTGCTAAGAATGTCTATTTCCAAGGACCTATCTTACAAAATACACATTCTTGCTCGTGTGTCTGTGCGTGTGTGGGGTGTGTGTATGTCCATGTATGTACAAAAATGACCTGTGTGAGGTTCTATTTTGACAGAAGCGATTTCATTTGCTGTTCATCTTGTACAAACTGTTTCTGGTTTTCAGTATAAATGTACATCCGTTTGTTCCTTTCGTACTCTATCTATTCTTCTGACCATCTAGTGACTCAGGATATTAGGCCGGTTGAAGTGAAGTTATAGGATTTTCACACATTCACACATTCTCCAATGCCAACTCTTTCTACAGGTCCATTTCCCTCCATGTTTTATGCCCTTAGAACACGATAAACCATGGCCAACTCAATAATTTCATTTGGGGGCCAATTACTTGAAGTATCCACAGAAAATGTAAACTGCTCACCTTATTCCTCCCCAGACTCTTTTTGTTCATGTCACAGGGAGCAGTAGACAATGATGGATTAGATTATTAAAATTGAACTTGAAGCAAATGTTAGAATAGTGGTTAACAGAGCTAAGAAATAAGGCTAACCATTTAAAAGAACACGGGCTGTGGGTAAATTAGCTTTGCTCTTTAGATGCAAGTGACTGAGGCCAATAGGTGCCTAGTAAATGTTAACTGTTCTTGGAAAAAAAAATAAAAAATTAAATAACAAAAGAAATTGGCTGCCATCTTCCTTTAAAACTTGCTCCCCTTCACTCTACATAGTTTAATTCAGCTCAAAGTCTAAAGTCACAGTTTCCTTTCCCAAATTTAAAAACAACCAAAAGATTATTTTGTTTATGCCTATTTTTGTGTCTGAAAAGCTAATTTCCAGAATATAGCAGTAGACAAATTTCCATATGAATTGTTCTACAAATTGCCTGCATGCTGGACCTGTTGGGCTGTTTACTATAGGACTCTACATTTCTGGATTCCCTCCCAGGAATGCTTCAGTTCCTACAGAGAGAGATAAATATGTAGCCTCAAACACAATGTTTCCACTTCGTCCTTGTCATAGAATGAGATAGTAAAGTTCACAGAGGTAGTTCATTGTGGTATAGACGTTACTGTCAATTACCGAATAGCTGGTTTAACTTTTTCAAAAGTAACAATAGGACATATTCCCTGGTTTGAGTTGTGCAGAGGGAAATTCATGCATGTGTTAAAAAGTCCTCCTGGCAACAACTTCCTGTTCCCTTTATGATTTTGAGTCTCTGCATGCAACCCCTTGGAAGACCAGGATGTCTCTGCTGTCGGTGATGCTCTGAGAGCATTGTGCCAGGCTGGGATGAGCTAATTCAGTCAGGGGCCTCTGGCATCAGAGCTACAGGTAGAAGAAACAGAATTACATAAGCACTGCCTTCTCCGTTTCCATAACTCCCAGCCCCACAGCTCCTGAGAAACTCATTGACATTGGTCCCTGGGTCCTGTTGAAGATAAAGAGCATCCAAGCATTTGTAGCAATAGCTCCAGCTTCAATCGCCAGGTGTCCAAGGCTAGGTGCTGTAATGGGTTCTTCAACAATTGCCTTACTGGTCCAGACACATTCATGAGCTCCATTAGGGAAATATCCCAACCAGATACTCTGTTCACTCAAGACTTAAGATTCCGAAGGGCAGCTTTACTTACCTTCTCAGTTTTTAAACTTAAAAAAAAAAATGTTGGCAAGAACAGACCTGGTGCCAGAGTGTGCTCGTGGCATTGAGTGTGCTGTTAGGACCTAGAAGGAAATGGCTGCTAAACTGTGTCATGAAATGGACATAAATGGACAAAGAAAACTGTATTATTAAATGGTTCTATTTTGTTTTAGACTGTTTTAGAGATGTCTAACAAATCAGAAAGGAGACTGGCAGTCTCTTTTAGGTATAATTTCATTGGGAGTTCAAAGTTGCTAGCCCAGTTACTAGGTAATCATAAGCAATTTTATGCAATTAATTTTGACCCTAGTAAAAGTTGAGAGAGCTGACTAAAGTAAAGTGGTAAAGAGAGAGAGATTTTTTAAAATAATGGGGCTAAAGCAAGAACTCTTCCTAATTGTTAATATGCAAACATGGTATTTCCTTGAGGTTGCCGGACTCAGCAAATAAAAATACAAGACATCCACCACACTAGAATTATTTTGTTTTCTGAAATTCAAATTTAATTGGGCATCCTGTATTTTTCCTGGTGACCTTTCATTTAATCTACTATATTTCTGCCATTACTTTTCTAAGGAGTAATGCTTTATAGAAAAAGTGAAAATCAATTCAAAAATTCATTACTTGATTAGTCTCAATTATTGTACTACTACTTGATCTTAGCCAAGAGGCTGAGAAGCAATTCAATTACCATAGATGTGACATCTGTGTAAAATGGTGGAAATATGGGGGTAGGACACAGAAGCCCTGTTTGGGTAAGCTAGGTAACTTCTGGGTCTCTCTTTCCCTGTTAGTAAATTGGGGGGCAAGAATGCCATCTGACAGTTTTTGTGAAGATCTGGTTAGGTTTGTGACCAGTGTTATACTAGTAAATGTTTAACAACTGACTCAGAGAAAAAAAATTATTGGTTTATAATATTTGCCAATTTCTGTGCTGTTAGTGCACACACCAATTTTTCAAGCTACCAAGATGATGTCACTAATTCAGTTAGAAGTGATGGTCAGTAACAGACATATTCTCCTTTCCGGGATACAGATAAAATAGATGTAAATAACTTCAAGAGCATAGGTAATAGTAAAATGCAGTGAAATAATTAGGTAGTGATGGGTTCTGAATATTTATTACCTTTACTTTCACTATCATTCATTTCATTGTAAGTTTATATAATTTAACTAGAGGCCCGATGTATGAATTTGTGCATGGATGGATCCCTCTAGGTGGCCTGTGGGGATCGGGATCAGGTCGAAATCTGCAGTCCAACACAGCCTGCAGCTCCTACCTGCCTCTCCTGCTCATCCCAGCTCCACTGTGCCTGCTGTGGGCTCACGCCTAATCAGTCCCGATCCGGAGAAGCTCGCACTGCTGCAGCAGCGCTCACTAGCCATGAGCCCTGCATCTGGTGCCCTCCCAAGGGCTGAAACTGGCTCTCCAACATCCCCCGAGGGGTCCCAGATTGTGAGAGGGCACAGGACAGGCTGAGGGACCCCACCAGTGCGCATTCGGGCCAGGGAGGGACCGCAGGAGGGCTCCAGGGCATGTCTAGCCCATCTGACTCAGTCCAGTCTGGACTCCAGCAGCAAGCTAACCTACCAGTCTGAGCATCTGACCCCTGGTTGTCAGTGCACATCATAGCGACTGGTCGACCAGTTGACTGTCTGCCCTCTGGTGGTCAGTGCACGTCATAGCGAGTGGTTGAGCAGCCTTAGCATATCATTAGCATATTATACTTTGAATAGTTGGTTGTTCTGCTGTTCGATCTATTTGCTTATTACCCTTTTATTATATAGGATACTTAATAATGACTAACAACCAACTTGCAAATTCCTGAAAATTTAACAATCAGTTCTTGCAAGCCGATAAAGGCCAGTGCTAACACACCACTGCTTATGACATTGTAAACTGCCATACAAATGTGTAATTAACATTCACTCATTCAACCCACATTTATGGAAGTTATCCTGTAAAAGGCACAATGCAAAAATTCTTGGAAAACAGGTATAACAAGGAAAAAAGTGCTCTTCCTAAATACCGGTAGCTTCCTAAGGGGTGTGGGGTAGTGCTGGCCATCACCACTGAGCCTGGGATTCCAGAACAGCCCAGAGCAGGGGAAGGCAGCCACATCAATGACCTGTACTGCATATTTTATTTTAGGAAAATGAAGAAGGAGAACACTGGTTGCAACCTTGGCTGCACTGAGGTCATTGTTCCTGTGTCCCACCATAATGTTATACAGTTGATTCTGGCTGCTTGAGGTAAAACCCTGGTGTATCAGCTCCCTACGGCTGCTATAACAAACTACCATCAATTTAATGGCTTAGAAAACAAAAATTTAGTAGCTCTGAAGGTCAGAAGTCCAAGATGGGCCAGCAGAGTTGTGTTCCTTTGGGGCTTTATTAGAGAATTTGCTTCCTTGTTTTTTTTCAGCTTCTCTAGGCCACCTGTATTCATTGGCACCATGTTAAAGGCCAGCAGGTGCATCTCCAATCAAATCTCTCACACACACACCCCGCCCGCTCCCCTCTGTTTTCTGCTTCCCTCTTTTCTCTCATAAGGACCCATGTGATACATTTATAATATCCCCATCAAGCTCCTTAGAGTATACTATCACATCTGCAAAGTCCATTTTGCCATGTAAGGTAACATGTCCACCGGTTCCGGGGATTAGGACATCTTTGGGGAGGCCTCCACTCTGTCTACCACATCTGGCTTTTGCTATAGCACTATACTATCAGAGTCCAGGCCAAAAAAAAAAAAAAAAGTCTTAAAATAGCTTTTTGCTGTATCTATATCTAAATTCCTAAAATAATCTAGCTTATATTAAATTCATTGGGGGGTGGGAATAAAACTCATTTTTTCTATAGTAGTATCCTGAAGAATCTCTGAACAGGTGGCAATGTTCATGCCTATTTCTGATTTTTTTAAAAACTTTTTTGCTACATTTATTTGTTAATTAATAATATTTATGCAACTTGAGGTGGAGGCAGGAAAAGATTAAGTACACATAAAACAAAAAGAATAAGAAGTGGAAGGAATATGTATAACAAAAAGTCAAGAGTTTGAAAAGCTTTTCCAGCTTTATTGAGGTATAATTGACACATAAGATTGTAAGATACTTAAAGTGTATGATGTGACAATTTTATATACCAATACATTGTGAAAGGATTCTCCCATCGAGTTAGTTAGCATAGTTTAGATTAAATTCTGCTCAGTAACTGGAATTACAATCATAATTCGGGCCTTTCTATTGTTGTCTCATACAAAGAAATTAGCTTATTTGCAACCTGGTCTTCTTATGTCAGAGGTGGATGAAAGTTCCCAGTGTTGGTGGAAGTCAAGGTGTGAATGTCCAGAGGGGACCCCTGGAGACTGGGATTCTCTGAGGGGAGATGGTGAGAAGCTGTTCTCATAGTGCCCCAGCTAATCCCTCAGCCCCCTCACCATTCACATGGCCCATACTTTCTGAACTGAGTCACCATTCTGAGGTCTCATTCTGGCCTTGCCTCATGGGCTTGCCGTCTCATGTCTCAACACTTCCTTGAAAGATGGTCATAACTTCAGAGAGAGAAATGTGTCAACAAAGGAGGGTACATGCTTTGCTCATTCAGCACCAAGGTGTGGAATGGATTGTTTGGGGCTGAAATATGACTCCCAAATCCATCAATTGAATCCCTAAACCCCAGTTTTGAAGATAGGATTGTTTAAAAGGAAATTAAGTTAAATAAGGTCAATAGGGAGGACTCTCATCCAATAGGACTGCTGTTCTTAAAACAAGAGAAAGTTAGAGCATGGACATGCACAGAGGGAACATGATGTGAAGACACGGAGGAGATGAACATCTACAAGCCAAAGAGAGAAGCCTCAGAAGAAACCAGCTCTGCTGACACCATGACCTTGAAATCCCAGCCACCAGAACTGTGAGGAAATAAATCCCTGTTGTTTAAGCTACCTGGTCTGTGCTACTTTGTTATGGCAGCCAAAGTAGCCTTAGAGAACTGTATTTAAAGCCCTGGCATCCACCCATCTTGAGGCCATGGAGAAGACAACAGGAAGATCCCAGCTTGCACACTGGGCTTGTGCCCACCCAGCTTTCCTGGAAGTCCTCTGAGTGAATATTAAGCCTTCTCTGAAATTCTCTGGTACATGGACAATCATCAACCTCAATATTTGAAGCAAATTTTGGATAGGGATGCTTACAGAGGAACTCTACAACCCCTACCAGAGGGAGGAGGCTCCTCTGGGGAAGACACCAGCATTGAATGACTGACATCTACAGAATCCAGTAGGACCCTAAAGCTCTTCCTCAGGCACCTACACCATCAACCTACATGTTCAAGTCCATCAGCAGAACTGCCTCTTTCCTCTTCATGTTCAAGTCAATCAACAGAACCGCCTCTTTCCTCAGAGTTCCTGAGAAGCATTCCAGAGGTCTTTAGAGAAGCCGCCATCAACAAGAGCCAGCAGTGACCTTGACAACCTCGTCAGTCATAGCAACACAGATTTGGTGTAATCTTACTTCAGCTTAAGCCAATTTTTCACAGGTTTGACAAGGTTAACTAATTAACAAGCAGATAAGGGCAACACTGGTGAGAGAGAGAGAGAGAGAGAGAGAGAGGGAGGGGGGGGGGGGAACTCCTGTGAATATACTAGCACACTGTAAGTGAGCATTTCTCATCATTTCTGCTTTGGTTCCAACTTTTGCTTGCCATAGGACCCAGACCTGGCATTTACCTCCTCAGGCCAGATGCTAAATTAAGTTTGAAGACATTTGAGGTGTTCATTATTGATCAGGCTTTTGGCACCTGGGCGGAGAATTAAAGAAGAAACAGCTGGGGTTTAAAAGGTACTGTCTGTAAGCTGGGAGCCGCCAAGAATAACAAGTAAACTTCAGGTCAGCGTCTCCTTGATGTGTCAGAGTTGGCTGCCCTGCACTCTACGCAGAGATGATGGAGGTAAGCGGTGCTCTCAGTGGCCCCATAGCTTCATGCAAGGAAGACAGGAGTAGCTGCCTGGTAGAGTCTTCACATTGAGCAATAATAAGAGATCTATAAAGATGTGAGACTGTCTCTCTCCAGGACTGCATCTGCCCCAATACTTTGGTTGCAGGAGACTAAACCTGACCCAGACTGCAGTTAGTCAAATGGAATTCATTTACAATGCGAATGAAAAGCCCAGAAGCCAGCAGGCTTCAGGCATGGCTGCATTCAGGATTCAGATCAAGTCATCATGAGCCTGTTTCTTTCCATTTCTCAACTCCCTCTCCAGCTGTCCTGGCTGTGATATTAGGTTCCGAGGTAATAGAATCTCCAGGAAGTTTGTCATCTCAACTTAAATCCATTAAGCAAGAATAACTCCAAGAAGTGTCTGCCAAAGTCTCAGGGCATCTCAATAGTCAATATGGGGTCACATGCCCACCCCTGAATGAGTGATACATGGAGGAATGGAAAGCTCTAAGACACACACTTTTTAAAAAATTATCATGTACCAAGCACCACACAAGGGGCTTTGCTGTGCATTTCTTACGTTGATTTTTTTAAACCCTGATATTAAAAAATATTTGTTTTCAGAGCCAAAGAAAGAAAGGCTCAGAGAGATCAAATATCTTCTCTAAGGTCACACAGTAAGTGATGGAAATTGAAGAGTCATGCTGGCCTTTGGACTCAAACACTTTAATTAAAGTGAGGCTTAGGGGCCTTAGTCCAAAGCAGAATCAAGTTTACAGCATCCCTGACACCCTACCAGAAACACACACCAAATTAAGGAAACCCAGTCTAATACAGTAATTAGCAGAAAATTCCGTCTTGTATTGAATTTGTACCTGTTCACCCTGGATGTTTATTTCGCTAGGTCTCTTGGACGCTGGCTGAGCCCTGATTAATTCAACCTAAGCTTTCTTTTAGTTTAGTCAATAGTCACATCACACTCTTTAAATCCTAAGTTCAAGCAACTAAAACGCTAGGGTTTTTTTTGCTTTGGAGGACTTTGCTTCTTTTTGTTTTTGGAGATATGAGTTACTCTTATCAGGACCCTCTTTTTGTGCATCTATGCATTTGATCTTTTCAATTGTGCTTGCACTGCATCTCACTGGTTTCAACCCTGCCTCCCATCAGTGCAATCTGCCGGATGTTGCAGGCCTTCATTAAGGTCCCACGTTTTAAGAGGAGAGTGACTGTTGAGAGCTATGGAAACCCAGGCAACTTTTCAGAGTCTAACAATTCAACTAGAGGAGAATAGGATTCAACTTGCTGTTTGCAGCCTAAGGGAGCCAGGTTGTCCTTGGCTTGTAAAATATCTTCCAGATTTTACTCATCACAATGGACACATCATAGAAGTGTTAGCATCTCATTCTTAATGTCATTACAGTGCTCTGTCCTTTATGGGGCGACATCTTAAACTTGCACTCTGTCACTACCTAATAAGTAACCTTGAGGGCCTCAGTTTCCCTTATTGGCAAAATAAGAGTATAGAACTAGATGGATTGCTAAGGTCCCTGATACCTACAGCTTTGCTTCTCACATGACAACAAGCTCAACAAAGCTTTCACTTCTTATAATGGCTTGGTTTTGAATTTGGACACTCTTTTTAAAACACCCTCAATTTGCTACCAGGATAAGCAACAGCTAGCTTGTTCAATGTCTTACCTCCTGTGTTCATAGCCCATTCATATATTTGCTTGTTGATTTTTTTGTTATCTCTCAGCCCCTTTCATAGGTTTGTGCAACACAGTAACTTTTTGCCTGTCAGTAAAAAAAATCTCACTGGGATATTCATGGTGATGATGTTCCACCCAGACATTTGCATGTATTCCTCTTTACATTGCATGTAGTTGTAAGAGTTTTCCAAATAAGAGTAGTTGACTGGCTGATAAGGGAGAAGACGGTGGTATTTACAAGGAGGGCTAGTGAAACAGAATTGAGGTTAAGGCTCGAGGCACAATGCCTGAAACCTAGCCACAGGGCTGCCTGAGGAGGAACTGGTACTTCTGCAGCTGCCTTTGGGCACAGAGGAAACAGCCCCGAGGTCACCCCACTGCACCACTGGCACCAGGCAGAAATCTGTGCAGCCATCTGCTCTGGGAGATTGAATTCTACCCAGAACCTCCTTCTTTGAATCATTCACTTCCAAACTGAAGGATGCCATGGCAGAGGGTGGTGGGTTGGACCTAGGTCACCTATCTGCATTGGTGCCTCAGAGATAGCTAAGGATCCAAATGTTGCAGTTTCTGTCTGGGAAGGCTGGACTTAGACGTAACAAATGCACCCTAAGACATCCTCAGAGATTAAAATTACATATAACCATTGCCTGTCATCAGAGACCAGGAGAAACAGTGAGCAAGACATCCAGGAGTCAGAACTCCGTAGCCAATGAGATTCTCTGCTTCCTCTGTCTAGTCCCACGTGGTCTCCTGAGGTCCAACCTCACTCCCAGCCTCACTCCCAGTAAATGTTGAGGACCCAGAGAGAGTAAGGAGGCCAGGTTTACCCTCCCATCATAAACACCTGGAAGAATAAATGCAACAAGGGTTTGGACAAAAGGCTGCATGGGATTATGGTCCATAAAAGGAAAGGAACAAGAGGAGCCTGGCAATTGCACCAGCACAGCCCCAGGGTATGCAGGGAGAGGAGCACAGCCTGGTGGAGTTGAGAGGAGCTAGAAGTTTGGGAAGACAAGGAGGATCGAATTTGCGGATAGATACAGGAGAGAAGGAAGCTGCACAGAGTTAAGTTGGACAAGAACCCTCTCTCATTGATCCTGAAAAGTTCTTGCCCTGTCCTCCCTTCCTGGGCTCCTTCTTTTCACAGAGTCTTCAGCATGTTAGGAAACAGCTTTTCTGGTACAGATTTCCTCAGTTAGCACAGTGTGGTCCAAAACACACACCTTTTGAATGGACATGGGTGCTTCACAAGCATCCCAGGACAGATTTTTAAAAAATACAATCCTTTGATTTACTTCTGCAAATGTACTAATTAATTCAGTCTAAAATAGTCTTCTAACCAGGCTTTTTGCACCAAGCACCATGCTAAGTGGTGGCGAGATTGAGATAATGTCCTTGACCCTTAAGGAAATCAGCCTATTAAGGGACATAGGTCTGATTCTCACTCTGTGAGGCAAAAATTTGATGATCAGATTTTCAGAAGATAACATCTTTCCTTTTTCTGCTGAAGTTTAAGTTGACTTTCTTATCACTTGTTATTAAAGGACCAAGCCCCATCTGAAGCAAATCTACCCTTACATTTTTAATAAAGGAACCTATAATTGCCCTTCTGTCAAAGTTTGAGTTATGTTTTCTAGTATTTGCTGTTAAAGTCCTTCTAATAGACATGCCAGCTGAATAACTTCTCTTTACTGCCTGCTCATCACTGAGGAAGACAACTCATTTTTAAAAAAATCTATATTGTTGAAAATATTACATACTAGTATGTCCCCTTTTCCTCCCCCCCCCCCCCCCTTTGACCTCTTCTAGCCCTCCCCGCCCCAGCCCTCATAGCCCTATTGTCTGTGTCCATGGGTTATGCATATATGTTCATTTTTTAAATATTCCTTTTATAGGGGAAGTTGTCTCAGGTCATTTCTGTTTCTGTGAACACTATGATAAGAAATACTGAATGACATTAGGTAAGTTATTTGGGGTGTTTTGTTTTCATTCATGCCAATGTGCATTATGAATTTCCAAGGTTTAGTTGGCAACTGAATGTATCTTTCACGTGGCACCTACAACCTGCTAGGAAACTTGTATCCTAAAGAATTTTAGTTAAAGCTTTGTGTTTCCAGCCATCCAGAGAGAATTACAGAATAAGGGTCCTCGGTGATAACTGGAAGGAATTTAATGACATTGCCCTCAAGGACAGATTTTCAAAGTTTCATGGCAGATTCTGGAAGGCAGTAGAAGGGTAAGGAGGGAAAGCCCAGGTGAGGCTCTGTGCCAGGGGTCTTTGAAGAGTCCAGGAATTACATAGAAAAATTGGGCACCTAGTGAAGTGGGAAGTAGGATGAGCAAAGAGTCAGAAAGAGCAGGTCAGGGGAGGTGTACAAATACTTCACATTGTGCTCAGAACAACCTTTAGAAATAACAGATGAATGGAGATTTACTTATTCCATAAAAATTTATTGATAATAGGACAAGCATATGTTAATTTGGCTTTAAATGACTTTTTAAAAAAATACATTTATTAACAGAGGTTTTCTCATTCCAATAGAAACTCTTGTCAAATAGTTGGCACATTTAGACAATCACTGTGGGAAGAAATTCCCCTGGTATCAAGCTTTTACATGATTTTGAAAGTGATTGTCTTTAAAGTGGACCAGAGCACTTATATTGTTTACTAAGAGATGGAGGAAATAAGATGGAAAGCTGAGAAGTCAACTAATTTATAAATAAACTTGCAGTTCCACAATTTGCTACAGCTTTTTCAATATATCGTAGGACTCATTTATGTCTGTTGGAGTTTTAACTTATTTTGGTTGTACTTGTAACATTAACTATGCTACTTGAACAGATGAGACTTTTAAACATAAAAAATAATCAATAAAATGCATTTGCTCTGGGGCTACGATGGAGACGTGGAGTTATGTTACTTATCATGCCTGCTGCCGAGCGCACAATGGGGCATTTTTCAGACTGCCAGGATCCCTTGTGTTCTCCCCTATCTTGTCTCATAAGTCATCCAGAATTGAGAGCTCATGTTATCATGTACAGGCTGTATATGCCCTTGATATATTAAAGGTATATAATCATTACTCGTGCTTTGGTCCATTAAAAATGAGTGTGTAGGGTTGGAGAGGGTAAAGGGGGGATATATGGTGATGGAAGGAGACTTGACTTGGAGTGAGTGAACACACAATACAATATACAGATGAGGTATTATAGAAGTATACACCTGAAACCTATATAATTTTATTAACCAACTAGAGGCCCGGTGCACGAAATTCATGCACTGGGGAGGGTGTCCCTCAGCCCAGCTTGCACCCTCTCTAATATGGGACCCCTCGGGGGATGTCCAACTGCAGGTTTAGGCCCGATTCCTGTGGAACCGGGCCTAATCCTGCAGTTGGACATCCCTCTCACAATCGGGGACTGCTGGCTCCTAACCGCTCACCTACCTGCCTGATTGCCCCCTAACTGCTTCCTTGCTGGCCTGATTGCCCCCAAATACCCTCCACTGCTGGCCTGATCACCCCCAAGGCTTTTATTAGTATAGATATGACCCTGCACAGAAAATTTTACTAACCCTGCTTTACAATAAGGGCTTGACGATTGAATCATTAGGACCAGACACCAAGATTTCCTCTTTGAATAGTGGAGGGAATACTTATCTTGTCTTTAAGTTGCCCAGAAATTAAAATGAGATAATGACTTAGAAAAGTATAAAAGCACCATATAAAGACAACTGTCTTTTTAATGAAGTGGCAAAATGAAAAACACTTTTTATTCTCCCCTTCCTTCCTTTACAGCTTTTATTTAAACTTTGAAATTTATAAAAATTTCACTCCAATTTTTATTTCTTTACATTCAACATTATTTTGTATTGGTTTCAGGTTTTATATTAGTTACAGAATAGTGGTTAGACAATCATATACTTTACAAAGTGTTCCCCGATATTTCTAGTACCCACCTGGCATCATACCATCATTACAACACTACTGACTATATTCCCTATTTAAGTGACAATGGGTTCAGTCTTTTGTGTTTCTTGTCCTTCCTTTTCTTTCTCACTTCTTCCCTCATTTTCTTTATATAGTATCTCAATTGGCCATCAAAGCTCAGTGAAGGCACTGGGACACGCTTCATCCATTTTACAGACCAGGAAACTGAGGCCAATTCCAGTTGGCTGTGGAACTTGACTCAGCACACAGGAAGCCCTCAGAGCCATGCTCTTTGTGCTTCCTAAGGGGCAGCGGCCCAGCAAACAGAACAAACCTTCCAGTCAGGCTTCCCAGCCTCTTTCTCAAGCACCTCTTCATTGCGGATGCTCCACATTCTTTCCTCTCCCCCCATTCTTTACTGCCCCCCCCCTTCTCCAAAGCAGGTGGAAGGCTTCCCACTCACTGCCTAGGCATGCTCTGCCATGGGGCAGGGTGTAGCGAGCTTGCTTTTGGGTCAAGGCAGGAGCAGTAGTCACTGCCTCTGAAGTGTGAAGGCTGCCTGAGCGAGGCCCATTAGCACTGGGGGCTTCTCTGAATCATGTCAGTCAGTCCAGTACCCTGCAGTGCAGCACCCCTTCACTGAGGTGGCTCCACCCCTCAACCCCCGCCTCAGGGGTGAGGGTCCTTGCCCCTCTGCCAGGAGTCCTTCCATGCCCCTTGATCCCTGGCTGGGCCCACCCATGTCTTGGGGGCACTGCAGAACCTCTGTCTCTCTGCAGATGAGGCAGATCCCTGCCCTAGGTCTCCACAAAGCTATGAATCTGTGGCCAGAGGCCTGGTCTGGGTCTCAGCAACCACATGCCTGCAATGTTCCCAGGGACCCTGGGAGCGGCTGGGCGAGTCCCGCCTCACCTCCCCGGGGTGCCGATCTCCCCAGGGACCCCCGGGAGCAGCTGGCTGGGCCCGGACATGCCCCCCCAGGTTGGCGATCTCCCCAGGGACCCCCAGGAGCTGCTGGGCGAGTCCTGCCATGCCCCCCCAGGGTGGCGATCTCCCCGGGGACCCCGGGAGTGGCTGGGCAAGTCCTGCCACGCCCCCCCCCCAGGGTGGCAATCGCCCCCGGGACCCCGGGAGCAGCTGGTTGGGCCCGTCCACGACCCCCAGGGTGGCGATGGCCCCAGGGACCCCCGGGGAGCGGCTGGCTCGGCCCGGCCACACCCCCCCAGGGTGGCGATCGCCCCCGGGACCCCCGGGAGCTCCTGGCTGGGCCCGGCCATGCCCCCCCAGGGTGGCGATTGCCCCCGGGAGCGCCTCGCTGGGCCCGGCCATGCCCCCCCAGGGTGGCGATCGCCCCGGGACCCCCGGGAAGCGCCTGGCTCGGCCCGGCCACGCCCCCCCAGGGTGGCAATCGCCCCTGGGACCCCCGGAACTAAGAGGATTGGGCGCCGCCATCTTGGTCTTCTCAACGGCAGGATAGGCCACCCGGAGTCCCGCCCCCAGCTTCTCGCAGGCCCAATCATGGGCATAGCGGAGGTGCGGTCAATTTGCATGTTTCTCTATTATAAGGTAGGATGTCACCCCAATAAATTCAATTAAAAATGATTAAGATTAGGGTATGTGCAAAGAAGGCCGAGGAGGAGAGGCATGGGAAATAGGCCTCTAGAAGCTAGAAAAGGGAAGGAAATGCATTCTCTCCTAAAGCCTCCAGAAGGAACACATTTCTTCCCTATAAGACTCACCACAGGCTTCTGATCTCCAGACCTGTAAGATAATAAATTTGTGTTGTTTTCAGCCGCTAAATTTGTGGTGATTTGTTATAGCAGCAACAGGAAACTAATACAGACTCCATCCCATCTGGGTCCATTAGACCTCCTCTCATGCCTGCCCATTTTAATAAATAATTTACTTAGATGATGTTAAACACACTAAGTCATTGCAGAAAATATTCTTACATCTCTATTTCAAATTTTACTTAATTCACTCTGTTTAGGATAAATATGTCTAAAGGGCAAGTTTTCTGAAAACAATGAAACTATTTTTAAAATAAGACATCTTCTCAAGTCAGTTCTCCATCCAAAAACAATGTGTTTCAAAGATGCAGGTCAACATTATGAAGTGTTTGAAAACAACCAGTGACAGTGAGAGAAAACCTTATAACAATTAGTAAAATTTGGTGAGACTCCTTTCTTTTTATACATGTATTTTTTTTAATTGATATCAGAGAGGAAGGGAGAGGGAGAGATAGAAACATCAATGATGAGAGAGAATCACTGATTGGCTATCTCCTGGATGCCTCCCCCCACCTCCCCACCCCTGCCAATTAGGGATCAAGCATGCAACCCAGGCATGTGCCCTGACAGGAATCAAACTGTAATTTCTTGGTTCATAGGTTGATGCTCAACCACTGAGCCACACCAGCCAGGCGAGGCCCCTTTCTTAGTGGAAAGAGATCTTCTCAAGATTTTCACATAAAACAATTTTATTTTAGAGATAATTTTGTTATTCTGTTCTGCTGGGTCTAAAAATGAACCAACTAGCAGAGAGAGGTGGAATCTTAGGAAGGCAACTGGTCATGTTCCTGATACGTTGTCAGTCAACTTACCAATCAACTTATCAATATATAGCCATTATTTCCCATAGAGAGGGTTAAATAAATACATAGAAATAAAAGAATGGTGCCTATTCTCAAGGACTTTGCAATGCAATGTAATCAGAGTTCCCCCAATATACTAAACATCGGGATAAAAGAAAGGTTACAAGAGAATTGACACCTGGGAAACCTGGCTTAGGATCATTCAATAAAAGACAAGTGCTGAGAAATAGTTATATCAGAGTGACAGAATTCTTTATAAACATATATGAAAACAAGTACAATGTTAAGCAGTGATTGAGGAAAGTTATCTTGGACACGTGAGTTATGAAAGATTTTAAGCCAAGTATAGGTCTATAAAAAATGATGATTTAATACATTGGTTAATTTCTTTTGGCTCATTCTTCATTTTACTCAAACCATTGATCAGAAATTATCTGAGGAGATAACACTAATAAAAGTGGACTCTATTCTATGAAGTGAGTGTTGTAAAAGACTCTATAAAGTAATAAATAAATCTTACATGAAGTCTTCTCAAATCAGCCCCCTAAACTACTATGCCTCTCTTTGGGGGATATTGACCTCTTTTTAAAGACACAACACCTCTCCATTGAAAAATTCTATTTTTATTTTTACTGTTTCATGACTTACAAGCCATCGTCATCCTTGAGATCTTTATTTCCTCTGGTGTAAGCATTTATCCAAGAATATCTCAATGTACCTAAAGTATGAAGAGACAAAACAAACAAATAAAACCTAAAATCCTGTGGTACCCATACAGGTTCGGTAGTTTAACTGTTTCTCATTTAGTAAAGAAAAACTCACAAGCCTTCCACCCTTCCAGGCATTTCCCAAACTCCGATAACTACCAGGATGCCAAAGCCATTTGTTTTATCCAGTTGGTAACCTTACACACAGGAATGGAAGAGTTCAGGCATTAAAACACCATTAAGATCACTTTGGTTGTAAGATTCCCACAGGCTCAGCAAATCAGGGCCTAGTAAATGCTGTCTTTAATGTGAAAAGAGGATATTCTGAAGTTGCTTACTGGAAGGTCTTGCACAATTAAAAAAATGAAAGTCAACAGTGAGACAGTGGACAACTTTAACTTAATTAAAAAATAGCTTCTGGTGAGAAAAACAATGTAGTCAGAATTGCTGATATAGAAACATTGAAATACCTGAAGTGGCCTGATAATTAAGCAATCAAAGCTCTTAGCAACCCTGCCTTCCTCTATTGCCATCACAGGACAGTTATGTTCTCCCCTTTAAAAAAATGAAAAAAAGGAAAGAATATGGCCCCATGAAAGTGAGTTTTGGATAAGAGGGTGACCAGGAAGAGGACCTGTGACAACAAGTGTGTCCCTTTTTGAGGCAGACCAGAAAAAAAGTTCAGTTCCTCTTCGACCAGCAACCTTCTTCTTCAGTCTCCCACTGAAGACCGCCCTTCTCTTCCATTCCATCACTTTCTAATCTCCACTTGTGTGCTGCTCTGTCCCTTAATTCACTCTTCTTCATGCCCTTTTCCTCTTCCATCACTATTTGTGATACAAATTGGAAGGTTGGGAGATGGGTGCAGAAGTAAATTATTGTGGGTTTTCCCATATTGATGTTGCCTTAGATGAATAGTAACAGCTTGAGTCAACATTCTCATAGGAGCAATTCTATCTTAATTCTAGTATAATTGAAGTAAATTGTGCTGTGAATTGATATTAAGTTGGATATAGAAAAACAGTTAAATGTCATTTGAATATTGTATCAAATCTTCTTTATAAGATACCTCATTTCATTAAGCAAGGTGAGCTTATAGGTTTGGGAGAATATACAATCCCTATGTAATCTGGGGGTTGCTAAAAGAATTTTGATCTTCTCTCCCTGCCATTGAGCCTCCTATAGTCCTCCCATGTCTCCCCTGTGTGCGACTCAGAGCTATTGCAGATAGCCACACAAGAGTCCATGTTGCAACCCACCCAAGGAGCCAACACCCTTCCATCCTATTTGTTCTTCCAGAACCTAGAAGGATAGTGCATCCTAGAAAGCCTGTCCTTCCATGATCCACCACCCCAAAGCCAGTAAGTATATAGAAATAGATGACCTTATCCATAAGCTCAGGTATTCAAGTACTATAACCTAATTTCTATGTAAAGCACCCCTCGGTTCCTGATGGCTGATGGTGGAGGAGGCCTCAGTCTTCAGGCTGCAGAACATCTCTCCTCTGCTCATCTTGGGGACAGGTGGAATCAGAGGAAGGAGTTGAGGTGGGGGTGGAAAAGACCACTCTAGATCTAGTTCCATCTCCCCAGGGGTGAGTACTGCCTACTGGCTCATGCCCTTTCTGAAGATCAGTAAAGTAAGCAGAGCCTACGAAGACTAGACTGAGGTTTCCATAGCACGGCAGTCCAATCCTGACTCCACCTTGAGGGATGTTCAGGGCAGCTTTGGCCACAGGTGAAAACTGATGCCACAAAGGGGAGGGAGATGGCAGGAGGGAGAAGGAGACCTACACCATGACTGAAATATTCTTTATCACTATGCTAAAAGCCAAAAACGATGAACAATATGTGCCAGGAAAATAATGAGAAATGACAAGTCTCCATTTCCACCCCCTTGTTAGTTAATAATTAAAACTGCCTTCAAGTAACTGTAAGAGTAACAACTGTCATACAGCTGCGACTTCACTTGGAAGTAATATGTTGGTGAATGTTTCACTCCTAGCTCTTGAAATTAAAAAAAAAAAATCTCATTATTCAGAAAGCTTCCAGCAATATCCTAACATATTAATTGCAAAAGTTCATTCTCAAAAACCTTATTTTATTGGACATTGTGTGAAGCTATAAGAAATGGAATAATAGGGCTGGAAAATATCTAAGAAGTCATGAGGTCCAGCCCCTTTCCTTCGAGTAAGACCCATTTTAGTCTCTGTGCACACAGGGATAGACTCCATGTGATTTTAAAAACCTTCAGAGGAGAGTGTGTCACCATTCTCTTCCAGTGCTCTTATAGTTAGGACAGTGCTTCTCATATCAAAGTCCATCCCAACCATCTGTTTTGACACAGCCCTCATTGGTTAATGAACCATAATTGGTCACGAAAACTCCAAATGCTACCAGACTAGGGACATCCATTATTGGGTATTTGAGACATAGAACTCAGTAAAATTTCACTACAACATGGTTCAGAATCAGAGAGACTACAGCCCAAGCCTTAGATTCTAAAACATAAAAGTTCCAGAATAGCCTAATGTAAAACCATCACACACATCCAAACGTCAGCAGTGTCCAAAGTCTCAGTGGGGATTTGTAAACTTTGGCCTGCCACAGTGGAATCATTGATCTCCAAAGAGTGAAGGGAAACAGCATGGAGGCTGATGGCTGATGGACAAATCCCAAGATTCAAGGCTAACCCTCAACTCTGAGAAGAATGTCTCCACAGACAGAAACAACAGGCAGGTCGCCTCCTTCTTCCTTTCTCTTAGTTTTACTGTCCTAACCACCTCTGGTCATGTCTATGTAAGATATTTCTAAGTAGCTCTAGAGAAGCATTACCTTTGATGAACCAACTCCACTCTGTTAAGAAAACATAAATACAAAGAAGATTTCTTTAAATTTTGCCTAAACTCTCATAACTTCATATCATGATGTCATTGTGGCCTAAAATTAAAGAATCAATAATAAATTCCATTGCCCTAATTGGTAGTCACAGATCGTATCTTCAATTCATACAGAAAATCTCCTCTGACATATTTCAAAGTCAGATTTGATAGTTTGCTGTACAATTTGCAAAAGATTGTTTTATCTTACAATTGTTTTTGCCTTGGTTGAGGCCTTTGTCATATCTTCCCTGAATTCTTACAACTCTCCCATGCTGCTCACTCAGTTCACGTGCTTCCTATTCTCCATGTCCTACCTGCAACACACCAGACCCAGTGGCCAGCCACCCTATGCTTGCTCTGCCAACATTTTGGGAGGAAGTTGAATTACCTTATAAAGTTCTTGACCCCCTTGCTCCCACCATTCCAATCCTCCCATCCTCCCTCCTCCCCTCTGCTCCTCCTCTCCAGCTGTACCAAACACCTACTGTTGCCCTAGACATCAGGATAGTCCTGGTTTCCAATCCTTTTCAGATGCTGTGGCCTCTGCCTAGAATTCTCTTTCTTGAACTTGAAGCCTCAGATTAACTATCATCTCCAGGGATCCACCCTCCACCATGATGCCTCCTAACATCATGTTAGACACCCAGAGAAATGATAATGCTTGAATGGCACCGAGTAATGAATGGATTGAGAGGTCACCAGAGTTTTCTCTGGCTAGAGAGATCAGACCCTCTCTCCTGGTCACTCCATACCCCACTCAGCTCCTCCAAATGTGCAGAGATCAGTGTCATGGTACCCCACTCCACTAGGTACTCATCATATATGCGCCTGCTCCTTCCCTATTATTGAACTAATTCCACAAAATGAATTGTTTAATTATCTACTACAGGTAAGACAAGTGGTATCATGCTGTAGATTCCATGAAGGTAGGAGCTGTGGCCTTCATAGGCATCACAGTGACCCCAGCATAGTGTCTAGTGCATTGTTGACTCTCAGTGTGTTGACTGCTTGGCCAGTATAAAATAATGTTAACAAGGAACCTGGTATTATCCCTTTGCACTGATGTGCAACTGCACATTTATGTGACAGAAGTGACAAACTAACAAAGCAAATCCTGTGGCTGATTGCCTTTATGATTGGCTCAAACCAATCGCTCTCCTTGCTGCTATACCGGAGCTGGAAGAATTCTAAAGGTCAACAGAGAATGCATAACTGGCATTTCCTCTACATTGTAAATATGAGAGTGATCCTCTCTACGGAGGAGTTGATTTTGTTCCTCCTTTTTTATATTCAACAGACTCAACTTCTCTGAATTTGAAGAATCTTCTGTAACTTGCCAGAGCTGGTTGCGATGAGGATTATTCTTGGACTACCAAGCAGCCAAGCAATTCCAGAGCCCTCCTTGGCACATCCATCTCACTGGGCTCTGCCTGGGAGCCTGCCACCAGCATCTCATGCAGAATTCAAAACTGAAATATAGTCTCATCATCATTACACAGACAGCATCATGTTCTGTCTCATTTGTCTTGCCAAAACTATTCTTTGTATTTTAAGTAACAAAGACTAGATATTCTTACTATGCTCCCTCAGTTCAACATCAAAGTATTTTTCCTGAGAGGGTTAATTTAAGAGTTAATATCAAGAGACTTTATGGAGTTCCATGCAACCTAAGCACATCTGAAAAACAGAACTGAGAGGAAGTTTGTCAGTTTTCAGAAGAGACAGAGGCTTAGTTTTTTTTTTACTTACCTCGAACTGAACACTATTTTGAGATAAAATTACAGACTTGCTTTGCTGCAGGCCATGCAGCAAATGCAAACAAAAGCTTCCCCGCGACAGACCTGTGACCCCACTGCCCATCACTGCTGAGGGTTGTCATCACCACTCTCCTTTTCATACCAAAGTAAATTTAGGTAAGACAAAAATAGAGGCAAGTAAAGCTATCGGCCATTTTATTTCTTCATTTTTCTGAATAGAATATTTTTCTTGGTCTATTAAAAACTACATGGCCAGTCATTTGAACCTCTTCATTCATGGGACGTGTTAGGGCTAATCCATTTGCCATTTTAAAGCCCTGTCTTCTGTCTGTTTAACAGCCTGCTCGCATGGTGAGGTTAACCTCTACACTTTCCCATACTTTCATTTTGCTCAAACTCCTAGCTTCAGCTACACAAGTCATTTTTATTATGTCACCATGATTTATTTGAGAGCACAGCCCATGTTGTATCCAAAGATTAATATATGCTATAGCATTTTTAGGCTCTAAAAATAAATACAAGCAGTAGCTACCTTTGTCATCCCTTCAACACCTAAGGCACAGTAAAGCCTCAATAAATGTCCATTAAATGAGCTTAAATGTGAACAAATAGGAAAGAAACAAAAGGAACTATTCATGAGAATGATAATCAACCCAATATACAGAATCCTCCACAGTGCCAGAATTGCTGATTATATGGTGTTGGTCCAAGAGGACTCATGAGACTGGATACGTCCCCATGAGCCAATGTGGCTGTGGTCCCTCAAGATCACCTGGTGCTGACCTACAGTTATAGTCAGTGCTCACAGTCCCCCCAAAAGAAAACTGACTACTCAAGGCATTAGTGAGCAATGATATTCTACTGAAGATTCCACAGGGATCCTGAGGACATCCCATCACACACTGCGGGTGAGCGCTCTTCCCAGCTTCCCCAGACGCAGGCCTCCACCGCTGCTGCTCCAGTCTGATAACCGCCTGCTCTTGATTCAACACCGTCATCAAAGAGGTAAAAGGCAGCCACACTGAGTACGCTTATCAAACAGAGGGTTTTCCAAATTGGGGACAGGAAAAAAAGAGGTAAGGAGAGACAAGAGGAACAAAAGGACCTATCTCATCATGGACCAAAACAATGAATAGCTCCAGTCACATTTCCTCTCCCACTGCCCTGCCCCAGCTGCGTGAGTAAGCAGAAAGTGTGGGTTTCTAAAAATACTTAACCCAGGTTCATGGAAACAACCTGTTTCTCAAATGCAGATTTAACTTTTAAGTCAGTGGTTCTCAAAATGTGGTCCCCAGCCCAACAGAATCACCACTGTCAGCTGGGAATTTATTTTTAAAATAAATAATCCAGCCCCACCTCAAACCTGTTGAATCAGAATTCTATGTTTGAAGAAGTCCTCCGAGTGATTCTGATGCAAATTCAAATGTGAGAACCATGGTTTAAGTTAACAGGTTTTTAAAAGATGATGCAACTTGTCTAGAACCACCTGTTGAGGTTGATCAAACAGTGTGAACTTAACTGGCCCCACCTCCTATCCTCGTAAAAGTAGAGGCTGCCTCATGAACTGCATCAGGCAAAGTCTAAGGGATGGAAGTGAAGGAATGGAAGAAAAAGGGGAGTGGGAGGGAGGAAAAGAAAAGAGCTTAGCTTGTTGGGGAAAATATTAAACTAGGATTAAAGCAGATCATGACAAAATATAAGGCAGACACCCTGGAGATTCCCTGTGTCCGTCAGGGGTCTGGGTATGGTCTATGGGCTATGAGAAGAAAGCCCACTTCTGGGTGGACATGTGTGAGAGCCAAGTGGCCACGCTCTAGCTAGCTCCTCTCTGATGCAGCAACCTAGGAGTCCACGTGTTAAGGTGGCAGAGCTGCATGATGAAAGGGTCCAGAGGATCCAGAACAAAGGCTTCCCGGGAAAGTCACTTGATTCCCAGTGGCCTTGATCAGAGCAAGAAACAAACCTTGGTGTTGTTCAGGCACTGAGATGACAAGGGTTAATTTGTTACTGCAGCCTAGCCTTGCCCAGCCGAACTAACAGCACCTGAGGAAATCAAACAACTAAAAAGAACATTAGCCTAAAGCAGTGGTCGGCAAACTCATTAGTCAACAGAGCCAAATATCAATAGTACAACGATTGAAATTTCTTCTGAGAGCCAAATTTTTTAAACTTAAACTTCTTCTAACGCCACTTCTTCAAAATAGACTCGCCCAGGCCGTGGTATTTTGTGGAAGAGCCACACTCAAGGGGCCAAAGAGCCGCATGTGGCTCACAAGTCGCAGTTTGCCAACCGCGGGCCTAAAGCAAGATGAAAGTCAAAGCCTATCTTAGGCTAAGAATTGTGAGGAAGGACTGATTAAGAAGCACTAGCCCCTGGCCCAGTGTAACCAGACACAACATATGAGAATGTGCAATGACTAAAATAATATTAAAAAGCTTCTAATGAATCCTTATCTAGAATGGAATGGGTAAGTAATACAAAGGGTAAATTTGATATTGTTCATGGCTGTGTCTGTGGTTGAGTCTAAAGAGAAGCAGACCTCCTTCAGTAAAGGCTCTGGGAAAAGCTCAGATTCTCATTTATGTTGTGTGTTTTTCCCTCATATTCCAGTTGTGGGCATGAAGACAGACACCGGTCTCAACTGGTACCCCCATGAGAGCAGCATGCTAACAGTGTGGTAGGAAATACCGTAGAGGAAAAGCAAGTTTAACTTTCCCGGCCTCTCTGATTCCAGCGGGCATCTACAAACATAAGTAAGTAGACTCACACTACTTTCAGCGACCTGACAGCTTTTCCAATAATCAGATTATTTCTTATACAGAAGATGCCTGTGAAAGTTCCTTTCCACTGTCTATGTCAGCCTGTTATCACAGTATGTGAAAGTAAAACATGGGAAAGCTGAATTCTTTTTCACAGGACCTGAAAAAATTGTATGCTCTGGATTTCCCTCTTAGGATATTATTTGTGCCCCATTTGGTGCCCTTTTGAAGTTGGGATTGCACATCATTTTAGGTCAGCATGAACTGGCAGTGTTGGTGACATGGCATAATACAGTCAGGGCAGGTGAATATGCTCAGTGACCCCAGTTCGGAAAACACAATGGGTGTTAAGTGATCATGGATGAGGTCCATGTATCCAAAAAGCCTCCATATGTAAACATTAAGCAGGAAAAAAAAAAAAACTCCAAGGGGGAAAAAAGAAATCAAAAAGAAGATTTCAAAGGGAAAAAAGCCAGGGGATTTTATAAACAGAGAAAACAAAAGCCAGCCAATGACTGATTGCCTTCCCTGGCATTCTCCCCAAGCAAAGAATTGAAACTGATTTCAAGCACTGAATTGAAACTAAAAGACTGAAGCTATAAATTCCTTGGACCCCATCAGATGGTGGGATAATTTGGCTGGGGTTTTTCAGACATCATAATGGCGACCCCTGACCCAACCTTGCTCTTTGATGCCTACTCTGGGTGTGTGTTTCTGAGGACCCCAGTAGTTGCCTAGAAGACCAGGTATCTCCCTGGCAAGAAGAATCCCTTCAGATGTGTCCACAGATTCTGTTGGGTTCTGGCAAGAGTCCAGCAGTCTCTAAGATTTAGCATGCAGGGGAGAGAGAAAGGGTGGGAAGACTAGGGTGGCTTGTCCCCACATTTGCACTGTACCCTCTGTACATGGGCCTTTGCTTTCAAAATATGGTCCTTATCACATGGATCAGGAAGGAAATCAGAAATCAGGATAAATGATAAGAACATTCATTAAAATAACTAGTAGACAAATAGGTAGAAAATCAGGAATTTCTGGTCTACTCATTTAAATCCACCAATTTATGCTGAAATACATCCTTTTGAGCCATATCTCACTTCCTCCATAGTCTAAAACCTTTTGGCTCATTTTCAAGTCTTTTATGAATTTCTGAAAGAGCTGTTTTATAAAGAGCCTTTATGTGTTATTGTTCCACTATATCATATTATGGCCACAGTGTTGACTTGTAATTAGAAATTGTCAGAAAAATATATGCTTGTATCTTCTCTTAAAATTTGTGAAGTTGAGCTGAGTGAGTTTGGGGGTACTTAACAGTTAAGATTGCTGGCTTTGAAAAGTAATACCAATAATGACAATAAATTGTCAAAGTTTTGAGACTAATTAAAGTCAACAGAATAAAAAAATGGGACCCTTATGTCTTCTCCTCATAGCTTGGGGCCTATAAAATATATCAGAATACAATATGTGTTGGGATGAAGGCATTTCATTTTGTGAGTCTATTTATTGTTCAATCTGTCCCACTCTCCTCTCATCCTCCCTGGAGTTGAAGAAAGGGGAGAAACACACTAAGTTACAACCTCACAGTTTGGGTTGGGTATATGCCTTTCCTGTGAACTCTCAGCATCTCTCTAGGTAAAGAGAATGAGGTAAGGGGGACAGATATTCATCTCATGCGATATGGACAGAGACTCAATAGGAAAATAGATGTCAAGGGCCTGTGGACAGACCACATCTATGACTCTGGTCACTCTCTACATGTTGGCCTCAGCTCTTTATTTACAGTGACCCTATCTCTTATCCTCTTTTATTTGGGTCCTTTTTTGTGTGTGCAAGCATTTCGGTTGTTAAAGATCTGTAGGTGTTTCAAGGATGACTAGTAAGTGAGCAAGCTAAATTAGTGAGCTTTGGGGAGGATTAATCGACCAAGTTCAAAGGGAAGGGAAAACAGCAGTCTATCCCAGTGTCAGGAAGAGAGACAACATTCCTGGCCAGTGTCCCTACAACCAGCATTCTTTGTCTTTGTCTTATTGAAATGTAATCAAAGAGACTTTCCAACCTTCGGGTTTCTGACACTCAAGGCTGAGTAATCCAAGAGCTTCTGATTGCTCATTCTTGTAACTTTTTTCTTTCTAATTACCAGTCTCTTCTTTGTCTTCAATTTGAATTTATTTCTTCTATATACCTGAGCCAAACACGTCATCCATTTTAAATGCTCTTTTGTAAACTCAAGTGTCAATCACATGTGAGTGAGTGGGGTCTTTGAATAAGGTAGGTATTCCTGGAGTTTCTAAATAATAATCCTTGACACTTGAATAGCAGGTTGCAGTTTGCAAAGTACTTTCACATACAATATGTTATTTGATTCTCACCATAACCCTGTGAAATAGACAAGGGAGCCACTGGAGAAAGTGAGGTTCAGGGAGGTTTGTGGCTGCCTGAGGTTACCTGTCCCTGGTGCACTTTCTGCTACGCCAGCCTCTCAACATAATAAGGGAGAACTGTCTGACCATTTTTCAGCTGTTGTTTATTAATATCCTGCTGTGAAGGCCTAGGCCAGAAAGTCCCCTTTCTTTAACTCCAGGGAGGATGAGAGGAGAGTGGGTTAGAGTCCCAGCTTCCTACCTTAAAAGCTGCCCAATCCTCCTCATGACTATCTCTAAACCATATAGATTCTAAATATTTTTCAATACAATTGCTCCACTCCTAAGCAATAGAATTTCCCTTTGAATTCATCCTGTGCACCACTATCAGAACAATTATGTCACTAACACTTGCATTATCAACCTTGATAAACATTCACACTGACTCCAGGAAACTGGGAGTTTGCACATGTCCAAAGGTTTTTGGACTGACCCCCTTCATTTTATGTCCAAGATTTTCTCTCAAAACATACTTTCCTTTACTCTGAAATATTCAGATTTGTGGTCATTGTGACTGCGCAGTATGTGCTAAGGGCTATGTGCCATGAATGATACAAAGATGAATAAAGTAGGAGCTTAAAATAAAATAATGCCATAAAACACACACACAGATAACTGATGAAAATAATGGGTGCTTGGAGAGAGGGACAGACATCAGACCAATAAGCTTCTAAAAGGGAAGTCATATTTGTGGCTCTGAAGATGGTAGTGGGCGCTCTGTAAGGAATATCATATTTTAAATATGCTTTGAAGGGTGACTAAGACAAAAATGTGGAAAAAGAAGCAGTGTGGCCAATAACATCTCTCTCTCTCTCTCTCTCTCTCTCTCTCTCTCTCTCTCTCTATATATATATATATATATATATATATATATATAAAAAAGCCTAAGTGACCACCAACCAGCCAACCATTTGACCGGCCAACCAGTAGCTATGACGTGCACTGACCACCAGGGGGCAGACGCTCAACGCAGGAGTGGAAACCACAGGCATAGAAACACAAAACAGACTGATGAATCTCAGAGGGAAGGGGGAAGGGGGAGGGCGGGAATAGATTAACCAAAGATCTTATATGCATACTAGAAGCCTGGTGCACAGATCCGTTGCACCGGTGGGGTCCTTCAGCCTGGCCTGCACCCTCTAGCAATCCAGGACCCCTCGGAGGATGTCAGAGAGCTGGTTTCAGCCCAATCCCCTCAGGCCAGGCCAAGGGACCCCACCGGTACATGAATCCATGCACCAGGCCTCTAGTTAAAGTATAAAAGCATATATGTAGAGCAATGAATTCTATACAGTCCAGCTGAGATGAATAGAGAACCTGAAGCACAGGGTGAAGAACAAGTTTAGGGAAGCAGGTTGGGGCCAAGTCCCAAAGAGCTCCATGCTTGCCTTCTAATGGAAGGAGACCAGCGGCCAGCACGTTCATTCTCTGATCAGAGGCTTTGCCCAGACCATGCCCAGGGTATCCTCGGTCTCCCACTGCTGACTTTGAATCCTGCAGTCTTTTCTAACCACTCTGGCAGGTGCTCCACTGCACCCATCAGTGCCATGTGATCAACCAGCTGGGGCTGCCCCTTCACTTACTTAGGCAATCACTCAATCTCTGAGCCCAAGCTTTCTTATCTGTGAAATGTAACCAAACCTTCCATCTTCAAACTGAGCTAATTGTGCTCAATTAAAATAAATGGGAGCTATTATTTTCAGGAGTGATATTAAAGATATTTGACAACCAGATTAGCACAGGCACTAATCAGTCAGAAAGAATACCAGCCATAAAGAACCTCAGATGTCTGTAGCAGTGCGTCCCAGGCAAAGTCAGCCCAGGCTGTTAATGTTATTGTTGATTTCATCATCATTATCAGTACATAGCAACTCATCACCTTTTCTTATGTCTCTAACATCTCAGTAAACTTCTTTATAGTTTAGCAGTTAAATTACTATTAGGTGAGAATATTGTGAGGTGCATGAGGAGCAATCATGTCTTACCCAGCTTTGTGCTTTCTAAAACATTAATATAATGTTTGGAAATATTTAGCCATTAGCTCAGGCCCAGAGAGATTCTCTTTGCACAAACATCCTCACTTTTTTCATATTTGCCCATGTCAACTCCACAATATTTGCCAAAAAAAGTTCAAAATGCACACGAAAGTGTTTGTTAAAGTAAAAAATGCTCATATCTTTGCACCAGCATTTTCACTTCTAGACATTATCTGTGGGAAATAAAAGAGTCAAGCCCTAGCTGGTTTGACTCAGTGGATAGAGCCTCGGCCCATGGCCTGAGGGTCTCGGGTTTGATTACAGTCAAGGGCACGTACCTCTGATGCAGACTCAATCCCTGGCACTGGTTGGGGCTCATGCAGGAGGCAAGCAATCGATGTCTCTCTCACATTGATGTTTCTCTCTGTCTCATCCACTCCCTTCCACTCTCTCTAAAAATCAATAGAAAAATATCCTCAGGTGAATATTAAACCCCCCCCCCAAAAAAAAAAGTCAATGTACAGGATGTAGGCAAGTAGGTGACCATTGCAACTTTGTCTGAAATGGCAAACTGGTGACATCTCCCTCAAACCTGGATGACTCAGTGCCCCATGGAATCTCCTGCCATGGGCTTCTTTGTAGCTGTGAAGAATGAAGCCAACAACACATATCATATTCAGAGGAGGCTGTCTCCAAAAGCTCAGGCTGCTGTAACAGAACACCATAGACAGGTGGGTTAAACAACAAACATTTATATCTCACAGTTCTAGAGGCTGGAGGTCTGAGGTCAGGGGGCCAGCATGGTCAGGGTCTTGGTAAACATCCTCTTCCTGGTTCACACACAACCACCTTCTGTGTCTTCACATGTAAGAAAGAGAAAGCTATGGTCCCTTCATTTCTTCATAAGGGCACAAATCCATCATGGGGGCTCCACCCTCATGATCTCATCTAAATCTAATTACCTCCCAAATACCATCACATTGGGGAATTAGGGCTTCAAGATATAATTTTTAGGAGGACACCACTCAGTCCATAGGAGATGGTTATGATGTGGCCAATTATAAAAAGCAAATTAATGAATACCATGTTTGATATGATGTAGTAAACATAAAAAGGTTATGCCCACATGTTTGTATAACCAGAAAAAAGACTACGGGGGGAGGGAGGAGTGCATTAAATTGTTAATGATGATTTTATCAGGGATAGAGTTAGAAGGAGCTAAGGGAACATTTTTAATTTGACTTCTGGCTCTTCTGCAGTGTTGGAACTTTTTTTTCTTTATTGATTAAGGTATTACATATGTGTCCTTATTCCCCCCCCCCATTACCTCCTACCTCCCCCCCACTCATGTCCTCACCCCGCCCCCCCCCCCGGTGTCTGTGTCTATTGGTTAGGCTTATATGCATGCATACAAGTCCTTTGGTTGATCTCTCCCCCTTATCCCCACCCTCTCCTACCTTCCCTCTGAGGTTTGAAGGTCTGATTGATGCTTCTCTGGATCTGTTTTTGTTCATCAGTTTATGTTGTTCATTGTATTCCACAAATGAGTGAGATCATGTGATATTTATCTTTCTCTGACTGGCTTATTCAACTTAGCATAATGCTCTCCAGTTCTATCCATGCTGTTGCAAATGGTAAGAATTCCTTCTTTTTTACCGCAGCATAGTATTCCATTGTATAGATGTACCAGTTTTTTAATCCACTCATCTGCTGATGGGCACTTAGTCTGTTTCCAAATCTTAGCTATGGTAAATTGTGCTGCTATGAACATAGGTATGCATATATCCTTTCTGATTCGTGTTTCTAGTTTCTTGGGATATATTCCTAGAAGTGGGATCACTGGGTCAAATGGGAGTTCCATTTTTAGTTTTTTGAGGAAACTCCATACTGTTCTCCACAGTGGCTGCACCAGTCTGCATTCCCACCAGCAGTGCACAAGGGTTCCTTTTTCTCCTCATCCTCTCCAGCACTTGTCATTTGTTGCTATGTTGATGATAGCCATTCTGACAGGTGTAAGATGGTACCACATTGTATAACTTTTGAATTTTCCATAACTGACTTAAAAAAAATACACGAACCAGTAAACCACAATAACTCTATTGCTCATTTCCAACGAGAATGCATCTCCAATATATACCATCCTGGAGATTTGATCTCTTGAGAATGTACTTCTTAAAGAGCAGCACCTGAATAATGTCTATGCTCCAAGTACCATGATGGGGGGGCCAGTAGACATCTGATCCTCATGCCTGGGTGGGAAGTTGCACCATGATCCAGTCCTGAGGTGGCCCACCCTCTTCAGGATGGAGTTAGTAAGCAGACCGCAGAGCCTAGAGATGCGCTGCACATCTCAAGAGCAGTTCCCTCCAGAAAATGAAAGAGAGCCAGAGATGAGGACTGCCAAAGTAATTACCACCTTCCCAATAAGAGGGGCATAGTAATTGCAGTGGGTGAACCATCCTATTTAGATTCACAACTGAGTCATGATTGGAAATGGTCAGCCACATAATTACAAAGGGTGGGTTCCTGGATGATAAATTAGATGCGGTAGCTTCATTTATGTACGTCCTACTTAAAGCCACATAGCCTGAAATAGAGCCCCTTAGAAATGAATTACCCTGTGCACTAGAAACTGGAAAAATAGATTACATTGAAAATGAATCCAAAAAAATCCATTTCTTTCCTCTGACTGATCTGGCCAAAATTTTAAAACTTGTATTCATATTGGGCTCTTGAAGTACTCTTGGTCTAAACTCAAAATATAGATCACAAACCATGCTATAAAATCCTTTTAGGGGATAGAATTCATTTCAAGTGTGAGGGGAGAGTGTTGACATTTTATAGATCCACAGAACTAAAGTGATCTTCAGAGGACATCTGTAGGGTCACCTTAACCCAGTGTCAACTTGACCTTCAGGCACAGTCACTCCTCAGAAACTCGGCTAGCTAGTGTTCTTCCTTCTTTTTTAGATTTTTGATTGTGGTAGAACACATAATATAAAATGTACCATCTTAACCATTTTAAGTGTACAGATCGTAATGTTAAGTATATTCATATTGTTGTGCAACCAATCTCTAGAATTTTTTTATCTTGCTAAACTGAAACTCTGTATTCATTAAGCAATAGCTCCTCATTCTCCCTTCCCCCACCCCCTGACAACCACCATTCTACTTTCTGTTCCTATGAGTTTGACTGCTCTAGATACCTTATCTAAGTGGACTCATACAATAAGTCTTTGCTCATTTCACTGAGCATAATGTCTTCAAGGTTCATCCATGTTGTAGCATGTGTCAGAAATTTTTTTCCTTTTTAAAGTTGAAAATTCTCTGTTGTATATATAGACCACTTTTATTTATCCATTCCTCCACTGATGGACACCTGGGCTGCTTCCACCTTTTGGCCATTGTGAATAATGCTGCTATGAACATGGTACACTAATATTTTTTTGAGACCCTGCTTTAAATTCTTTTGGATAAATACCTAGAAGGTCCCTAGCTGGTTTGGCTCATTGGATAGTGTCGGCCTGTGGACTAAAGGGTCCCGTGTTCTATTCCAGTCAAGGGCACGTACCTTGGTTGCAGGCTCCTCCCCATCGATATTTCTATCCATCTTTTCCTCTCTCTTCCAATCTCCCTGAAAAAAAAAAAAATCAGTGGAAAAATATCCTCGGGTGAGAATTAACAACAACAAAACACCCAGAAGTGAAATTGCTCGATCACATGGTAATTCTATTTTTAATTTTTTAGAGTAACTTTCATTCTGTTTTCCACATCTTCTCCTTTCCTTTAAATTAAATTAGATTTGTTTGTGTTTTATTTTGGCAATGAAACTTACATATGTTCATGACAAAAGCTGTCAAAAGTGGAAATTGACTATGACCCTACCCAGCAAAAACTAATGTTAATGTAGCACATTGCCTTCAGATTTTATATATTTTTCCTAGTTTATTACCTGATTCCTTGTAGCCGACATATTTTAAAAGAAAATAAATACCATAGCTAACAATAACCAGAAACAAGTTCCCCAGATGATTCTAACATGCAGCCAGGCTTGAGAAAAATGACTAGATGGACTGTCCATGTTCTCAGCTAAGGCCAGCCCACTGGTCCCTGGATCCAGTCCTCTGGCTGCTCCAGGATGTGGCTTGTGATATCCGCAATTTTCCTCTCTCCACCAGATCATTCCCATCAGTATGACTCAAACTGCTGCTGTTTCTCCCATCTCCTCCTCCTCCAAGTCCTTTCCTTGACTCACTTTTGTCTCTAGATCTGTCTCATTTCTCTGCTTCTCTTCATAAAAACTCATTGAAAGAACTGTCTGCTCTTTCTCCTCTTCCTCTCTCATTGCAATAAGACCTTCTTCGCCTCCTCTTCAGGAATGTTGCCCTTGTCCAGTGACTTTCTGGCAGCCAATCCAATAGCTAACCTATTGATCTTTTAAGCATTAAGGCATCTCTCCCTCCTTCCTGAGTCACTTCCTCCACTTGGCATCCAGGTGACCACTCTCTCTTGGTTTTCCTCCTTTCACAGACCCCTATGTCTCAGTTTATTGTGTGCATTCCTTCACGTCTCCCAGACCGGATCCAGACACATGAGTGCCATCGTTGATCGTCAAACTTGTCAGACTTAATCCTGCCCTGGTCTTTGCACCAGCTGTTCCCTCTGCCCAGAGCGCCCTTCCCTCGGGCAACCATACCACTTTCTACAGGCCTTCTCTCAACTCCCAGACTCACTCTTATCCCTCACCTGGGTCTGTTCTCCCTCTGGCCCTTACCTGCTCATTCCCACTCTCCTTCTGGAGAGTGAGCTCCAGGTAAGCCTTAGTTATGTCCACTTTTTGCTGTATCTTCTGTTCCCACAAATGCTGGCATAGAGTAAGCGCATAATCGTTGTTGTTCATACACACTTTGTAGGGAGAGTTACGCCAACATGGCTTAGGATTCATTATTTTTGAAAATAGTGCTTAGTTACCATTATATTTGTAATTTGGTTAAAAAAGAAAATATCCAATTACTCCAAATTTTTATGTTCTTAGTTTTATGACTTTAAGATAAAGTTATGAAATACCTTTCCTTTTTTCTCATTTTTTAAAATCCAAAATTTTTGTGCCCACTTAGGTAGATTTACATTAAATGACTGCTCTCTAATATCACTTATCCTGATGTAGCAAGACTATATATTTCAGAAATGTATTCATATTGCAAATGCTGTTCTTAAATTGCATTTTCACTTGCTTGTATGTCTTAGACAGCTTCCTGTGTCAATAAACAGAATTTTGTATCATCATTTTAATGCCTGAAGGATTGCACAATATGGATAGACCTTAATAGTAATGACAATGACAGTAGTGAAAACTTATGGAGTACTTACAACATGTCAGGTGTTTTGTTAAGCACTTAACATGCGTTGCTTCATTTAATTCTCACAACAACTCTGAAGTGTGATTGATCATATCTGTGGCACTCAGGAAGAATGTCCTCGGCCCGGGACTCAAACCCAGGCCTGCGTGCCTCCAAGTGCACGCTCACACACCACACACTGCTGCCCACGCGTTTATCCCTGTCTCCTCTCCCTGGTGAGGAATTTCCAGAAATAAAACTTCTATGTCAAAGCCTTTGCATAATTTGACTTTTGAAGCATACAAATGTGTTGTGAGTTTATGTTGCTTATTTCTCACAACTTAGCCTGAGCCTTCCCGAGTCACCGTTTCAGGAACCAATCTTCTTCTCTTGCATTAGCACTGTACTATTTCAAATGAGTAATAAAATAATTTTATATCTGATAGAACTAGTTGTACCGCCTTTCACTTTTCTTAAAAACAAATTGTGGTTTTTTTTTCCATTTATATTCTTTTTAAATATATAGAGGGAATGACTAGGTTTTGAACTTATAGAACAACTTAGATAAAAATTTTATTTTTCCAATTTAGGTCTTTGCATCTAAAGAGTATATATCACTATTCACTTATTCAAGCCTTACGTGTGATGGACATATGGATATAGTATACATATACTTATGACTAATGTACATATAATTGCTGTTCACATAAATGTGAATGAAGTGTGCCATATAATGTATACCTGTATGAGTGGTTGATGTGTGTCTATTGTAATGCACACATACATGTGATTGGCATGTATGTAGAAAGTGCATGACTTGTGTTTTATATCTCATATCTTACAACAAAGTAACTTGCTATCTATTTTAACAAGAATTTGGGGCTTGATATATACATTGAATATCATTTTTAACATATAACTTTTCTCATTTTATCTATGACAAGTGTCCACTATATTTGTAAATTTTCTCACATTAAATCATGCTTTCATTCCTAATGAAAGAGATTGATCTTTGGGCATTATTTTTAAAACACACTGCCATGCCTTATCTCCAACACCGTTATTGAGGTTACGTGCATCTACACTCGAAGTGAGCAGGTTCTGTTTCCTCACTCGGCGCCCCACTGGTAACACAGTGGAACTGACATGAAGAAAGCTTCATTCTTTCTGCTCTAGAACAGAAAGGGTCACTGGTTCCTTGAAGAAATGAAAGGATGGATTCTGAGGTGTGGGAGGGAGTGGGGCCCTTCTTTGACAGTTTTCTTAATTCACCCTTTCCCTGACTTTCTTTTCATCTTAGGAAATCAAAAGGCGAGGTTGTATTACAACCACCGCAGCGACAACCATCCACAGACATTCCTCCTGCGCAGGTAAGATCATTCTTGTGTAAACTGAAGACATGTTCCACCACCCCCTACACAATGTGTCTTTTATCTGAGAATCTTTTTCAGACTTTCCTTTCCAAATAAAACAAAACTATCTCCTTCAGTCTTCCTGTTATGATTACTCAAGTTAAAGATAGCAGAGTAGGAAGCAATTGCCAGATCTTTATCTGAGTTATGACAACCTCAGTATGGTTAATAGAACATTTTCAGCTGGTCACAGAGCCTTGGAGTGATTAGCTACTTCTTGCTAAGAAAAGAAAACTAACAAAGACATTTCAGGTGGAAAAAAAGATAAAGTAAAAATAGTCTTTTGTATAGCAGGATTTTAAGAGAACAACCGTAAGAAATCTCATATTTCTCTCTTAATGTTGACGAGTTTCTTTTATGAGATAGACAGTAGAGGTCAGCTGAGATTATTGGTTGGAAAAGTTTTAGGCAGAGAAGCAAAAAATCCAATATCTCAGTCATAGCAACAGGGTCAACATCAGCCTGCAGGAAACTCTGAACACAGGCTTTCTACACCATAGCAGCAAAATATCATCTATAATAATAAAAGCGTAATATGCTATTAGACCGGACATCCTTCCAGACATCCTTCTGGACAACCTTCTGGATGAAGCCAGGGCTACGAGGGAAGCCCGAGACCCGGGTGCCAGAGGAAACCCGGTGCCGGCAGCCAGGGAAAGGAAGGCCTACTCTTGCACAAATTTTGTGCATTGGGCCTCTAGTTGTAAATAATTCTTACCTTTTTATAGCTGCCTCATGTTGCTTTACAACATAGCCTTTATCAACAGTAATTACAATGGCTGTTATTATTTTATAAATGTTCTCAGTCAATATTCACTAAAAGATCTTTCTCTTATTGGTTTAATAATTCCAAGAAATAATAGTACGACCCAAGCATCATGCAACAGGAGGTTCATTATCACTTTTCAAAGGGGTGTTTCTGGAAAATGACTGTGAACCTCTTCAAGCCTGAGTTAGTATTGGATGTGCTCATAACTGCACGAAGACAGTCAGCTTCTTTTCTCCCTAGGTTTTCACTAAAATTTGGTGGCTTGGCTTTCCCCTGAGCAATGCTGTGGGGTAACACAGTGACTTACCTGCTGGTGGGCAAAGACCAAGAATGGCAGAGGCAGCAGGGTCACTGTGGTCTTCAAAGCCAGGATCATCTCAGTTTCCCCTTGAGGTGTTACTTCCTCCACTGTCCTTACCAGAGGAGGCATTAAAATGATGGGTCAGAGCAAGAGCTTTGCAGATCAATAACTGGAGAATCTTGGTTCTTCCATTTACTTCAGTGCTTAGCAAATTGACCTCTAACCCTCAGTTTCCCCATTGTAAAGATGTCCCTGCCATAGGTAGGTTCTAAGAATTTTAAAAATACTATTTATAATGGGCTCGGCATGGTGTTCAGCACTTGGCCTGATTCTTAGACAATATTTCAAAGTCCTTGACTAATTATTACAATCAACATTATCCATTCTTTTCCTAAATGCCTATAACAACATATAAGAATATTATGTTTTTTATGTTTGTCATCTTTTAAAAAGTAAAATTATCATTTACACAATGGAATACTACATAGCTATAAAAAAAAAAAGAGGAATATTTACCATTTTTGGCAGCATGGATGGACCTGGAGATTATTATGCTAAGTAAAATAAGCCAGTCAGAGAAAGACAAATACCACATTATTACATTTATATGTGGAATCTGATAAAATAAACTGACGATGAACAAAATAGAAACAGAGGTATGGATTCATGGAACAGACTGACATCTGTTAGAGGGGAGTGAGGGGGGTGTGAAGGGGAGAGGGACTGGATGAAAGAAGGTGAAGGGATTAGCCAAGAAAATATATTCGTAGCCCATAAACACAGACAACAGTGTGGTAATAGCCAAAGAAAAAGGGGGCCAGGGGCTGCGTGGAGGGGGGCAAAGGAGGAGAAAATGGGGACATATATAATAGTGTCAACAATAAAAATAAAGTAAGAATACATACATACATACATACATACATACATACATAAAGAGTAAAAGTATCAGTATCTTGGTGATGATGTAGGACTACTTGCTCTTAGTCCACCTGTTCTTGTGTTGATGTCTGTGCTAGGTGAAGGTCAAACCCCTGGCAGCAAATGGCATGGAGATTTCCAGTAGTTTAAACAGAGAAATGTGAGGCAAGAACTGAGTTGTCACCCAGCATCCTGGAGCATTAGTCAACCAAGCCCAATACTGCCTGAGCTGCGATAGTGTCCCCACATTCAGGCCGCTAGCAGGTCAGGGCCACCATGTTGGGACAATTCATGGGCAATGAGCCTAGTGGCAATTATGCAATAAGTTGACGAACAAAATTTTTTTTCATGAAATGACATTGTTACTTTCATCATTATATTTGGGGGCCACTTTTATATTGATTGGCTTACTGAGATAATGTTTATTATATCATAATTTAAAAGGAACATTTAAAAATCATAATTGAGCTCTAGCTGGTTTGGCTCAGCAGATAGATCATCAGCCTGTGGACCAAAGGATCCCATGTTTGATTCTGGTCTTCCCTGGCCTGGGCCCTGGTCTGGGCTCATGCAGGAGGTAACCAATCAATGTGTTTCTCTCACATCGATATGTCTCTCTGTCTTTCTCTCTCTCTTCCACTCTCTCTAAAAAATCAATGTAAAAATATCCTCAGGTGAGGATTAAAAATAATAATAATAATTGACATTCATAATGCATGTCCTTTATACAATTGTACTACACTCTTCTAAGTGCTTTATGTACATCAGTTATTTATATACATACTTCACATCCTTACTAAAACATTGAAATCCTACAAATTCTTACTAAATTAAAATCCTACTACTGTCTCATCCTCATTTTATAGATGAGGACAGCAAGCGACAGAGAAGTTAAGTAACTTGCCCAAGGCCAAATAACTCCTGAGTGGCAACCTCAGGCTTTAACATCCGTGATTCTAACCATCACACAGTAGACCTTTCACAATGAGTCACTCAAATAATGGTCCATCTTGGGGGAAATCATAACACAAGTTGATAAGAAAGAACATAAATCTACTCTTAAGTCCACTGGAAGCAATTTAGTTTCAGGAAAACATTACCCATCAAATAAAATTAAATTATATGGGAATGTTATTGGTTTCGTAGTTTAGTTCATATATAATTTATGAGTATGTTATGCTATAATCCCAAGAAATGTTTATATTTAAATAGCTTTATAATAAAAGTTGGTCAACACTGCAGGGTCAAGATATTCTTATAGGCTCCATCTATCTCAAGTTTAAGAATACAGTGGTGTAACATTTCTCATCTAGCTCACTCACTTTAGCACTTACAATGCACCTTCTGCTCTCAGGCCCAGTAGAATTCTTTTTCTTCTCATAAACCTTGACCCTAAAATAATATGGAAGAACACACCACCCATGTCCCAGGGTAGACGCCCAGAGATTTAGACACATAGCAGGTGCCCAATGAATGTCTGTTAGTTCAAAAGAACCCAAACATAGACTGAGACCACTCTGCATTGTTAATTTTTCACAGCATCTTGGGGATAGAGGGGCAAGACCCACCTGGTCTGAGCTTGAATGCCCAGAAGAATGAGAGCTCACTGTAGAGAGAGGCAGCACACTTGTGATGGTCACCTTGGATGGTTAAGAAGTCCCTCCTGAGAATATACTGGAAAATCTTCCATTTTGCCACATTCAGTCCAGTTCTGCTGTTGCTGTGGATGGATGTGAACACATTCTACCCAGCAATTCAGGGAAACACCCATGACAGGTGTTTTTAATATTCATTTCACTGAGAAAACTGAAGCTGTCAAAGATTTGCCCAAGGTCACTCAGCTAGTGAAAATGGGAGCAGGAATAATGTCAAATATTTCAATGTGAACTTAGCCATCTGGATTGGAAGATACTAGAAGATAGAAGCCATATCTCAAATCTATTTCATCCTCCTTACCTCTTGGCATAAATTAATGACTCTGGGGCCATAAATATAGTCTAAATACTAGGACACTGTACCTTATACTTATCAGTGAATGATGCTTTGTGGACCAAAGCCACATGGTGATTCATGATACTGTTTGGAGATAATGCAGAACACTGGCAAGATTTTCATAAAAAAAATGAAACACTACAATATGCTTTGAAAGAGGCAGCATTTGGTATGTTGGCTCATGAGGCATACAACATGGGAACAGCCTGAACCACTGCTTGACTCTGTGCTAGCATTTTTCCTAATTCTCTAAAATAAATGTAGCAAGAACTCCAAAAGGAGAGGGGTGAGATCTGCCCATCCAGGCTCAGAGTATAGACACCATCACTGCCTCCCCCCCCCCCCCCCCCCAGATCCTGGGGGGTCAAGTGGGCAAAAACTAAAATGTGGGTAAGATGACCTTCTGTAACTTGCTCTAGTGGAGGGAAGGAAGAACCCAGAAGAGCAGGGACATTTGGCCAGCCCTGGCCTGTCTAAGACAAATGGCTATTATGGCTCAGTGGCAGGAGAGAAAAAGGGGCTGATGCCATCAGCAGCAAAGGCCAAGTGCTTGGCCAAAGGTGATGACAACGGGTAGGCAACCAAGACTTGACCATGACCACAAGGACTGTTAGTTGGATGCTCCCTAAAGCAGAACACAAAGGGGTTCAAGAAGAAGGATTTGGCAGCATTTGCTAGAGGTTTGGAGGCTAATGCTGAGAGCAGCACTGTGTAGCCCATTCCCCGGTGGACCCATAGCCCCTTGACCATGAACACTCCCAGGACAGCACCTATGACCTAGTCACCCAGATCAGGATCCATACTAGATATGTGGGTAGGTGAAATGAGCTGGGAGTGGTCAAACACATGAACCTGTTGGATTCCATGGGGCCATTTGCAACCTCTGACCAAGGCTTCATTGGTGGGACTCTTGAGAGACTGAAATGAGAAGACTGAGAAGTTCTCTGTTTTGAAAGAGATGTCAACTTGAATCTATACTATTGAAGCAAGGCAGTCCTTTGTTCCAGGGTAACCACCCCCAAACTTCTCTTAGTTATGCAAGCACAAAGCATGGCCCCATCATGTGAACAGAGCAGATTGCACGATGGTGTGCTGAACTAGGTGGTGGCTGACCTGACAACCAAGAGAGATTGGGAAACAGCTAAGAAATTCCTAAGGCTTCCCATGTATACTTGGGGAGAAGAATGGATTCTTATGTAACTGAGCAAGTTAAGGGGTCAATTTGAAAATTTTAAGTAGTCTAGTGAGACCTGGGTATGCAGAAATATCTGAATCTGTAGCATCCAATAGATTACTTGCCAGATTGGAGACATCCAAGAAGTGTTTGCAGCAATAAATGGACCTGTAGTTCCCCAGGCTGGTGACTTGCTAACCAGCCATTACATTAGACCTAGACCCTGAGAATTTTTGAACAGGCGATGTGGTTGAGCAAGCTTTTGTGGATTCAGGATCATGCAAAGTGGCATTAATTCAGTACCATCAGAAGGAGGGAATTAATACCTTACCCATTTGGTTCACCTTATTCAATACAACATGCCCATTTCTCAGAAGTAAGCATACAACCCTTGACTCCTATATGCAATTGTAAGAGTATTCAAGTTTACTCCCTTTCTAGTCATCTAAATTTATCATTTACTAAGCAGCTCATTAAATTTTCAATAGTGTCAGAAAGGTCTAAAAGTCATCTTGAGTGAACTTATCTCTCTATTAGATGAAGGAAAGGACATTTTAAAATTTTATCTTTCCTCTCTTTTCCAGAGCACTATCACCCAGATGGCAGAGATTTGCTTTTTAGCGTGCATCTAAGGTATAACAAATCATATGACTAAGGCACAGGTCCACATAAAAATCTGTTTTGCACTTATTTTCTTTTGCCTCGCTTAATTCATCAACTGCCCCTCCCCCTACTAACCTACAAGACCAGTAGATGGGGCCCTCTACAGCAAGATGGCACAGAGCAAGCAGCTGGCTCAAAGAGAAAAGTCAGCTTTTATTGGATGGAATTAATACCTTTTTCTTACCCTGATCTACTTTTAAAGTGGCTTCTTTCATTTTCTTTTTTGTTTAAGAATAAAACATGCAATTGAACTAAAACAGAGCAGTATTAACAGTCACATCTGAGAATCCCAGACTCCAGTTGAAGCCAGGGCTGATGCCACCTGCTGCTCTTATCGCTTTTATTCAATGGTAAACCCATCTCTTTAAGTCCCTTTCTGCAAAAACTCCTTTTATCTTGCTTCTTAAAAGAATCTCATTAGCACATTTTGTCTTTCTCTAAGAATGTTACTGAGTGTTAGCCATAGCAAAAGGAACTCTGTAATCAGCCACAATCTCTTAATTATGCTCCTGTGATTTGCAGAGGGAAGGAGATACCAAAACAATCCTTGACCTCAGGAAGGAAACGACAAGCAGCTTGAGCAGAGTTTGAGAAGTGAGTCTGGTGGGTACATTTCCCTGAATCATAAACAAATCAATGATCCTCCATTAAAGATGAAAAGATCTGACTGTTCTCCAGATTTCGCTGGGAAAGAAAACATTACAGCCTCTTTTCTTGATTTTCAATGGGCCATTTAAACACACAGAGACAACAGAGAAACATTATTTACAAAGGCTCCATCCATGTGCAGCTGACACCCCAAGGCCAGGTGGCATCTCAGCATGGGTCACAATTTGCAAGGTTCCTCTCCCCCCTCTACTTCCACTCAATCCATCGTCACCCAAAGAATTCTACAATCAGTAGCTTCAGAGAAACCCTCCGTGTGTGGAGAGCGTCTCTGTCCATTTGTGGGATGAACAGATGACCCTGAACAAGCCCTCAGCTATTGGCAAAGACTATGGGGTGCTGCTATGTCCCGGTCCTTTCTTCCGTGGTCACCTCCAATTCAGCAGAACTCACCTACTGGCAATTAAGGAACTAAAACTCTGATGTGATGGGCAGAGTAATTTTTGTTCTTATTCTGCATGGCTCTAAAAAAAAAGTTTACCTTTTGTGACAGCATAGATGACCTGGAAATTATTATGCTAAGTGAAATAAGGTAGTCAGAAAAAAACAAGTACCAATATTTTCATGTATATATGGAATCTAATGAACAAAATAAACTGACAAAATAGAAACAGAGGCATGGATACATGGAACAGACTAACAACTGTCAGATGGGAGTGGGGAGAGGGGGACTGGAGGAAAGAAGGTGAAGGGATTAGTCAAAGAGCATATATGCATAACCCATTAGCACAGACAACAGTGTGGTGATGGCCAGAGGGAAGGAGGGGGGCTGGGGGGGGAGGGGGCTCAGGCTGGGTGAAGGGGGGCAAAGGAGGGGAAAATGAGGGTATCTATAATAGTGTCAAAAATAAAGTTAAAAAAACAACTTATATGTATGAAAAGTCTTGTGACAGTATCAACTTTTAAGCTTTGTGGCAGATAAGTTTTGTGCAACAGACAAGGGAAAGCCCAGTCCTCCTGTAATCGAGTACTTAAAAGCGCACCATTTATTTGTTATTTATGTAAGAAATATGTAACATTTTGTTGCTGCTAAGCAAAAATTTTTTTAAAAATACAGAATTTTATCACATAAGTAAAATTCTCCCCTCAACCATCTGTTCCTAATCTCATTCCCCAGAGATAGCCATTGCTAATTAGGAATGGGCTTTCAATGAAAAGAATGGAAGTGCGTTAAATCGAGACTGGCCCCTAACTTTGGGTCACGTGGGAAGTAAAAAGAGATGCCATGATGCAATCATTAATTCACCACCATTATTGTCTCCCTCTCGCCTTCATGCTTAGCACCACAGGGTCAGTATCACTGCCTGGCTCAGCAGTGGTTTTGCCCAAATCTTACCCACATTCTGGTTGAACTCATTCACCCTCCTACGTTGGCTCCTACATGCTACCGTTCCCAGGCCAAGCTTGCCTCCCTGTTAGACATGTCTCTCTAGATGTGCCATTGGCAACTCAGATACATCCTGAGACTGAAGCCATCCTCAGCCCCCTGCCCCCTCCCCATTTATGCTTCATCATGCCTCTGTCTGTCCAAGGTACCGAGCCAGAAAACCTGAAATTATCCTAGGCTCTCCCCTCCCCACACTATCCATCACCAGGCCACATGGGTTTCCCTTTCTAACCTTCTTTCAAATCCATGCTGCCTCCCACGGAATTGATTCATAGCCTCATCTCCTCTCGCCCATACTGCAGCTGTCCTGCCAACTTTATCTCCGCAATACATCTCAAATCAGCTGTCTTCCCCACGTGTCCAAAGCCACCAGCTTGTCCCTGTCACGGACAACCAAACCAGCTGCCAGCAGGTTTCCCTGAGCCCTGTCTTGCTTAACAGAGGAGCCAGGATGAATCCTACTCATCCTTTTGGTCACAGAATAAATGTCACTCCCTTAAGGGAGACTTCCCTTGCTCAGCCATTGAAATGAAGCCCTCACCCCTCCATATATGCCTGTAACATGCTGGAATTTCATTGATCGCACTTACTACCATTTATAAATATATATTAAATTTGGTTTCTATTTCTTTAAACCCAACTCTCTCATTAAATTATAAACTGTTTTGGTCACTACTATATCTGTAGCACCTACACTGTCATATGACATCCAAAAAATATTTGTTGAATGAATGAATGAATGAATGGCATTCTTGACTGGTTTCCCTGTCTTGACCCATCTAACTGTTATTTCATTCCTAAGCTAGAGAGGACTTTCCAAGATGCGTATATGATCTTGTCATTCTGCTGCTTACAAATTTGAGCAAGGAAACTGCAAGAATCAATTCACATTCTTTTATGCTATCCGCCATTTCCCCAGGCACAGCTCGTGCCATTCCGACCGCTGCACTAACCCACCCTCCACAACTGCCCTTTCTCAAACAAGCCATGCTCTCTCGTGAATCTGTCTCCTTCTCCTTCCTCGAGGTCCCACTCATTGTGTCCTGCTCTAGAAGCTTCCATCGGTTCTTCAAACACTGCAACCTGGTGCTACTGTTTAGATCAAATTTATCCATGAGTTTTTCTTTAAGTGACGATGTTACCCCCTCTAGTTTACATATGTCTTGAGGACAAGAACCACTCATGTTTATATTCCGGTACTCGCCAGGGTGCTTAGAGAACAGGGGGTGCTCCACTTGATTAATGGGGCAACACTCACAATTAACATGGGGTACAGCAAAGGCAGCAACAGTCAGGACAGACCCATCAGACAGATGCTGGCTGTAAACACTGGTCACCCACGTGGACATGTGTTGGCCGAATATCAGCTTGGATCTGAGGACCAAGTGAATGAATGAGTGAAACTGATAGCCCTCCTTTCTGTGCTTATTCTCTGCACTTCTCCCAAGGACCAACAGCAGCAGAGTGAGGATCGGGTTCCCTCTCTCTCTCTCTCTGTCCAGCGACCTCACAGCGGCTGCTCAAGAAAGTTCCCACCGCCTGGCAGTCAGCACCAGGCTCCACGCAGCCCTGTCTGCATGTCTGTTTCGCTGTAATCACAGCGTTTGGTGCCATCTGTTTGGAGAGGGTTTCCTTGAAATGCATTCATGCCCCCACGTAGAGTGACCACAGTTCAGCTGCAGGGATTTCTTGTTTGGGGAGCAATTATCAGAACCTCTTGTCAACCCTGCTCTATTTGCTGAGGGGGAAAGAAAGATGTACTGAGAACAAAACAAGTCCAGGACACAGCACCTGCAGGGAATCCACTGATGAAGGAGATATCGAAGGCAAAATGCCGGCCCACGTGAGGGTTGGAAACCTCACAGGATGAACTGGAATCAACCTGCCTCTACATAAACAGGACTCTCCACAGCGGACACTCGCTTTGGGCTGCATCGGCAGTGTGCGTGCTTTCTTTCCCTGGGAGAGTGCAGTGTAAACTGGGGTTGGAGTAGCATTTTATCTTCTTCTCTTTCTTCTTTTGCTCAGCTCAGCCAACAGTCCTGCTGTGAATGTGGTGCCCTATCCCCATCTCCAGGAAAGGGTTGGTTCTAATCGCCTACGCCTCAGGCCCACGAATCTTTGGAATCAATGAACTCTCCATTCCAGAGCAATGAGGAGAGGTGTGTTTGTCATGCACTGACAAATAGCCAGTAGCTACACATTGCGTCAGAGGGTGGCAAGTGATATATTTGATGTTTGATATATGTCACAGCAGAGATGCCAAGCCAAACCACATAAATTTAAAATGGGATTCTGTAATAAACTCATGAGATTGCTAGTAATTCAGAAAATGCTGGCCCAGTGAGCTGGATAGTGGTGCAGTGTGATGAGTTAACATCTCAGTGTCTGACCTTCTGCAATCCAATTTGACGCCTGAATTGGATTTGATCCACTTGGCAGGAAGGAGAGAAGGTTGAATAGGGATTGGGAGTAGAAAAATTAGGCCTTGTTCGGTCTGCTTAGGCCATGGTCCTTTGCATCTAATGCTATCTTCCCAGCAGTTCACAGAAATCCACACATAAAGCAGGCGTCGTCACTCCCAGTTTACAGACTGACAGCGTGGGCTCCGGAAGGTTGGGGAACAGCAGGCAGAGTGGACACTGGGACTGCAGGTCCCCAGTGCTCTGCCCCCAACTTTTTTCCACTGAAGCATGTTGCTTCTTAGTGAAATGGGTGCAGGTTTTCTAAAATAGTAAAAATAACAACAGCAACTAACAGTCATAGCATCTCTGTGCTCAGCATTGTTCTAAAACTATGTGCATTAATTCTCTTAAGCCTCTCAACAAAAGTGTACAGTAGATTCTACCTTACACCCATTCTACAGTTGAGCAAACTGAGGCACCAGGAGGTTATTCAACTTATGAGTGTCAGTAAGTGGTAGGACTTTGAAACTATGCAGGTTGGCTCCCGGGCCTAGGCTCTGCCTATGACATCATAGACCCTTAAACACAAATTGGTGCTAGACATCACAGTTTCAAGTTCAATCAATCCTACTTATTCCAGGATTCCCCAGTACCGTTTCCCAGGATGAGCCCTGGGCACTGACCCTCAATCATTGACCCCTGACTATTTGAAGCCAAACGGTGTGGTTGATATGATTGCCCACGTGGCCCCAGGGAGAGGAACTGGGACTCTTCAGGTCTTGGTTCTGGCCACCTATAAGGGTGACCTTTGGGAAGGATGCTTCGATCAGATAGAAAGAATGAAGTCATTCTTTGGAGACAAGCCATGAGAACTTAAGGATAATAATTGCAACTTATTTTGCTTCTGCCTAGCTGAGGAATCATGAGATGTCTATTCTAATTTTATTTTTAATGTTTATGTGAGGAGATGTCCCTCCCACAACCTCCCCAGCATGGCATTATTTCTTCCAACCCTTCTAATTCCCGGTTGGGGGCTGGGGGGAGCCCTGGGTTGAGCTGTGTGCTTGTTATCCAGGATTTATTAATAGCCACCGCTGTCCAACAACTTGCTGTTGCTCCTCCAACATGAGTATAAGGAGAGCAGGGAACAGAGTGTTCTTTGGGTTAAAATAAATAAATAAAAGACAATGTGTGGGAAGTGTGGCGAGTCAGTTGAGGAAGGGAGAGTGTCGGGCGTGTTATGCGGCCTCCTGGAGAAGGAAACAAGGCTTCACGAGGCATGAATGCCTCCTCTGCCCTGCCAGAGAGACCGCAGCTTCAGAAACTTCTCAACTGCTCATTCTGTGATAGGAGGTGACGCTAGAAATACACATTCTGTTCTGTTTCATTTTGTGGTAATCTCAGATTTCAAAATAGAATCAAGACATGGGGTTGTGGGCTATTTGCAGGTGCCAGGAGCAGTCTGAGAGATGAGGCTGGCACAGCTGCACACTAGGTGCCCTCAGGCGCTTCTGTGGTTTATGGCGATGAGCAAACTGGGCTGTGGAGATCAGTAATCAAGGATTCCTCGCCAGCATACGGGCCTTGCTGCCCTGAGTCAGGTACAGTGTGTAAGTAACTAAATAGGCGGTGTCAATGACAGTACTTAGCATTTAGTAATGACCTTTCTGGTGTAGTATTAGGCTGGATGGAAAGAGATTTTGGAGCTGGAGAGGCTATCTGGAGCAATAAAATCATACTTCACTGCCTCACTGCTGATTATATTTTCAGTTCAGGAATTAAAGTGAAAAACCCTAAGTTGTTTATTGTTAATGATAATTTCCCAACTTACTCCTAAAGGAGTTTCTCTTAACTCTTATTTCCATTTAAAATGAATAGATAGCTAAAATGCTGCCCACGGCCACTGAGAGACAGGGAGCAGGTGGATACAAACACACACGGAATTACATCCAGAAATGATGATGATGTCCCCATGATGTGACCATCTACACCTCACAGATGAACCCCTTAATTGCCAGGGCTTGAAAAAGAACGAAGCTCTTCAGGCCTCTCAGGCATCCCTCTGTACTGCACAGAACACCATGGCTGAGGTCTCCAACTTAACCACTCCTGAAGGTCCTCAGGCTTGTTAATTGGGACAAAGAGAGTTTTGTTTTCTTAGATGGTTGCTAATGAGTGAGCTAATGCATTCTCTGTGATTGGTTTGCCTATAAAGAGCTGATTACCTCCCCAGTCTGCTGGAGTTGTGGTCCTTGAACTTCAGGACAAATCAGAAGGGCCACTGCCTCTTAATTGGAGTGTTTAGTCCATTTACATTTAATATTCTTTTTGATGTGACAGAATTTAGGTGTACCACTTTACTATGCTTTCTGCTTGTCCCATCTGTTTTGTGGTTACTCTGTGCCTTCTTTCCTGCTGTTGTTGGTATTCACTGAATACTTATGAGAACTTTCTGTATAATGGTCATGAATGCCCTCCCTGGTTCCCTGTCATCCTCATTGTCTCTGGTTTCCTGATTCTTACAATTCTTTAGCTTGAGCCATAAAGTAAATCAGATTCCCAGCACTGGGAGAGGGGGGTGATTTACACTTTATGTAAGTGATCTAATATATTCTGCTTGTCAGCCTGAGAAATACCGGAGCACCTGCTATGTTCCATGCACACAGGATGCTTTCCTCAAACCAATTAATTCAGGATCTTGGGACTGGGCTCAGACAGTGGGTATTTTGTAAAGCTCTCCAGGTTATGTCAACGCACAGCCAGGGTAGTGACCAGTGAGTTCATTAGTCTGGATTCTCAGCAGAGGCTACCACACCCCAGAGTTCATCTCATTTCTGGTTTCCTCCCCCACCTCCTTTTCCTCTTTTCCCATTCATCCCAACTTTCTCTGGAGACTTCCACTCGAGGAGCACAGGGTAGAGTATCTACAATCGTGGTTGTTGTTTTTTTGTTTGTTTGTTTGTTTTTTAAAGAGAGAAAGAGAGAGGGATAGAGAGTTAGAAACATCGATGATAGAGAAACATCGATCAGCTGCCTCTTGCACAACCCCTACTGGGGATGTGCCCGCAACCAAGGTACATGCCCCTGACCGGAATCGAACCTGGGACCTTTCAGTCTGCAGGCCGACGCTCTATCCACTGAGCCAAACCGGTTTCGGCAACAATCGTGGTTTTTAACTGAGGACAATCCCCTCACCACTCAGGGGACATTTGCCAATTTCTGGAGGCATTTTTGGTTGTCAATCATGGGGAAGAAGTGGATAAAAGCCAGGGGTACTGCTAAATGTATTACAATGAATCCAGACAGCCCCCCTTCTCGCAACAAAGAATTATTTCAGGCCAAAAGTTAGTAGTGTCAAGGTTGAGAAACCTTGGTCTACAGGGAGGTACAATGGGCTATAGGGCCTTCGGCCTATGGCTTCTCACCCTGGACACAGCTAGGGGACAGAGGGGATTGTGCTGAAACCTTGAGCTCCAGTCCAATGCACCAGTTGCTGACTATGACCACTGGACCCCATCTGCAAAGAGTTTTCTCACACCCCTGGTTGGCTAGTTGACCTGCTCTTATCAAACTAAACCAGATATGAGGAAGGGCTAAGAGCATAAAAAAAAACTAAAATTCCTAAGAGACCAAGAATGGGAAAAAAAAAAAAAAAAGGAGAGTGAATGTTATTTACAAAGTCCATAAACCCAGCAGGTACACTGAAGCTATGCAAGACCATTAGCCCATGAAAAATTAATTCTAGTTTGCATTCAGTAGTAACTGACATTAAAAAAAAAAAAAGATGAGCAATTTCGAACAGCGTCATCCTGGCCAATGCCAGCTGTTTGACTATCTGGGGGAAGGCACTGTCAATCACTGAGCCTGCGAAGCAGAAAAACAGTAATTTCGGAGAGCTTGCAAATCACCCGAACAGCAGCCTGTTTTCAGTTCTTTTTTTTTTTCCATTTAAAAGCATTTGAGAATCAGCTAGATGGAAAGCACTCCTCTGAAAATTTGAAGATAGAAGGTTTATTGGTTTTCTTCAGACCCAAAGAGGGAAAATAAGGTTGTGGCCACAAAGAAAATGAAGTGTGCATTTCTCTCACTCCACATCTAATGAATGGAAGAGTCAGAGAGTCAGCCTCCACTGAGAAGGGGAAAATGAGCTGTGCATCACTTGATTTACGGCTGTGAGTAGTGGGTGCCAGAGTCAGAGAAAAGAGCCCTGATTCCTCAACAAATAAAAACACCTGCCTGTTAGTGAAAATGTTTATGTCTGTTAACACAGGCTGGAATTACTACCACGAAGGAAGAACCTTTTCTTCAAACCAACCATGAGCATCCAATTGCCACGCGGAGTTTGGAAATCAGCAGGAAAAAAACTCCGGTTCTGTTTTGAGCCAGGACCTTTCTGGTTTGACAAGTGTTAGCAGGAGCCAGCGAATGCTTTACGGGGAGCACGGTGGTTAAGGTGTCACCATTTGAGTTAGAGAGCGAGCCCCTTCCAATAAAGAAAATTTTACAGCAGAGTCAAAGACTCCTTCGCGCTCTTTTTATCTCCATGACGGAGTGCACCTAGGGGAGAACTCTGCGTTAGAAGCCACCGTGAGTTTGTTGTGTTTCCCTGTCCAAGTGCTGGTTTCACTTTCTAAAGCTTTTTGTTCTCATTCCATCTTACCACAGTCCATTTGTTCTTGAGACTACAAAAAAAAAGGTATTGAATATCGGTTTGGTGGTAAAATATCCATGATTCTGCACATGTGTAACCATCCTAAAGCTAAAATCAGCAGAAGTAACTGCATCCCATTGATGGCCCTGACCTTGACTCCCCTGCACTGATTCTAGGTGTCTCCAGGTCAGAAGAAACAGGCCCTAGAATTTCCAGATTCTTAATCTAAAATTCAAACTGAGCATTTCTCTCTCAGCTCCCCGTTGGTCGAGAGGGCAAGTGAGCAGAGAGGGTACTGAGGATGGGTTCTTCCAAGCCAACATAAAACCTGACATGAGCCCTGGTCGGCTGGCTCAGTTTGTTGGAGCTTTATTCCATACACTAAAGAGTCCCGGGTTTGATTCCCAGTCAGGGCACATACCCAGGTTGTGGGTTCCATCCCCAGTCTGGTCCTATATGTGAGGCAACCAATCGATGTTTCTCTCACACATTGATCTTTCTCTCTCTCTCTCTCTCTCTCTCTCTCTCTCTCTCTCTCTCCCTTCCCCTCTCTCTAAAATCAATTAAAAAACATCCTCCGGTGAGGATTAAAACAAAACCTGGCATGGGATGATGAGTCACATTCTGGAAGTGTTTTCTGTGTGGCCTCGGAACCAAATGAAATCAATCTGATCCATGTGAAGGTCAAATCCAGGCTTAGGCACATATAGGGTTTAGATAGATATTTCTTTCATGGGTAGATGGAAGGAGTGTTGGATGAACAATAACATAAGCAGATGGATGGGCCAATGGATACATGAAAGAACAGGGAGATACCTAAATGAGTGGATAGCTGTGGATAGGGACATAGATGGGCAATTGATGGTTACATTGCTAAGGGAACACAGAAAGGAGTGCTTAATACTATCTGGCAGAAAGCAATAGAGAAGCTGTCAAGATAAAGCCATTAAATGTTATCAGAAGGAGATCCTTAGCAGAGAGAAAGGTTTGGAGCTTTTGAAGAGGGACCAATATGAGAAAAAGTGGAGTTGAAGATGTTTCAAAGACTGATGAGTGCTCCACAGTGGCAAAGGATAAGGGCAATGGGAGATGAGAGTTTGTGCAGGAAAAGAGGAATTACCAGCTATTCCATCACTACGTATTGCTTTTACCCCTCAGCACAACCATATTGTCACTGTAATACTGCCCCACTGGATTTTGCATTTCCTTCTGTTGGGAGGAAACCTTTTCTTACATCAACTTACATTTGAGTGGTTGGGGCTGCAGATTAATTAACAAAAGACAGATTAACCCAGGAAAAACGTAATGTGCATGCAGGGGTGCTCTAGGAGGAGTGGCCCCTGAACAGCCAGGAGTAACAGGTTATAAGCCAGTTTAATGGGACTCAGCTTTGGTGGGAAATATGGAAGGTTCTGACAAGGCCTGTAAAGGTCAAGAAGACTTGCATGGCCTGGGCTCCTGGCTGGCTGAAATTCGTCTCCACTCAGAGAATGCTGAGAGAATTTAAGGTTTCAACTGTTGAGTTGTCAGGTTTTTGTTATCAGATCTTCACTGTGCCATAAACTTTATTTCTATTCATGTCTAGGTGTCCCTAGGTCAGTACCTAAGGGATATCCAGAAAGGGCGATTAATGGGTTCCTTGGAATGTCCCCATAACAAACAGCAAACCCACCACTGTCAGCAGGCAAGTGACTACAAATTATTCCAATTGCTCCCAAAAACTAGACTTGGGGGTGGGTATTTTTATACTGCACACTTGTTAGAAGTCACTAAATAAGAGGATACTGGGGTGGCAATATTTATTTATTTTCCAACTTTTCAAGTCTCAGGTCATTCCTTCCATTCTGCCAGAAACCTCAGGGAAGAACATCTGTCAGGAGCAAGTGACAAAAATCCCCAAACAACCGAATGTCCTTCCATATTTGTCTCACTTAACCTGCAACTCAACAGCTTTTCCGAGTAGATCAGCCAGCACAGGCAGTTGTCACATTATGCTGAAGGCACATGACACCAATCCTGTTTAGCATCTATTTAAAAGGACGTCTCATCCTGCAGGTGTGATGGTTTGTCTATTCTGAAGACGCGGCTTTGTGAAGCCTGGAGATGGTGGTGTTGGCCTGTCCCTCATATTCCCACACCTTCCCTGGTTGCAGGCTTGTTTCCAAAAGGGAGGAGAACGCCAGCATTACTTCCATTTCCAGCTAAAAAAACAGAAAGAAGTTCCAACTCAAACCCGAGTTATCTTCTCCTCACCCTGGTCATGCCCCACTCCATCCCATGTGAAAGGGGGGGTCTCTTTTCTGATCCAAATATTTGGAAACATGAAGCAAGTGTTAAGGGCAATTCTCAGTCATCTGACACCAAAATGTTAGAGGCAAAAGACCACCAGGCATCCAAACTGGGGACAGGGCTTTGGCTCCCCTGAAGGCATCAGACCTTCCTCTGCTTCTCTTCTCCGTGACCCAAAGCATGTGACTCCCAGTTGCCTCCACTAAACTGCCTCCATGCCCACCATTCCCTTCATCAAAGATGAAATATTTATGGATCAACTGCTTTGAGTAAGAGCAGGCCTTGACCTCCTGCAGAGCTGTGCTTTCAGCTTGAGAGACAAGACAAGTACCTTTGAAATATTTAGTAATGATACAAAGGCCAAAACAGGTGATTCAAGATAATAGCAGCCGTTGGTCAGAGAGGAGAAGATCAATAAGGCTGACAGGATTAGGAGAGGCTTTCTCACAGATATCAGGCAGGGGATTCACTTTCTAGAGACCAAAAGCAGGGGAGAGGCCTTGGAGGGAGAGGCACATGGAACAAGCCAAGATGAAAACCAGCAGATGAGGTTTTTGAAACTGGCTTGGAGAACCATCAAGGTTATCTTGAGCCAGAGAGACATATGCTGGGACACCATAGGAGGAGGAATGCTGTGGAAACAGTCCAACACCCACTGGAAGAGCTCCTGACTTACTGACAGAGGCCCACCCCTCATTTCTCTCAGGCAGAACCTCTCACAGGACATTCTACCCTATAGCTGTTACTGGCTTATTTCCTCCAAAGACCTTGAAAAAGGTTCGGAGAATCTAATTAAGATTAACTTAAGCACAGAAGGGAACAAGAGCTCAAATAACTCTTTAGGCATATCCTGATCAAAGCAGAATTATTCTAATGGTGCAAATTTGCTGCAAGGCACTCAGATGAGAGAAAGGTCACATTCTTTCTTTTTCCTAAATCAAATTACATCTAGTTAAACAGAACAGGGGGTCTAGAAATAGACCCACAAATTGATGTCCATTTCATTGACAGAGGTAACATTACAGTCATGAGGAAAAGATGGTCCTTTCAGTTAAGTGGTACAGGGTCAGTTGAATAGTTATATTCTCAAAAATGAATCTTACCCTCTCGCATCATACACAAGAGCCGATTCCACTTACATACCTAGAAGATCGCATAACAGGATATCTGTCTGACCTTGGAACAGGCAAAAATTTCATAAAATAATACAGCAGCACACTGACAATGAAGAAAAAGTATGATAAGCTGGAATTGATGAAAATTAAGAACTTTTGTTAATTAAAAGGCACCATTAAGAGAGTGAATATGAGCTCACAGAGAGGGAGTTAATTTTCAATGCATATCCTATATAATAAAAGGCTAATATGCAAATAGAACAGCAGAACAACCAAACAACCGGTCGCTATGACGTGCGCTGACCACCAGGGGGTGTGCGTGGAACATGGCAGGCGTTGGCCGTGGCAGGATGGTTGAGCAGGTGGGTGGAGATGCCAAACCAAGGCGGGGCACCGGACGCTGTCATCAGGACGAGCCTCTGGTGGTTACTGAAAATTCTTTGCTCCCGCATGCCACAGTCCCACCTGGCGCTTGCACCTGCTGCTGGAGCCGGCCACGCTTGCATCTGCTGCTGGCACCGGAGCCACTGCTCGCACCCACTTCCCGTGCCCGGCGCCAGCCCCAATCGCTCGGCACCATCAGCGGGTGCAAGCGGCGGCTGCCAACCCCATTCACCCCTCAGGTCTTCTCCACCTCCCCCTGCTCCTGAAGGGAGATCGGGGCCGGCAGCTGCCTCTTGCACCCCCTTGCCAGCGACAGCCCCGCTCTCACCCGCTGCCAGAGCTGCTGCTTGCACCCACTGCCAGCGCTGGCCCCGCTCACACCTGCAGCCAGCACCAGTCCTGATTGCTTGGTGCCATCAGTGAGTGCGAGCATGGGTGTGAGTGTGGCAGGCGCCATCAGCATGTGGGAGCAGTGGCGGCGGGAGTGGGGCTGCTGGCAGACAGGGGACCAGGGGCTTCAGTGGGAGGGGCCAGGCAGTGGTGCAGAGGATGGACCAAGACCCGCCCCTGTGCCTACCGCAGCCTCCTGGCCCACAGTTCCTTTCAGGGTGCACAAATTCGTGCACTATGCCCCTGGTAGCTAATAAAGAAGTTGGATCCAGAATATGTAAAGAACATCTTCAAATCAGTAAGAACAAGACAGGCAAACCAACAGCACAATAAGGAAAACATGGGAACAGGTAACTCATTCATTGAGAAGATAACCAAATGGTCAGTAAACATGTGAAGAGTCACTCAAATACATTAATGATCAGGGAAATGCTAACTGAAAGTACAATGAAATAAATACGATCATACATCCATCAGAATGGCTAACATGTAAAAGTGCCAAGTGTTGGCAAGAATATGCAACAGCTGGACTCTCACACAGTGCTGGAAAGTGGGTAAATTTATACAGCCCCTTCTGAAAACTATTGGATACCATTTACTAAGGTTGACCATATACAAACCCCATGACCCAACAATTCCAATTACTCCCAGTATTTACCAAAAAGAAATGAAAATATGTTCACATAAAGACATATATTCAAATTTTTATAGCAGCTTTATTCGTAATAGTAAAAACCTGGTAACAATCAACTGTCTACCAAGAGGGGGGAAAAATAAGCAAATTGTAGTATATTGCTATAATGGAATGTTACTCAGCAACTAACTACTGATATATATAAAGAAATACACATATAAAGATGTAGATTACATTGCAAAGAAAATTCTGGAACTAATCTAAATGCTTATATATTTTTTTAAATGTTTACACAAATTATGGTTCATCCGTTCAATGGAATACTACACAACAGTTAAAAGAAATAAGATAAAATTGGATTGTTGACAAGGAAAGAGTTCCAAGATAAAATAACTGAAAAGTTCAAGAACAGAACAACACGTATAGGGTTTTCCATTCATGTTAAAAATATACACTATATATGTGAAAGTTTCTGGAAGGGCACCCGAAAAACAGGTAACTATGATTAGCTCCGGGGAAGGGTCTGGGGCTGGTGTAAGATGGCCAACTGGCCACCAAGGCCAACCTAGTCTGAGTGAAAGGCCCTCACTTTCCCTGGCACACCTTTTGTATTGGTTAAATTTTTTTTATCATAAGCGTATTATTTTCTTAGATTAAAAGACTTGATTAAATAAAATACAAAGTTCTCTATAATTCCCTTTTTAATTAAAAAAAGAACATAGTGGTAATCCTGGTCAAACTTAATAATTTGTGTTCTAAGATGTGGTAAACAACATAATAACTCCGGGACCTGTGAATGTCATCTTCTATGAAAAATGTGACTTTGCAGATGGAAGTTAAAGCTCTTGAGATGGGATATTACCGGGACTAGCTGAGAGGGCTCTAAGGGTAATCACAGTGTCCTTGTCAGAGGAAGGCAGAGAAGGAGAAAGCGAGGTAATGACAGACACCCGGACTGGAGCGATGTGCTTTCAAGATGGAGACAGGAGCCACAAGGCCATAGGCAGAGAGGATAGAGGTGGCCACCGGAAACTGGAAAAGGCAAAGAAACAAATTCTCCCCCAGAGAATTCCTGGAGAGGTCCCGCCCACACTTGATCACAACCTGCTGAAACCCATTTTGGACTTCTGGCTGCTACATCTGTAAGAGAATAAATTTGCATCATTTTAAGTCACCATGTCTGTGGTAATTTGTTAAAACATTCACAGGAGATCTTACCTAATAATAGAGAAACATGTAAATTGACCATACCTCCGCTATGCCCACAGAGTATGCAAATTAACCCAACAAAGATGGTGGTTAATTTGCATACATACCTGGGTCCTAGGAACCTCCTTGGCACTCAGGTCACTCCCAGCCAGCCATAGGAGGGGCGGGGGCTGCGCCTCCTTCCCAAGCCTAAAGCCTGGGGTGGAGGCTTTAGGCTTGGGAAGGGGCCAAGCCTTCGATCGGAGGGAAGGGGAAATAACTCAATGGAAACATATCCTCAGGTGAGGATAAAAAGAAAAATAAAGAAAGAAATGTCATATCCTATGAAAGACACATCTTGAAAATGCTTAAAGAAAGTTGTCATTTTTCATGGTGAAGGGACTGGAGTTCATGTTGATGAAAATACCTTGGTGGCTGCGGTGACTGGCAGTGGCTGCAGCAGCAGGGTGATGGGCTGGTGCCTTCCCCTGATCAGCCCGGTAGCCTCCGGCAAAGGGAGGCCAGACTGGGGCTTAGGTCCGCTCCCAATGGGGAGTGGGCCTAAGCCATCAGTAGGACATCCCCTGAGGGCTCCCAGTATGTGAGAGGGGGCAGGCTGGGCTGAGGGACCCCTCCCCAGTGCACATATTTTGTGCACCGGACCCCTAGTTAATACATAAGATTTTTTAGTGCTGGAAAGGAATAAGTCCAGTCTCCCTAGACATGGCTATGTTGGCAAAGTCTCGCCACACAGAGAATCTGAGCATCTGATGTAAATCAGACTCACAGGCTTGGCTACTGCGAGATCATGCCACCCATCCCTCCATGATGGGAATTTTATTTCTATGGCCCATTACCTTCACTGCTGACATTTACTGACTCTGGGTACGAAGTTTTGGAATTCAAAGATTGAATTCTGCAGCTGAATACAATTACTCTGCTTGGAAAACAATCCAACACAGGTTCATAAATCAATACATACACACTAACTCAAGATCAAACTTTGGCCAATGTCTGTGACGGTTAAGGTCATTAACAAATGTGGGTCTTAATGAGGTTATTTTTTAATATCAACTAAAATCACGTCTGTGTTCAGACTAAGGTCTTCTTTTTTTATTACCATTTTCACTACAAATTAATGAGAAATACATGACAAGTCTTCAAATATGTGGGAATTAAGCAGTTGTATTAATTACTAAAATTACTCTCCATTTGATAGTATAAATCAATTTGAGGTGTACTAATCATTGTCCAGTTTGTGATACTAACCTTAGGTGACCTTTCACCCTAACATAAAGTTTTCCAGAGATGCCATACCTATGTACATTTATTCAAAATATTTTTCTCAGGTGTATTGGTATGGCGGGCGGGGGTGAATGCATAGACGTGCTGGGATTATCCTACCAACTTAGTTTGTAGATTCTCTTTTTAAAGTACTATATTTTAACCTCTCTTGTTAAAAAGTTGATCTAGGAAAGGGAGAGGCTTAAAAAAAACAAACTTTCTAGTAAATGTTTACCATTTTCTCAGTGTTTAATTTTCAAGTTCTCTTCTCTCTCTCTCTCTCTCTCTCTCTCTCTCTCTCTCTCTCTCTCTCTCCCCCTCTTCCCGCTCATGGGTATTTCAGTATTTCAGTCTTTTCAAATTTGTCCGTAAAGGAATGAGGACATGCAGATTTCTAGGGCATCCCCTCTGGAATGGTTCTGATTTTTATAAAAGGGAAGCAGAGAGGTGTGTGTAAGGTAGGGTTAAAGACCAAGAAATTTGTCAAGAAATTCACTCCACCCACACTTATGACATCTACCATGAGGATCAGAATGTGTGTGTGTTGACAAGGTTTGTGTGAGAGTTGTCATTTTAGTGCAGCTTCCACAGACTAAACAAAGTTCCTTCTCCCACATCCTTCACCTTCTTAGGTCTTTCTTGTTCTTGCCTCCAGCTCAAGACATCTAGACTCTGGCTAAATCGCCATACAGAGCCCTCTGCATTTTCAGCTACCAATCTCCGACTGCAGGCAGGATGGGATGAGGTCATAAAACAACAACAGCACTTGTATCCTGGCCTTGAAAGACCGTCTGCTTAACATGCTCCAAGAAGCACTTGTTGGCTCTATTTTTGACAGAGAGAAGCATTTTTAAAGCAGTTCCCTAACATAGAGGGTTATACAAAGAAGGAAGAGGAAGAGGAGGAGGAGAAGAAACTGAATTGGGGATAAAGCTGTGTTGAGATGAAGAGTTGTTGTTAATGGCGACTCCCGTCTTCTAACCCAATTCAGCTGGGCATTGGTTGGGACGGAGGGGGGGAGGGAATCGCATGTACACTGGGGGAATTTCCCCAGCACCCCTGAACTGCTGACCCTTGACACCTTCTCAGCAGAGGCCATCAAAATAATCACCACCCTCTGATCTGGCTGTGGTCTGTCCCCCCACTCCTCCCACCCACACACCCAGTTCTTTCCCAATGATAGACTCGAAGATATCATTTCAATCCCACTTCCAAGAAGACCACATTTTTTAAGCCCCACTTTCCCCCAAAGATTTCCTTTTCCTTTCCTGTCCCCAGCCCTAACGTCTTTGTTCATGCGTTTGTCTCATGATGATGCCTGTCATTTATTAAGCTCTGATTATATGCTAGTTACATGCTAGAGCAATATCTCTTTCCTTTTCAGCACAGGAGGCATAATTATCTCCTTTTTGCATCTGAGAAAACTGAGATTCATGGGATTACATTTGCCCGAAGTCAGACAGTTTGCAATTGAAGGGCCAGCACCTGTTCTCTCCTGAAACTGGGGGCCTTTAACAGCCTTGCCTCCAGCAGGTGAGCAGCGGCCCAGAATGGCTTGCATGGAAGAGTTTGTAGGCTTGTGCTGCCAATAGATTTTGAAAATTTTTATAGGACTTTTGTAAGTTCACTTCTGAATTCACACTAAACATCCAGCAAATTATAAAGCTGTAGTCGAATTCAAGATAGAAAGGGAGGGCCTTTCTGCCACGAGGTTTGAGGAGCTCTCTAGAGACCTAGGCCTCTTCTCACCCAGGAGAAGGCCAAGTTCAATTCCAATGCCCAGACTGTGAAGCCCAATGGCAAGAAGCCAGACGACTTCGAGTCTGGCATCTCCCAGGCTTTGCTGGAGCTGGAGATGAACTCGGAATTCAAGGCCCAGCTATGGGGGCTGAACATCACAGTGGCCAAGGAAATGGAAATTGGGGGTGGTCGAAAAGCTATTATGATCTTTGTTCCGGTTCCTCAACTCATCCTTCCAGAAAATTTAAGACCGGCTGGTGCGCGAGCTGGAGAACACACTCAGTGGGAAGCACCTGGTCTTTATCGCTCAGAGGAAAATTCTGCCGATGCCAACTGGCAAAGAGCCGGACAAAGAATAAGCAAAAGCATCCAAGGAGCTGCATGCCATCCTGGAGGACTTGATTTTCCCGGGTGAAGCTGTGGGCAAGGGAATCCATGTGAAGCTGGATGCAGCCGGCTCATTACGGTGCATTTGGACAAAGCTCAGCAGAACAACATGGAACACAAGGTTAAAATTTTTTCTGGGACCTATAAGAAGCTCACGGGCAAGGATGCTAATTTTGAATTTCCAGAGTTTTTGGTTGTAAGGAGAACTGACTACATAAAATATCATTCTCAATACAATAAATAAATAAGATAGGAAGGGAGGGAAAGAGGGAGGAGGAGAGGGAGTTAGAGGAAGAATGGAGTTTAGAGTAATTGTTATTTTAAAGCCAGGGAAATTGTGTAAAGGGCCCGAGTTTCTGCCCACCTTCCCCTAAAATGGATCACTAATTCTGATGATCATCCTCGTAATACACTGAATAAAAAGGGAATCATCTGTTGTAGGTTCCCCATTGACCTCCCATCTCGGAAGCGGAGACTGTCAGCTTGCCGGAGGATCTGTTTTTTATGGCTCATTGAGCCTGGGGCAAATGGACCACAGCGAAGGAGGGCATTAAATCAAGGCAGTGGCCGACCTGCCGCCGCCTGGCACAGCGGCCAGGGTGTTAGGTAAGTGCTGGATGACTCCGGGAGGACCAGAGGCCTCTATCTGATTCTGGCCCCTGATCTCCAAGGGCCAGTGCCAAAAGGTAAATAACCATCGGAGAGGAGAAGTTTCTGACTTACCACCGTTTTTCCTATATCCACAGAATGGGAAAAGCTGCTTTGAAGAAATTTGGGTGTGTTTTTTTTTTGTTTTTTTTTTTTTGAAGGGAGGTTAGGAGGTGGGTTTATAAAACAAAGAACTCTGGGATAGAAAGCAGAGTGGTAACATACAAGCTCTGAAAAGCCTCCAGTGGACCAAGTGAAAGCCTTGACTCAAAGAAAGTAAAGGAATGTTTTCTCCGGAGATATTTAAGCATCTCTCTCCTTTGCCACCACCCACTCTGCCCCTCACTGGAGCCACACGGAGGGCTCTGATGAGCAGGGGGCTAGGGAGTGATCCTGAGAAAGCTCTCTCAAGGCCTGTTTGGAAAGACAATTATAAACTGAAAACATGTTATATAATTGTTAGCATAGCAAAAGACTTCACAAAGTATTTTCACATGCAGCATGAATTCATTTGACGTCGTACTTCCGATTTCTGACGCACGCAGCTGCTGTGGCCCCTCCCAGAATTCTTGTTCTGATATATTCTGTCTGAGGTGGGTCCTCCCGGGACATCCTGAGCCAAGGATCCAGGCGCAGTGGTTCACTGAGGTGGGCATGGTGTAGGCGGGGCCAATCAGGGAGAAGCAGACGGCAAGCAAAGGCACAATTTCAGGTGAAGTCTCGGACTCAACCTGATCCCAAGAGGGTCTCTGGAGTGCACATTGTACCTCAGGGTCGGCCCCACCTTTCAGCAAAGGCGACTGGTTTTTGTATGAGGGGCCATCCTTGTGGGAGGTGAGGGCAGCTTACACATCCAGAAAGGCACATCTTTGTTTATGGACAAGGAAGGCAGGCACCAGGGGGCAATTGTCTGAAGGTCACTGATAAGCCGTAGCTGTGAAGTATGAGATTGCTGACAGTGGCATCACTGAGCTGGGTGAAAGTCCTCCCTCCTGTGGAACTCCTGCTCATCCTTCAAAACCCCATCCAGGTGCTAGTGACACATTCTCTCATCGCTGGTAACCCAACTGGGGAACCTCTTCTTTCCTTCTCCTCCTTTGCCTGTCATATCCTTCTAGAGTAGCATTTGTCATTACAAGTAGAGAACTCTTTCCCCAAGAGCCAACAGGGCTCCTTATTAATAAGTTTGATCCCAGGGAACAGATTTTTTTTTTCTTTAATTTCAGAGAGGAAGGGAGAGGGAGAGAGAGATAGAAATATCAATGATGAGAGAGAAGCATTGATCGGCTGCCTCCTGCACACTTCCTACTAGGGACTGAGCCCACATTTCGGGCATGTGCCCCGACCCAGAATCGAACCGTTCATTAGTTGATGCTCAACCATTGAGCCACACCAGCTGGGCCCAGGGAACAAACAGTAATGCATTTCTCCAAGACCCTGATTATCCTCAGGGGAGGCAGTGGGGAAAAGCTAGCCCACCAGCTGTGGTTTACTAATGTAGCACCAAATGACTGCCAGCTATAGTAAAGTTTGTTTGCCAACTCATTCTTCTGAAGACACAGAGGGAACCATATGAACAAGTCCCTAAGAAAACTTGGTTTCAAATAACAAAGAACATTGTTCAGAGAATAACACATTATGTATCAGGAATCTTATAAAGAAAGTTTCTCCAGAACCTGGGCTTTTCTTATTGTTATAGCTAATTGTGTAGTGATAGTGTCCATTGTGGGAATGCTCTAGGGATGTTGGGGTTTTCTAAAGAATATGAAACAGGGAAGATTAAAGTAATACCATGGTCAAGAAAATTCTCTCACTTTCACCCGGCATTTAGGTGTATAGTCCACTGAGGTTCAAAGAGAAACACATTTAGCAAATAATCCTGGTCTATGAAGAATTTCTTTTCAATTATATCAGGCAAGTTCACCAATGTGTGTTACAAGACACAGGGAAAAAAAGATCAATTCTACTGCTGAGAGAGAATCTGGGTCAATTTTATAGATTCATGCTCACATGAAATCCACATAGGTATAAATTTTGGGAAATATTAATTAAAAGAAAAATCATACCAATTATCAAAATAAGTTAAATTGCTATCTGTTTGCAGTTCGATAAATGGAAAGTATCCTAGATCTTTACCCAAATCAATTTATTTGGCATTTATGGAGTTGCCATGGGACTCTAGTAGTACTATGTATATTTGTTCACAACATAATAAGCTTCTTTTATTTTTTTATTTTTGTTTTTTTGTTTACATTGTTGGATCATATTACTTCAGTTTTTCATGGATCAATACTGAAGAATTTCAATAATTTAGAATTATATAAGAATAACAAATGGATTCATTAAAAAAGAACTTAATTCAGTTGGAATGAACTGTTTGTTGTTGAGAAATACTTAAGAATCACTCTATACAGCAAAATACAAATCATAGACTTAGAAACCATTATATCCACAGTGTAAATTTGGCATTAATTACCAATTACATCTTTCTAAAGCATCTATAAAACTCTGGCGTGGAGGAATGAGGGTACTCTTACACAACAGTGCCCCTCAGGAAAGGACGTAAAGACTGGTGGCCAAGTTTTCCATTTTTGCTCATCAAGATTTCGATCAGTTTTACTTGAACAATCGGTTTCATTCAATTCCCACTGATTAACTTTAACCCAATCACTGAAAGCTGAGTAGGTCTGGGATATGGGTTTTAATTGTCTTCATAATGTACCTGGAAGGCCACTGGGGAAACTGAACACACAATGTCTTCTAGGCAGTGCTGACATAGAAAGGCATCTGGACAGCTTGCCCCTCAGAAATCTCAATCTCAAACTGACCTTCTTTGTGTGTTCTCTTTCTTCTCAGAGCGTGTTTCTCAGTATGTTCTTTTCTGTCAATATTTATGTAGGTGTTAGGTATATCTTTACCTATCTCAAAATACTGCTTTTCTCTAAGGCTCTCACATGAAGCAAAATTTCAGTCAAAGCTGTGATATTTTTTTATCCTCCCTCTATTTGTAGCAAAGAAGGGACTTTCTATGAAATTTATGGAAGTGCAAAAAACCCTCAGTGACCAAGATAAATAATGTCCTACTGGAGTCTTTTTAAAAAATAAAAATGAATATTAAAAAAGAACTCAAGATGAGTAAAATATTCAAATTTTAATGACTTAGCCTCACCCCAGTCCCTACCCTTTTAGGGTCTCTGTGGTTGGTCATAAGTGCTCATCAGTGCCTCCAGAATCATGGTGGGGTGTTTTTCCTGGCTCCCTGGTGGACATGAGGCAGCAAACTGGAGAGAGGAGGTGCTGGGACATGAGTTAGTTGGACATTGGAAATGTGGAACCAGAGACACCAACTTAAGTGACAGAGAAATAGTACTGAAGAGCAGAAGAAAGCTTTACTGTCATGTCAAGGATTGGAGTTGTCACATTTCATTGGCCATTTCAGTCAAGATTAACTGTAGGATGGTCCTCTCCATGATCCCTACTTCTAGAGGCTTTCTTTATAAACTAGTAACTCGGGAGTACAGATTTCAAGGATATTTTGGGGATTTTTTTAAGCCTTGGAAGAACTACCTGCTCAAAGAAAAAAGAAGTTCAAGTATTTGTGTCTACCACCCTGAGAACCTGAGGGCTTCTTGCAATTGTCCATGTAGAAAACCATGGTCATCCTTGAATTCTCCTTCCTCAGATCTTCAGCTACCAGTGCACAAAATCATATTTTGAGATCCCACCAGCAGTCCCCAAAGGAACCCAGTAAATAATAATAATAATAATAACAATAATAATAATAATAAACCTTCCTTCCCAGCCCTTGGAATGTAGATCATGCTGTTCAGCATTGTGTATCCACCTGGGCATTGGCTGTAATATTGTTTGATAACTCTAAGAGCAGCAGTGTATGACTGGAGACCTATAGAGACACACAAAAATGAAAAGTTCCTCTCAGGAGGGTCTGCCGAGGAATTAAACTTGTGTTGTTTACATTGTAGTGTGGGGACCAGCTTGGCATGCTAACATGTGTTTTTTGTGAGGTTCAAGCAAGTCAAGGCACCTCTCAAGTTCAGGGGAAAGACCCACCAGGTGTCCTTGTGCATGAGGGATTAAAAAGCTTCAGGAAAAGAACTCAAGCTTGTGAAGAGAGAGACAGGTAGAAGAGTTGGATTAATGGCTCAGTATGAAAAGTGAGCATGATTGTGTGAAAATGGTCTCTGTAACTCTAATGTCCCTTAACCCATGTCCCTATGGACTCGTGCCTGAGTCCTGGTTGGAGCACTGCAATAAAGGGCAAGTGAAATATAAATGAGCTATGTCATCAATATCTCTGAGCAACAATGAGAACATAAGGCAGTAGCTCTTAAGTATTTCTACTTAGTAAAAGATGCCATAAACAAAGAAAAGAGACAGATGGCCCACTCAAAAAAGATAGTTTCACTGTATAAAGCAACAAGGCATTAATGTCTTGAATAAACAAAGAAGTTCTTTTTTTCTTAAGCTCATAGTTGGTTTAAAAAAAGAAACACTAATAACCAACAAATATAAGTAGAGATGCTGAGTCATTAGCAATGGAGAAGAAAGCAACACAATGATGGGAAACCGACATCAGAATGGCAACACATGGAAGGGAAGATCTTCCCTGATTTCGGAGAGGATGTGTGGAGACAAGCGTGCTGCTGCTGGGTTTATGCAGCTCCCCAAGAGCAGTGTGTAGGACCCCGTGAAGCTAAGCCTGGGCACACCTGGGGCTCAGGATCCACTCCCGGCTGTCCATTCAGATAAATCATCACAGGAGGCCTCGTACAAGGATATCTATGAAGGTCTTGCCTGTGGCCATGCCGAAGAAGAGGCAATCAAAGAGTTTCTCACTGGGGAGGTGGCCAGTTAAGTGTGGTGGCACACACTACGGAGCACACTCACGACAGAAAACATCAGCAGTTCTTTCAAGAACTTATTTAAAGCAGACGGGATGAATGAATGGAGAGCAGGAGGGATAGACTTAGGTAGACAGGGCTGCATAGGAAGGGAGGGAAAGGCTGCGAGTTCATAGAGTAACTCTTCAAGTTGCCTAAAACACACACACACACACACACACACACACACACACACACAGCAACACTACACATTCTATGTGATACTGAGACAAGATTCAGATGTATGCAATGCTCTGAGATAGGGCTTTCATGAGAAAGGGAGTAAGGAAGTGGAATAGGCACAGGGGAAGAAGTTCACCTAGCATGTCGACTTGGGGAAAGTCTAGAAAGATCCCCAGTGGGCTCTGGGACATAAGACACATCCTACATTAATCCCACCTTGAGGCAAAGGACTGACCTTTTGTACCCTTTATCCGCCAGTCATTGGCTGGGACTCCCTAGCCCCCACCCCCACTCAGTGTGTAAGTCTCAGCCAGGAACTCCCTGCAGTGAATGACTGTCACCATCCAGAGCTGGGGCAGCTGGAGCTGTCAGCACCCACCAGCACCAGCTGTCAGGTGCACCACCTGGGAAGGGGTCCAGGTAGAGTGCGGTTAGCACCTCCTGCAGATAACACTTACTGAGAGAGGAGGAACCTGTGGCGGAGATGGAGAGAGGGTAGGTGAAGAAAGCCGCATCTCAGACAGAATGATGACGTGAATGTGCTGGAAATAGGAATGTGATTAACTCAGCTCTGAGCTTACAGCCCCTTCTTTGTCACTCGTATAAGAGGAAGCCACACGCGGGGATGGATTGGCACTTGGTATATCCCTAGAATCTGTTATGAAAGGGAGAAGGATGAACACCTGCCACCTGCTGGCAACCGGCGCAGCATAATGTAGGCTGCAGAGAGGTGGTGTCTCCGGGCCAGGCTTGTCTGTGAGCGTGATCAGAGGTGACTAGAACAACAAAAGCACAGAAGGTTCAAAACTTCTTCTGTGTAATTGACACAGAAAAGGCAGAGCGAAATGAAACGCTGGGCTTTGCTGGGTGGGGAGCAAGGCTGGAAAGAGTAAACCGCAAAGAGTCAGGAACTGCAAATCAGGAGGCAAGGGCTGTCGTAGAAAAATAGATTGCTGCACAGTAGAGTGAAACCTCAAATAGAACAAAACAGTGTGTGTGTGTGTGTGTGTGTGTGTGTGTGTGTGTGTGTGTGTGTGTGTTGGGTAGGGCTATCTTGGCTTTTGTATTGGAAACTGCTCCTGGTGGTGGCTCTGTCTTACACAGATAAAGTGGAAAGCACTCAGCAAGCCCATGACCAAATGAGTGTGCACACACGTACACACATGCACACATTTAGGTGCACACACAGATGCACAGGCATACACGAGAATGTCCTACTCCTCTTTTCTGAGTCATGCTTTGTCTTCTTTGCCCAACAGAATGGCTTGGGGGACCTCTCTGTCTCAGAGACTTTTGGGCAAACAGTTCTGGGCTTCTGCCCACAGCTGTTCACTCCTCCAGCTTTGACACAGACAAGACTCAGAGACCAACCTTGGCAAACACACCAGCCTGTCTCCCTCAACCCATCACACAGCCTCTTTCCATTCTTAGCCGAACCTCAAAAGTCTTGCATGAAATGAATTTCCGCTCACCTCTCCTGTCAGGCTTGCCTTCTCAGGACATCAGTCTTGCCCAGACGCCAGGAGATCCCATCCTTCACTTAACTTAGGCCAGCGAGGCTCACAGTGTGGTCCTTGGATCAGTAGAAGCCGCACCAGAGAGTTTGTTAGAAATGCCGCTTCCAGTTCTCGGGCTCCCCCCAGAGTCACTGAATCAGACTCTCTGGAGTTGGGCCCAGGAAGCTGTGTTTAAACAAGTTCTGAAGGTGAGAATCCCTGCCTAGGTCACGCCTTACCCAGGAGGATGGGTAGAGCTGGGAAAAGAGTGTCTACCCTCTGGGAGTCATAATCTGGTGCCACGGTCCACTTCCTGAGAAGCCATGCCTGAGATGGGACAGAAGAGGGCTGGAGTGATACACTCTGGAGTGTGTGGGTTGGGGGGCGGGGGGAGGAGGAGGAAGCGGGACTGGCAGGAGGATGCAGGCAGAATTCTCAGAGAGGGGAGGACATCTGGGCCTGAGCAGCCTGGGAACCAGTGCAGGAAAGGGACTCAGAGCAGCCTGGGAACCAGGCTAGGAACATCCTCTCTTTAGCCTCCCCTGGATCCTTGCAATGTCCCGGCCCGCAGGATATCTGACCCTACCACTGAGGAGAGACACATGGGGCAGGAGTGAGGTTTCTGGGTGTATTCCTTTCCCAGGGCTGCTATAAAGTGGCACAACTGAGTGGTTGAAATGACAGAAATTTACTGTCTCACAGCTTTGGAGGCCAGAAGTCCACAGGCAAGGTGTCTGCAGGGCCCTGTTCTGAGGGAGGCTCCAGGGAAGAATCCTTCCTGCCACCTCCTACTTTCTGGTGGCCCCCAGCAATCCTTAGCACTCCCTGGATTGTAGATGCTTCACCCCAGTCTCAGGCACCACGGTCACGTGGCCTTTGCTTTGTGTGTCTGTGTCCATGAATGTCCTCTCCGTTTCCCATGAGAACACGAGCTTAGGGGCCACGCTACTGTGGGATCATCTCATCTGATTCTTAACTACTTACACCTGCAAGGACTCTATTTCTAACAAGGCCACCTTCACAGGTACCAGGGGCTAGGGTGTCCACAGAGCTTTGGGGGGGAGGGGTCACAATTTAACCCAAGACACTGAGGGCGACAGAGTGCCACAGGAGTCACTACACCCCAAGCCACCTCTCCAGGGAGCTTCGTGCCGGTTCCTTCAATAGGAAGCTGCTGATAGAAAATACTAAGGCCAACTCTCAGAGGCTAGCAGAACAGTGACCGCCCAGGGACCCGCTGGCCTAAAGACAAAGAACATTCGCACAGTCCAGAAAGTTCCTTTTCAGATTGTGCTTCTCAGTACAGTGGGTGGAATTTGGCCCTTGTCAAAAGGCCAGCAAAGGCAGCAGCCCATGACCATCGCATGCCCACAGGGGGAGCAAGATAAATAATGTCTTGCGCTAGACCAGGTGCTTCCAATGGCTGGAAGAACAGCCGGGTCTCACAGCCCACAGCGCATTTCCTTCCCAGGAACTCTGCTTTGTAGTTTTGTGTTGTGCCCTGCAGCACTTCCTCCACTAAAACCACACAGTGAGGCCTCTGGGAGGATCTGGCCCCAAAGACAAGCCAGAACAAGTCACCAGACTCTCCAACGGAGCTCTGGGGTGAACTTCCAGGAACTGAGAGTGGAGATGTGGTCTTGGAAGCCACGATTTTGTGTTGAAGAGCCACACAGGTGAGACAGGACGGATTATTATTTTAAGTAATAATATTTTACTCATTATTTTAAGTAATACCAGGGGCCAGCCTGGGGGCACCCAGAGCAAAGTACTTGGCCCACAGCACACACAAGGACCAAGAGCCCTTCTTGGGTAGGCTATTGGGGGGTGGGGGGGTGACTGTGGAGCTCACAGGAGGCAAGAGGAGTGAGGGCAGGGTAAGGCTTTGCACCTGCTCTTGAGATCAAACGCCCCCTTCCCATGAGGTTTGCAGCCCCAGAGCAAAGCAGATTGTCTGAGAGTCAGGGAGGCGGGGGAGCAGTGGTGGGGGGGTGATTAGGGGGGGGGCCTGGCTCCCTAAATGCCCTGGATCCACATGGGTGGTTCTTGTAGCACAGAAATGGGAGCAGAGCTGGTCTAGGGCCACCGGATGCTGAGACGTCCCTTCCCCTGGTGTCCCTCACTGCCGAAGGATGTGGACTCCAGGGTTCCCAAATGTTGCAATGGGATGCCAAGGGGAGCGGAGCCTTGACAGCTGGTGCACCGATGGGGAAACTGTGCTGTGGGGTCAGGGAGGGACTGTGTGGGCAGCCCAGGCTGGGACCTAGATGGAGGGCATGGCTGAGTTTCTAGGGGCTGAACTAAGAGCTGGGTGTGGCTAGGGCCTGCAGTAATGAGCACACAGTGCCAATGAATCAATCAGAAGTCTGGGGGGGGGGGGGGCGGGGGGGGGGGCGGAGGGTCAGAGGTTGGCTCCTAGACCAGACATGTTGCCTCGAGGCCACATTGGCTAGAACATAGATCGCCCCCAAGGGAAAGGTTGGGGGCGAAGGGATTAGGATTTCTGAATTAACTCAGTATTTCCCTCAAAAGAAACCATGTTTTAAACCAGGACTGACAGAATTGCCTGCAATCAGCAAGATTAAGTTATCCGCCATTAGCAGAAATGAGGGCTTGTGAGCTAAATTAAGCTCAATTATAAAACAATAAAGAAAGTTACATTTCTGCACACCGGAGTTTTATGGTTGTGAAATTTGTATCCACCACACAAAAACTGTAATTGTAATTCAAGGCAATATGTGATACATGCCATATCAATTGTAGAAGCAAAGTGTTTTATGATTTCAAAGAAAGGAGAACGTGTGCTTACTGGAGATTTACAACCTGTCTCTGGAACTCAGCCTTTCCATCTTATGGATTACCTGCCACCTTTCCTCAAACCCAACTTCCCGTAACTGTATTACTTATGATTCTTGCTTCTGCAGGTGACAAAACCCCTACCTCAAACCAATAAGAAAAGGAAAAGGAGTTTATTTGCTCACAAAACTGAAGTCCCCAGAAGGACCTTCTGCTTCAGGTATGGCTTGATTCAGGGTCAAATGATTTCATTGGGCTGGAGCTTCTGTCTCTGGATTTCTCAGTCCTGTTTCCTTGGTGTTCAGTCCTTGCTCTAGACCCATGTGCTCGTGAGATGTCTACCACAATTCCAGCCCCGTTATCTTTTCACATAGATGCCAACAGGAAAAGGAAGTATGCTTCCCCGATAACAAAAGCCTGCTGATTGAATCTCCTTAGCTGGAAGGGCGGAATTCATGTCCTGTGACCATCGGGAAGCCAATCCCTCTGGTCAGAAGGATGGAAGGTGCCAATTGGCCTACACATGGAGTTGTTCTATAAACTTGACCCCAAAGGCAGCCTCAGAGAATGGTGGGGCAATGGCTCTTCAGGGCAAGGAGAGGATGTGGGGCAGAAACCACAAGGGCCTAGTATTGTGTCTCTGATTATGACACACAGTTTAGTCACTTTTCCTCCTAAGACAGACAGACTGTCCTGGGGCTGGCAGACATTCCATTTGTTTTTCCACCGCAGATTTATGATCAGAGATGAGCCACTGCGATTAGTTCATTTTATTGGTACAAGTAATATAAACCAATTTTTGTTCATCCATTTGGGCTATTATAACAAAACTAGAGGCCCAGTGAATGAAAATTCATGCACACGGAGGGTCCCTTAGCCCAGCCTGTGCCTTCTCACAGTCTGGGACCCTTGGGGGATGCCCACCTACTGGCTTAGACCTGCTCCCTGAGAACAGATGATCTCATAGAAATAATCCTATCCTTGGGTAAGGATTTTTTTTAAAAGGTAATGGTCGCATGAAAATTCACTGCCAGCGGGGCTGAGGGGACTGGGCGCCGCAATCTTGTGTCTGTGGGTGCCGCCATCTTGTGAGGGTGTGATGGTCAATGAGCATATTCCCTCTTTATTATATAGGATCCTTTGTGCCAAGCATAGTTCTAAGCACCTCACTCAAATAGCTCATTTAATCCTCAAAACATTCCATTAAGTGGAAAATAATTTGTAAATGTAGATGTTTTTACTCACCAGCAATATTGTAAAAGGCTTTGAGCCTATGTTCTTTTGGGGTGGTGTATGGGGGAGCAAAGAGTTGAACCTTGAATGTGGTAGACACAGGACAAGTGGTAAGTGACAAACTTACCAGTGGAAGAAAACTTTCTCCATCTTCACCATCCCTTTTTCTCTACAACTTTTTATAAAATTTTCACATATACAGAAAAGTATAACAAATAGTACAAGATCTAAGTTCTAAGCTCAAGAATATGTGTGTGTGTGTGTGTGTGTGTGTGTGTGTGTGTGTTTGCTGAGTCACTTGAAAGTAAGTTGATAATATGCTGACATTTCATCCCTAAGATACAGCATGCATGTCCTTAAAATAAGGGCAATCTCTTACATAACCACAACACTGTTATCACACCTGAGAAAATTAACAATAAAATTGAATATGGCTTGCCTTTTCCCTCTGCTGCTATTTGACCAATAAAAATGCAATAAAAGAAAACATTTTGAATTTGAGTTCTAACAATCTAGTATTCCATATCCTTTGGTTATCTGTAAATGCTATAGGTTAGTTTATTCTTATTTCCTGAAAAGCCTTTGCTCTTTTGATGGGGACAGAGATGATTTTTTAAATAAATACTTTGCAGGTTAAAACTTACTCTCTTAATAAGGTAAATGTGAACATACCCCCACATGAGTGGGAAAAGAAAGGCTGAACATTATAGATAAATAGTTTCAGCCTCTATGGATTAGAACTCTGGATTTTTCCAAAAAGTTCCAGTTAAAATGAGAGCTAATCAATAATTCAGAGATGCAACCTCCAACCAGGGGATTTCACAGTTTAATGAACAAGAAACCATACACAGGTCCAAAATGTAACAGTTAATAGATGGGACTTCAACTTCCATTTTCAAGAGTGTGCACTAGGCAAGGATCCAATCACATCAGCGAGCTAGTGACAGATCATGCCTTTCATTTCCCATTTATGAAGAAAATCACGATTTTGCTGACTACAGGAAACTGTAACTTTAAAAATCTTGAAAAAAATATATACACCCCTATGTTATTTACAATTTACAGAGTTATTTACAATAGCCAAGATTTGGAAGCCACCCAAGTGTCCATCAGTAGATGAGGGATAGCAAGGCTGTGGTACATTTACACCAGGGAATATTACTCAGTCGTAAAAAGAAGGAAAGCTTACCTTTTGTGACAGCAACTCGATTTTAAATTCACTTAACCCTTTGTACGCCATAAGCATCTATAGATGCATGCGGCAGGCCTTCCCTATGCGCCAGGCGCGTCTATCGCTGCAAACCTCACATATCAGCTCTGGTCACCCAATTTTAAAATCAAACTTGTTAGTGACATCTCTGGGTCTGTAAAGAAAATTATGGTAACTTAAATTCATAAATATGACAGCGCATATGGAAGAAATGGGGATGCTTTCCATTTTGGACGCGTGGCAGTTAACTAAAATATTTCAAGTGAAACCAGGCTGCTGTGGGTTGAATTGTGTCCCTCCAAAAGGCCATGTTGAAGTCCTCAGCCCCAGGACTTCACAATGTGATCTTTTTGGGAAACAGAGTCTTTACAGAGGCAGTCAAGTAAAAAGGAGGCTATTAGGGAGGTGTCCTTATAAAAATTTGGACACGGAGTCACATGCACAAGGAGAATGCCAGGTGAAGGTTAAGGCAGAGATCAAAGTGATTCTGCCACAAGCCAAGGAATGCCAGAGATTGCCAGCAAACCACCGGACGCTTAGAGAGAGGCACGGAACGGATTCCCACAGCTTCAGAAGGAGCCAGGCCCGCTGACTTCTGGCCTCCAGAAGTGTGAGACGATAAATGCCCTGTCATTTAAGCCTCCCCACTGTGGAATATAGTTTCTGCAGCCCTATGAGACTTAACTCCCAGGCCAAGTTCTTGAGTTGATGTTTCCTCAATGACAACTAATGTTAATATACAATTTCCTTCAGGGAACTAAATAATGTTTCCTATATTTACTCAAGGAGACTTTTCTCTTGAGTTCTTTTGGTTATGTTATTTTAAATTAAATCATGTGGACATCCACATGAAAATTTAATGAAAGAACTCAAGTGATTAGCTAGTGACCCTGAAATATCAGCAATGATTATTACCTTTTTCTCGTTTGGGTGGTGAAGTGGAATATTCTTGATCTGCTCCTTATCTCATCTCAGAAACCTACCTGAACCACAGTAGAATCTCTGTGCTGCTCATGTGGTGTGCATACAGCTGATTATGAATTCTAGATAGCCCCAGGAATAGCCAATAAGTGTTTTCCATTTCTCTGTTCATTTGATTGGTTCAGTGATAAGCATATAACCCAAGCTAGACCAATCAGAACATTCCCCAGAACTTGCCAGCATGATCAGAAAAAGAAAATGCTCTTCTTATCAGGTATCAGAAGTCCTAAGGTCAGTGCAGACTTCTGTTTTGGGATGGAAACCTCACTGAAAATGATGAAGCCATGCTGGGTAGGAGATACAGGGTCAGTCACAATATTATTCCCTGATAAACTCTACCTGAAATCAGAAATATTCTTTGGAATTTCCACTATGTGAGCCAAAACCTTTTCTTTTGTGCATTAAGCCAGTTTGAGTTGGGTATTTGACACTTGTAATAAAAAGTGTCTTAATTCTCCTGCAAAATGTATTCTTGACTCGTGTTTTTGCCCCCTCATGGCCTGTGGAAGCCTTGCATTGGTCCTGTGCTAGAACTTTCTGGAACACAGTGAGCCCTCAGTAAGAGTTGATTACATTTTTTATCCTACATTGTCAAAATAAAATCAGTACCCAAATTAAACAAAATGACCCTGGGATGGTTTTCCTTATAAGGTGGGATGGTCACAGTCTATTCACCAACATCATTGTGGCAAGTGCCATTTCCAAAAATGGCTGCACGAATACACCTGTTCCCATAGTCTCTTATTACAACACATTGCCTTCTTTCCCCTGAGGGGTGGCATCTGTGTTTCTCCCCAGTGAAGCTGAGTGAGCCTGGGGACTGCTCCAACCAAGACAAAATGGCAGAAATGATCCTATAGGACTTGCAGGCTAGGTCATAAAGATAGTGGCTTTCACCTGGTGCTGTCTCAGATGTTTGCCCTTGGAACCCGGGTACCATTCTGTGAAGGAGGCCAAACAAGGAGACACCTTGCATGGAGGGCAGGCAGCTGGGTCCCTAGCCTCCAGCCAGCATCACCCACCAGACATCTGAGTGAACAGGCTGCAGATGGTCCCAGCCTTCGGGCTTCAGATGAACTGTGGCTGCTGTGCCGTCTCTGAATGCCTGACTCACTAAATACATGAGCATAACAAATGGTGGTTTCACACCACTGAGTTTGAGGGTGATTTATCACACAGCCATGGCGAGGTCATTTGCAGTGTGTCAGAGTTCCCTTCCCTGTATGTTTCCCGTCAGGGTGGGCCACAGCAGAGATTCTCCTGGAAGATCTGGAGGGTGGCAGCCATTTGCAGCTGACACACATTATTGCTGATCTGCGGGCTCATGGGCCCGAGGCAGCCCTGGGGCCTGCGGCTGCTATTTTGGGCTAGTGTGTATTTAGCTCCACGATGAAGAGCCAGGTCACCTCCATCACCATTAAGGTCAGAGGCAACAGGAACTGAGATGTGATGGAATCTAGGCTGTGCTGTGGATACCAGCTTGACGTTGGTCCCTTCCAGTTTATAACCATCTTCTCTTCCTAACTGCCACTCAGTGGACTTAAGTCCAACATCAGGCTCTGGGACAACAGTTTTACAGAAGCTGCTTAACCAGCTCCCACAATTGCATGAGGTCAAATCCTCATCTGTAATATAAAATGTATTTTATATAATGCATAATATATAACAGTTAATTATATAATCTATATATATAAAAGCCTAAGCCACCATTTGACTGGTCAGTAGCTATGACATGCAATGACCACCAGGGGGCAGATGCTCAACGCACAGGCATGAAAACATGGAACAGACTGATGAATCTCGGTGGGGGTGGGGAGGGAGGGTGGGAAGAGATTAACCAAAGATCTTATATGCATACTAGGGGCCCGGTGCACAGATTTGTGCACCGGTGGGGTTCCTCTGCCTGGCCTGCTGGGATCCAGCCGAAACCAGCAGTCCGACATCCCCCAAGGGGTCCCGGGATTGCAAGAGTGTGCAGGCAACAAGAACTGAGGAACCCACTACTGCACAAATCATAGTGTAATAGATAAAACATAATATAAAAAGTATAATATATATGATATATGACATGGTATATGGCATAAGATAAATGACATATAATATGCAATATTTTACATGTACATAAACTCACATATATCGATAGATATATAGATATATAGATATATAGACAGATGAATAGATAGATGTATACACATCTCCCAGATTCTGTTTCTTTGATTGAACTTGATTGATACACATAGGACTCAATAGCCAGGCTTTCTTCTCCAGTTTTCATTTTATCGCCCTCTCATTTGTCATTCAATGTTGTGCAGCCACTTGACTCTGGTTATCATCGCTCACAGCATCCCGCACCTGTTCCCTGTTGACATTAGTGTTGCTGCAGTCCTCACTGATTTGCAAATATGAATACATTTTGATGATGTAAATAACCTTTGGATGCAAGCTGTGTCTGAGAAAGATTTTCCCAAATATGTAAGAATAGATTTATATCCAGATTGGATCCTACAAATATTCAAATTAAGGAAAAATCTTGCTTCTATTTTTGTCATTCCTTGGATGACCCTTTATCCAACCTTTTAGGCCAAGCTGTCTAGTATATTCAGACTTCTATAGCAAAATATACTGTAGATTTTGCTACTTAAACAAAAGATCTTTATTTCTTGCAGTTCTGGGGGCTGGAAAGTCTGAGATCAGGGTGCAGTAAGGTCAGATCCTGGTGAGGACCCTCTTCCTGACTTGCAGATTGCCACCTTCTTGTGTCCTCAAATGGCAGAGAGAGAGGCCTCTCATCTCTTCCTCTTCCTATTAGGACACTATTCCCATCATGGGGCTTCACCCTTGTGGCCTCACCTACATGTAACCACCTCCCAAAGGCCCCACCTCCAAATATCGTGGCATTTAGGGTTAGGTCTTTACCATGAGTGGACACAAGCAGTTAGTCTATAACACAAGATAAGAAACAAATCCAATTAACCTATAAGAACTTCTACAGAGGATTTACATGTTTATGAATGATTGAGTGTGTTTGGAATTTGGCAATCAAAAAGTACACTTTGCACACTGGACATGTACTGGGAGGGGCAGACTTGAAGGGATCTGTCTACAGTCCCTGCACAGTCCCTGAGGCTGATGGAAGTGGCCCCTCCATCAGTAGTATTTAGTTGTACATGTTGGGAATTCCATTGGGTGCTAACTGAGAAGCTTCCTCACCAAGAAGAAGGTGAAGGAAGCCAAGGACACTGATGGAGAACATGCTGATGACTCAGAGTAAAACATGGCACCTCTTCAGAGAATGACAGCCATATTCTCTGCTGTGGAGGTCCCCTCAAGAAGAGATGTACCTTTCACAACCCAGTATATTTTTAGTCCCAGATGTAGCAAGGTTCATCAATACACTGAGAACATAAACTAAGTAGGTTGAATTACTGTTTTTACCCCAGGGGCAGGAAAGGCCAGGGAAAGCGATCTAAGCGTTAAGAAAATGATTAATTTTACTAAATCTATATCTCACAGAGTCACCTCTCCAACCACCACAGATGCATGGCAACAAACATTTGTTGCTGTGCACCATGTAGTTGCGTGGTTATTTGTTACACATCATTGCTGTGGCAAGAGATAAATGCAGTACCAGTGTTATCCGTGGGGAGCTCTCTTGGTCCCCACCTGTTGCTGGGGGATGTGGGTTTCTTGCGATGTCCTGAGAAAAAGAATTTTCTGAGACTCCCACAAGAGGATGAGATATTGTAGAATTCTTTATTTTTGTGGAATTACACCCCTGAGTTTCCAAGGTCCCATTTCTCTCCATAGAAGGAGTGTAGCTGTGGCTTCAGCAGAGCTAGGATTAAAGCCATTGCCCAGAGTTTCTGTTCCGTGTTGAGGCACAGTCCAATCCAGCAACAGGCTACCCTGATTGTGTCCCCAGCTATGATCCATCAGTCCATCGCAATTGGGATCTGCAGGCTACGGAGGGAACAGGGGCAGGAGCAAAGCCAAAGGAACCAGAGAGCCAAGAGCCAAGACAGAGAACTCCTTTGTCTCAGGTCTTATCCACTCCCAAATTTTCACGGGCTTGCATTGACTCCACTCCTTCTAGTCAATGATTTCTGTCCCCAGGTTTAACGGACAGGCACCTTCCCTACCTCACCCAGAATCATTGCACATGCATCCATCTCCCCCTTTGTTGGGTCCCTTAACTCAGTGATCTGTAGGGAATGGGTCAGTGGTTCCCTGGGGAGCATAAAGTTGTAGGTTCCTGGTAAAACTGCACAGATGACATACCTATACTGTCTGGTCTTCCTTTTGCTCCTTTCCTATTATTAATAACTAGCTAATTACAACAATCACCAGAACCTTCCAATGTGCAGCCAAAGGGGAGAGTCTCTGCTTTAAGTTCATCTGAAACACATCTCTTCAGGGGTTCAGCATGGTAGATTACAGGGAAGACCCGGGTGATCAGCCTGGTGGATTACAGGGGAGGCCCCAGATATTCAGGATGGTGGATTATTAGGGAGGCCCCAGGTGTTCAACGTGGTTGATTATAGCTGGGCCCCTAGTGGTCAGGGTGGTGGATTACAGTGGGGCCCCAGGTGTTCAAGGTGGTGGATTATAGGGTGGGGCCAGATGTTCAGCGTCCTAGATTATATGGGAGGCCCTAGGTGTATACACTGTGGTGGATTACAGGGGAGGCCTCAGGTGTTCAGTGTGGTGGATTACAGGGGAGGCCCCAGGTGCTCAGTGTGGTGGATTAGAGGGGTGGCCTCGGGTGTACATCCTCGTTGATTACAGGTGGGCCCCAGGTGGTCAGGGTGGTGGATTACTAGGGAGGACCCAGGTGTTCAACATGGTTGACTATAGCTGGGCCACTGGTGGTCAGGGTGGTGGATTATAGTGGGGCCCCAGGTGTTCAAGATGGTGGATTACAGAGTGGGGCCAGGTGTTCAGCATTGTGGATTACAGGAGAGGCCTCAGGTGTTCAGCATGGCGGATTACAGGGGTCCCCAGGTGTTCAGTGTGGTTGATTACAAATTGGCCCAAGTTGATCAGTCTGGTGGAAAAAATAAAAATAAAACTCATCTCTTTATGCCCCAAACACTCAGGCTAACTCATACCCAATGACACTGCAGGCATACCACCCTTCAGGTTGTTGGTGTAAAAATCACGTAGTCTGCAAATATCTTCCCTGATGTCTTTTCTCCCCCTGCCCCTCCAACCCCTGTTTCATTATTTATTTATTAAACTTCTATCTAGAGCACAAAATCCAAGAATTCAAAACAGCACCGTTTTAATTCCGAATGATCCTTCATAATCCTTCAAATAAATAAGAGATTGCCTCATTATCTAGTGTTATAAGACCAGATTTACCACTTTCCAATTAGCTGTTGTTTGCACCTTTCATTTTTATGTGGCACCTAATTTCAATCTGGTCTAATTTTCGATCCACAAATATAAATTCCACATAGCATTTTACTTATCTCTGAAATAAAGTTAATGCCCTAGTTCTAAATTCCTTCCTCCAACACATTATTGTTTTTTGAAATATTAATCTTACTTGGAAAATTGGAATATTAGTTTCAAGTCCTTTACATTAAAATGCCATTTGTTAATTTGCATTAAATAGCTGGCATGATGGGCCCACTGAGAATTAACTTTCCTTTTACAAGTTACTAATTATTAACATTTTTTATCTTTGGCCTTCAAGTATTTGTTTTGATACCCTACTTTTCTAGCTGTTCCAAGTCATAAGTCATCAGTGAGGAAGCAATTAAGCCACCAGGTTGTCCTAATGGCATTCATCCTGCGGCATCATTCATATTATGAACTAGAGTTTGTGTTTTAACAGCTTGTAAAGATCAATATGTTTAAATATTGAAAATTAATATACAGATACTTCCTGATGTTATGTATGACTATCCTGAGTCTTCTGCTGGACTTGGGATTCCTGGCAATGAGGAAAACTGGGCAGATGGAGATGTCTGTTTCTTTCTCAAACACAGAGGAATCTTGGGTAAATATTATAGAATGTTTAAAAGTGCATAATCAAGTTCAAAAGTAAGGGAAACTTTCCCATTCAGCCAGAAACTAAGAGGGAGCCTGTAGGGACATGATGCTGTGAGGTGGACATCCTGGACGTGAGCACTAACAGCTGAGGGCCACGGTTTTAATGCTCGTGTTGGAAGGTATGAGGTCTTGAGCCCTTAGGAGCCAGAGGTAAAGGTCTTAGACCCTTTGTAGATCTTCTGACTCCATCAAAAGGTTATTCTGTAATCAGAAGTAGGGTGGTATTAGTTATCTATTGATGTGTAATTAATTGTCCCCAAACTTCTCAGCTTAAAATAACATTTATTATCTCACAGTTTCAGTGGGTCAGGCATCTGGATGTGACTTAGCTGGGGTCTCTGAGTCCCCCAAAAGACTGCAATAGAGGTGTCAACTGGGGCTTGGTCTAAGCTCACTCGTGTGGCTATTGGCAGGATTTCATCCCACATGAACTGAGAGCCTTGGTCCATTTTGAGTATTGACCAGAGGTCTCTCGCAGCTCCTCACCACTGGGTCTCCCCATTGGACAGCTTGAAACATGGCAGCCAACTTCCATCAGAGCAGGCAAGCAAGAAAGTGAGAGAAGGCAAGCAAGGTGGAAGCCGGACTCTTTCTGTAACCAATCTTGGAATGGCATCCTATCATTTTGGCTGCATTCTATTTCTGTGTTATGGCTAGTTCATGTTCAAGGGGTAAGGATTACACCAGGGCATAGGACTACCAGAAGACAGAAATTATTGCGAGCCATCTCAGAAGCCACTCAGCACACGGTTCTTAGTCTGAACCCAAATGTTCTTGTCCAGAAGTGGGGTTATTAGAACCTAGAACATGGGGTAGGTCTTTGCTGACAGAAGACCCAAAGCTCTAAGGAAGGAGTGCTGCCACGCTTGATTGGTGTCTCAGGGTGAGGCTGCCATTAGTAGTGTAAAAGAAGCTAGAGACTAAAACCATCACCATCTCTTGTGATTATGAACCATTGCGAAGGTGATGCTTGAGGAATAGTGAGCAAAAAGGAAGTGGTCTCTTCTCTCTCCTTCTGTCTTCCATTCTCACTCTAAGCCCCCTATTGGCAAATGCTGGAAGACAAGCAGGTGCCTAAGGAAACACGTGGTTTGCAGAGTCCCAGTCCTGGCATCACAAAACAGAGTATAGAGGAGGGGAGTTACAGCGGAGAGGCCGTAGCTTAATAACCAACACAAACAGCAATAACAAATATCCTCCTACTGGCCCAAGAAAGTGGCTAGGAGGCTTCTCTCTGCCCAGAGAACTGGATGAAAAATAATATTGTTCTCCAATAAGGAATCAAAACAGTAATTTGTATATAGCATAGGTGTGGAGTCTAAATTTGCACTATCCCCAAAATATAGAAATTTCAAAAAATAACAACAAATTCCAGACAAGTGAACCTCTGCAGTTACCAGCAGGAGTGGAGGCAAAAATTTTCTGTCTATAACTCGGGACACATAGGCCTCCCACAGAAAAAAAGAAATCTCCACTAAAGATAAGCTCATTACCAAAAATTTTAAAAAGGAAATGATAACAGAATAGGAAATGAATCACCATAAGGGCGAGTCAGCCGTCACAAAACCAGAGGAAAAGAAAGAGAACAGAAGCGGCATAGTCAAGGGCTTGAGAGATTAGAAAAACAAAGTACATCTGTTTAAAATCACAGAAAGATTTTAAAAAATCCTAATGACAGAACAAGAAAACATGGGTGAAAGAGGCATATTTTTCTAACAGGTAAAATAGAATATCTGGAAGAGTAAAATAGGTCCATTAAAATAAAGTTACACAGCATAATAGACAAAATTGAAGAAAGATTTAGCTAATTGACTCTAGATCTGAACAAATTACCCAGAAAGCAGCACAGAGAGATAAAGAGGTATCTTTTTAAAAAGAGAGTTTCTAGTTAAACATGGCACCTTTAACATAAACATTTATTACCTCTCTTTTCTGGAAATGCCACCAAAGAGATACTGGTAAAAAAATAAATAAATAAAATATAGACAAATGGAATGGGAGAGGAAGAGATGCAGTAATAAAACGTTAGTAATAAACATTTTGCCCGGAGAAAGCTCAAACCTAAGCCAACAATGGCAAACTTTAAAGCCGGATGCTTTATGTTGGCACATCTGAGAGCAGGGGTGTGTGCAGAATTCTAAGTAGAACTGGCAGAAAAACAATGAGTAAAGGCTGAATCCAATTCCCCTCTTATCTCTACAGAAAGTTTCTGGACAAGTTGAACCAGAGAGAGTCAGGATTCGGAAAAACCCAGGTAACTTTGGGCAAGGACCATGGTAAACTGAGGGGGTAAGAGCAGTTCTGCTCACTTCAGGATGAGCCCTGCCCCTTCCTGCATTTGACTTGGGGAACATTAGCAGCCAAGGTCCACCTCTCAGCCAGGAAAGTGCTGTATGTCCCCATTGGGAAACTGAGCACCTCAAGAGAAATTTTCTACTCTTTTTTTATACAAAATACACTTCCTCCACTGTTTGATCATTTTTGGCTAGGTTCGTTTAGAAGAATGATAATTAAAAAGGTGATTGGAAACTTTGTGTCAAAAAGAAAAGAAAAAGCCCAGCCGGTATGCTCAGTGGTTGAGCATGGACCTATGAACCGGCAGGTCACGGTTAGATTCCCGGTCAGGGTACATTCCCAGGGTTGTGGGCTCGATCCCTAGTAGGGGGCATGCAGGAAGCAGCCAATCGATGGTTCTCTCTCATCATTGATGTTTTGATCACTCTCTCCCTTTCCCTTCCTCTCTGAAATCAATAAAAATATATTTTTAAAAAGAAAAAAAAAAACAGAAATCTAATGAAGCAGAACCAATGCAAACAAGCAGAAAAAAAAAACAGAAAAAGAAGCAAAGATATAGATAGATATCGATAACCAATACCTTCAGTTACAAGAGAAGACATTAAACAAGAACAGAAGATAATTTTAAAAAGAAGCAACTCAGAAACAAAAATAATCTTTTGGAAAATAAAAATACGACAGAAGGAAGAAAAACTTGCATGACAAGGTTGAAAGATAATGGAAGGAAGGTGTGCATCAAAGAAGGTATAAATGAGAACTAACTACTCATCTTCTATAGTAGGAGTCCATAGATGACAGCCCAATAATAGATCAGCATATTGTAGAAATATGGAAGTGAATATTAGAAGAAAGAAAAGAGTTGAAATGATATGCTTGGGAGTTGGAATCTAGTGTGAGGCAGGAACTATTTATCTTGTCATAAGTCTTGTTGAACCATGTGTGTGACTTTTAAACATTGCATAACTATTACTTCAACAAAAATAAATTTAAAGCTCCTTATATGCATATATGTTTGTAGATGCATATATGTGTGTGTTTGTATGCACAGATGAAAGCATCATTAGGAATCATGTTACATATAATGAGAAGGACCAACATAGGACTAAAAATAGTTTCAGAAGAAGAGAAAATGGGGGAGATACAATATTTTTTAAAACATTAGTTAAGAACTTTGTATGTTTAAAGAAATACATGCTCTTCAGAATAAAGAAGCTCTCTGAGTCACAGGCAAGATAAAGTTAAGTGCACATATGATAGTAGATCATTTTCCCTGTGGTTTGCACTTTACTGGTACTTCATTGTGAGCTCATCTTCACTGGGGTGTGGAAATGTCCCCACAGAGTGCTTTAACCTTGGCTTCTGCTGAGCATCCATCCCAAAGGCTCATGCCCTGGAGTCTGTTTCAAGCTCATCTCTTGGCTTAGGATTCCAAACCACATGGATAGTGTATGTTCAGACTGCATGCCATATCACTTTATGGGGGAGAGGTGTGCTTTCTCTCAGGAGACCTTTACTTTTTTATGTTATCCCCACTCAGACTCCTGGGCTGCATTTCTAAAATGAAGAGTGAGCAACTATTGAAAACATTGTTGAAACTTGTGGAAAGGTCAAAGAAGAAAATGAGCCATTGGTTTGATCAGACTTAGATCATTGTTGAACTTGTCAAGCAAAATCCTGATACAGGAAGTTTGATAATCTACACTAATAAAAGAGTAAGATGCAAATTGACCGTACCTTCATGATGCCCACCAGTCAATCAGGAGTGAGTGTGCAGCCGAAACCGGTTTGGCTCAGTGGATAGAGCGTCGGTCTGCGGACTGGAGGGTCCCAGGTTCGATTCCGGTCAAGGGCATGTACATTGGTTGCAGGCACATCCCCGGTGGTGGGTGTGCAGGAGGCAGCTGGTCGATGTATCTCTCTCATCGATGTTTCTGGCTCTCTATCCCTCTCCCTTTCTCTCTGTGAAAAATCAATAAAATATATATATAATAATAAAAATTAAAAAAAAGGAGTGAGTGTGCAAATTAACCCAAAAAAATGGTGGGTTAATTTGCATATCTAGGCACCAAGCAGCAGGGGGTGGGACGCAGGCATTCCTCACTGCCCCAGCTGCTCCGGGCCTCTGGGCAGCATGGGAAGATGGAAAGGCGGCTCCGGCAGAGTGACCCCGCCGGCAGCCAGGGGAAGGAAGGTCCATTCTTGCATGAATCTTCATGCATCGGGCCTCTAGTATAATATAATATAATAATATAATATAATATAATAATATAATATAATATAATATAATATAATATAATATAATATAATAGTAATATACAGAAAGTTTGCTAATATAACATAATCCAATATATGACACAATACATAGAAAGTTTAAAAGCAAAAGGGTGAAAAGATAACCAAGCTAAAAATCCGGAAAAGGAAGTTTCCATGGCAATGGTAATATCAGAAAAGTAGCCTTAAGCTTTGATCACTCAAGAGCCCCAGGAGATGGGCCATGTTGGCAATTTACCATCCAGCCTACAACAGGAGCGTGGCTGCCAGGCCATCTGAGGAGCCCGCTCTTCAATCCAGGCAGGTCTGTCTACCTTCTCCCCTCTGTCTGCAACACTGAAATCGGTATCCACAAGTGACACTCCCCTGACACTCCACAGAGTGAGTTAGCATTTGCTTCTGCTGAGCATCCCCAAAGGCTCACTGCCCTAGGATTTGTTTCAAGCTAATCTCTTGGCTTGGGAATAAACGCAAAACACAGAGGAAATTATCCTGTGGATAATCTGGCTGGAGTCTGTGATGTTGAGTCAAAAGAAGAAATGTGAAAAATTGCCTGTTCGCCCCCTGCCCTGCCCCTCTCTTCTCTTAATCTCATTTCTTTCCAAAATGAGGCCTGAAAGGACAGGGCATGCAGGCAGTGTTCTGGGGACCTGGACATGTGAAGAATCGCTTTGCCACTGGAGCCTGAACCTGCAAAATCCATCATCCCTGGAATCTACCCATTGGGGAGACCACAGGAGGAGCCAGGCTTGCAGAGAATGTTGTATTGCTGCAAGGTAAACCTGACATACTATACCTAAGAGTTAGTTGGCCTTCACAATAACTAGGAATAAACAATAAAAATCCACGGTTTAGTTTGTTTGGGACTTTATAACATACTGGCCCTCCAGTTTCTTCAGTTGACAATCTTCCCTGCTCTTTTGTAGTATTAAATCCCACACACACACATTCCTATACCCCCAAACACACTCAGGGAGTTTCCTTCTGAAAATCTGTTTCCCCTGCTCCACAAGATTTCCCAGATTCTGTCCTGAACCCCCAACTTCAGCCTTCACATGCCCAGAGCCTCACATCCTTCCTCTTCATTCTCTTGCCTGGAGCGTCCTTAATGGCCACCGGTGTTCAGGGGTCCACCACCAGCCCAGAGAGTGTCGGCTTTGACTAGATGAATGAAAAGAAAGTCATGACTCTCAGAAAAGGAAGAGAAGGGAAAAACCTCAAATATTTGGAGATGCAGAATGTTGATCTTCTCCGATTCTTCCAAGGCTACTTTATCTTACGTCTCTCCTTTTTCTTCTGAGCACAATGGCTGAAAGTAAACTGAGAAAATATAAGATACATGAAATGAAAACACATGAGTAAGTACCAAGAGCATGGAGCTGAGACTCTGGTTCTGGAATCTAAGGATTTATTTGAAAACTGTTTCTCACGATGTTCCTTTTAGACCCAGTGGCTCAGCCACACCACAACATTTAATGCACTTCTCACTGAGTTCGTCCACATACATAGGTAGGAGAGAAGGGGATACAAGTTCATGGCCCAGATCAAGGTAGATTAATGTGCAGGAAAACCAGAAAGTTAGAAAAAGACTGGAGCTGAATTTCAGGAAGTTTTCATCACTAAAGAGTCAAGTAATCGGGTCTAGGTTTCCTTCTTCTGCATCATCGTTACACCTGCAATGACAAACACGTCTACAGATGCTGCCGGTTGTGACCAACAGACATTTCTAAATAACCAGCAAACAGGACTTCCTCCAAACATGGCTTTCTTGCTCCCGCTAGAAGTAGAATTTCAGTATATCCACTCTCACATCAGGAAAAAAGGAAAAAAAGAGAGAAGGAGGAGGTGAATATGCAAGAAAAGCAGCTACACACTGTGATGCTTATATAAAGCAAAAATATTGACTCGGTGTATTAATCAAGGGTAGGAGTGGCCCCATGCAATTTCCCAAATCAGACGTAATGGTTGCTACACTTTGGAAAGCAGGAGCGGAGGGAAAGTGTCACTCGAGATAATGGCAATTTAAGTCCAACAAGAGCTTAGTAAAGTGTCAGCAGCTCCCTCGCAGTTTTAAAACAGATGGGCTTTGCTACCCGGGAAGAAAGAATTTTTAGACGCGCTGTGATTTGGAGCGTCTATCATCACCCTTGCCTGACTCATTAAAACTCCAAAAAGCTTGAATAAAATGATAAAATCTTCCTTTCGCTCCACTTTGGTGTTCGATGTCTCATGTGGTTCACAATCTAAAATCATCATCAATTATGATACAGAGAAAAGACATTTATATATTTTCAGAATTTGAATAAGATTTTAGCCAAAGTACTTTAGAATATTTTAATCTTTTTGTGAGAAATTAGCCAGGGTGCTTGCAAGGTAACTAACATTTTAAGGTTGGACCAATGAATCATATATTATATGCTATTATATGCACATGTGTATACGTGTGTGTGTGTGTGTGTGTGTGTGTGTGTGTGTGTTTGTGATTTCAGCTATCAATAAATAGATGTCCTTGCTGCCACAAACTTGTTACAGGATGTCCAGAACTTTCTCAGTTTTAGCATGGGAAATTTTCAGTTTCCTGGGAAATTCCTCAAACCTGGGAAATTCCTCAAACCTGGGCAAACCAGGACAGTTAGTTACCCTACCACAGGAGCCTTAGCCTCAATGCTTTCAGATGCTATAACATATTGTAGTAGAGTCCTTCTTCTTTCCTTTTCCAACTTTATTAAGATACTAGTAGCCCTGCACACGAATCCATGTGCCAGTAGCTCGCCAGTAGCTCGCTGCCACCCTCCTGTAGCTCTCTGCTGCCCCACCCTCCTGTAGCTCCCGCCCCCACCCCCGTCCGCCCCCCTTATAGCTTGCTGCCTGCCCCCTCCTGTAGCTCTCCGCTGCCCACTTGTAGCTCACTGACCCACCCTCCTGCAGATCTGTGATCTGGTCGTTACGTATGTGGTTGGTCGTTACGCTTCACGACCTAACGACCATTTGCATATTACATCTTTATTATATAGGATTATTAGCACAGCATTGTGTAAGTTCAAGGTGTACAGGGAGTTGATCTGACACATTCATGCACTGCAATATGATTACCATCATTGTGTTAGCTGACTCCTCTATTACATCACAGTTACCATGTCTTTTTTTGGGTGAGAATATTTAAGGCCTACTCTCTTAACAAGTTTCAAGAACATAACACAGTATTGCTACCTATCATCCCCATGCTCTGCATTTGGTCCCCAGAACCTATTCATCTTCTAACTGGAAGTTTGTACCTTTTGACTGACATCTCCCCATTGCCCCCACCCTCAGCCCCTGGAAACCACCAATCTACTCTGTTTCTACAAGTTTGGCTTTTTTAGACTCTACATATAAGTGACATCACATAGTATTTTTCTTTCTGTGTCTGACTTATTTCACTTAGTGTAATGGCATCTAGGACTGCCATGTTACCCTCAAAAAACTAAAAACTACTAATGACCCAGCAATCCCACTCCTACATATATATCCAAAGGAAATGAAAACAGGACATCAAATAGGTAGCTGCACTCCCGTGTTTATCACAGCATTGCTCACAACAGAGACTCTTCTCTTGACAGAAGACCCTGGCACCTTAAAAAGCCATGAGAACCTATTTCTATCCCTTATTCTAACATAAGACACTGGCATCTGCCTTACTTTCCATTTGGAACTGGAAACCAAACTATTAGAGATGAAATACATAGGTCACAACACCTGTCCCACTAAGAAACTTAGGAGTTAACAAGACTTCCAGTGTTCTGTCCTCACAGGCCCTGCAGGATATTTAGGAGGAGTGACCACAACATTCCCTCAAAAAGGTGGAAGCAGCCCTGGCCAGGTTGGGAGACCTGGGTTCTTGTCCTGGGGCTGCTCTGACGAGCTATTACCCTTGGGTATGTCGCTTCACCTAGGTGGTTGACCACCCTGTTTGACCAGCCAGCTGGTGGCTTGGGCCGGGTTCTCCTTCCAGATGTCCAACTCTCTTTATTTTTCCTTCCCAGCTGTCTGGTATTAAGCTCCCCTCCCCCACACTCTCTAATAAGCTTCATAAGCTTGTGTGTCTCAGATATTGGGCAACATGAGGTAATAATGTTAGGACATTTTTCTTTAGGCTACTGATAAGTTTCCATAGGGATGATAAGGATAGTGAACAACAGTTTTCTAGAACAGTTACTCCCCTAATAATCAATATTAACATTTCTCCACAAACTCTGAAAGCAATTAGAATTTCTGCCACATGGAAGAAAGTTACTGAATGACTCTACACCTTTATGTTTACTTACTAAAGAGAACAATATGGCATCATTTAATCAAACCAATAGTTAGTATGGCTTTATGTAATAGAAGAAACTATGCTACAGTTACAACCTATCTCCTTTTAATGGAGAGATCTCACATATTTTTATTATAATGTTGTGTACATCTTCCCATTAAAACTTGATCCCATTTGTGGTTATTAAGCTCATCGTGGGATTTTATTTTTAAAAATAAGCTCTTATCACACCAACATAGAAATAAATTAATAAAACAACATTGTATCCATTGCAGCTCATTATCAAAATTGCAGATTCTAACACAACAAAGTTTTGTCCCAGACAAGAAAAAAAAAAAAAATTCATCTCCTTCATCTTTACTTTTTGACTCTGGAAGGTACTATCAACAAGCCTAATTCTTTCTAGCTTCACACCTTTTGAGTTAAAGGAGGTATAGGTCAGCAATAATTAATTAAAAGAGTTATTTAAGCAGAAAAGAGAAATTCCCCACTTCTTGGTGAAAACTTCATCCTGGGCAATAGTGTAGCCTGAGCAAGTGGCTTTCTTTCGGATTTAACAGTAGGGTATTTCTTTTTTTTTTTTTTTTTTTAATATATTTTATTGATTTTTTACAGGGAGGAAGAGAGAGGGATAGAGAGTTAGAAACATCGATCAACTGCCTCTTGCACACCCCCCACTGGGGATGTGCCCGCAACCAAGGTACATGCCCTTGACTGGAATCGAACCCGGGACCTTTGAGTCCGCAGGCCGACGCTCTATCCACTGAGCCAAACCGGTTTCGGCGACAGTAGGGTATTTCTTAGCTTCCTCCTCCGATCTGTATCCCTTTTCACAATGACTGAACAAATGCAATTAGCTTGCAGTGAGCCAAGTAATGGTTTTCTTAAAAGACTAGGAACGACTTCCTTAGACTCTAATGTGTAAGGATGTCTGCTGCAGCTTCTTCCAGCCAGGCTCCCGTTGGTAGCTACCATATGTCTTTTCCTACTATAACAAAATGGCAAATAATGCCAGGGGTCTGAAGGGCTCGTTGAGACAGTTTGGGGAAGTAGGGAGAGATGCAGGGCCTCACTGTCATTTCTTGACTGTGAACTCTACCTGGAATGAAAGGAACTCACACACTCATGCACACCCACTGAGTGCTGGGCATGGCACTAATGCCCTATGCCAGCATTCTAGAACTTCACTTCCCACAGAGCAGGGACCTCCTCTATCTTGCTCACCATTGGATCCTGAGTACACACGAGGTTATATACTCATTGGTAGATCCATATTGAAATTCAGTTGCTACATATAAAAAAGAGAATTCTAATTTTTCATAATCAGTACAAAACTATTTGGCAGGCTAAATTCTGCATGCCTCAAGTGTACTTTATTTTAGGTAGAATTAAGTCAGTTAATATAGCAGTCATATCTGCAGTCTTATTTCTGGAACTTAAACCACTATTGCTTGTTGTGTAGCCCAGAGAAACTTGCCCAAACAACTTTTTAAAGTAACTTTACTTGAAATTATTTCTACCTTTTTTGGCTCCTTGGAGGGGAAAAGTTTACTAAGTAGAGCTTTCATGCAAAATGATCAAAACTTCCTAATTGTAATATCTAATATTGAATCTCAGAGAATGTTTAGTGTATAGAAAATTGATCAGTAAAGAAACTATAGTACTCTGGAAACCTTCCTCTTTTTTTAGACCTATCACAGCAAAAACACTCAAATAGGAAAGCAAAAGGCATAAATATGAACCCCCTGCACCATCTGCCTCACAAAGGAGAGAGATGGGTGCTGGTTGATAGCACCTGACATGTAATAGGCTGTTAATTAGCATTTATTCATTGGATGGATGGATGGATGGATGGATGGATGGATGGATGGATGGACGGATGGATGGATGGATATATGGATGACTTGCATCACCATATAAGAAGTTGTGATAAGCAAAGGATATGTAGTTTCAGGACTATAAAACATTAAAGAACAGCTGTAAGAAACCAGCGTGAAGATCCACTGGCTAGCAGAACACATTATCTGTTAACTTTTCTGTTAGCTAAAAGGGAGGTCCTTGTCTACTTCCTGTGGGGGTCTCGGATTTCTTCTGATCTATAGAACCAGAGAGACTGAGCATGGTCACAGAAAAGAGGGAGGCAAGCTCAAGCAGAATATAGGTGGGCTTTCTAAATTGGGATAATTTAAGATTTACAGAGCCCAAGTACTGCTCTGTTGGCTTCCCATTGTGGCCCCTGCAAGACCCAGATAACGCTTGTGTGGGTTACTTAGAAAATTAGATGACTTCATGAATCATTGCTTGGAAACTTCACAGTCCCTGGGCAGGTTGCAGCAGAGATAGACCCCCCCCCTCCCAAGTCCTTGTAGTCTCGGTTTATACCCAGAGCTGGTCCTCCTAAAATGTGATGCCTTCCTGAGGCTCCAGCCTGAAGGCCAAGGGTACAACTAATAGACTCAAGTCCTGAAAATACCTAATAGAGTGACCAAAGGTAAATGGGACAGTCATTTGACTCCATTTAGCCTTGTCAATCTCCTAATTAAAGTGAAAGGACAGATTCTATATTGAACATTTCTGCCCACTGCCTTGGAAGCCTCCCCATCCTCAATAATGGTTGGGAGGCGGCGGTGGCTCAGGAATCATCTTGCTTTGACTAATGCTCTGTCACAGCAGCTCAGCTGCCACAGAACTGCTGAGCTGGTTTTTACTTTGCCTCAGGTGTCACTGGCGACAGTCAGTTGAGCAGAGATTGCTGAATCTTTATTCCTGGCAATGAGGCGAGAAATAGCAAGTGCACAGCTGGGTTTTCTGATCACAGGTTGGGTTTGCAAGGCTCAGGGTCAGGAAGGGAGGGAGTCATCTTTTAATGTGCCAACTGAATAGTCAAACTGGGAATCAAAATCCATAAAATTGAAGAGAGAATCCCATACTTTGTCTGCTTCCACTTCTCAGATAAGGCTGTTCTATAAAAAGAAATAGCAATTTTCTTTCAGGTGATTAAATGAAACAAGTGACTACTCCCCAAAAGTGAAAAAATCATTGGATTTAAATAATTTATATACAAAACCTGTCTTCTCTTTACAGTTTGTCTATAAACGTCTTCAGAGTAGAGACCCTGTTTTCCACTTCTTTTACTCCTCGCAATATAATTTCTGGTGCCATGCACACAGCAGGGGGTGAATAAATATTGTTAGTATGAGTGAAATGAAACGTACCTAACACAGCATAACTTCCCAACAAGCAGAAAATGTACAGGCCTGAAAGGAGGCATAGAAGGCATGCATAGAATAAAAAAAAATGTTGCAACTGATATATTTGAAGTCGGTAGAGTAAGGACTTTAGAATAAGAGGCCCTGGGATCAACCTGTCTCCACCACCTTCTCTCTGTGCCACCATCGGGGAATTGCTCCTTTCTTGAGCCTGAATTACTGACTTTGCAGGGTTGTCATGATGCTGTGACAACATAGCCAGATCATGCCAATCCTCTGCTCTAAGCCCTCCCTCCAGTGGCTTTCTAGCTCATTCCAGGTAAAAGCCAATGTCCTTACAAGAGCCTCTCCCCACTCTAGCCCCAACTTCTACTTCCTAGAGGAGTTGCACCGCTTGGTTCTCTCTTGCAGTAATGAGAGGAAAGGTGCTTTTTCCAGATGTTGCAGGCATTTGGGGGAGGGGTAGTATTTTTGTGCTTTGTTTTTATTTTTTACCTCTGATTGGGTTCCTCACTCTAATGATGGCCCAGGGGGCAAGTGGCCAGGGAGAGGTCCTATAAATCACTTTATCTTTGATCATGTTTCAGCAGGTCTGGGCATACTAATTAATGGTTTCCATGTGTTTGCAGAGCAGATGGTTTAAGGGTGTGTTTGTGCTGGGAAGCACGTGCCCCGATGAACACTGCAGCCTGCTTCTTCCACAGCATCTCAAAGGCAACTGAATTCAGAGTAAAGACTTCCAAAGCCCCTCGGGGCCAGCTTTCCATGGCAAAGCTTCTGATCACATGTTTTCCTTCAGAAAATATTCCAGAACATTTCTCCAAAGTTCCATCTTCAGTAGTCTATTATTTTAAACTGAAGCTGCAGAAGCAGGGGAAGAAGTTAAGTCTTCATTCAGGGTTTCTCCCACCCAGGATTACACGGAATCATCCCAGAACTGACACAATTTTCATCCATCTTTCCTATTTTTTAATTTTTTATGGACACTTTGTTTTGTTTTACTCTGTTGTTTGTTTGTTTTTATCCTAATTTTCAATCTGGCCTGTCAATTTAGTTCCCCTCTCATCTTTGTGACAACATCCTCTATTGCAGATGGAAAGATGAGCAAGACATAGAATTTTGCAGGGTGGTCAGGAATGCACCAACATAGAATGTGGAGCACAACAAATGCCCACATTAAGATTTTACAGAGTGATGCAGGGGAGCGGGAAGAGCGATCCCACTCAACTGTGGGTTTGGGGAAGCACAGGGCTTTATGAGGGAGTTGGCATTCGGGCGGGGTTTGAGGAATGGACATGATTTCTATAGTTAGAAATGGGAAGGACATGATATGGGAATGCAGAAATATTTTTTATGAAGGGAACAGCCTGTGCAAAGGCAGAGGCTGAGAAACACAGGTCATGTCCACTCCATGGAAATCAGTCAGTGGGAGCCAAAGCACAGAAGATGGTATATAAGCTGTGAAGACAGTAAGAAGGTAGGTTAGTGGCAGATCATAAGGTCTATTTTTTTAAAAATGTATTTTCATTGTTTTTGGAGAGGAAGGGAAAGGAAGAGAGAGGTAGAAACATCAATGATGAGAGATAATCATTGATCGGCTGCCTCCTGCACGCCCCACACTGGGGATCAAGCCCACAACCCGGGCATGTGCTCCTGACCGGGAATCGAACCATGACCTCCTGGTTCATAGGTCGATGCTCAACCACTGAGCCATGCTAGCCAGGCAGTTATAAAGTCTCTTAAAGGTCTGGGGGATAAATTCTGCCTTAATGTTAGGAGCTATTATAAAATTTGTGAGCAAATGAGTCATTTGATTATAAGTGGTCTGTATTCGTTTGCTAGGGCTTCCATAGCAATGTACCATAGACCAGGTGGCTTCAACAATAGAAATTTAGTTCTCACCATTCTGGAGACCAGAAGTTCAAGATCAAGGTGTCCAGGTAATTTATATCTTCTGAGCCCTCTCTCTTTAGCCTCTCTCTAGCCCCAGATGGCTGTCTTCTCCCTCTGTTTCTTCACAGGGTCTTCCCTGTATGAAAATCTCTGTGTCCTAATTTACTCTTCTGATAAGGACACCAGTCACATTGGACAGGGCCCATTTAATGACATCATGTTAACTTAATCACCTCTTCAAAGGCCATATGTACAAATACAGTCACATTCTAAGGCACTAGGATTGGGACGTTAACCCTTAAAGAGGATGGAGACAGAACAGAGCAAGAAAGCAGTGGCATATGGGAGGCCAGTGGAGGCTGGCCCAAAGGATCCAATGAGAAGCATTGAATAGACAGGAAATGAAGACTTGAAGAGGTTTTGTAAAGATGGATATTTAGAACTTGGCATTGATGGATATTAGGGCTAGGGCTGGGGAACCAAAGATAGCACCATAACTCTCCCTGAGCCCACTTGAAACTGACATGAACCTTTGCATATAATAGCTCATCAATTAATAATGAAAGGAGGGAGGAATGGAATAGTGGAAGAGGTTATTTGGGCAGGGACTAAGGTGGAAGCAAATTTGTTTATAACAGTATTTTGTATTGCTTGAATTTTTAAAAAATTATGTGTGCCAATTTAAAAAAATAAAACAAAAAAATAATTATGGAACTTCAAAGACTTTCCCTTTTGGGCTGGCTTTTCATATTATTGTACTCTCTTTCTGTCAACCACTAAAAAAAGAAGTTGAAATTCACCAGAACCATGGCAGAATGGTTATTTAGAGAGAGCAATTTGATGTAAAAAGGGATAACCTTAGATTCTTCCAAGGAGATACAATTACTGAAGGTCCCTCCCACTTCAACCCAAATACCTCATTACAAGGGGTCTTCAGGCTGTTGAGATGATCGAATGAGATGATGCCTTGAAAGGGCTTAGCAGCATACCTTACCTGCCCAATACGTGCTGGTTAATATCACAGCACTGACAGCATCCTATCTCTCGTATCACTTTTTGAGAAGCCCTGGGTCTATGAGTCACATGAACTAGAGCGATGCAGCTGTTCATGGTTGATGCTCCGACAGCTCTTCCTTTCCTTACTTGCCAACAGAATTCCAACAGTGCTCAGAGATTGGAAGGCCTTGTGCTTCTGGGGACCAAACCTCTCTCTCAAGCCCCAGGATGAATCTTGATTGGCTTACACCAGTCACTGCCATTTCACTCCCCTGTGGGTGACATTTAAATTTGGAAAGGGGATGCAGTCTTGGTCAAATGCAATGGGCAGGAGCATCTGCTGGAAAATTATTCCCTACTACTCTTCAAAAGATGACAACATATCTGCCTTTTGAAGAGTAGTAGGGAATAATTTTCCAGCAGATGGTACGCCTGGAATTGTAGCAGCCATCTTTAAACCATGAGAGAAGCCAGCCTAAAAGGAGAAACCAAGTCACCAAAGGTAGCAAGGAGGGAAGGTGGGATGCATTGAGTCCTAGACAATTTCGTTAAGCTACTGTTTTGACCAATCCTGGCACTGACTCATCTCAGGATTTATCGTTAAGGTGGTAATAATGATCTTAACCTTGTTACTTTGCCTGTTACTTGCAGCCAAAACCACCCTAAAAGGTATAAACTTTCTTTGGTTCATGTAGCAAAGTTTGGCTCCCCTTCTTCTGGTACATCTCTCACTGTTTTCTTCACTCTGAGTCAGGGTAGAGTTTCGAGGTCCCTGTGCAAAGCCCTGTTGCCTGGCACTCTCCAAGCAAGAGCACATTCCAGAAGCAGCTTCTCCTTGGAAGATCCTGGAAAAACAAGTACAATTTCCTCGTAGCCAAAGCCCACACGTTTCCCACGGACTCCCTCCCAAGCTGGGCCTTTTGTTCTGAAGTGACGAGCATCACTTTCCCTGGACTCCCTCCAATGTTTTCAGCATCCTGGTGCTCATGTTTTTAAACCCCAATGCAGAATTCCAACTGTGGGTTCATCAGCTTTCTCCACACTATTTTCTCTATGTTTGCCAGGCTCTTTCTCTGATATGAGTCACAATGCTTTTCCTACTTTATCTGCTGGTAAGGAAATGAGCCAGCCTCCTGGTTCTGCAGCCCTGGGCTGTCTGCCAGTCTTCCCAGATCCAGTCTCCCCTGCTGGACGTAAAATGGTAGCAATCATAACAATGCCTCACACTGCACAACAGATTCTCCATAGTATATAGAGCATCTCCACACGTGCCACCTAATTTAGTCCTTGCAAGGATGTATGAGATAAGCAGAGCAGACAAAATTATTCCTATTTTGCAGAAGAAGAAATACATTTAGAGAGGACGACTGGTTGGGTCAAGGTCAAACAGGAGATAGCCGGCTGTAGAAAACAAATCCAGAGGTAGACCGAGTTTCTCTCCATCTAATTCAATTCTACTCCACAGGCAAGTACTAAGCCTTGCCTCTGTGATCAGTCCTTTTGGGTTCCCCTGGGAAGACTGTGAGGATGAAGACTGATGTAAATAGCTCTGCTTGAAGAAGTAGCAATTCAAATACATGCCAAACAGCAGTGCCTAGATTAGAGTCGCCTCTCACTTTATATGTGTTGTGTAAATCTAGTGTGATTCCAGAAATTTGATGCACCATGTCCTTTCTTCCACTAGGAAGAACCCCTTTGGTTGGAACTCTATAATGGGGAGTTGAAGGCAGGTAGTAGAGGGTATTTAATGTCTATGAGGCAGATGGATACATGGGCTTAGCACGGGGCCTTGGACAAAGGCAAGCGGGGACTGGAGAGGAGAGACACATGAAAAGGGGGCTCATAATGGTGCAACCAGTACTGATTTGGTGGTCTGAATAAAAACTAAAAATATTATCCAGGTTTACCACTTACTGAGTTCCAGGTGTATCAATTAGCTATTGATGAGCGGAGGGGGGAGGGGGGAATGCTCCAAAATCTAGTGCCTTTAAAACCACATCCACTTATCATTTCTAAGTTAGCCAGATGATACTGAGGATCTGGGCTGGGCTCAGTGTTCTAGGCTTGTCATGCTCACGTGTCTGTGATTAGTGGACAGCATGGCTGGGGATGGGGTGTCTAGGGAGGCCTTGGCTGGGACAGTTTGATTCTATTGCACACGGTCTTTCATCCTCAAATAGGCTAGCCTAGGCATGTTCTCATGGCAACGGAGAGAAGCGTGAGAAGGCAGAAGTTTTCTGCAGTCCCAGGCTCAGACTTGCCACACCGTCACGTCCAATGCAGTTTGTGGGCCAATGCAAGTCACAAGGGTGGCCCACACCTAGGAGTGAGGAAGTGGCTGTCACCTCTTGGTAAGCAGAGCTGCAAAGTCACTTGTAAAGGGCTTAGATAAAGGGAGGGGTGGAGAATGGGACCCATTAGGTATTGAATTTTGAGGACTCAGAAAAAACTATTTGTAAGATTGGGTTGTTCTTCCATGTAGAAAAAAATGTCAGGTTGGTCCTACGACCTGTGAATGCTCGCTGAGTGTGATCACCAGAAAAGCATCATTCGAGACTTCTTGGATGATTACAAGGTCAAGGGGATGATTTTGCCTGAGAGAGGGTCACAGGCCATACACCTGAAAAATGAAATTGCAGACTAAGAAAGATGGATGGCTTTGGTCAAGATCAGGGCTGTTAGCACCACCTGGGGCAATCAACACCTTTTGGGAGGTTGGAACACTCAGCATAGCCAGCTGTGTCTCATGCTCACCATGCGAAGAGGGCTTTACACACTGTGTTGGGCACACTCTCCACAATACCTGAAAGTGAGGAAAACTCCAAGATATGTTATTGAGGGGTTTTTTCCTTTATTGATTAAGGTATTACATATGTGTCCTTATCCCCCATTGTCCCCCTACCATCCCCCCCCTACTCATGCCCTCACCCCCTGGTGTCTGTGTCCATTGGTTAGGCTTATATGCATGCATACAAGACCTTTGGTTGATCTCTTCCCCTTACCCCCACCCTCCCTTACCTTCCCTCTGAGGTTTGATGGTCTGATCGATGCTTCTCTGTCTCTGGATCTGTTTTCATTCATCAGTTTATGTTGTTCATTATATTCCACAACTGAGTGAGATCAGGTGATATTTATCTTTCTCTGACTGGCTTATTTCGCTTAGCATAATGCTTTCCAGTTCCAACCATGCTATTGCAAATGGTAAGAATTCCTTCTTTTTTACAGCAGTGTAGTATTCCACTGTGTAAATGTACCACAGTTTTTTAATCCACTCATCTGCTGATGGGCACTTAGGTTGTTTCTAAATCTTAGCTATGGTAAATTGTGCTGCTATGAACATAGGGGTGTATATATCCTTTCTGATAGGTGTTTCTAGTTTCTTGGAATATATTCCTAGAAGTGGAATCACTGGGTCAAATGGGAGTTCCATTTTTAGTTTTTTGAGGAAACTCCATACTGTTCTCCACATTGGCTGCACCAGTCTGCATTCCCACCAGCAGTGCACGAGGGTTCCTTTTTCTCCACATCCTCTCCAGCACTTGTCATTTGTTGCTTTATTGATGATAGCCATTCTGACAGGTGTGAGATGGTACCGTATTGTCATTTTGATTTGCATCTCTCAGATGATTAGTGACTTTGAGCATGTTTTCATATGTCTCTTGGCCTTCCTTATGTCCTCTTTCAAAAAGTATTTATTTAGGTCTGTTGCCCATTTTTTGATTGGGTTGTTTATCTTCCTTTTGTTACGTTGTACAAGTTCCCTATAAATGTTGGAGATTAAACCCTTATCGGTGATAACATTGGCAAATATGTTCTCCCATGCAGTGGGCTTTCTTTTTGTTTTGTGGATGGTTTCTTTCTCTTTAGTTTCCATTGCCCTAGAAGCTATATCAGTGAAGATATTGCTTCGGTATATGTCTGAGATTTTACTGCCTGTGGATTCCTCTAATATTTTTATGGTTTTCTGTATATGTTTAAGTCCTTTATCCATTATTTTTGTGTATGGGGTAAGTTGGTTTCATTTTTTTGCATGTATCTGTCCAATTTTCCCAACACCATTTATTGAAGAGACTCCATCAAAAAATTATTAGACTTAATAAATGAATTCGGCAATGTAGCAGGATACAAAATTAATGCCAAGAAATCTATTGGCATTTTTATATACCAATAGTGAACTTACAGAAAGAGAGATTTAAAAAACAATCCCACTTACCATCGCACCGAAAAAATTAAGATACCTAGGAATAAACTTAACTAAGGAGGTAAAAGACCTGTATTTGGAAAACTACAGGACACTGAAAAAAGAGATAGAGGAAGACATTAACAGATGGAAGAACATACCGTGTTCATAGATTGGTAGAATCAACATCATTAAAGCAATCTATAGATTCAATGCACTCCCCATTAAAATACCAGAGGCATATTTCATAGACCTAGAATGAACCCTCCAAAAATTCATCTGGAATAAATAAAAATAAAAAAAAACTCCGAATAGCTGCAGCAATCCTGAGAAAGAAGAACAATTTAGGAGGGATCTTAATACCAGATATCAAGCTGTATTACCAAGCCACTGTTCTCAAAACTGCCTGGTACTGGCACAAGAACAGACATATAGACTAATGGAATGGAATAGAGAACCCAGAAATTGACCCAAATCACTATGCTCAATTAATATTTGACAAAGGAGGCAAGAACATACAATGGAGTATTATTGAATTTTATTCAGTGTACTTGTGAGAACTCTGATTGACAGAGCAGATGCCAGGTTCCTCTGAGAGGTACTTCATGAGAACACCTCTCCTTCTGAAGCAAAGAATAAAAGAATCTTTCTCCTCAACTCTGTGTGACACAAAAGGAACACCACTATTTCCAAGTAGGCCCCTGAGAGCTGTAGAATATTTTAAGTCTCAACATTCTTCTATTTAAACCGAAACTGTACTGTTAGAAAAATACAGTGGCTGAAATATGTTACTTTGCATATATTTTTGTAATTATATAAATCCTAATAGTCAAATTTTTGAGTTCTAAAGACCAGATTGACCTCATACTTATTAGTAGGAAACAGTTGAGACAAATACAGACATCTCTTAATGAATCCAAACATGTGGATCCTTCTATTATGAAGAATGTTTTAGAACAAATGCCGCCAGGGGGGAGATGTAGAACCAGCCTGGAACTCCTGCTAGCAATCAAAAATTTACGGAATGCATTAACTTGTAAAATTTGAGCATAGTCCCTTTTATTGGCAGGCAGCAAAACAACAGCCCTGCTCAGACAATCAAGCGGTTCCCATGAAGAAAAGGAGTATAACCTCGGCCTGTCTGGTCAGTGCTGGGTTAGACCCTGCAAGAAGCCTGCTCTTCGAGAGGAAGCCACCAAAGACAGTCAAGCAGGTGAGCCATCATTACTCTGTTGTTGGGCCTCTTTGCTTTGCTCGTCTGCTGTCACACAGTGTGAGGGCTTGCCTCTAGCAGGGCGCCACCTCGGGGATAAAAATCTCCCTCTAGCCCTGTCATAGTTCTGCAAAGTCTGGGGTCTGTTGGGAGAACAAGAGGCCCCGGTCCCAGCAGTCATGGCTTTTCAGGTCACTGCCCCGATACCCACACTCACATGGGTCCCCACACCCCCATTGTGTACCTGGGACATTTTTGCAACTGTCCCTAGGCACACCCTCTGCTTCTTGTGCAGCTCCTCCTGGTGGCCTTCAGCAATGATCTCCTGTTGCCTCTCAAGGGTTCTTGTGCACCCACCCCCTCCACTCCCAGCAGGGCCCAGGGTGTGCCTTCAGGGGGAGGGAGGAGTACAGGGCAGGCCTGAGTTTGCCTGATTTAGCCTGAAGTCCACCCTCCAGGGATCTCGCCCTCTCTCCACTTTATTCCTCAGAGCAGAATAAGGTGAAAACGGAAAAGTCGGTGTTCGTGCTGCCTGTTACTACCTGAACCGATAAGTAGAGACGAGCATTGAATCTTTATGGGGCGCTGTATTAAGATGGCGGGTTATGTGCCCTGAAAAGGCTGTCTTACATCTCATCTCAAGCCGACTCTCTTTATAAGGAGAAGAAAAGTGTAGGTAAAAGGTTTAAAATTCAGGAGAAAGTAGGTAAGGGGGTTGGAATTCAGGGAAAAGATTAATCAGATAAAAGCTACAGACTAGTGATTTTCTGAGCTACAGACTAGTGATTTTCACCTGCTGACTGGTGGGTGTGTCTTTATCTGCATCCTGAGCCCAAGCCGTTCTCTCCCTGGAGCTCAGTGGCTCAGATACAGTCTTGGTCGCTTGCAGTCCTCCTGGGCCACACACAAGGCTCGAGTTGCTTACAGGTCTCCTCAAGTCAGGGCAGGTCCAGTCATACATCCAGTCTGCATTGTTCCATACAGACCCTGGAACAATAGCTTTCTACATGCTTTAATTGCCAAGCCTGAAAACTATATATTTAAAGCTAAATTGTTTAACTTTTTGAGATCCCCATCAAAGGGGCCAGGTCCAGGGATGAGCACTGGCCTCCAGCTCTGCCTGCTGAGTCTGAAAGGAGCCAGTTCCTAGATCCAGCCAAGTCAGGGGTGTGGAGCGCAGCGAGAGGTAGAGACCCCACAGCGGAGCAGCCCTGCAATAGTGGATTCCGCACCAAGACCCTCACCTGGCCTGGAAGGTAGCATGTTTATGGTTACCTTTGAGATTTTCTTAAAAATGGGTTGAGGAGAGAGTCACGTTCGAAATCACGGAAACTGGCAAATAAACTGAAAATTGGACAAGAGGTGTGGCTGGGAATCTAGAATGTTAGATTCCAATTCTGCTTCTGCCACTTGCTGGCTGTGAGATTTGGGGCAATTTACTTCATGTTTTGGGACTGCAGTCTACCCAGCACTGAAATGGGGATTTGAGGGGCCTACCTAAGTAGATCCTATGAGGTTTGAAGCAGCTATTGTGTATACGATTGTAGAGCAATGTAGGGAAACCATAAGCACATGTAGGGCCGGAGCAGCCCAGCCTCAGGGCACAAAGAGGTGACTGTGGCTCCTGCCCACTTCTCTGACTCTGGGTGGTGACTCAGGCCTCCACTCATAATAGCCTACGTGTAGCTACAGAGGCCAGACAAAAAGACCATGACACCAAGAGCTGGAAAAGGCTCAGGTCCCTGAGGTCAGTCTAAGTCTTTATTGGTGAGGAAGAGGAAGATGGCAGAAAATCCAAGAGACGCCTGAGGCCCTGACATATGGCCAGTCCATGCACTCCCCGACCACACTGCCAGGCAGCCAGGCAGCAGTAGCTCTCCCTCCTTCCTCGTTCCCTGCCAGCCTTCCTGAATGTTCGGTTTGCTGGATGGGAAGGAACCAAGGACAAGAGAAGGGAAGGATGTGATAGGAGTTCTGAACTTTGTATCCAGATAGAGAGCCTTTCCTTCCTCTCCAAGGCCATGGATGGCTCAGAGCAGCTGTTTGCTCCTTTGCCCAGGCTAACGAACGTCCAGCTGAGTCTGATTGGCTCAGGTAAGAGAGAAAGATGCATGAGAAGGAAAGAGAAGCTGTGCAGGAGAGCAGGGGCTGCTGTGGGTTCTTGCTGCAGGAGCTTCAGGGCCTATGTGTACACATACAGACAGGTTCTCACACACACAGGTGCACACACAGTCACATGCATGAATATACACACATGCATACACAGGTACACACAGACACACACACACATAGGTTCTCACACACACAGGTGCACACACATCCAGGTACAGCCACAACTGCTAGCTGGGTGATAGCAGAGGCAGTGGCAACAGGCATGTCCAACTTACCCATCTGTTGGTGAAGCCCAGACCAGATTCCAGGACAAGACTTTCTGTGCCACATTTGCAGCATGTATTCTAGGGTTTGCGTCACTGAGATTTGACACCATAAACACTGGAGAGTTGTGAATGTTTAACAACGGGCTTTCTAAGTTAGGGTTGGTGGGGAGGCCCTGATGTGTAGTTTACCAATTTCCCTTGTGTAAATACTCTCTTAGGGTTGATTTCAAGCCACCAACATGAAGTCACTGAAGGAGAAGTTAGGACAAGACCTTGACAATCAGCTCTCATGAGAACACTAGGTGACTCGGGTCCTAAGGAGATACAAATCGAGTGACTCCCAGGAGTGGCTTTCTTAGTCAAAAGACCATGACACCAAACCCCAGCAAGAAACAGAATGACGCCACCCCAGCTCCTGGCCAAAGCAGATTTGTTTAGTAGACAACATTTACTCAAGGAAAACCAGGGAGAAATCTTAGGAAGAAGAAACTTCCTTCTGACTGTTGGCAAAATGTAAAGTTAACAAACATAGATTTTTTATTTTTTTTTTCAGTTCAGAAATTGGCAGAACAAATATTACCGGGTAAACTCTGGGAGACATGTCCTCATAACATTTCTGTTTATTTTGGTTGAGTTTGGTTTAAAATAATTTCGAACAGCACTATGTCACACTAAGTCAGAAAAGAACTTAGCTAGAACTGCACCCCAATCTAAGTGAGGCCAGTGGGGAAGGATTCTCTGCCTAGTGTGTGTAAGATAATTTTGCATGAGGGATTAGGGTCACTGAGCCCTCAGGAATGATGGCTGGGGTGGGCAGAAGCAAACTCCGCTCCCTCAGAAATCACTAAGTCCTCTGCAAGCTTGTACCATTGTTCTGCAAAATCCTCCTCAAACAACTTCCTTTCATTCCCCTGCTTTCGCCCAATTGTTCACAGCTCATATTTTATTAGGTTTTCTGAATGTAAACCTGAGATGACTCCCAATGCAAACAGAGAAAGTGTCTGTTACAGTCCATTTGAAAAAGTGCCCACTGGATAGGGGAAGAGAAAACACATTTTTGTATTCATCCAAAGGCAATGGAGCCTCAAACAATAAATTAAGATTATAATATTCTTCAGGGAGGCAAAATCTTCAATTACAATATAAACTATACAATTGGTTATCTTTATACCATTAAGAGAGTGTCTTAGCCAAATGAATCAAATATACTCCGGATAGCCAAGATCCTTTACAGAACAGCCAGGGAAACAAGGCAGAGAGGACATGAAAATAGAGCATCTCCCCCTGACAGTAACCCCTAATCAGAAAACTACAAAGCTATTAGGAATGTGGGTTTAACATGTCATCCTCCAGAAGTTTATTAGTGAAGCTCTGGGACTATCAGAGCCTGAATTGACAAGACACAGCTTCAGGACTCCCCTAGACACCAGAACACCAGCCACATCCCCACCCCAGGAATGTGGAAGAGTGAGGACCAAACCCGAGTCCTCAGGCTCCAAAGTCAACTATCTTTCTGCCAAGTCAGGAGGGTGTGGGGAATATCATGTGATCAAATCCTTCTTTCCATAGCATTCCTTTCAAAAATAACTTGCCCTTGTGAATTTGAAAAATGTAAGCTTCCATTCTGTACACTTTCTAGAAACTCATACGTTTAACGAACGAAGGTGAAGCTGCTTTTCCAGGAAACGGGGATAGAACAGGGGTCGAGAAAGATGCAGCCTCATGTTCAGCAGAAGGCGGAGGCATAAAGATCCCAGGGTCTTCGAATAAACTCCTTCCTACACCATTTTGGAACTGTGCAATTTTGGCAAGTTACTTAACTTCTCTGAATCTCAGTTGTCCTCATTTGAAAAAAAAAAAGGGGGGGATTATAATATATACTATCCTATGAAATAGGCATCATAGCTGAAAATATTCAATGAGATAAACTAAGCATGTGGTGAAGGCTGAGTGGTTGTCTGGCTATGGTTTCTGCATTTTGTTGATCCAAAGATACACATTTCCCCACATCTTAACATTTCTTCAGTGCATCTGATATTTAAGGCATCCTAGCATTGTGTCAAATCTTTTTTTGAATATATTTTATTGATTTTTTTTACAGAGAGGAAGGGAGAGAGAGAGAGTTAGAAACATCGATGAGAGAGAAACATCGATCAGCTGCCTCCTGCACACTCCCTACTGGGAATGTGCCCACAACCAAGGTACATGCCTTGACTGGAATCGAACCTGGGACCCTTGAGTCCGCAGGCCAATGCTCTATCCACTGAGCAAAACTGGTTAGGGCTGTGTCAAATCTTAATGACACACCATAACAACCAACAGAGCCTTGGTTTTATGAAGTACAGTGTTGTGATTACAGTATAATTATCATCAAAGAGATGTGATGATGAAATAATTATGAGACTGTGTCTATGATGAGTGGACAATAAGCAGCCTTGTTCTTTTATAGCAGCACGTCACAGATTTCCCCACTGGAAGACTCTCCAGGGAGTTTCTGTGCAGTGGATAAGATGGATGAAAGTTGCCTTCAGGCAGTAATGGACTTCCTATAGATCTGTCTTACTTGAAGCAATCTCAAGGTATAAAACTCTAGATTTCTATTTAAAAAATTAATTAGGAGATAACACTTTAAAATAGAAGACCTTCACAAAAGTATCCATTGAGCGGTGTTACCCAACCTTTTTTCAGTCATTGCCCCCACCTCCCCAACAAGCCCTTTTAGACATTTATGCCCTAATCACTCCCCAATGCAATTTTAATATTAAAGATGTACTGTATATCTATTTATGTATTATGTATATATCTGTGCTTTAGGCATAAAAAGCTGTATAAATGATGTATAAAAGAGTATGATATTTTCCACCCCCTTCAGTGCAATATCACCCCATTTGAGAATGCATGTTTTAGAGACAGATCTTAAAGGGCATTTGAAATATTATATGACAGAAAATTTTTATTTGCATTCAATTTTCCCATGATGAGTCAACTATGAAATAGTGGAAACACAAATAGCTTATTTAATAAAATGGCCACGGCGGGTGCCCCCTCCATGTTCATTACCAGCTGGTGTCTGCCTACTTGCTTTTTTGACCAAGCTACTGAGCAACATATCAGTAAGGTGGGACACCTGCGAGCCAGATTTGACTTTGTAATTGAATAAAACTTGCCTCAAAGTTAAGTTGACATTTTTAAACGTCCATACCTGTTTATCTACCCCATGACAAATAGGCATGGATGACAAGTAGTTATTGTGAAAGTAATTTCACAACAACTCCAACATTTTTTTTCTTGTCTCACATTGTTATTTCTCTAGTAGCTGGAATCAGCATCCTAGTCAACAATTTTCCTGAATGTTCTCTACAGTTTTGTCCCAAGAGCAGGATTCTCTGCATCCCTAATCTCACTGGCCATGGTCAGGCTGGAGTTTCCTGGGCCCCAGGGAAGGTCACCTGAAGCAGCACAAACAACTGCTTCCTGCTTCCCTTTATGAACTGGATCTACGTATCATCAACACTTGAGTGAAAAAGGCAAGTTGCAAAGTAATATACTGTATATTATAAACATATATTATGCAATCATATATTATTTATATATGTATAGCCTGAAACTATTTCTGTAAAATTTTAAACTACACAATGCAATAGAGACGTAAATGCTATAAATAGTATTAAAGCACAAATGCCAAATTTACAAGAGTGTTGACAGCTGGGTGGGAAGAGGGGGGACAGGATTGATGATGCGTGGGCAAAAGGTGCTTCGACTTAATTGCTTAGTTGCTTTATCACTTTTAAAAACACAAATTTGAAGTAGATGTGATAAAATGTTAACAATTGAAAGTTATATGGAGTCCATATTGACAATCACCATCCAAGCAGAGAACAGATGACCTGTGAATTCTCCTGTTGCCTATTATCACATTATAAATTGTGTGACTATTGAATCAATGGGGTGAGGGAAGTAAGACCTGAAATTGCCTGCAATCTTGCCTTCCCCATCCTAATGATGAATTTCTACCTAATCATGAACAACAGTGGTGCCATTCATTTCTTTTTTTTTTTTTTTTTTTAAATATTTTTATTGAGGTATTATATGTGTACATATCTTACTATTACCCCCCCCCACCCCACACCCACACATGCCCTCCCCCCCCCCAGAGTTTTGCGTCCATTGTTTATGCTTATATGCATGCATACAAGTCCTTCGTTTGATTTCATAACTCCCCCACCTTTCCCAAACTTTCCCCCTGTACTTTGAAAGTCTGTTTGATGCTTTACTGTCTCTGTATCTATCTTTTTGTTCACCACTTTATAATGTTCTTTACTATCCCTAAATGAGTGAGATCATGTGGTATTTTTCTTTCATTGACTGGCTTATTTCACTTAGCATAATGTTCTCCAATTCCATCCAGGTTGCTGCAAATGATGAGAATTCCTTCTTTTTTATGGCAGCATAGTATTCCATTGTGTAGATGTACCACAGTTTTCCGATCCACTCATCTGCTGACGGGCACCTAGGCTGTTTCCAAATCTTAGCTATTGTAAATTGTGCTGCTATGAACATAGGGGTGCATATATCCTTTCTGATTGGTTTTTCTAGTTTCTTCGGATATATTCCCAGGAGTGGGATTACTGGGTCAAATGGGAGTTCCATTTTCAGTTTTTTGAGGAAACTCCATACTGTTCTCCACAGTGGCTGCACCAGTCTGCATTCCCACCAGCAGTGCACGAGGGTTCCTTTTTCTCCGCATCCTCGCCAACACTTGTTGTTTGTTGATTTGTTGATGATAGCCATTCTGACAGGTGTGAGATGGTACCTCATTGTTGTTTTGATTTGCATCTCTCGGATAATAAGTGACTTTGAACATGTTTTCATGTGTCTCTTGGCCTTCCTTCTGTCTTCTTTTGAAAATATTCTGTTTAGGTCTGTTGCCCATTTTTTTATTGGATCATTTATCTTCCTCTTATTGAGTTGCATAAGCTGCCTGTAGATGTTGGAGATTAAACCTTTATCAGTGATAGCGTTTGCAAATATGTTTTCCCATGCAGTGGGCTTTCTTGTTGTTTTGTTGATGGTTTCTTTTGCTGTAAAAAAGCTTTTTATTTTGATGTAGTCCCATTTGTTAATTTTCTCTTTAGCTTCCATTGCCCTAGGGGCAGTGTCAGTGAAGAAGTTCTTGTGGCATATGTCTGAGATTTTGTTGCCTGTGGATTCCTCTAGTATTTTTATGGTTTCCCGTCTTATGTTTAAGTCCTGTATCCATTTTGAGTTTATTTTTGTGTATGGTGTAAGTTGGTGATCTAGTTTCATTTTTTTGCATGTATCTGTCCAGTTTTCCCAACACCATTTATTGAAGAGACTGCCTTGACTCCATTGTATGTTCATGCCTCCTTTGTCAAATATTAATTGAGCATAGTGGTTTGGGTCGATATCTGGGTTCTCTATTCTGTTCCATTGATCAATATGTCTGTTCTTGTGCCAGTACCAGGCTGTTTTGAGAACAGTGGCTTTGTAATACAGCTTGAAATCTGGTATTGAGATCCCACCTACTTTATTCTTCTTTCTGAGGATTGCTGAGGCTAGTCGGGGTCTTTTTTTATTCCAGATGAATTTTTGGAGAGTTCTTTCTAGGTCTGTGAAATATGCTGTTGGTATTTTGATGGGGAGTGCATTGAATCTGTAGATTGCTTTGGGTAGTATGGACATTTTAATGATGTTGATTCTACCAATCCAGGAACATGGTATGTTCTTCCATCTGTTTACGTCTTCCTCTATCTCTTTTTTCAGTGTCCTGTAGTTTTCTGCGTATAGGTCTTTTACCTCCTTAGTTAAGTTTATTCCTAGGTATCTTAATTTTTTTGGTGCGATGGTAAATGGGATTGCTTTTTTAGTCTCTCTTTCTGTAAGTTCATTATTGGTGTATAGAAAAGCCATAGATTTCTTGGCGTTAATTTTGTATCCCGCTACATTGCCGAATTCATTTATTAAGTCTATTAGTTTTTTGATGGAATCTTTTGGGTTTTTTATGTACAATATCATGTCATCTGCAAATAAGGACAGCTTCACTTCTTCTTTTCCAATTTGGATGCCTCTTATTTCTTCTTCTTGCCTAATTGCGATAGCTAATACTTCCAGTACTATGTCAAATAGAAGTGGTGAGAGTGGGCATCCCTGTCTTGTTCCTGTTCTTAGGGGAAATGGTTTTAGTTTTTGCCCATTGAGTATGATGTTTGCTGTGGGTTTATCATAAATAGCTTTTATTATGTTGAGGTATGAGCCTTCTATTCCCACCTTGTTGAGAGTTTTTATCAAGAAAGGGTGTTGGATTTTGTCAAATGCTTTTTCTGCATCTATTGATATGACTATGTGATTTTTATCTCTCAATTTGTTTATGTGATGTATCACGTTTATTGATTTGCGGATATTGTACCATCCTTGCATTCCTGGAATAAATCCTACTTGGTCATGGTGTATGATCTTTCTGATGTACTGCTGGAGCCGATTTGCTAGAATTTTGTTGAGGATTTTGGCAGCAATGTTCATGAGGGATATTGGCCTGTAATTCTCTTTCATTGAGTTGTCTTTATCTGGTTTTGGTATTAGGGTGATGCTGGCTTCATAGAAGGAGCCTGGAAGTGTTCCTTCCTCTTGAATTTTTTGGAATAGTCTGAGGAGGATAGGTTTTAGTTCTTCCTTGAAAGTTTGATAAAACTCTCCTGTGAAGCCATCTGGCCCCGGGCTTTTGTTTGCCGGAAGCTTTTTGATGACTGCTTCAATTTCTTCCATAGTTACTGGCATGTTGAGCTGTTTAGAATCTTCCTGATTGAGTTTTGGAAGGTTGTATTTTTCTAGGAATATGTCGATTTCCTCTAGGTTGTCCAGTTTGTTGGAATAGAGTTGTTCGTAGTATTTTGTAACAATCCTTTGTATTTCGTCGGGGTCTGTTGTTATTTCACCTCTTTCATTTCTGATTTTGTTTATTTGGGTCCTCTCTCTTTGCTTCTTGGTGAGCCTGGCTAGAGGTCCATCAATCTTGTTTATCCTTTCAAAGAACCAGCTCTTGGTTTTGTTGATCTTTTGTATTGTTTCTTTGGTCTCTATGTCGTTTATCTCCGCTCTGATCTTTATTATTTCTTTCCTTCTGCTTACACTGGGCTTATCTTGTTGCTCTCTCTCTAACTCTTTGAGTTGTTGGGTTAGGTAATTTATTACCATTGTTTCTTGTTTTTTGAAGTAGGCTTGTAGAGCTATGAACTTCCCTCTCAGGACTGCTTTCATTGTGTCCCATAGATTTTGGATTGTTGTGTTTTCATTGTCGTTTGTTGCCATGATGTTTTTTATTTCTTCCTTGATGTCTTTGGTAACCCAGTCATGGTTTAATAACATGCTGTTTAGTCTCCAAGTGTTTGATTTCTTTGGGTTGTTTTTATTGTAGTTGATTTCCCGTTTTATGCCACTGTGATCTGAGAAGATACTTGATATGATTTCTATCTTCTTGAATTTGGAGAGACTTTGCCTATGTCCTAACATATGGTCTATCTTTGAAAATGACCCATGTGCACTTGAGAAGAATGTATATTCTGTGGCTTTGGGGTGAAATGTTCTGAAGATGTCGATTAATTCCATCTGTTCTAGTGAGTCATTTAGGATTGATGTTTCTTTGCTGATTTTTTGTTTAGAGGATTTGTCCAATGGTGATAGTGGGGTATTGAAGTCTCCTACTATGATTGTATTACTGTCAATCTCTCCTTTGATATCTTCCAGGAGTTTTTTAATGTATCTTGGTGCTCCTGTATTGGGTGCATATATGTTTACCAGAGTTATTTCTTCTTGTTGGATTTCTCCCTTTAGTATTATGAAGTGGCCTTCATTATCTCTTGTTATGTCCTTCACTTTGAGATCTAATTTGTCAGATATAAGTATTGCAACCCCAGCTTTTTTTTCATTTCCATTTGCCTGGAAAACCTTTTTCCATCCCTTTACTCTCAGTCTGTATGCATCCTTTTTTTTGAGGTGGGTTTCCTGTAGACAGCAGATATCTGGGTTTTGTTTTCTTATCCAGTCTGTTACCCTGTGTCTTTTGATTGGGGCATTCAATCCATTTACATTTAAAGTTATTATTGATAGGTACTTATTTGACGCCATTTTTATTCTATACCCCTGTGTACCTTCTTTGCTTCCTATTTCTTTCTTTTTTTTACAGCAGACCCTTTAGCATTTCTTTCATTGCTGGTTTGGTGGTGATAAACTCCCTTAGTCCTTTTTTGTCTCTGAAGCTCCTGATTTCACCTTCAATTTTGATTGATAGCCTTGCTGGGTACAGTATTCTTGGATTTAGACCCTTCCTTTGCATGACTTGGTATATTTCATTCCATTCCCTTCTGGCCTGATGAGTTTCTGTTGAGAAATCAGTTGCTAGTCTGATGGGGGTTCCTTTGTATGTAACTGTCTGTCTCTCTCTGGCCGCTTGTAAGATTCTTACTTTGTCGTTGGTGTTTGCCAACTTAACTATAATGTGCCTTGGCATCGGTCTTTTGGGGTTCATTTTGCTTGGAACTCTGTGAGCTTCTTGGATTTGTGTGGGTTTTTTCTTCCCTATATCAGGGAAGTTTTCTGTTATTATTTCTTCAAACAGGTTTTCTATTCCTTGCTCAGTTTCCTTTCCTTCTGGCACCCCTATTATCCTGATGTTGTTTTGTTTTGTATTGTCCTGAAGTTCCCTTACGCTCTCCTCAATCTTTCTAATTTTTGTTTCTAGAAGCTGTTGTAATTGGGTATTTTTTTCCATCTTGTCTTCTAGCTCACTTATGCGGTCCTCTGCTTCATCTAGTCTACTCTTGATGCTTTCTATTGAGTTCTTTACAGCAGCGATGTCACTTTTCATTTCTTCTTGGTTCTTCTTCATTTCTTCTTGGTTCTTACTCATATTGTCGAATTTGTCTTCCATCCTTTTCAGCCACTTTATGACCATTTCTCTGAATTCTTTCTCTGATAGGTTGTTTGCCTCTAAATCGTTTACTTCCTTTTCTGGTGATGCCTGCTTCTCTTTCCTGTGGGGGCTGTTTCTTTGTCTCCCCATGGTCTCTCTTCTCCGGATGTCTGGTTATATAGATTTCTCTCTCTGGCGTTGATTTAAAGGTATAAAATACAACACAACCAGGCACAACAGACAAGGCACTGAACAGAATTGTATTCACGATATTAATAACCTCCAATAGAGGTAACCACCAGAGAAAGACAAATTAGGGAATAGGAGTGGAAGAGGGAGAGTAAAAAGAAAGAACAACAACGAAGAAAAAAACAACAACAAAGAGTGTGAATCTGAACTTGGGAAAAGAGCAGAAAGAAAGAAAAGAAATAACAGAAAAGAAAAAGAAAAGAAAAAAAAAGTAAGAGAGACAAGAATGATACTAAGAGAGAAAAGGGGAACAAACTATATATATGGGGAGTAAACTCCACTAGAACAACCACTATTCCCAGCAAATTCCAGCAACACGAGCCTGGAGATTAATACAAACTGCAACAGCAGCTAATATCAAGTGAGGCAAGGGAAAACAAAAGTAAAAAACAAACAAAAACAAAGCAAACAAAAGAACCAACCAAACCAACAAAAAGAATAATCTAAACAATCTCATAAAAAAGCATAAAAATTCAATCTAATCAACATTCAAGCAAACAACAACAAAAGGCCCGAGAGAAAAATAATTTTTTAAAGGTAGCGTAGAGAGAGGTTTGTATGGATTTGGAGCAGGGGGTTGGGAATTAGATATATAAGTAGGGTGAAGTTTTAGCAGGGAGTAAACTGAAAAAGTAGGGAAAATCTAAAGCCAGAAAGGGTTAAGATAAACTGGGAGCAAAAGGGGAAAGGTTAGGAGAGTGATGGCATAATGTTAGCTTTGAGATAGGGTAAAGCGATTGTAAGGGAAAGATGCAAATCGAATGTAGGACACTAATCCAAAAATAAAAGAAAGAGAAAATCAAATGACATTAAAAAAAAAAAAAAAGTAAAATAATAGTAATAATAGTGCTGATTGAAAATAAAAATGTGATAATTAAAAAGGTGAAAATCAAGTGAGGAAAAAGAAAAAAATATTAGTTTCTTAAGTAAAAGATGCAAAAAATGAAAATAAAAAAATATGAGAATAAAAAATTTAAAAAATTGAAAAAAGAATTGAAAATTAAAAAATAGGAAGACTAAAATGTGCAGTAGCGGCTGTCATTCACTTCCTCTATTATTCTGTTTGGTACGCCTTTTTCCCAGTCTGGGCGGTATTTCAGTTCAGCTTCATTCCAGGGCTCCTCAGTGTTGGAAGCCAGTCCTGCTTTTTAAGCCAGCCCTATCTTAATTTCTCGTATTTATTTTTGATTACACCAGAGACAATTAGCGTTTCAGCCCCTGGGTGGCAGTGTTTCTGAATTGACTTCCGGGCCTCTCTAGCTCTTTTTTCTTTTTTTTTTTTTCCCCTTCTATGGCACTCACTACCGGTTTGTGGAGATGTGCGCCTCAGAGCTGCCTCTCTGATGGTCACACGCAGCTCTGGCCCCAGGTTCCGAAAAAACACCTTCCCCCTGCAGTCTTTCAGGGTTTCCACCTGGGTTTACCTCTGTATTGGGCTTAGCAATCAGAGTCGGAAAGAGCCCAGGTGTGCGGACCGTGGGTCTGTGCCCCAGACTAAGGAGCCTGCACTCCTTTGAAAATTCTTAGTCTGACCCTCCTCGTCAGATTAAAATGAGTTGCTTTCAAGAGGTCACTTCTGTTAGCAGCTCAGAAGACCCCCTCCTCATTCACGGATCACGGCAGTTCCAACTGCCGCTGATTTTTCTAGGCACAGACCTCCCGGCTCCTGCCGGTCCTGCGGCTGCCGCGCTTCCCTCACCCAGCGCCTCCCTCACCCACCGCGGGGATTAGAAACCGCAGCTTATTTCAGACAAAATCTGACCTTTCCGTGGTGCAGTGAAGAGTTTCTTTGAATCCAAATGTTTGCGCTGATAGGGGACCGGTGGTCTGGTGCTCCCAGCAGTTCAGTGTTAGCAGTTGTCGCGGAAAGTCAGGTTTCCACTAAAATCCTCCTTTCCTTGCAAGATGGCGAGGCGCCCGGCGAGCCCGCAGCTCCAGGAGGGGACCCAGCCCCTGTGGGTGCTGCGCGGTCAGAGGAACACTGCCCAGCACTCCCCCGCCTTCTCCTGGAGTTTAGCTGTCCCTTGGCTTGCCCACATACACTCCCTCTGCGAGCCTCTGCTGCTCCGACTCTCCGCCCCAGGAACAGACTCCAAACCCGACTCTATTCCGTCGCCATTTTCCCATTCATTTCTTTTAGTTAATCACACACACACACACACACACACACACACACACACACACACACACACAACTGGGCTGACCATGTAAATCCCATCTGTTTTGGGGACACAGTTAATGTGAATGAAAGAAAAGGCTCATCATAATAACTATGAAAACTGAAATGAAGGTAGAGGAAGAGGCTTGGTCATGAAGACTTTTCAAGTCCAACTCCCTGAGAACAAAGAGTCAGGCAAGTCACAAGTTCAAAGAAGTTTGATGAAATATACACCATAATGACTACAGTCACCACTCCTCTACGGTATATTTGAACGTTGTTAAGAGAGTAGAGTCTAAGAGTTCTCATCACACAAAAAAATTAGTTTTTCTTTTTTTTTTTTTCAGTATCTATATGAGATGATAGATATCAACTAAACTTATTGTGGTAATCACTTTACAGTATATGTAAGTCAAATCTTTATGCTATACACATTAAATTTACATAGCATGGTATGTCAATTATATCTCAATGAACTGCCCCCCCCCAAAAAAAAGTTCTGATGGAATCTTTCCACTTATCATTCACCCACATAACCAGGGAAATATATTCTTCCAAACATCAGGCTGAAGGCTCTCGGCATTTACCTTTCATACCATCATTTACACTGCATTTCAGAAATCCAAACATTTAAGCCCACTGTGCCCCAGGCACAGATTTTCTTACTCTTTAGAGGTGGGCAATGGTGGGCAGGAGTCAGCAGCCCCAGAGGCAGCATCACAACTGACCAGGGAAGAAGGCACAGCCTTCTTCTATGTGAGAAAGACCTCCTCTAGGCCTTTCTCAGGACTTGCAGGGAATCTGTAATCAGACTCCTGTATGGCCTCCTGGGACCACACAGGGAGTTATTCGTAATCATAGCGCATGGATATGCATAATCAGTCAACGTCTTCCCCTCAGCTGTGATCAAAATTAATTTAAAGAGATTTAACTTTAAAAGGGGACATTGATGTGTTGTTCATAAATCAATGAGCTAAATATTAGTCCTCATAAGTGTTATAAAATCAGCTAATGATCCTTTCTGCAGTGAACACAATTCTTAATCATTAATGCCATTACGTACAGCTTCTCTTAAAAGGCCTCAGCCAATGCATCTCCACACGCAACAACCACTTTCTAATAAGGAGATATCAGGAATTCAGAAAGTGCTGTGGGGCTTTGACTTGCTGGCAGGCTACAGTTCCCTAAAAATTATAGGGGAAATTGTTGTTCGGTGGCTCTTAAACTTTGGCGTGAATCAGAATCACAACTTGCTGGGTCCCAACCCCAGAGTCTCTGATGGCATAGATGTAGGGTACAGTGAGAACTTGCATTTCTTTACAAGGTTGCAAGTGATGCAGATGCCGCTGGTCCAGAGACCACACTTTGAGAACCATTGCTCTAGCGAAGGAGTCTGCAAACTTTTGGTCAAGGACCAAATAGTAAATATTTAGGCTCAGCAGCCCGTACCATATCCGCTGCAGCCATTCAGCTCTGCCACTGTAGCATGAAAGCAGCCAGAGATGATAGTTGATGAATGCACGTGGCTGTTTCAGTAAAACTTTATTACACAAAGGTGGTGGGCTGGACTTGGTTGTTGCACACCGTTGGCCCACCCCTGCTCCAGAGGATGGCATACTCTCACCACCAGCCTTGCCCTAGCTCCCAGGGCATGAGCAACACCTGAAGGGATTAGGTGTCTGCAAGGCAATCCCTCCCACCCCAAGTTTCTTCCTAAAAGATCTTGTCTGTCCATGAACAGGGAACCAGAAACTGTATCTTTTAAAATGTGTCCCATGGAATTCTATGTAATATTTCTGTAGAAACAACACACATATTAACATCCCAAAGTTTCATAAACTGGGGAGTTAGCCGGCATTTCAGTGTCTTTTAGAAGACAATATTGGAAGCCTACCTCTGTCACTTGCCACAGTTTTGGCCTCCGATAGACCAGAAGCTAAGCACTCAGAAAGCTGAGGCTTCATCTTCAACTTCTAGAAAAATGCCTGGGATAGGGTAAAACCTCAAAAATCTTTGTTCAGTGAAATAATATCTATAAAACTATTATTGGTGGAAGTGAAGTTCTTGGGGTGCCTCGGGGAAAAGGATTTCCTGAGGCCCCCACAGGAGGATATAGTTTTGTGGAAATGCTTTATTGATGATGTAAAATTAAGGGGGGTCCCTCTCAGGCCCCATCTCCATCCATCCCACCCTGGAAAAGTTCAGCAGGGCCAGAATTAAGGCAACTGCCCAGAACCTCTGCTCCATATTAAAGTACACTACAGTCCGGCATCTGGATAGTTTAGCTGTGTTCCCAGCTGCGGTCCATTGTGTGTGGTGTCCACATGGCCATTGACCATGCAGTTGCTTAAGGCCACATAGCGAGCAAGTGCAGGTCACGGAGCAGGAAAGAGTAGGGGAAATGAGAAGGCAAGAAGGAAGGAACTCTTTACCTGGGGACTTTACCCTTCCAAGAGTTTGCAGGTTTGCAGTGGCTCCACCCTCCTAGCCAATGATCTTTTTCCCAGGCTAGACTGGCAGGCAAGCACCTTCCTACGTCACCCAGACTTCACGGCACGAGCACCCATCTTCCCCGTTGTTCAATCCCTTTCCCCAGTGATCTGCGGGGAATGAGCTGGTGGTTACCAGAGGAGCATGACGCTGTAGCTTCCTGGTGAAGCTGCCCAGAGGATCATCTTTATAATGTCTGGCCTCCTCTTTACTCTCTTCCTATTATTAATAAACTAGCTAGTTATGATGATAACAAAATCAATAAACTCCTTCCTAGTCCTGAGATTTCTAGATTTACCCTCAGAGCCCCGCAGCCAACTGTGGCTTCCTCTTCCTCCCACTACAACCCTGGGTGGTAGCAAGACAGAAGCCCCAGGAGGGAGGCTCAGGGCCAACATCAGTCCACCAGCACCACCTCACATGAGTATATGGTAAGGACAGAGTTCCTTTCCCTCTCTCCACTACCGTAGCAGCACCAGCTTGCTACCTGGAACCTTGAGGACCACTCAGTTCCCCAGCAAGCTCCAGTGAAAGGTGGGGAAGTAGGGAATGAACAGAAGGGAGCCTGGGTAAAAGCAGAGCAGTTTGTGGAGAAGGCCTGCAGGGAACATTGGCTCTGATGGTGCAGAGCAGACTATCCTATCTAATAAAGAGGTAATAGGCTAATTGACTGTCACACCCTCAAAAAATGGTGGCGCCCACAGACAAGAAGGAGGGAATATACTAATTGACTGCCATGCCCTCAAAGATGGCAGTGCCCACAGCCACAAGATGGCGACGCCCAGTCCCCTCAGCCCCACCAGGTCCGGCCACTCTGCGTACCTGCCTCCGGAGTTCCCCAGTCCCCTCAGCCCCTCATCCACCCAGGGCCAGCCCAAGGCACAGGCAAGCTTCAGATGGCAGCTTCCCAGCTGCTCAGGGCCAGCCCGAGGCACAGGCAAGCCTTGGATGGTGACTGCCCAGCCGCCCAGGGCCACCTGAGGCTCAGGTAACCAGGGCCAGCCGAGGCTTGCGCTGCCGGAGTGGCAGCAGCAGAGGTGTGATGGGGCATTGCCTTCCCCTGATTGTCGGGTCACCTCCCACCCCTGAGGGCTCCCGGACTGTGAGAGGGGGCAGGCTGGGCTGAGGGACCCCCCCTCCAGTGCATGAATTTTCATGCACCGGGCCTCTAGTAGTATCAGAAAAGCCAGCAAGGGAATTTACATAAGATATATAATCTATGGTGGTGGGTTAAATTAATACAAGCCCAGTGAGGTCATTTTGCAGCTTAAGTCATTAATAGCACTATTTATGAACTAAGACTATCCCCTACAAGGGGTAGGCTTAGTACTTAATGCAATTCTCTTAACTGTATGTTACAACTTGGTGTTACACAAGGAATGGGGTTAAAGGATTACATTCTCAATGAGAAAACAATAGCCAACAGGAGTATCCTCATCTCTCGACATCAGATTCTGGAAAAAGCTGGCAGAATGAATTAGTAACTTTTTATGATAAATAACAGAGATAGTCAAATTTAATGTTACTTGATATCTTCTCACACTGATTATTTAATTAACTGGGCTCCTCCTTTAGCTCACTTGGATGTAAAGGTTCTATCCACTTCAGTTTAGTTATGAGCACCCAAAAGGTCAGGTAGAGCATAGCACCTGAATTAAAGAATGAGGCCCAAGGATATTTCCTGCTTCTGAAGCAGATCTTCAATGGAGATTCAGGGAGTGAAAACAGCTGTAGCTGAGGGCTTTAGGGGTCTCGAGAGAGGCAGAACCAATTATAGATAGATAGGTAGATAGATGGACAGGGGAGGGGAGAGAGAGAGAGAGAGTCTTATAGATCTACAGAAAGATAGAGAGGTTTATTTTTTAAGAAATTGGCTCATGCATTTGGACTGGTAAGTTCAAAACCCTCAGGATAAGCCTGCAGGCTGGAATCCAGGAAAGAGTTACAGTTTGCGTTTGAAGAAATCCTGCTGTCAGAATTCCCTCTTTCTCTGGGAGTTCAGTCCTTTCCTATTGAGGCCTTCATTGGTTTGGATGAGTCCCATCATGGAGGGTAACCCACTTTACTTGAAATCCGCTAACAAACGTTCATCTCACCAAAAGATACCTTCACAGAAACATGTAGAATAACGTTTGACCAAATATCGGGGCACGGTAGCCTAGTCAAGTCAACACATAAAATAAAGCATCATGGGAGTCCTCCTCTGACAGAGAGCTAGAGAGGGAAGGTCAGGTATTGGTGTTTCCCTCCTTCCAGAGGCGGCAGGAGCCCCCTCCTTAATTTTGTGGGTTCCTCCAGTATTTTGAAAATATTCCGTAAATACTCAGAGTTCTTTTCTCTTTCTAAAAAGAAAGGAGAGAAGAGAGGAGGAGAAGGGAGGGGTGGGGAGGGCAAGATAGAACATCCTTAAGTGATAGGGAGCAGTACATAAGCCAGACCCACCCTCTCCTGGCCCAGCATGTTACTCTCAATTATTTGTGGGAGCAATGTCACACCAAGTTTTACCTTTTCCCGAGGACCCTGCAAGAAATTGCTTAAGCACCATTTCTCTTTACCCAGATGCTCCATGGCTCTTTGTTAAGAGGATGAATAGTCACGTCGTAAGTCTCCTGTGGGTGCTGGCACTTGTATATTTTCCTTCATCTTTTCCACGGCCAAAGGCAGTTTATTAGTTTATGTTGGTGGAAAAGCCCTGAATGGTGCCGTGGAGGGCTCTTCCAAACCTGAGGGATGGGCCTGGGATTTCTTCTCATCTGGATTAACAGGAATCGTGTTTCTCAAGCTTGAGCCTTTTTCTAAAACCTGAGCACGAACAGAACGGGCTTTTCTGCAAACACGACAAAAACTAAGCTGCCGACCAAATAATTATTTACGACCTTCTCTAGCCTGCGACGTCACACAGATACTTCAGCCTGAATGGAATAAATTAATCAATTATGTGAAATCATAACATCACTTGACTGAGAAGAAAGATGGTTTAAAAAGAAACCCAGATCATTTCAGCAGGGAAAATAAGCTTTAAAATTGTTTGCTATCTATAACCCCAGATTAGTGAGAGTAAAACTGAGTTGGGAAGTGCCCAAAAGTATCCTCCAAAAATCATGCTCAGGTATATGCTTATAATAGAGACCCATCAATTATTGGGCAACTAGAAGGTAGCCCATGTTCACACTGGTTTCTAATAAAATGCTGAACACAACAATAAATTAACTTAAATCTATAAAATAGCCATACTTAAAATTCTTTCTAGCAGCAAAGTTATCAAGATTAACATCCTCAATGAGAAGTCATCTTGATGGCATGTATGTACCCTTAATATCTTGTGATGAAAATGACACTTCACTTCTATGACCTTCCTCCCCAAAAAGCAGAACCTCTGTTTAACAGTGAGAGAAACATCAGACAAACATAAATTGTCAGTTAATTTTAAAATAAAACAAAACTGTTTAACCCGTACAGTTTATTCAGACAGAAAGCCAGGTTGCCTGACCCTTACAGTTTGCAGTATTCCCAAGGCATCCACTTGGGCCCTGGGGACTACATCCCAGGGAGCGGCACCTTTCCAAAGATTCTCCCACCGGGGATTTTAGAGATAATCTAAGAATGAGATAGTTAGAAAGAATCTTTACCTTTTTTTGGAGGGGGAGCGTGGAGGCTACATACAAAGAAAGTTGTAAGTGGTAGATTCTAATGCATGTAGGGTCATGGAGGAGCATTGGGCATTGTTATTTAAGTTTTCCAAGATATATTGTTTTTGTGTTTTTAAAAAATATATTCATAAAAAGTGTTTACTTCAAAGTGATCAAGATCCACATGGCCTATTGATGAAGGCACAACATGCAGCTTCAGAGGGGGGGAAATGACCAACAGCCTCCTGTTTAAGATCTTTTACCATGCTTTGCTTAAAAATCTGTAAATTGTATGGGGTTTTTTTCTATTTCTGTGGAAAATGCCATTAGAATTTTGATAGGAATTGCATTGAATGTATAGATGGACACTTTAACAACATTAATTCTTCTGACCCATAAACATGGGGTATCTTTCCATGTGTTTGTGTCTTCTTCAATTTCTTTCCTCAAAAGCCTTGCAGTTCTCATTGTACAGATCTGTTACTTCCTGTCAACCAAAAAGGGGTCCTGCTCAACCTTCAAGGTTCAAGTCCATATCCCCCCTCCCATGAAACCTGTTCACTTCCACCATTCCTAAAGAGCCTTTGGGAAAAAAAAAAAAAATTAAGAGGTAAGAGGTAAAATAATATCCTAGTACCACTGAGTCCTGGATAGATTCTTTTTTGGAAAAAGCCAACAAAAATATGTTATTTTTCCATTTCAGATTTCAGACTCCCTAGAGATGATTTTAGCTTGCTGAAAACCTCTTTATTCTCGATGTTTTTGTCATGTTTATGTGTTAAACGTATAACAATTGATATACTCTTGCAAGAAATTTTATACAAGGAGATAAATGCTAAGACATAATATTGAACAACTACTTGAATCCCATGTATGATTGGTATCATTGCCTCCACTATGGAACTATAATCAGAGGTGGAAGTAGCCTGCACCAGGTCCACTAATGACTCAGCAAAAGAGCCAGAAATCAAACAATCCGTACCCCACCCCCATTTCTCTGCTAAAGCACATTTTTTCATAAATAACTTACATAGCATTTGCAATTCTGTAGAAAACTAGAGGCCCAGTGCATGATTGAATCATGCACGTGTAGGGTCCCCTACACGCTTTTGCTTTCGATCGTGGTGGAGCTGGGTGCCTGTCTGCTGGTGCACCAGGCCTTTCAGAAGCCTCCGGCGTGGTGGAGGCTTCCGAAAGGCCTGGTGCCGGAGCAGACAGGCACCCAGCTCCCCCGCTTTTGATGGTCTGAGGTGGGACGTGAGCTCGCTGCCCCAGAGGCCCCTTCTGTTCCGCAGCACAGCCATGGCGCAGACACTGAGCTCGCGCCGCCAGGTGGCACGAGCTCAGTGTCCTGCCGGCCCAATCAGCTACCCCGGCCACCCCGAGTCCCGCCCCCTGTGCCTCCCTCTGGCCCAATCGTGGGTGTAGTGGAGTGATGGTAATTTACATATTACCATTTTATTAGGTAGGATAAGTAATCATGATTTCAATACTCTCATCTTTTTTTGCAGTTTCTAACTTCCAAATAAAGGTAAGAGGGATATTTTGCCACAATTAAGGCTGGTTATATTTTTCTACAAATACCCTTAGCTAAAGGATAACTGATCTATGTGACTAAACTTGACTTTCATGTCCATTATGAGGTATGGAGTTACTTTTAAAAAATGCTTTTCATCAGTGGATAGAGCATCAGCCCAAGGACTGAAGGGAATCGGGCTCAATTCCAGTCAAGGGCACATACCAGTTACAGTTTAATCCCCGGCTCTAGTCGGGGCCCATGTGTCTAGACAACCAATCCATGTGTCTCTCTCACATTAATGTTTCTATCTGTCTCTCCCTCTCCTTTCCACTCTCTCTAAAAATCAATGGGAAAATATCCTCAGATGAGGATTAAGAACAAGAGAACAAAACATATGGGCCAGCCTGGAATAAGAAAGCAATGTTCATCAAACTGGTTGATAGGTGGGATTATTTTAATAAGCCATGGACCAATGTGTGTATTTCATGAATGTTGATGAAAACTCCCTTTGCAGTAAGAACAGTGCATTCTATAGTATATTATGGTTTACAAAGCACTTCCAAATGTGCAACCAGGGTGGTGGAGAGAGCTGGCTCTCTCTGGTCTCCCACATGGGCTACCAGGCCCTGTGCTTACAGGCTCCATTCCTCCATGGGGGGTGGGAGGGTGGCGGGGAGAAGCCCTCATATCAGGATCTTGTGGCGAGTGAATGGGATGTTGCAGACAATCCTTTATTCGACACTTAGTCGGTCTTGAATTCTAACAGCATCCCTGAAGGAAGTTAGAGAAGGAAACTGAGGCTCAGAAAGTTTTGGTGATGTAGCCAAGGTTACGAAATATACACGTGGAAAAGAGAATCTGCATTTTCTGTTTATTCTTTGTGTACTTTTTCCAGTGCTTACAGCATTCACATTAAGTAGTAGCTTAGATTCAGCACCATTTGGGGTTAGAAAACAGTCTACATAGAGAAGGGGAAGCAGCTCCCAAAATTCTACTCAGAAGGCAGCCAACAATCGGGAACATGGGGTTGGGCCTTGAAATCTGTCTTCTGGTCCCAGAAGTTGTGTCCCACATAAGTCCAACAAGCTTTTGTTTTTCTTGGTAAAATGAGTTAATCTGCCTTACTTTCAGTTATAGTGAGCTTCAAATAGGATTATCCACTCAGCAATTCTGATATCTATTGAGTGTGCATGTCCACATAGTAAGTTTCCATTGGGTGGTGACTGAAACAACAAAGACACCCATGAAAAACACATGGTGTCAAAATAAACCAAAGGAAAATTGTTTGGGCAAAAATCAAAGTCTAATTTATAGAAAAGAATTCTTTATTAACCTTTGGTCGAGAATATGTTTATATTTCCAGAAAACTCCAAAGCCCATATGGATTCCTGCAACAACGGATCCCAGAGAGGACCTGATAGGACTACTGCAGCCACAGAAGAAGCAGTGGCCCCCGAAAACAGAGGAGAAATAGTCCAGAAATAAAAATAGTGAAGATGCCTTGCCATGCTAGCAGTCAGCACCTGTGCATTGCTGCAGGTTGACCAAGGGCAAGGAAGGTCGGTGTGCACGCGCTTCCAGACCATGTGTGCACACCTTCTGCATAGAAGTCAAAATGTTTGATGTTTTGTGTTTTTACCAGGACCCCTGACTTGAGGGTCTTGCTTTATTTCTAACACAGGGAGTAGTATTAACTGCCACATTAAAAGAAATATTATACCTCAGGCATTAACCATTTTAACAGATGGATCCAGTTCTAGAAAGGCTGGATCTACTGCAGCAGGAGAGCAAATATCTTTCAAACTTTTTATATTTCAGTAGAAATACAAGCTCTTATTTGTGCCTTAACAGATTTTGCTACAGAGCCCATCAACCTATAGTAATAGTGCTTATGTGGTAAGTATGGCAAAAATTATTGTAACAGCTACTATAGGGCACACTAATTCAGAGGAAACTTTTCATTTAATTTTCAGCCTTTAAAATGTTATTAGAGAAGGACAATGTCCATGTTTTATTGGAAGCAATGTCCTCAATGTGTTTATCCACCTCTCTGTGCCAACTTTAGGGGGTAAATCCCCGAGGACTTAAACCTAATCAAATTGACAAAATAGATGTTACTCAATTGTGGAAAGAGCCAATCGTACTCTTAAAATCATTTATTAAAACAAAAAAGGGGGAGATAGGTGTTATGTGTCACCTCTAAAGAGGCTCAGTCAAGCCTTTTATACTTTAAAAATTTTTTTTAATTGTAATGCAAAGGATTGTAAAGCAGGTGAAAGGCATCAGGCCTCCTGTACAATAGCCTCCACTGAGTCAGCTAGGTGGAAGGAAGCATAAACCAGACAAGAGTTTTATCAGATTCAGTAATAATGTGGGGAAGAGGTTGTGTTTTATATCTTTCCAGAAGGAGCAATGCAGCCAATTCGGGTGCCAGAGCATTACATCTGTCACCACAATGGACCCAGAGAAGCCTCTATGTCCTGCCCCCAGGAACGATGCTGCTTCTACGCCAACAAGTCTGGCATCGTCCGAGACAAGAACAAGAAGACCTCGTCAAGAGACGAAAAGAGCTATTTGAGAACCCGCTCTGGAGTGGACTTAATGGACTCCTCCCCTACCTCCTCCCCATCCTTGGTCCCCTTGTTGGTTTTCTCCTTATTCTTACATTTGGCCCTTGGGCATTTAGAAAAATAACCGACCTCGTAAAACAGCAAATAGATTCAGCTTTAGCAAAACCCATTCAGATTCATTATCAACGCCTGGAAATGGCCGATAGGTGGGACTCGGATTGCCAAGAGCACGAGCACCTCCGGACCCAGACTCGCTCCTTCCCTACGGGGACAGCATCTTAACCAGAGGGATGCTTACCTACGCTCTAGCTAGAGCCAGAGGTGTGGGTATCGAACCGGGTGCAGAGCAAAGCATTGCAAGGGAAGGTTGGGATATTTTCCAACCTCCTCTGGATTTCCCTGAGAGTATACCTGGTTTGCATAGAGGTTGACATCGATAAAATAATGGCTCTGCCTCTCCTCCCCAAAAAGGTGTCAAGAGCCACACACAGTGGGTATGCAAAGCCCACGGGAGGAACCAGGTCAATGTCTCCTCGGTCGATTAATGCCCACTCCCTTTTCTTAAACAGAGAGGGAGGAGATGTCCGGAGCCAAGAGTTAATCAAAGGGTTAACTCTGACCGTACTTTAGCAAGTTATCTAAACAGAAACTCACAGAAACCAGGCCCACCTCCTCTCTTCTGAGAACAAAGCATTCTTTCCTTAGTTGCCCTTCAGCTGCCAAATTCCTTATCTATAGCCACCTCCCTTTACAACCTTAGTTTATAGTCAGCCCCCTTCACAACCTTAGTCAATTATCTAGTCCACATAACCCTTTCAGCCCCCATCTCCCCCAGACATCTCCCCTTCTAGAAACCATATATAAGAAGTGCTGTAAAAATAAAATTTGGAGGCTTGATCAGAAACCCCTTTGACTTGCCTCCCTTCTTTGCGTCCCTTGTCTGTTTTCATTCTCTTAGGTGCGCCGCCTCGGTACCCCCGTTAGAAGACCCCGCAGGTCGGGGAAAACTGACATTTATCCTCAGCATTAGGACTGGTGGTGCTGGACACACCCACGTGCACACACACGCACACTCATCCATACACACACACAATCATGCGCACAATGACTAGTGGCCTCCTGTATTAATGCTATCTACATACTATGTACTATATTTTTCATTCTCTGTCCCTTACTTGCAGCTCCTCCATTAGGTAACAGTGGTGAGAAATTAAATGTACCTGTGCTCCATAATTATGGGGGAGAATACCTACTGAATGTTTCTTCTGTGCCCACTCTGGTTTTGATTGCTGGGAATACAGTGGGAAAGCTGGGCAGGGAGACTGGAAATATGGGGGTTTTTTTTTCAAGCTATATTCCTTAAACAACAGTATTTTCTTCAGTAGGAATGTTAATTAGACAGATGCTCCACACTGTAATGAGAAGTGTGGGATTTATTCTAGGTGGGAAGGTATTTGTGGGTTGGTGGGTGAATGAGGAGTTCTGCTTTGAACGTGTAAAACTAGACATGGCTCTTACACCAGTGTCCCCATCACTGTAGCCCCAGACCAGTTCTCAGGCAAAGATATGGGTTCTCTCATGCCTTAGGGCAGCCCAGTGGTGTTTGGGGCTATCGGGGCCTTTGATTAGCTTGGCTCCTTCCTCAGAAAGATCCTTCTTTTATCCCAGGGTTCCCTAGCAATACCATATGCCATTAAATAGAAGATGCCATCAAGCATAACATGCAGCTTTATGTACCACTGGGGGAAAATACTGCCAAATAAACAAAAACAATGTTTTCTAACATAGAATTTTTATTTTATGCTTCTTAGAAATAGTTTTAGACTTATTAAGACATGACTTTTTAACCATACAGCACTATTGCACATACATTAAAAATATTTGTAAGATTTATTAGGTATTCTTAAAGCTTCTTTCCATTCAGAATCCAGGTCGGTATCTATAAATTTTCTTGCTCTGCTCCTTCAAGAATGTTGGCCATGCTGTCTCTCTTATGAGTGTTCCACTACTGACGTCAGGATTTTCTTCCAAACTACTGATACCTGTCTGCAAGTTTTGATGTGAATGCATGACAATGATGACTATTATCATTACTGCCACCTGGCAAACAGCTATCCTGCCATTATATTTAAATGTGGGAGGAAAGTCCAAGATCAATGTGTGGTATGTTCATTTCCCTATGCACTGTGATGCAGAGTTGGCAACGCTGTGTTAGACATACAGGTAAAGAGGTCAAGGAGGCGGGATGGGGTGTGAGTCTGGAGCTTAGGGGAGGGGCGGGAATAGAGAAATGGGTTTGCAGATTTGGCATCCATAAGGGTTTGGATGATAGTCATGCCCCTGGGGTCTGCATGTGACCACTGAGACAAAGTCTAGATAGAGAAGAGGGCTGGTGTTGAGCCTTGGGATACTCAAAGGTTTAGAAATCTAGAACAGGAGCCAGCCAACCCTACTGAGATTTAGCAGCCAAGGTAGCTCCAACACTGGGTGCTGAGGTAGTTATGTGGCATCCCAGAAACGAAGGAGAAGGGGGATAGTCAGCTAGGTCAAACGCGGCTGTGGTTAAGTAGGATGAGAGTGGAAGGGTGACCATTGGATTGGGCAGCTTGGAGATCATGAGCAATCTTGACAAGAGATTTCTGTGGTTGGGGCCAGCCTCTGTGTAGCTACCTGGATGATAGCCAGATGGATTGGACTAGGTTGTGTGTGTGTGTTTGAGGAGGGGCGGGGGAGGAGTAGGGAGACGAGTGAGGAGCCGAACCTCTTTGGGCAGCTGTACTGTCAAAGGTCCAGCCAAGAGAGGCAGCAGTGATTCCTTTTCTAAAGACATTAGGCATGTTTGAACTCTATCCAGCAAGACGAGACTGGTTCAGGGAAAGGATAACTGGCATCGCCAAGTGCTTGAGAAGGCGAACGGTATGCAAGCCAGATCACAAGAGCAAAAGGTCCGCTTTGGACAGAACCACCATCCCTGGCAACAGAGAGATGGCAGAGGGAGTGGGCACAGACACAGCCCTCCGAGAACTCTGTCCAGGTGTCCAGGCTTCAGAGCGCTGCCCTTCTCGGTTTTAACAGATCCCTGCTATCCTGGGCCTGGGTCTCATTCCCCACCTAATTCGTCACTCCAAGGGTGAGCTGGGCGAGGACAACTGGCAGGCGGTCCCCTGACCACACACCCCAGGCCCGGGGCGGCCCCGGGGGCGGCTCGGCTTCCACCGCTGGCACCATCTATCCAGCGGGGCTGGTGGAGCAGCCATCCTCAAGCTGGGCCTTCTCAACCTCCTGCGACTGCCTTTGCCAGCCTCGGCCCCCGCCTCCCGCAACCGCACGCCCCGCCCCGCCCGCGATCCCCTCCTCCTCCGCCTGCGGCCAAAGGTTCCGACGTGGCGCTGCCGGCTGCACACGTTCAGTACACGGGGCGCCCCGAGGCCAACGGGGCGGGGCGGACCGGGCGCGATGACGTCAACACGCAGCCGCGCGCGGGCCAGGCAGCGCCACGTCGGCGCGCAGCGGCCGCGCCCCCCCCCGACGGCCGCGGTCCGCCCTCCCGCGCGCGGCCCCGACACCCCACGCGCGCGGCCCCGACACCTCCCGCGCGCTGCGCCCTCGCTCCGGCTCGTGCGCACATCTTCCGGACCTACGAACCTGCCAGCATCTCCGCTGCTGTCCCAGCCGCTCCGGTCGCACCATGTCTTCGCCTCCCGAGGAGAAGCAAGAGACGAAAGCTGGACACCCGCCCGCCGGTAATGACTCGTTTCCACTTTCCCTCCCGTCGTGGGCCCCGAGAGCTGGCTCGAACCCGCGGGCGCGGGGCGCTGGGCGGGCGGGCAGGCCCCGGCGCCAGGCGCGGGGACCTGGGACCTGCCCACTCGTGGCGTCTTCAGTTAAACTGAACCCCGCGTTTGGCAAAACCCACCTCTTGAAAGTTGGGGAACCATCGCAAGCCTGTGGCAGTGGCATGCAAATTGGAATGACTTGAATAAGCCTAATTGCACAACTTCCAAAAAATAATAATAATAATGGGGCGGTGAACGCAGAGTGACCAGATGTTTTGGAGAACCGGGTAGCCGACACAAAAGTTAATGTTTTTAATGACAAGGTGGTGATTGTCGGGTGACGGCCTTTCATGCTGAAAAAAAGAATCAAAGGAGTGGAAGTCATTTTTATCATTAATCACTCAATATGAATTTGCCCCCCCCCCCCCCGTTTCTTTCACATTCAGCTTTTTCTCAAAAGTGGGGTTTTGGGGGGTGTTTTGGAGTGTTTTCTTGTTTGTTTGTGTTTTCAAATTCTAAATTCTGGGCCAAGGAAGTTAAGTCCAGGGAGGACATTGATAGAACATCTGAATCTGAGCCGCCCTTATGTGCACGCGCCTCGCCGCTTCCCACCCCAGGGCAGCTCCGGGTTGCTCCTCCGCTCTGTTCCAGCTGCTCCGTTTCCGGGTCTGCTCACCTTTGGAATGACCGCCCCTGCAGGTGGAAGGACCCTGGGAGAGAATGGAAGGTGCCTGGGTCCCAGAGGCCAGGCCCCCTCCACCTGTGGGGTGCTCTTAGGGTCTTAATTGCACACATTTGTGTTGTAAACTCCGGCTCCTAAAGACAGAAGCCTCGGGGAGCGTGGCTGCTTTGTGGGGCACGTGTGTGCCACCTTCTTCTTGTGGTCAAGACTCCCGTGATCTCCGTCCGCCGCCCCCCAGGGCAGGGCACTCGTTCTCTGCGTGAACACGTGAATAGAGCCGCTGTTTCAATACTCCAAGCTAATATTTGCACTGCTGAAAGAAGCTCTCAACAACAACCAAAAACTACCCTGGACTAGGGAGGGAAAAGGGCTAACCGATGCCTGCGACTTAACGGGCATGGGATTTTAGAAGGTAGTTCCGCTGTAGTGGAAAATGGGCTTTGGGGGCCTTTGTGTGGCATTCGTTTAAAAAAATAATAATAATAAAAAGTACCTCAAAGAGATTTCCTGTAAAGATAACCTGACCTTTAGTGTGTACCTGTAGTGTCCACGCCCATCTGCTGGCTGCCTGACGACCTGGCAGCACTGCAGGCCGGAACTCCTTTCTTCACACGCCCCTGTCCCAGGGTAAGGAGTGGCAGTAAAGCTCCTAAGTTGGAATGAGACCAAATCAAGGTAGGAGTAACTAAGTTGCACATAGAGGCATTTCCACGTGGAGACTTTTAAGATCACAGACGTGAACTGTGCAGATTAACTCCCTGGAGAAATGCCATGAAAGACTTTGGTTTTCTTCAAATTCTAAGCAGCTAGGCTTTGTGAATTACAAATTAAATAGCTTATTTATACTAAAGGAGAGAGGAGCCAACTCATTTGTGTTGGTGTAGCAGTGAACTTGAGTTCTAAGTTTTGAGACCCATCGCTTCTCTAGAGCTCGGTTTTCCTAATCTATGAAATGGGAGGTTTGGGGGTGTCGTAGAGCAGAGCTACCTTTGCCACTGTAACTCTCACTGGAGCTCCCCCCTTCCATTCATCAGAATCCAAGTTCAAGGGCAGTTAATCCCACAGACAACCTCTTCAAGTGACTTCAAGGAAGATCCTTTAGCCTTTGGGGTCCCAATCTCACAGGAACTGCTTAAAGAACTGTCACTGACATTCCCCATTTTCCAAGGCCATATTTGCCCAGAGTTAGAGGTAGGACCTGGCATCTTGGTCCAGAGGTATAGGCTAGAAGGGGACTTTTTGTCATGTGCAGCATTTTGCCTCAGATCCACTTTCCTGTGGGAAAGCTCTTTTTAGCACAAAGCTGGGGGTATTTGGCTATTCTTATTTACTCTGGCGTGGCCAGAGAATAGGACATACTGCAGAGTTGATGGTGAAAACAAACAAACATAAAGGCAACTCACTATAATAAAGATAATTATCAAGTATAGCCAAGAGCACAGTTCATAAAAATAACAGCCTTGAAAACTTTGGATACACTTTCATTAAGGGCTTAAATTGGATAACACAGACTTGTGCTTAAATCCTCAATCGGAAACAATAAAATTATTTTTCATGACTATCTTCATGTTCTTTTGTGTTTTCTCGTTGTTGCTGTCTGAACCAGGTATCCAGTGCATTCTCACAAAATTACCTGTTTCCTTGTCACATTTACCTCCACCTGTCTGCCTCTCTTCTTCTTGTTTCCAGGGTTGGATCTTGGTGATATCTTCATCCCCAGGAGCTGGTATAGTGCCTGGCACAAAAATATGCAATAAGTGGCTTCTGAGTGAGTTTCTTCAGAGCCTCTTAGCACCTCTCACTTCCCCAGAGCATGCAGGGTCTTCAGTGTTCTCTACCTCTGCGCTGTCTCCAGTGTGCACTAGGGATGCAGGTGTGACTCTCATCCAGATTAGATAGCATCATAAGTGCAAGTAGTAACAACATTTGCTGAGTGTTACAGTGTGCCTGGTATAGGGGAGGGGAAATAATTTTCCCTCTACCCTTCTAGGTTCCTGGCCGAGACACCTCTCCCCATCCCCTGTGATAAAGACAGATTAATAAGAGAAAAACAAACTGAAGGTTATTAGCAGGAATACCTCCTCTATACATGGGAGAGTCCCAAGAAAACAGTAATTCCCTGAAATGGCCCAACCCACCACCATAAATACCAACTTCAACTAAAGACAAAAGAAAAACATGGGGGCCCTAGCCAATTTGGCTCAGTGGATAGAGCGTCAGCTCGTGAACTGAAGGGTCCTGGGTTTGATCCCGGTCAAGGGCACATACCTCAGTTGCAGGCTCAATCCCCCGCCCTGGTCAGGGTATATGCAGGAGGCAGCCAACCGATGTGTCTCTCTCACATCAATGTTTCTCTGTCTCTCCCCGTCTCTTCCACTCTCTCTAAAAATCAGTGGAAAAATATCCTTGGGTGAGAATTAACAACACCCAAAAAAAAAAAAAAAAAAACATTGGGGCGTAGGGACCCAGTTATGGGAGGTTTCCAGAAAAAGCCAGGTAAACCAGGGTAAGGTTGTTATACAGATTTCAGGTTCTCTTGTGATTTAGTCCTTCCCTTTCTAGTACAGAGAGGGAGACACTTACAAAGGGAAATTTCCATTACTAATGTAAACGTCCCTTACAAAAGGATAGCGTCTCAGTTCTCTGAGCTTCTCCTTCTCTGCTGATTTTAATCGGCTCAAAATAGCCCTTCTGCCGGAGAGGCATATTCCGTGGTGGTGTATTCTGCTGCCCTTCCCTGGCTCTGTTTTAAGCCCTTGCCTCTTGTTCACTCATTTGACAGTTACCTTACAGTTGGGATAAAGAGGACAACTCCTTTTTAAAACCTGGCCACGCCATTTGGAGCGTCTCCTGTCGAAGCCAGTGAGTTCAGGGGCACCGGCCTGTAGGTCCTTTGCCTCTTGGAACCTCAGCAGCCCTTCGCACCAGGGGCTCCATCACACGCCCTGTGTCTCTGCCCAGGGTGTGAGATGCATGAGGCCGTCCGCACAGGCTTCCGCACTGTGGAGGGAAGGGGCTGTGCAAATACAGAGCCCGTCACTGAACGGTGGGGATGGTGCTGCTCCGCGGCCTGGCCGTGCGCTGTGGAAGTAATCCGGTCTGAATGATTTCAGACCTCTCCACGGCTCTCGACCACAGAACATCTGCAGGGAAGTGGCGTGAGACTGCTTGTTCTAGGAGAGCTACTGCAAATGCAGATTGGCAGAGTTAGAATTAGTGAGGTTCTGACCATCTACCAGTCCGAGGGTGCCTCGGCAGAAGGAGGACATAGTTATAAGCCTCACGATGACTCGTTTCGCCCAGTCTTCATGAGTTGGTGGCAGTGATGTGGCTGACATCTCGTTGTTAAATACATTTTGCTAGACCCCATCCTCTCCATTTGCCAGGGTAGCCAAAGCCATACGTCAGTAAAGTTCTCATAAACCTGATATGTAATAGTGTTGAACACTAATAGTTCACATAAGGTTCTAAAAAGTAGGCCTCACATCCCTTCTAGACCTGAGTCAAATGGAAGTAGAAAACAATTGTATTTATTGAAAGTAAAGTGAGAAATAGGTCACTTTACTCTTCATGGTGATTTCAAAATAATTCAGTTATTTGTTATATTAATCAGACAGGAGTTAAAGATGCATTTAAAAGGTTATGGGTGATGTTGTCCCTGAATTTTCTTCTGCAGAAAGGTTTTTATGTTCTCTAGGCCACTCTAGTGCTGGAAATGGACGGCTAATTAGTTTTTTATTGTATTAACTCTATGGCCACAGGCTTGCCAAGCATGCCCTGGGTGTCCTTTGCCCAATCAATGGTCAGTGCTTGAAGATGCAGCAAGGAGGTCTGCCTTCGCTCTGGCCCTGCCAAGAAAAAAGAGACCCTTTTAGTCACTGCGTTTTTTCAAAAACTCCTACTCGGGGTGGACCGTAGCATTTCTAAGGCATGTTTAGATTTACCTCTGTTCTCTAGTACCCTTTCTTCTCTGTCACCCTTTCTTCTGTGCCTGTTCTTTTTTCAAACAATGCCTGGTGCATGCTTACTTGATTTTGTGAATGCTTTCCCCTGCCCAACTTTAGAAATCTTTTTGTTTATATAGGGAATATTCACTTCTGTATAAAATACTATATTAGTTACAGTTATATTATACTCGCCATTTTAACAGATAACCCAAAACGTCAGTGGCTGAACAAGTCAAGTTATTTCTTTCTCCAGCGGCACCTCCGGTAAGTTCCAGGGCGGAGACCCAGGCCCCTCCTGCGGCAGAATCTGCCATCTCATTGCATGGTCTCTGCAGAGGGGACAGCAAGAGTAGAGCACGGTGCAGGGCCTTATGGTTCAGCCTATGAGTGGCGTGTGTCACTGTGTTAGTTTCCTATGGCTGCGGTAGCAAAGCATGATAAACAGAGGCTTAACAAAACGCAGCTTTATTATCTTACAGTTCTGCAGGTGAGGAGTCCAAAATGGTCTCACCAGGCTAAAATCAAGGTGTCTGCAGGGTTGGTTCCTTCTGAAAGCTCAAGGGAAGAATCCGTTTTCTTACTTCTCCAGCTTCCAGAGGCTGCCCCACGCCTTGGTGTGTGGCCCCTTCCTCCATCTGCAAAGCTGGCAATGGCTGGTCAAGTCTTTCTCAGTTACATACTCTGACCCTGACTCTTCTTCTTCCTCCCCCTGCTGCATTTCAGGACCCTGGTGATGATAACGGGTTCACCTGGATAATCCAAAATAATCTTATTTTATAGGCAGCTTAAAACCATGAAATAGCAACCTTAATGCCCCTTGCCATGGCACCCAATACATTCTCAGGTCCCAGGAACGTTGAGTATCGACATCTGTAGGGTGGGAACATTACGCTGCCTACCACTTGACTACAACCCAGGCAAATAGCCTTAAACCAACTGCAAAGGAGGCTGGGGTTGGGATGGGTGAACACCTAGCCAGTCCCCAGTTCCAGGCTTTTCCAGAGCATCTCCATGCATGGATCCCATTTTTCCCTGGACTTCCTGAAATCAGCCTCCCTTAACTCCAGGACAGCCCCACAGCTGCCTCTGGGCCCATCACCAGGCAGTCTGTCCTTTGTGTCGCAGCCACATTGTGGGATGGAGTGCACGCTACTGTGGAAGACAGAGCATGGCATGTCTAGCTCTGATCTGACGCTCCATGGCCCAGGCCCACACAGCATGGCTCTCAATTTCATGGCCACCTCTGGAAAGTGCATGGAGTGCCCCTGTATGGTTTAACAACCCTCCCACCTTGACAAACTATGATTCAAAGTGCAGAATAGCAGTTCCCTTCTTCCTCAGCTTTCTGAGACATCAGGGGTACAAGTTCTATCATTTATCCGGGGTTCATCTTTTAGCACAAGCCATTACTTCCACTCGCCACTCACGGACCTGAAAGACCCCACTCGGTCTCGGGGACAGGGTTCTTCTTGGGTTCCCTGTAACTCTTCATCTGGGGTGCCCAGTCTCCCCACAGGTTCTCTCTGCCTCTCCCCCTTTATCCTCTCCACTTTCTCTTTGTGGGGCTCCCACCTCAGATCCAGCAGCCCCACAGGCATGAAGAAATGTTTGCTTGCCCAGGTCTTCCCTCTCCTGGCAGAGCCATTCTCTGCACTGAGATGGTCCTTCGCCCTTGTCCCTCCTCATCTCACTGGCCCCAGGGTGGGCCAGGTCCATTTCCCCTTTGCTTACCTGCCACTGCATGGCTGTACCGGAGATGATTAGGTTCTCTCGGACTACTGTCCTGGTGGTCTGTTCCCACCTGAGCAGTCCTCTCCTGTTTGGTAGATTGGCTTTCCTTTGAATAACATTCCAGTAGCTCTCTCAGCAAGAACGAAGATGACATACACTTGCCAGTCTAGCTCCAGCACCTGAGCCAGTGCTTTGGGGACATTTGTGTGAATTAGCCCCTCCCGCTCCCTGCTAAAACCCACACCCTGGTTCATGGGGCACTTACAGTCATGAGAGGCCCTGGGGAGACCCTCTCATCCATCCCCCTGTCTTCCAGTGGTGGGTCTTCCAGCCTGTTGAGCAGGAGTAGAAAGCGAGCTGTCAGTGACTCCCTCTCCCAGCAGGCACCCCGACACCCGAGGGGCTGCCCGGCCATGGGAGTGTATGTGGTCAGTTGCTTCCTCATTATTTCTTACCCGGCCAAGTCTGACTGAGGAGCAAGCGTCCTTCACCCCCTTTTCCCCTTGGGCAGGAAGCTGCTCCACAGAGAACTTTTAACATCAAAGGCAAGTCCACCCCCACCTGAGGCACAGAGTGCCCAGAACCTGCCCACAGGCCAGCACTTTGTGTTTCTCTGAGGAGCAATGATACTCTGTTTCCTGGAAGGTCTGAGGAGGAAAGGCCTGCGGGGAGGGGTTCAGGGCACAGGCTGCTGGGGTCCGGTCAGCTCTGCGGTCCTGGCCGTGTGACTGGGCCACCGGCTTCCGCCACTTCATGTCTGGGGACCTACTCCCTGGGTTACTGTAAAGTGTGAGGACATGTGGCCAGTGGCTAGAACGGTGCCTGGCACATAGCGAGGTGAAGAGCGGCAAAGTTAGTTACCCAGGATCTGCGATTCTCCAGAAGCTTCCTTACTGAGGCGGTGCACTGACGCCGTCCCAGTGAGGGGGAGCTGTGTGGGGAGCCGTGTGGGGAGCAGGCTGCAGGGTGTCACTTACTCCTTCACAACCCCACAGAGTCATGGTAGCATCCTTATTTTACATAAAAGGAAACGCAGTGAGGAGACATTGACACACCAAGGACTCAAAGACTGAAGTTCTCTCCAAGTACTAGATGCCAATTGTTAAAACCCATGTAATGAGAGTAGATGACAGATGAACATTTGCCGTGTGCCAGGCCCCATTGGCAATGTGTCACAAGTGTTAGCTCATTTGGGCCTCAAAGAACCCCTGGGGGGCAGGGGAAGAGCATTGTCACCCTTTCTGCACACACAGGGGACCCTGTGGCACAGATAGAGTTAGCAACTCGCCCAGACGCACGCACGCGAGCACATGGGCAGAGCTGAGACCTGAGCCCAGGAGTCTGGCTCGAGGATCCATGTCCTTAACCTCCGCCTGGCACTTCTGCTAGGAGGAAGCTTGTTATTCTTTAAATCTGAAGCTCTCGTCTGAATAACAACCACAACAAAAATCTAGGATTTTTTCTAATGTCTTTCATAAAAATACTTATATTTGCAAATATTCCACAAAGATGTCTGCAAAAATAATTCTGCTTTTGTATTTTCACAAATGAAGAGCTCTAGTGGCAATGATAAAACAATCCCAATAAATACATGCTGTCATATTTTTTGGCAGGATTTCAAGTTAAAATGAATCTGTCTCAGCCCTGAGTTATTATTTTTATTGCCACTTTTTATGGCTGCCTTAACTACCACACATACTGTGAGGGATGGGTGCAGTTAATTGTTTTTATAAAGTAAGTTAAAGGAAGGGCTAATGCAGAGCGACTGAGCTTTGTCACGTGGACTTACTTCAACAGAGGGGTGGACAGGCCACTCCGTGTGAGCTTCAGCTGACGGTTATTTTAAATGTCACCTGGACATGCATTGTTTTCTTTGTAGTCACTTGCACAGCCCTTTTTACTTTTGGTTTCTAGAAAACATCTGTGAGTTACAGTTTTTAAGTTTTTTGTCTGCCAAGTTGAAATTATTCAGAGATCATTTTTAAATGGGCAATTATTAGTTTGTTCAGGCTGCTATAACAAAATATCACAGACTGGGTGACTTACACAACAGAAATTTATTTTCTCGAAGTTCTGGAGGCTGGAAGTCCAAGATCAAGGTGCTGCAGGTCTGGTTCCTCCTGAGGCCTCTCCCCTTGGCTTGCAGATGGCTGCCTTCTCACTGTCCTAATAGGGCCTTTCCTCTGTGCACCTGCATCCTTGTGTCTTTTCTCCTTCTTATAAGGACACCAGTCACATCAGATTAGGGCCCCACCTAATTAACCTAGTCACCTCTTTTTAACCTAGTCACCTCTTTAAAGGCCCTATCTCCAAGGTTATGGGAGTTAGGGCTTCCACAAATGAATTTGGAGAGACTACAGTTCAGCCCACAGGGGCACTCTTAATCAACTGCTAATGGACATGGGAAGGGGGTGGGGTAGAAACACGAATTTAAAAAAACAACATTTAGTGGGACAATTCTTTCATTCTCCTTTGGAAAAACAAAAACAAAAACACTCTAGCCAGTTTTGCTCAGTGGCTAGAGTGTCAGCCTGTGGACTGAAGGGTCTCGGGTCCGATTGCAGTCAAGGGTGCATACCTAGGTTTCAGGCTTGATCCCTGGCCCCAATGAGGGCGTGTGGGGGAGGCAACCAATCAATGTGTCTCACATCGATGTTTCTCTCTCTGTGTCTCTCCCCCTCCCTTCCATTCTCACTAAAAAAATCAATGGGAAAAATATCCTCTGGTGAGGATTATAAAACAAAACAACAACAACAAAAAACATTTATTTCAATAGAGTAGTAAATTATCTTAAATGTGCTACAGATTTTATTTTCAGTCTCCATTTCTTAAGGTTTGGCATACTACATAACAGAAATTTTGATAAGCCACCTGCAAATGGTATTTTTGTTTTCTTCTTCTTTTTTTAATTGAGTCCAAAGTGAGGGAAATCCCCCAAAGTGAGGGAACCACACCCAAAGAAGAACCTGAAATTTATAGCAGAATGAGCCTCGTGTCCACCTGAGGCAGAGAGCGACCTGGTGTCTCTTCCTTTTCTTATAAGGACACCAGTCATACTGGACTAGGGCCCATCCCAACAGCCTCATTTAACCCAAAATGCCCGTGGAAAGCTGGTCACTCAGAGGCCAAACCCGTGGAGAAAGGGTGGGGGAAGAAATGTGGCAGTGGGATGGAGAGAGCTGCTCTGTTTCTCCTGTGCCCAGATGGAGAAAGTGTCCTTGGGAATCTGAATGCAGGCCTGCCTTTGCATGGGCTGTGGGTTCAAATTTACATTTGCCCAATTCCTGAGGAATCTGACATAAAAAAGGTTTCCAGGCGCCTGTACTCCAGGCCCGACAGAGCTCCTGCAGCATCTCTCCAAAGGATGCTGCCTGCATGCCAGGCCCAGAGGATCCCACAGCTGACGCCCTACTGGGAACAAGCTCATAATCCACAATCACCCAACAGGAGAGTCAGCAGACAAACACAGTCAGTAGATTAGACTCCCAAGGACCTCAGGTAATAAAATAATTGGATAGACACCTATAAGACAAGTATGTCTAAAATGATTAAATATATAAAAGAATTAAAACCACAAGAAATGAGTAAACCCTGCCTTGCCTTTTTCTAATGGATACTGCGAGGTAATGTTGGCCATGGTGCAGGCATCACCAGCTTCCGGAAGTCAGGGGGCTGGCCAATCCTCCCAGGGACATTGAGAGCTAATAACCTCGAAGTGTGAGCCTGGGCAGGTATTTCACATTCTCTTTCCTGTTCTTCAGGATCATGAAACTTGTCTGGACTTTCCTAATTCAGCAGGGTCCAACCAAATTTGAAATGCCCGAGGACAGGGCCTGACAGATGGACTGGGTTGAGATGGGAGCTGAACCAGGACAGCCACTCGGAGAGCCTGTCCTGAGGCGGGGTGGGGGAGTTGCTGAGCCAGGGGCCATGAGTGCAGTTGTGTGGCTCTGCTTTCTCTCATATTCTTGCCTGTGCCAAGGCTACCACACGCCTCTGTCTTGGCCCATTTGGGCTACTTTGACAGACTACCACAGACTGTCAAACAGCAGCTCTTCAGGCTGCAAGTCCAAGGTCAGGGTGCCATCAGATTTGGTGTCTAGTGAGGGTCCATTTCCTGGTTCTTCTCTGTCCTCACGTGGTGGAAGGGGCAAGGGAGCCCTCTGGGGTCTCCTTATAAGGGATCTAGCTCCATTTTTGAGAGCTCCACTCTCATGACCTAATCACGTCCCAAAGGCCCCGCCTCTAAACACCATCACATTGTGGATTAGGATTTCAAAGGCCTCTCTTCTCAGTCAGATTTGTAGATTTTAGGACGTTGCCCTAATCCCCTTTTTGCAGATGAAACAGCGAGGCTTTAAGGGGCTGAGTCTGAGACCACATAGGTGAGGACATGGTGGAGCTTACTGGCACAAAGCCCGATCTAGTGACCACAAAAGGCTGGCTTTTTGAAACAGGGCCAGCATTTCCAAACTCTATCCTGTGGAACACTATAGGCCTAAAGGATGATTACTTGGGATAAAAGTTCTGTGGTCAAAGGCATTTGGGAAAGACAACACACTGTGCGCCTCATAGAGCTTCATAATGCACACTAGGGGGCAAGAAATCTGGCTTGAAGAAACCCATTTAATGCTGTTCAACCTAGCATTTCCCACACTTAAATCCTAGAGTCCACATTTTTTTATTTTTGATTTTTTCTTACAAAACAGTACTAATATATTAGCCATTGAGAAATGGAAATCAAACTACAATAAGATATCACTTCAGACCCACTAGGGTGGCTATGACTGAAAAGATAGGTGGTAATAAGTGTTGGTGATCATGTGGAGAAATTGGAGCCCTCAGACTGGTTGGAATAGAAAATGATGCTTTTGCCGAAACCGGTTTGGCTCAGTGGATAGAGCATCGGCCTGCGGACTCAAGGGTCCCAGGTTCGATTCCGGTCAAGAGCATGTACCTTGGTTGCGGGCACATCCCCAGTAGGGGGTGTGCAAGAGGCAGCTGATCGATGTTTCTCTCTCATCGATGTTTCTAACTCTCTATCCCTCTCTCTTCCTCTCTGTAAAAAATCAATAAAATATATTTTTAAAAAAAGAAAATGATGCTTTAGAGTTTCTCAAAATGGTAAATATAGTGTTATTCTGTAAACCAGCTATTCCACTACTAGGTGTATACCTAAGAAAATGAAGGTGTATGTTCATGTATCTACACAGAACCTTGTACACAAGTTGTTCATGGCTGCATCATTTATAACAGCCAATGTAGAAACAACCAAATGTCCATCAGCAGATGACTTGATGAACTAAATGTGGTCTACCCAAGCAATGGAATATTATTCAATCATAAAAAAGAATGAATACTGACACATGCTACAACATGGATGATCCTTGAAAACATTATGCTGAATGAAAGAGGCCAGTCAGCAAAGGCCACACATTTTATGACTCCATTGATGTCAGATGTCCAGAATAGGCAAATCCAGATGACTGGTTGCTGGGGGAGAGGACGGATTAGGGGGTGACCATTTGTGATTTGGGGTTTCTGTTTGGGGAGATGAAATGTTCTCAAGTTGATCCTGTCGATGGTTGTATAACTCCGAATACATACACACAAATACCATTGAGTTGTACGTTCTAAATGGGTGAATTGTATTGTATGTGAATTATATGTCAAGCTGTTTTAAAAAACTAACTTAACATCCACCAGCACTTGGTTTCACAGCACAGTCTGGGAAGGGCTTCAGCAGACGCCTTGGCTGCCACCTGAGCAGCCTCTGTGAATGTGGCAGCAGCTGTCCCATGTCACCTGCAGCTGTGTCACCCCATCGGAAGCATCATTGGAGACAAATGCTGTATGATTTCACTTACAAGTGGAGTCTAACAAACAAAATGAAACAGAAATAAACCCATAGAATCAGAGAAAAAACTGATATTTGCTAAAGGGGAGAGGGTGAAAGGATGAGTGGAAAGGGGGAGGGGATCAAGAAGTACAAAATTCCAGTTATAAAATAATTCATGGGATGTAAAGTACAGCATAGGGAATATAGTCAGTGATGCTGTAATAACTACAGTGACAGACGAGTACTAGACTTACCAGGGGGATCACTTTGTGTAAGGTTTGTAAATGTTGAGTCACTGTGATGTACACCTGAAACTAATATCATATTGTATGTCAACTATAATTGAAAAATAAAAACTAATGCAGGACTATTCAGAATTTTTTTAAAGCATCATCATTATTTGAGAAAGTATCACAGGGCAGGGATTCAGTGGGATCTTGTAGTGTCAAGAAGACATGCAGGACCTAAAGCAGCAGCCACTCTGCCCAATGATTCGTACTCTGGTTACACCACTGCTCTTACGAAATACTTATGAGACCAAAGCAAACAGGAGCCATGGGGGGTTTCTAAGTGGATCTGTAGTGAGGCTGGGCTGAGTGCTATGTCATAGTGACTCTTCCCCAACAGCACTAACTTTCTGTCAATCACTGCCATTGATGCCAGGTTATCTGTACTGACTTGTGGCCATGGAGCAACTAAAAACTTTGGAGCTGGTTCCCCTGATCCTCCGGGGGTTTTGTTTCCACACTGACCACACCCTTTTCGTTTTCTTTCTAGTGAAAGCTGGTGGAATGCGAATTGTGCAGAAACACCCGCATTCTGGAGACACCAAGGAAGAAAAAGACAAGGACGAGGAGGAGTGGGAGGCCGAGCCCAGGTAGGAGAGTGCTGGTGAATCTCGGGCGTGTGGCATAAATACCATTATTCAGTTACACATTAATGTTTGTTCTCTGCCCTGTGCTTCTGATAACTCCTGGGCTGTTTGGGGGCCCTGCTGTGTATTTTTCCTTTTCTAATCAGCAGCCGGGCGGGGGCGGGGGGGGGGGGGGGGCGGGCGCCGGATATTTGTGTTCTCAGCCTGCGGAGGAAAGAGGTATCTAGAACACGCCCTCCCTGACTGCATCTGAGCATATGGTGTAGAAAGGATGTGGAAAGCAGCTAACCTGTATTCCTGAGGATTAGGCGCATTGTTTAGTTTCAGTCCAGTAGTCCTTAATGGGAGGTGGTATTCTCCTGATTTACCCATGGGAAACTCAAGTCCAGAGAGACGATAAACTTGCCCACACTGTGTGCCTTGCAAGTGGATGGGGCAGGAATTTAAACCCAAGCCTTACAGGGTCCTGAGCAGGCCAGGCTTCCAACTGAATTGTTCCCACAAGCTTGTGCCCCCTAAAAAGGAACATGCATGTTCTTGGTGGCCCCATGTGTGCCCCGTGGGTCTGCTCATGTATGTGCTGAATCTCTGGGTGTTTTCTGCAATCTTTGGATGCTATGAGTTACCCTGCAGTCACCTGAGGGGCAGACAAAATTTGGGGCGAAGTTTCTGAGTGACTCTTGCCCATTTTAAATCATGAGATCAGTGACGTGAAGGACCAGCCAAGTTCTGGTTTTAAAAGAAGTGGCTTAAAGAAAACTAGCATTATCTTCCTCACCAGCTATTTTCACAAAGCTGTGTTTGGAACATAACAGCATCAGGAATTCCTAGAGGTCCACAATCCTGGGTCTGAAAATCTTGGGGCCTGCTTCAGTTCAGTGAAAAATTTAGGGGTTTTTGGACCAGTGATACAGATTTTAGGAGAATAAAATAGTGCACATTCCAATCAGAGCCCTTAGTGGGGTTTCGAGCAGTGTATTGTGACCTGGTGTGATGTTCACATTTTCAAATCGACATGTTTGGGTCAGTTCAGGTTAAGTTTTGCTTCCATACAAGTTATAAGGAAACTGAGCTTTCAGAAGATTCTTGAATGGAGGATGAGAGGATGTGGACCTGGAGGTATTTCTGCACTCGAAAACCTGGGATGCCCCTTCTTCATATCCAGTTGTTTCCTTAAGCTTAAGAGGGAAGAGAGAGGATGAGAGAGACAGCCATGCCTGGAAAAAAATTCCAGAAAGTTCATGTGAGTGTAAGTGGCATAAGGAACAAATAGCTTTTTCCTGTGTAGCAGTGTCAATACAGTGAGAGGTGATAGTTTATTATCATGTTTAGAAATAAGGACAGAACAGCTCATTTGTTTTCTTTCTATTGATTTTTTTCATGAGGTGGAATGTGGCATTTATGGAAGATGCGCTGTTTAAATAAATATGCCAGAGAATGAATGAATGCAGAGAAGGGAGCAGGCACCCAGAACTCTAGAGTTTAGCATCGCGCTCACCACAAACGTGTGTTCTCTCTGGAACCAAGGATTGTTTAGCAGGCTGACTGCAGAGTAGGGTTTGCATAGCACACGAGCAAGAGTTCTTTGTTCCTTGCAGCCCAGTGGCTGTCATAGGTTTCCTATAGGTGTGCTCGCTCTTGTCCTCCTGACTTCAGCTTCGATATTGACACACCGTGGACAGATGGGTGGGGTCAGCCTCTGTGGAGTCAGCTGTTGACCTGTGCTGCCAACACACCTCTTTCCCAAGCCCTGCACCAGCCTGGTGCTCCATGTACTGGTTTACTTCCACCACTGGGCTCTCCCCTGTTCTCCTGGGCTGACTGAACAGTTCTAGTTAGTCATCCTCCCTAATATTTTAGAGTGCAACGAGTCTGGCCCTGTTCCAGCAGCTTAGAGAGGGCAAGTAACTTTTCAAAGCTCACATAGTAATGCGTGGCCGAGCAAGCATCCTAGCAGTGGCGGCTGGGTCCAGAGTCCTCACCCTTAGCCACTAGGCTGTGCTTACCAATGGTGTGCCTGCTTTGTGCTGGGCACTGCTGAGTGCTTCACGTTGAGTTTGAAGCTCACACACCTATGCGTTGATATGACTGGGACCATGGGAGATGAAGAAACCAAGGCTGAGGAGGCTCTCCAACCCAGTGATACACAGCTGGCGGTGGCCAGGCCAGGAGTCATCCTTGAGTCTGTCTTAACTTGGATGCACCTGCTTCTAATATGCTACTGAAGTCCCCTGAATTGGCAGAATATTTCTAGGATCAACATAGACTATGGATTTCCTTATAAAATAAACGAATAAGTTATGGGCTTGCCCATAACCGTTTCCATATTCCTGAAGCCCATAATCTTACCGGTGCAGCCTCACCTCAGTAGGTGGTCTAATTGTCAGGGTAAAACAAGGTTTCAGTGACTGGAGACAATTCACGTATGGAAAGGCCTATCTTTACTGCAGAATTTGTCAAACATGTAATTATTCTCTTGGAAACGTCATGGTGTGTGACTTGCACATCCACATTACCCTCATCCTGAAGTTTGTATGTTTTCAGGTTTGGATTCAAGTGTTCTCTGGATATGAAAACCAGTATATGGTCTCAGGTGCCAGTTTCCTCTCTTGCAAAACACTTGGCTTTTCTTCCCATAGTTTTTTAAACTGGCTTTATGTTTACCCACTGGTCTCTGGTGGCTCCCTTCCTCATTAATCTGATAACCAAGTACTGATTACAGGGACAGTGAACAACTGGAGCATTAAAGAGGTGGTTCTGTGACCAAAAGTACTAATACCACAGCTTTTACTTGTAATTTTTTTTATTGCAAATATTTATACTACTCTTAATCCTTTCAATCTTATATTTTTCAGAGATTTACAAATAATTTCCCATGTTGTCAAATTGTTTTGAGGTGCTATATTTTTTTTAAAAAGCAGGAGAAGGGGTATAGCAGAAATCTGAAAATGTTGCTCGAGAATTTCCGTCCAGCTGACTTCTAGTTACCTGTGGCCCTTCACATCCAAGAGGAGTAATAGGCTTCACTATTATTAACTAACTAGCGGCCCAGTGCACGAATTCGTGCATGGGTGGGGTCCCTTGGCCTGGCTAGTGATCAAAGCCTATCCTGGGGAGGGGCCACGGGAGGTTGGCTGGCTGGCTGGCTGTTGGAGCGCACTGACCACCAGGGGGCAGCTCCTGCGTAGAGCATATGCCCCCTGGTGGTTAGTGCTCATCATAGTGACTGGTCCACCAGCCGTTCTGGTCATTCCGGTCTAATGGTTGCTTAGGCTTTTATATATAGAGAGAAGATACTTTCCTGAGTGGCTACTGGTTTCAATCTTAGAACCGACCCAATTAAGGAAAGCCGTGATTTTCCTCAAAGCCTTTGGTTGAGCAAGTTGCATGGTGTAAAGAAGTTGCAGACGTAGCAGGAAATCAGGGCTCAGTAGGAGCTACTAAAGAAAACAGTTTAGTGTCGAACATGTACTGAAGTTCTGTCAAGTACAAAGCCCAAACATGAATCTGGCTTGGTACAAGATAAAACAGGATAGGTGACAGGAAGAATGAACTAGAAATGGAAGGGTTTAGGTGTGGACTAGGGGTGGGCTGAGCTCAGCTCTTTACAGCTCTGATTAGGATCGCAGTCCTGTTTCACATAACCCAAAAATAAGCATCAGTTCAAACCACCCATCGTGTGGGAAAACCTGTAATGGGATACAAGCATTAACAGATGAACCTAACTGTAATACAAATGCTTACATAGTTACTATAACCAATCGAAAGGAGTGGAAAAAAAACAAAATCTAAGTAACTTTGGATACAGTATTTTGATCAAATACTATAAGGTTAAAAAAATCATAAATGGTATACTCCAGTTAGTAAATGTGTTTCTTACAGGAGTATGTTGGGTTAGCGATTCTGAAATTGCTTGATGTGTATACTAAGATTGAACAAATAAGTAAATATATTGTGGGTAGTGAGAGCCAAGTTGCTCACTGTCAGAGAAAGAGGTTACAAATAGGCAAGAGAGAAGATTAAAATGAACTTTGTGGTGTTGAGTTGGAATTGGAAGTATTAGTATAAGCTCCTAGTTTTAAATAGATGGATGGATGGATGGATGATGGTGGGTGGGTGGATGGATGATGGGTGGTTGGGTGGTTGGGTGGATGGATGGATGGATGGATAGGTAGATGGATAGATGATTGGATGCATGAATGGATGGATGGATAATAGATATATACTCATATACATACATGCAGAAATAGATCTAGATGGGAAGGATAGTATGCACACCTATTGTTCCCAGCTGTGTTCACTGAGAAGACCTAAAAAAAAATTGACACCCATGTACCCATGAACATCCTGAGGGCCCAGATCTTGGTTTTAAACACCATTCCCCAATCAAGGGAACCGGGATTTCTTGGAGAAGTGGTTAATTCCAGGGCCAGAGCAGGAAAAATAAATATAAGTAGATTTGCATGTTCCAAGCAGGAATAACGTGTGGTGCCAGAGCCTGAGGAAGTGCATTAAGCAGAATGGGGCTTGTCAGAACAGCACAGGCAACAGCGTGAAGGCACCCCAGTTGGCTGGGAGCACGCCGATGGCATCGGAGAGGCTGCTAGGGAGGGTGAGTGTCTGTCTGTGCTTACAGTCTGCAGTCCGTCCTAATGGCAGCACCGCTCTCCGTGGCTCCTTAAAGGCTCAGAGGAACCCATTCTCATCCCGTTTTAGTGGGCAGAGCCTCCTCCTAGGCTGGCTGCCTCTCTCTAGAAGCAGTGTGTCTGGTTCCTGGGGCTGCGTGCAAAGCACCACAAACTGGTGGTTTAAACTATAGAAATTTATTCCTTCCAGCTCTGGAGGCCTGAGGGCCAAGGTGTCAGCAGGGCCGTGCTCCCTCTGAAACATGAGGGAGGGTCTATTCAGGCCTCTCCTGCAGCTGCTGGTAGCTCCTCAGCTGGTGGCAGCATAACTGTAACCTTCACCTGGCATTCTCCCTGTCTGCATCCAGTTTCTCTTTCCATAAGCACCCCAGGCATGTTGGATTAGGGGCTCACCCCACTTTAGTAAGACCTCATCTTAACTAACTATGTCTGCAACAACTGTTTCCAAATAAGGTCACCTTCTGGGGACTGGGGCTAGGACATTACCATAGGAATCTGGGGCGGGGGACATAATTCAACCCATTACAAGCAGGCAGCACCTCATGGCACTAGGCATCGGCTGGCAGTCCCCAGCTCCGTTGGCCGGCCAGCAGCAGTGGCAGTATAATAGTTTATTAGCTGAGGCTTCGTGGTGAAGGACTCTCCCTCTGCCAGCGGACAGTTGCCCAGCTGAGCAGTCTGCCTCCCCCGACAGGTGATGCTCTGCTACCAGGGAGGGGGCTCAGGCTTGATCACGCAGCCCGTCAATTGAAAGACTGGTTTGTGGCTGCACCCCAATAAGTGTATATTCATTTCAAATTATACCTCATACAATCCTAACATTATATAAATTATAAAATGGATGCAAATGGATATTAATGTGTTAGATAAAGTTGAAATAAGCACTACTTCAATGTCTTGCTAATCATTATGAGTTTGTAATATTAGTTACTAATATCTCAAAGTCCCTGGAGGTGAGGGTTCTCATTGATGATCTAGGTTTAAATCTAAATTTCTAATGACCTTCTTGGTGATTTCAGGCTTTGTGGGGGAGGCAGCTTCTTGTCAAATCTGATTAGATGTGTAATGTGGCTCATGAAGTACTTAAACTAGGACAAGTGCAACTTTTTTATTATTGCTCACTTGTGTTTTTATCCTCCAAAGGTTTATTGTGCAGGAATCTTTTTAAGCCACTTGTTCATTTTGTAAAATTTATCTAAAATCCATTCCTAATACATTTGAGTACAGTTCTAGGTGCTTGGGATATATCACGGATAAAACCAGAGAATTTAATTCACTACCCCATTAGCCAGACAGTGCTGTATAGATGTGGCAGGACATTGGAAGCAGCTGAAGGGGCGCAGGGACCTGCAGGTGGTGCCCCACTCCTTCCTCCAGAGCCCTGAGGACTGTCAGGCAGACAGGACAGTCCACAAACGGGGATAACGCTTAATTCATCGTGTTTTTGTTAGCTAAAAATAAATGTAAGTAGATTTGCATGTTTATCTCATTTGTCCTCTCAAGCACAAAGAACTGCCTTGTCCTTGATTGCTTAGTGGTGGCTCCACTGCCAGTGTTCCTGTTGAATGTAGTATAAATTAAACATTTCCCCTGAAGCCTGTGGCTATGTGTATATTAGGATGATCAATAGGAACACAGCCATGTGCATTTTAAGAAATGTTTCCCAGAACCGCCCAAGGAACACAGAGTATGATGTGTGTGACCCAGCACTTGTGTCCTAGAAGTTGTGGGCCTTGTCAGGAACTCAGTCTCTGAGTTCCTTTTTCATGGAGATGGGCACCAGAGGAAGGCACAAGGCTGACAGGTAGCAAGTCAAAGGCTCGCTGCTCCGCCCAGGGAGGGAGCATATGGGCCTCCATATGTCACAGGAGCCGGGCTGGACGCCTTCGGTTTAGGAGGGAGAAGGAACGTGCTAAAAGCCCGGCTTTTCTCCAGTGCCCGGGCTGCTGGTAACTGGCTTGGAGGGAATGTTGGCGCAACATCTGGTTCCAGAACAGATGCGGAAATCAGGTGTGATTGATGAGCTTCTGAGCACCCCTTCCTGCTCCCTCTCCCTTCGCTGGCCTCCCGCCTCCTTACAAGACTGTCGCTCCCCCACACGGGGAGAGCTCCTCTTATCAGATGGAAGGAGGGGAGGAAGGAAGTGGAGCTATCAATTTTCCCCTCCAGACACTGCTCTGCACATCTGCCTGCCGGCAGCCTCTTGGAACGGATGACTCTTGTTTTTTTACGGTGTTACTCAGAGGGTTGCACTATTTATCAGCAGTTTTTTCTTATTACATAAACATGTGAACTGAATTTAAATCAACTCTCCAGTGGTTGGATTTTATAGGATGAAACATGTGCTAACTTCGTAGAATAATGCTACATATAAGAATAACTACAGAGAAACAAGAGCTTTTATTGAGTTTATTACATTACAGTTACTATGCCTGAAATTTTTAAACCCTCTATTTAAATAAACTCCATTGACTTCAACTGTCTCAGAATGCAGAGCACTCAAAAAGTGCAGTACTATCCCCCCTTATCCACAGGGGACACGTTCCAAGACCCCAGTGGATGCCTGAAACTGCAGATAGTAGCAAGCCCTAGAGATACTGTTTTTCTCCTCTACATACAGACTTATAAAGTTTAATTTATAAATTAGGTACAGTAAGTGATTAACAACAGTAACTAATAAAATAGAACAATTATAATGTAATGTAATAAAAGTTGTGTGAATGATTTGGGGACTATTATTAAGTAAAATAAGGGTGACTTGTACATAAGCCTGTGATATCACCACAGTGGATCTGGTAATTGGGATGACTATAGGTGGCTAACAGGCAGGAGCGTCTGCAGCATACAGCATGGAGATGCTGGACAAAGGGATGATTCACATCCCAGGGGGAAATGGATGGGGCAAAACACCAAACTGTTAGAGATCCACAAAGTTTTTTATGTTAAAAAGAAGTCTTTGTCTCCTTCTGGGTATATCTCCAAAAGAAATGAAAGAGAGATCTCAAATATTTGCACACCCTTTACAGCAGCACAATTTATGATATCCAAGAGGTGGAAACAACCCAAATGTCCATTGACAGATGATTGGATAAACAAAACATGGTATATCCATACAAGGGAATACTGTGCGACCTTAAAAAGGAAAGAGCTCGTATCCCATCTACAACATGGATGCTATGTGAAGTAAACTAGTCACAAAGGGACAAACTAGTCAAATTCATAAAGACAGATAATAAAATAGGAGTTGCCAAGGGTTGGGGGGAGGGAGAGGGAGTGTTGTTTAATGGGCCTAGAGTTTCAGTTCTGCAAGACAGAAGGGTTCTGGAGGTCTGTGTCACAGCAATGTGAATACACTTAACACTACTGAACCGTGCACTAAAAGTGGTTCTGATGGTAAAATTTATGTTATATGTGTTTTGCTTGTTTTTGAAGAAATAAAAAAAGGAAACCTCACTGCTGTGGACAGCAATTTGGTGGTTCCTAAAAAAGTTAAACATGGAATGGAGTGACTCAGCAACTCCACTCCTAGGTATATATCCAAGTGAACTGAAATAGTGTTCAAACAAAAGTGTTTATCACACTATTCACAACAGTAAAAAAAAAAAAGTGGAAACAACCCAAATGCCCCCCAATGATGACTGGATAAACAAAACATGCCATATCCATATAGTGGAATATTACTCAGCCATAAAAAAAGAATGAAGTGCTGACACACGTTACAACATTGGATGAACCTGGAAAGTATTATGCTGAGTGAAAGAAGCCAGACAAAAAAGGCCACATATTATATGATTCCATCTATACAGAATGTCCAAAATAAGCAAGTCCAAAGAGATGTAAAGCAGATTCCTGGCTAGGGAGAGGGGAGAGTTAAGGAGTGACTGTTTAATGCATTATTTGAGGATGATGAAAATGATCTGAAATTAGATAGGGGTTACAATGGCATAAGAGTCGGTATATTTAAAGAAACACTGAATTGTACTTGAAGCTGGTTCAAATGGTGGCTTACATGATATGTGAATAGTATCTCAATTAAAGAAAAGTCCTCATTCGTGAAAGGTTGGAAACCAGGGCTGTAATCCAGTCCCACGTTTTCTTAGCAGGGAAAGTGGCAATGAACTCTGGTGGCATGGCTCTGGAAGGCCGTGGCTGAGTACTCGGGTGACACTAGGACCTTCATGCAGCGGTGGGGAAAGGCATGCTCTCTGCCACAAGCAGCAGCACATCTCAGCTCAAACTGGACCTGAGCAAGGACAGACTGTCTCCTGTGAAGAAGCCCTGGGGTAGGGCTGGCTGCAGGCAAGTGGGGTCCCTCGGGCTTGTTCAGGTCCACCTCTCTGCACCACTGGGAGCTCTGCCTTCCTCCTGGAGGGGCTTCCTCCGCAGGTGGTGGTAGGGTGACCACAGCAGGTCCAGCCTTCACATCCAAACATGTATCCAGAGGAAGAAATGGGCATCTCTTCTTGAGTCTCTTTTGGAGCAAGAAAAGCTGCCAGGAGCTAACCAACCTATTGGCCAGAATTGGGTCACAGGGCTCTCTCTAATGAAACATTGCTGAGATGGTCTCAGACCCTTGGTTTGAGCAGTGTGGTTGTTGGGGAGTCAGGCACCAGTACTGTAGGCTGTGTGAGCCATGTGGAGGCCAGGCCAGAGAAGTCTCCTGGAGTCGGGGGGAGAGCAGGCTCTCAGGTCTACACAGAAGAGGATTGAAGTCCCAGGAGCACAGCAGAGCCAGAGGATAGAACCTCGGCCTGGAGATCAAGGTTCTGGAGCCACAGCACAGGGTTCAGGATCCCAGGCCAGTGAGGCCAGCAGCAAGAGGTCAGAGCCTAGGCCCAAGGTTTGAATAAGAACTGGCGCCTAGTCAATGCCACAGAAAGATCCCCACCTCCGGGTGTGGTGCCACCCTCGTAAAGCCACACCTAGTCCCCAGAGCTTGCATATTTGAACCCAGATATGGACATAGTAGTGGCCATACACATTTCTAGTGAAAAATGGAGGGCTTTGTAAGACAAAATCTTCTTAAAGGTTAGTCCCTACGGGCACCATTAGAACTAACCAAAGAGCATGGGTTAAGTTATAGAATCGCATTGTCCCCCATTCTCCTGGTAGATTTTTATGGGACAGAGAGTTTTTGTGCCCCAGTAATTTTTGTCAAACAGCAGCCTTTAGCGGCTTTCCCAGTACCCACACATCCCAGTGTTCCACTTCCCTGCTCGTGGCCATGCATTTATTCACCCGGTATCTGAAAGCGCCTACTATGTGCCAGGCACGCTGCACCACAATTGGGACACAGTGACCAAAACACAATCCCTCTTCTCACAGAGCTTACAGTCAGGTGGGCGCGCCAGACGGTGCACACCCAGACATGAATGTATCTATGTGCTGTGCAAGTAGAGCTAGCCGGGTGCTTACTGTCCAGTAGGGGCGCCAGACGATGCACACCTAGACAACTGAATATATGCTGCACACGTAGAGTTAGCAGTGCTGTGAAGGAAAATAAAGCAGGAAAAGGGACGAAGTGCCCCACATCCTCTAGGACAGTGGTCGGCATACCGCGGCTCGGGAGCCACATGCGGCTCTTTGGCCCCTTGAGTGCTCTAATGCCACTTCTTCAAAATAGACTCGCCCAGGCCGAAAACCGACTTCTGTGCATGGGCCATGAAGTTTCAATCACACTGTACGTGCGCGCCTGCACATGGTATTTTGTGGAAGAGCCACACTCAAGAGGCCAAAGAGCCGCATGTGGCTCGCAAGCCGCGGTTTGCTGACCACTGCTCTAGGAAAACCGCACATGGAGGATGGTCCAACAGGTGTTCCTAACCACCGTTGATGCAGCCAGGGCCGTCTGCACAGGCATTCACAGCGGGGAGGAGAGGACATGAAGTGGGCTGGGGCTGCTGTCCTGGCACCCGTGTCAGACAGTGTCCTCACGAGCCCATGCGTATGTTTCAGCTCGCTTAGTTATGCTCATGCTGATCTCCAGGAGAGCCAAGCACTTTTGCTCCACTGTTGATGTGGGGTCACTGGAAAGATGAGTTTTCTGTGAGGAGAAGCCAGAGTGGGATCTGTGCGGAGATGGTTTCAAGAATGATGGGCAAGCCTGAGGCTAAGGAGCTTGCAAATAAGGCACCATCATTATGGGTTGTTTGGTGTGCTAGTGGGAAGGTGGTGGGCTGTGACCTCCCTGGGAGGACCGTAAGGCACTAGAGAAAAAAGTGTGTCTGGGTCTACAAGAATTTCTCCAAAAAATTGAACTGCTAACACAAACCTCTGGATAACTTTGAATTTATATGTCAGGACTAAAGATTAAAGGTGTGAGAGTGAAGATTATAAATGACATCCAAGTGTTCCTTGTAGCAGGTTCTCTCAGTGTGATGATGAAATTTAGAGCATTTTGGGCCACTCTCACTGAATGTAGAGAAGTAATTGCTGGGTACTCTTTGGGGGCATCGTGGGAGGTGGAAAATGAAGGGGAGGACTGCTAAGATGATAGAGTAGAAATATGCAAGTTCAGATATGGGCACATATTTTTGAAGGTGGCAGTTGAGTATAAAGTTTGTTTGGTTATAGGAGTACTAATTGGTTCCATTTATTTAATAACATTCCTACCTACAGAATAGCTGACCTCTGCAGCTCAGGTTAACTTTTGCTACACATGGATTCAGAAAAGCAGACACTATTGGAAAAAGGGTTGTTGATATACTGCAATATTGGTGAGTTCTGTGGTTGAGGGGGAAAGTAGGACAATTAGCAACATAAGTGTTGTTAATTAACATGCTGTTAATTAACAAGGAAAAGTTGAGACTCTCTGATAGGCAGACATATGGGGAGACTGGACTGGTCCGGGAGAGACGTAAATGGGCATTTTGGAAGGGCAGAGCAAATGTGCTGATGCTGGAGGGAGGGCTGGCTGGACCCCTGCCCCCTGCCACGTGCTCTCCATGTCTCCTCTCTCTTCACTCATTCTTTGGCATAAGGGCTCCGTGTGGAGGATATCTCTGCATGTGGGTCATGGCCAAAAACTATCTTCAACATATGTTCCTCCTGGTTTGCAATTAATTTCAACCTAGGAGTTTGATGAGTATATCCATTTACCTGGACTTACTGGCAGGTCAGGTTTCTAAATAACATTCATGGACCATTTAGATTATAAATCAGTAGCACTTCTTTAGTTTCTTGAATCCAGGATCTACCACTCTATACATCCATTTACATCTCATTTCCCTGAAACTCTGAAAAATAAGGCAAAGAAATGGAATGTTGGTCCACCAGAGGTCTCCACTGCTATCTTTTCTGCCTGTCCCTGTACTCAGTCTGTGAATCTTTTCCCCAACATTTTAAATAACTCTATACTTATGTGTGTGTGTTTTAAAAAATAGCAGGGATAATTAAAAACCTAATACAGACTGTGAAAATGAATGTCAGATTCCTATAAAGTAAGCATAGGGAATATAGTCAGTAATATTGTGATAACTATGTATGGTGCCAGGTGGGTACTGGAAATATCGAGGGGAACACTTTGTCAAGTACATGGTTATCCAACCACTGTGCTGTACTCCTGAAACTAATACAAAATAATATTGAATGTAAACTGTAATTGAAAAATAAAAATTTAAAAATAAATAAGTAAAAAAGAAGAAAAATGTCAAATCCTCAATAAAAAGAACATGAACAAACAATTCACAATACAGTGAATATTTGTAAATAAATATTATTAGTAAACAAATACAAAATAAAAGTTTACTTTCTGGTGTCCAGAAAAAAAAAAGAAGAAGTAAACTGAAATTGCCTCGATGTAATGTTTTATTGTCTATTAATTATATTAATTGAATATCTCAATCTGTGTTTTATAAAATGTTTCAAATTGCCTACAGATTTGAAAACATTATTTTCTTCCCCATACTTTGATCTCCTGGGGTTTTTTTTAATCTCATTATTTTTCCCAGCTTCATTGAACTATTATTGAACATATAACATGTACGTTTAAGATGTACAGCATGATTTGATATACATATATACTAAGAAATGCTCGGTTAACACCTCCATCCCCTCACATAAATTAACATTTAAGACTCACTCTCATAACAGCTTTCAAGTACATAATACACCATTGTTCATTATGTTCTCCGTGCTGTACATGAGATCTCCAGAACTTACTCATCGTCCACCTGGAAGTTTCTACCCTTTGACCAGCATCTTCCCATACCTCCCACTCCCAGCCACTGGCAACCACCATTTGATTCTATTTCTGAGTTACTGTATAGAAATGTAACTGACATCTGTATGTTTATTATATATCCTGCATCTTTACTGAATTCATTTATCAATTCTTACTATTTTTTGGTGTAGTGTTTAAGATTTTCTAAGATCATATCATCTACAAACAGAGACAGTTTTTTTCTTCCTTTCCAATTTAGATGCCTATTGTTTCTTTTTCTTGCCAAATTGCTCTGGCTAGGACTTCCAGTACTATGTTGAATAGGAGTTTTAAGAACAACACCCTTGTCTTGTTCCTGATTTTATCGGTGAAAACTTTCAACCTTCCACCATTGAGTATTATGTTAGCTATGGGTTTGTCCCAGAGGTCTTGTCTTCAGTGCATGTTCGTTCGTTCTCTCTCTCTCTCTCTCTCTCTCTCTCTCTCTCTCTCTCTCTCTCTCTCTCTCAGTGATGGAGTCCAACTCAATTCCAGGAGCCATAGATTCGAGATTGCCAAAATTAGCTGCAAAGAAAGGAAATCAGATCAGAAAAATATAATAAGAGGAAGTTGGCATCAGTATAAAACTGATGACTCATGGCTACTAAATTCATTAGGACTTTAAGTGGAAAAAAGAAATAATAAATCTTAAATGGGAAGGGTGGTCCTCATGGGTACAAAACAAGTACTGTTAAAGGTTGGAAGAGTCTGCTTTCATTTTGCTAGAGATTCCAAAGGTGATTATAGATAGAAACAAATGCACAGCCTTTCCAACTCCGGCAGGGCTGGACCGACAGGGTGGGTTTGTGTGAGAAATGCTTTTGTTGCCTTTGTTGGGTCGGATGGGAGCCAGGAGGAGAGCACTCAGATCAGCAAGTGTCCACTGAACCCCACCTCTCCTCCTGGGGGAGGAGGGAATCTACCCTGAGCATCTTCTAGGCCTTTAGAGCTCGTGACTTTGTGCCCAAATGGCCATCGTTCTGATGAGAGGCATTGGAAAGCCAGGCCTGGGGTGAGCATGAGGGCTCCCCACTCTGAGTCACTGAGTTGGTGTCCCTTAGGGAACGAGGAACCAGAAAAGAGAAGTATTTTCCCTTAAATCTTGAGTTTGATTCAACTCAGTCCATGCTTTAGTTTCTCTGTTAATCTTCTTAGCTTTCTTTTTCTGCATAGACCAAATTTATAACTACAAAATCAAGCAATTTGGGTGTACATCATCTCCAATAATCAGCCTTCCAGTGTCAGCTTGAAATGTGCGTAAAGCAGTTTAGCGTGGGAAAGTGCCAAGCTGTGGGGGCAGAGTGAGTCCTGCTGAGTCCTGGCTCATGGCTCCCGGGTGGGCCCAGGTAAGGCACTAACCTTCAGGCCCATCTCCTCATCTGTAACATAAGATTTGTAGACAAGACTATTTCTCTGAGGGGACTTACAGTAAATACAGAACATGGAAAAATTAATACTTGCAAGCTTTGAAGAGGCGTAAAAACACACCTGAGTTAGTCACAGTCACACATTTATGGAATTCCTGTTATGTGGCTGGAACGTTGCTAGAACATAGTTGAGCCCTAGAGAAGATGGCTCCGTCCTCACTGAGGCTGTTTGCACTCCTCAGTGGTAGAGGATTCCTGGGAGGATGATTAGAAGTCATCACAGGATCAAACAGGATCAAAGATACTGTGCTTTTCAAAGTTTTGCCCTGGCCAGGTAGCTTAGTTGGTTGGAGCATTGTCCCATACACCAAAAGGTTTCAGATTCAATTCCTGGTCAGGGCACATGCCTAGCTTTCAGGTTCCATCCTGGTTGGGTGCCTATGGGAGGCAACTGATCAATGTTTCTCACACCAATGCCCCCCCCCCTCACGCACATACACACACACACACACACACAAATGCCTCTCTCTCTCTCTCTCTCTCTCTCTCTCTCTCTCTCTCTCACACACACACACACACACACACACACACACACAATGCGCCTCTCTCTCGCTCACACACACACACACACACACACACACACACACACACCAATGCTTCTCTCTCTCTCTTTCTCTCGCTCGCTCTCTCTCTCTCTCCCCCCTCCCTCCCTCCCTCCTTCCCCCTTCCCTTCCTCTCTCTGAAATCAATAAAAACGTATCCTCATGTGAGGATTTAAAAAGTTTAAAGTTTTTACTAAGAATTACTTTGTGAGATTTTAGGATAGCACAAGGCAGTGGACTCTCTGTGTGCTGGGGCTTGTTTGTCCTCATTTTTCAAATCCTTTTGAAGTTTTCCCTTTATATTTTTCTTTGTTTTGCTTTTGTGTATTCATATTGCAGCTTTTCTTGCCATAAGAAGTGTGAAATCCCGTTATCAATATGTTAAATTATGACATTTATTTATATATTTATTTCTTCAAAGATTTAATAACAAGATCCCATGATAGGTCTAATCACTGCTGTCACTTTGAAGTAGTGACGAATGTAAACAATATTTCACAATACCTGCAACAACGGTAATGTGATATAAAGTTATAGGTACTGCTAATGCGACTGTGGTTTGTTGCCTGAATTCCTAAGGAAGGAGAATGCTAAATATCAGACGTGAATGAAAATAAAGTTACAAGGTTGGTGTTTTCTTTCCTCGTCTAGTTCATGGGAGCCGTAATTTCTGATTCTGCCCCTTGGGTTAAGAACCCTTTCCAATTCCTCTTAGAGCCATGTCTAAATGTGTGCCGGTTTTACTGATTTTCCACTGCATCCAATCACATTTCAGGGTCTGGATTCCAGCATGATTCTCACGTGTCTAAACCCACATGCCCCTCCAGTGTGGAAAGAACACACAGATCAGCGGAAGTGATTCACTGCAAGTCTGCATGGCTGCCACTCCTGATCCCCCTTTTCCCTTTCAAATGTAATGAGAGCACACCCGGCAGAGGAGGCAGCTTCCCCTCCAGGATGCCTGTTCCTGATGCTCAGCCCTCAGACCTCTCTCTGCGTTTGCCACTCATCTGCTCCTCTGCTCCGCTGGCTCAGGGACAGCACCTGGGGGCGCTCAGCCTCACCTCACCTCTGCAGTGGGACGGGGTGCAGGGAGCACAGAGTTGGGGCCAGAAACCTTGGGTTTCAGTCCAGCTTTGTCAGTGCTGCCTGTTTGTGGAAAAAAACACAAATTCTTAGAGCCTGGGCTTCTTGGAATACAGTAGGGGTAAAAATAATCCCTCAGAGACTGAAAAGACTCCGACTTGTACAAGGTAAGGCCCAGAGCCACTCTGGCTTTGGCCACATACCTGCAACACCCTGAGCCTCAGTTTCCCACCCTGGAGATGGGACAGAAATATCTTGTTCAGAGGAGTGAATGTACTGGAGGCTGGTTAAGGCTTCTGCATGTGCCTGGCCAGTGCAAGCACTCAGGGATACCAGCTCTGCTCCGCCTAGCGCCTCAGGACCAGTCATTTCAGGTGGGCGTGGGGGGAGGAAGGGAGACAGTTTCTACAGTGCGTGTGTGTGTGTGAGTGTGAGTGAGTGTGTGAGTGAGAGAGAGAGAGAGAGAGAGAGAGAGAGAGAGAGAGAGAGAGAGAATGCAGACTAAAACTGTTCCCTTGTCTGTCCTAGTCGCCTCAGCATGTGGTAGTGATTTTTCCCTAATTTGGTTCAGAAGGTGGAGGTGGCTGGACCCCAGGTGGGGCTGCCCCTCTCCCCCAGGCACCGAGACCTTGGAGCGCAGCTCCTTCTCAGCCCTCATTACCAGGTCACATCTCCTAGAGGCTGGTCCCTATTGATTCTGGGTGAGCAGGTCTGGGGTGGGCCCGCGAGTGTGCATTTCCTGACTGTTTCCGGGTGTATTGAGGCTGCTGCGTGGGGCCCACACGTTGAGCTACTGCCCTAAAGTCTGCGAGAGAGACATTGATAAATTGTGTTTAGCCCAGACGGCCGCTCTTCCCTTTGAGGGCCTCCTCTGGGGCATGTTACGAGTAGCTAAATGTCAGCTTATTTTACATTGCCGCATTTTCAATGCCGTGGTGAGATGTGGGAGCTTTTTAAAGCCTGCCTCCTAGCAGGCCTATGAAGTACTCTCCGAAAAAGTCCTGTGGTCAGAGAAGTCAGGCAAGTGTCCTCCTGTGGTCCCCTCCAGGGAGTTCCCAGTGCAACCTGTGACCTCCCAGGGAGGCCGTGCTTCAGAGAAAGCCACACAACCCCCTATAACCCAGCATTTGCCAAAGCCATTTGCAGCCCTCGGCGCAGTGCAGCAGGGAGTTCGTGAGCACACCTGGCTGAGGAGGTGGCAGTGACCCCTGCAGTGGTGGAGTACCTTCAGCATGTTACCTTTCACCCCGGGCCTCTCTGGCAGTACATTCCGTCTGGGTCTTGTATCCTGGGCAACAGTGACACTGTCTTAACCAGACTGTTGTGGATCCTGTGAAATTGGACTTATTTGCTGTCTGCCACCCCAGGTACTTCCTGGCTTGTTACAGAAATGTGTGTACATATTCTGAATAACAAACCTAAAAGCACTTATCCTATATAATAAAAGCCTAGGTGGCATCACGCGCGACATCATCACAAGATGGCCACCACAAGATGGCTGCCTTCATGTTGTCACAATATGGCCAGCAGGAGAGGGCAGTTGGGGGCAATCGGGCCAGCAGGGGAGGATAGTTGGGGGCGATCGGGCCTGCTGGGGAGGGCAGTTGGGGGCGATCGGGCTGGCAGGGGAGTAGTTAGAGGGTGATCAGGCTGACAGGCAGAAGCAGTTAGAGGCAAACAGGCAGGCAGGCAGATGAGCAGTTAGGAGCCAGCAGTTCCGGATTGTGAGAGGATGTCCGACTGCCGGTTTAGGCCTGATCCCACATCCCCCAAGGGGTCCCAGATTGGAGAGGGTGCAGGCCGGGCTGAGGGACAACCCCCCCCCCCTCGTGCATGAATTTTGTGCACCGGGCCTCAAAAGTAAAACTCATGCTGTAGAATTTCAGTTTGTCTTCATTCTAGTGAATGGTAGTGTGATACACTTTTTAAAATTCCAGATTATAATATATTTATAAAGAGATGTATTATTACTTCCGTGACCACACTGTATGTCAGACTTGTCTAACTAGAGTGAACACTGAAATTCCTGAGAGAGAAGACACGGTTTAATGCAAAAGTAAAAATTATTGTACCAATAATTTTCATTGTAGAATGTTTTGGGTTTCTTCCCAAAAACTTATTTTCTTAAGTGGTTCTAATATACTTCTTACCATATTTATGTTGTTTATTTTCTCCTTTCTCCTAATGAACATAAACTTCAAATTAGTCAAATCCTACTAAAGAAGGTTTTAGTCCTTTGAAAAATTATTCACGCAATAACAGACACCAGGCACCCTCCAGTGCCCTGCATATCTGCTCAGAGGACATCTGATCAAGGTCAGAGCCTTAGTTGTTTGTCTCCAAACCCCTCCAGGAACTGACCTGCAGTGTAGGAGTTTACCTGCGGGATCCAATGGTGACTTTCATGCCTGTTTATGATCACAGAGTGAAATGGAGGCTCAGGAAGGTTTACTGTTTACTGTTTTCTTAGGGTTATGGTTAGCGTTAGGGTTAGGGCTAGGGTTTTCTAAACTGTACATTGTGACCTATTGATGGGTCATAAAGTTGGTTCAGTGGGTAGATACCAACATTATTTTTTAATGGAATAGGATCAAGCAGAAAATATTGCAGGGGTCCCAGGTTGTAAGAGTCAGAATTGTTTGTTCTAGGTGTATCTGTGTATCTGTGTGCATGCACTGAGTCACTGTGTTAAATGTCCCAAGTTTTCATTGTAGCTCATGGTCAAAATGTGGGAAAGCCACTCAGTAGGAAATATTTTAAGCAGTTTCAGAGTACAGAAGATTTCCTAAGTTAAGATTAAACTTTTCCTCCTTAAAGTTGTAATTTGACCTTGCCTGCCCCAGGCCTCTCTGTGTTCTGGCCATGCCTTTTATCATCTACCTGCTAACCTCCATGGGGGACAGCCATGCTCCAGTTGGCATCCCCCATGGAATTCCTTTGTGCTGTTAAAGAATGATTCAGCTCTTGAGGGTGACATCCAGCTCTGAGAACTAAAGAGTTGGGAGCCCTTTGGCTGCAGTGATGGCTCAAGGTAGCGATGGCACCAGACTGGTGCCATTCATGGAAAATTTACCCCAAGAGAGAAGGGACTGTGCGTGGGGCTGGTGCCACCAGTGCCATATGTCACCAGAATTCTCCCCCACTTTGATCAGTGCTGGGTGCCATGTTAAGTATTTTGAATATTAAACCTGAAATTGTTCAGGTGCAACCCAGTGTGCTGCTTTTTAGAAGACAGAAACCGCCTGGGTCCCTTCTCCATGGCCCCTACCCACCCCGCCTCCATGTCTGGTGCTCACTTGTTTGAAATTCCACTAGACCAGTGGTCAGCAAACTCATTAGTCAACAGAGCCAAATATCAACAGTACAACGATTGAAATTTCTTTTGAGAGCCAAATTTTTTAAACTTAAACTTCTTCTAACGCCACTTCTTCAAAATAGACTCGCCCAGGCCGTGGTATTTTGTGGAAGAGCCACACTCAAGGGGCCAAAGAGCCACATGTGGCTCGCGAGCCGCAGTTTGCCGACCACAGCACTAGACAGATGCCCATCTGTGCTCAGCTAACTTGTCATCTTCCAACTCTCAGCCAAAACCTCTGGTCCTGCCCATCCCCCTGCTGTACCCACGCCTCCAGCAATCGGTCCTTCCCTTTAACAGCTCTGCCTAAGTGTAGGCCTTCGATGAAATTCTCATCACTTGTTTCACATTGGGCTCCAGATGCCTCAGACTTGTGCAGACGCGTTGGCTGCTTCGAAGACAGACCACTAGCTTCTTTTAAAGCTGATCCCTCTGACTTCTCCGTGTGGGTTTTGGACTTAGTCTGCCCTCCTTGCATCTTAGAGTTGGGGGATCCAGGGTTCCCTGGCACACTGACCACTCACCTCACCTGCTTTTCCACACCTGTTCTCTCACCTATGGTGTGGGGTTTGCATGCACATGCCTGTCAACCTCTTAGGTGCAACTTAATGTATGAAATTCAGACAAGCATGTCATGGCCCTGGGTACTGTTTTTAAGTTAGTAAAAGTGTGTATTTGATAAAGATCCCCTCATAATTTTGTCTCACACACTGTTACAAGAAATTCCTCCTAGCTGGTCATTGATTAGTAAAGTGAGTTATTCTCAACAAGTCTGTTTGTCTGTCTGTGTCTGATTTTCTTATAAATCAAACATTTGGGTAAATTCACACAGTTGTGCCATAGCCATACATGGTTTGGACTTTGAAAAGCATGAGCTACTGTTAGGGGCCCAGACTGGTGAGTTTGGATCCTGGCTCCCCCCTTACTAGTTGTGTAGCCTTGTGCAGCTTATTAAACCTCTCAGTGCCTCAGTGTCCTCATCTGTAAAGCGATGATCAGGCTGTATGAATATTACATGAGTTCATGTGTCTCCAGCACCTAGAATAGCTCCTGGCAGAGTAAGAGAAAACTGTTAGCTCTTATTCGAGTATGCTTGTTATTACTCCTTATCTCCTTATTTTACATTAAAGACCTAGAACTAGAAGGAATCCTCAAGCGCTGTGAGTGACTAGCTCTGGATGTCATGGAATATTAAGGCACAGTATGTTCAGGAGCTCACCTCAATTCCTAGTCCAGAATTGGAGGTCACTGCGGAGACTCCCGTCCCACCTGATAACACGTTTGAGAAATGCTTAGCTTCCAGGGACCTCACAGGACTTCAAGAGTAATAATTGCCCAAACGAATGTCACAGTGTTAGGGCTCATGGAACTAATGTTCCACCAGGACACGCGGTCCAGCTCCTTCACCTGACCGAGGGTTTCATCATTTCTAGAATTTCCCAATACGTAGGTACATCAAATAATTCCACAGAAATCAGAGTTCACTTTATTTATAAAGCTGCCTCCCTCCTTCATGACCTTCCTCATGAAAGGTTAAACTGGGTTGGAAAAGAACGTGAGAGCCTCAGACCAAAGTTGAGTTCCCCTTTCTCCACCAGAAATGCCCATGGTCCACCAGGCTGGCACAGGTCTTGCCTGCCGATGAGGGCATTCGACCTTCGGTGGGCGCTCCTGCTTCACCATGAATGACAAGGCATGGACTGTGTCACCACCCTGCTCCCAGCAGCGGGGCGGGTGCAGGCTGTGGGCCTGGAGGCTCCAAGGGGATACGGAGGTCGAGAAAAAGGAGGAGGGTGGAAAAATGGATTCCCTGGACTTGGGTCTCCTGATAACTCATTGTGATTTCTTTCAGCCCTCAGGGTAAAACTCTTTCCAAATGGATAAGCTGCTTTCAGCTGGATGTAAAATCTGGAACACAATTGAAACTGGGAAAATCAGTGCCCCAGAATGTGTGGGTGCTGTGGCAGTACTGGCCAAAGGGTTCCAGGTGCAAATGCACTTAGGAAACATGGGTTAAGCGAAGCTAATCTCGTTTCCTTAGGTCGTCAGGGTCCTAGTACACTGAGGGGCATGTACATCTCCAGGAGGAAGCTATAGGAAGCAGTGTTTCAAAACTCATTTGAGCGAGGTTACTCGAGTCATCTTGCAGGACGAGAGTTGGGCAGAATGTATTTGGGGCCACAGTCCTGAGGATTGTGCACCTGGCAGGTGTAAGGAGGACAGTTGCCAGAGAATTTGAGAACCAGGTTCTTGTCCTGACTCCACTTCCTCCCAGCCCCGTGACCACAGGCGACCTGGCCTTCCCCACCTGTGTGCTGCCCGCCCTGCACACTTCACTGAGGTCGCTGGAACGTGGACCAGTGGGCTCTGAAATCAGGGGAAGGCCTGCAAATGTAAGACATGGCGATTAGCACACCGTTCTCTCAACCCAGAGAGGCTGGGCAGGCAGCCAGCATTGGGGAGAAATTCCCTGTTCGCCTGTTTTATTTTGTCTTGCCAATGGTTTTGCCTAAATGCATGAATCAAATTCTACTCCGTACGGATAAATATATAGAGCTGACCACAGCTTCTCTGTATAATCCCAGAGTAATGCCTAGCACTCTGCTTGCCCCTTGACAGCTATGCCGTCCTGTTTGGTTCAAATCCATTTCTTTCTTGGTGCAGATGGAGCAGTAGTCAGAGCCTCGGGGAGGCGGAAGCAGAGGGTGCCCGCGGGGCAAGCCATGCCCAGTCCAGAGGGCTGGGAAAGCTGCAAAGGTTTTCATATTTTCACACTAAAACCCATAACCTGGCAAAAATTGGACTGATGTGAGGCTATTTATAGTCCTTATTTATCCTGCTTAGTGTCATCTCCATACACTTTGCTGTAGAGAGTATTAATGGGTTTGAATATGGGGTGCTGCCCCAAACCCCTCCAGGGGTGTCCATTATACATACTTTGTGCAACATGTTGCCTTTATAAAACTTGAGAAAATCTGAATTCGGAAACCTGTCTTACCCCAAGGGTTCCAGATAAGAAATCAGGGTTCTCATGGAAATGCTGAGGCACCAGGCCCACGTGAAGGTCAATGTCACCATGCTGGCCCAGGGTTTGAGGAACAGGCTGTTCTGTTAGTGGGTTCAGATGAGAGGTTGCCGCACCTTGTGACTGCTAATCACTGTCCTGGCACCTGGCCAGAAGCCTTGGGGTGCTGCAGAACCCCTCCCTGCCTCCTCCCTCCCAGAGACAAGCCAGTGCCTGGCCCATCGCACTACGGGGCCCTGCTCTCTCCTCCACCAGGGCTCCACAGGCTCCCTAGTACCCCCACACCCAGGCTTCCCTGGAAAGGAACAGTTAGCACACTCCCAGGAAGCTAACTACCGCCAAAAGCCAGCAGTGTTTTATGAGCCTTAGAAATCTTGTACCAGTCCATTATGAATTATTGAATTAACACTGTATACTGTATGTATAGCAGGGATGGGGAATGTCCCCTACCAGGGATGGAGCCCACAAACCCTGGCATGTGCCCTGATCAGAAATCGAACCTCGACCCCCTGGTTCATGAGTCAAGGCTCAACTACTGAGCCACACCGGCTGGGCCCATTCCAGATTTTTTTTTTAAATACGGCAGGAGTCCTGCAAAGAAATCCAGCCCTTATTGGTAGCTTCCAGGAATTGCCAGGAAGATGGGAATGTTGATGGGGTTTTTTTCCTATTAAATTTATTAATTCAGACTCTCAAAAGTGGTCTTACAAGACACTCCCTCTCTTTCTCATTATTTAAGATTCAGTTCGTGGTTCCATCATCATTCTCAAGTTTGACTTGAGATGATCTGAGAAAGTACCTCTTAGCCTGACCTCTCTCTTAACAGTGACAAAAACTGTTTACTAGTCCTCAGGTTCAGTCTGGCTCACGCTGGAGCACGAGCCCATTTGCTTGGTTATCTCCCATCACGGGCAGATCCTGCCCAGCCAGATTGCAGGTAACAGAGGAGAAGCCACGTATCTCAGATGGCTCCTCTGCAAGCCTTGAGGCTCTCCGTGCACAAGGAGTTACGTGCCACAAACAACCCCAGTTAATCATCCGGGTTCATTTCCTCCCGGCACAGACTGTGCTGCTGATGCTCATTCAGTGCTGATGCCACCTGTTGAGTCTCTCAGTGTTCCAGACACTATGCCAGGTGCTGGGGACACAACAAATTCAATCATTGACCTTGACCTTGAAGGGGAGCTAGGTGTGTAAGAGCCTGCACTGTAGTGTGATAAATGGGAAGTTCTTGTGGAAATACAGCTGGGAAAGTCAGTTCAGGCCACAGGGTCAGGGAAAGCAATGAAAAGATAACGCATGAGCTCCCTCTGGACTGGTGTTTACCGACTGGCTAAGCTCGAGGCCTACAGGCAGAGAGAGGACCAGCATTTCTTCTCTGCAAGATGAAGCTCCTGGAGCCCCAAGAACTTTGGGGATCATTCTAGAAGTCTGTGTCTCAAAGGAGTGACAGTGCGGCGTATGTAAGCTGGTGTGCTTTTGAAAGTGAAAGGAGGCACTGTTAGTAATTACACGGGGTAACTGGTCAAAGAAGAGGCAGCAGGGGTTGGCTGTTTTTTGCCCCCAGGAAAGGACAGGAAGACAAATACGATGCCATCTGCTGTTGCAGTGGTTGTTGAAGACTGCAGCACAGAGAGTGTTTGTACTTATGTCACCAATTCTCGTTTTAGGACTCCCTCACAGCCCTGTTACTAAACCTACAGATGCTAGGTTTGTCTTTATATTCAAATGAGCATCTTTTTGCAGCAAATGCTAAGGAAAAGCAACAGATTGCACCTTGAGCTTAAGAAGAACTCCTGTTTGGGATTCATGATAGAACTTCTTTTAAGATTGTCCCCGAGTGAGTGCCCCATTCCATTGCCTCTCTGAAACAGGCAGCACAGACGCTGACGATTTTATGTGAGTGCTTTGTTCACATACCTCGTTTGAAATACTGCACTCTTGGTTTCCTAGGGAAAGCCTCCTAGCAAGGGGAGAACGTGCACCCACGTGCCCCAGGCAGACTCTGTGCCTCTCACCTTCCCAGGTTTCCTCCTGGGTGTTACTGTTCCTTAGGGCCCTTCCTTCCGGTCTCCAAGGTGACCGCTCAGTCATCAGCTGCTATAACCCAGGCGATTGATACCCACTCCTCCAGAGCAGGAGCCCGGGGTGTGGATTTTCTGGAATAGTTCTGGTTTCCAGTATTCTTCCCCTTGTCCACACAAGGACTTCTGTTTTTCAGGCAGTGTTTTCTGGTTCTGGCTAACAAAATGCAAAACAATGGGGTTTGAGTACCCCATCCACCCTGCAGAGCCCAGCGCCCTGTGCCCTTGGGCCCCAGGAGGGCGTTCCCTTCTGGTTGATCACACCGGGTCTCCAGTACCCCGCCCTGTGGCTGGCACTGGTGGTTGCTCAGTAAATATTTATTCCATGCACAGGCACGGGCACGGTGCTGACGTGCAGGGATCCACTTATATGGACCCGCCATGCCCCGGGCATTTGTGCTGCCTGGATCTTAGCTGTGCCAGAATCAGCTCTCTAACTGAGATCATTTTCCCTCCCAACTAACAAACCACTCCCTGCTGGGCCAGCAGGTGTTAAAAGGAAGAAAAAGGCCCATTTCCTCCTTTCCCCCAACCTCAGCTGGCATCTAAATCATTTACACTTGTTGTGGTGCTTACCTGTTGATCGGTAACCCTGAAGGCCTCACACTCCTGAAATGTGACCATACTATTCTCACACTTCCTGTCACTCTCTTGGAATAGATGGGCCTTAGATGCAGACTTGCCCATCAGGGTGGAAGGAGAGAGGCCCTGGTCTGAGGGCTAGGGCAAAGTGAGAATCATGAAATATCGGCTCTCCTTTGATTTCTTAGACATTAAGTTTATATTTAGCCCTAACATCCTTCAAAGCATGTCACGTCCAGCCTGCTGAGAGATCAGCAGGCTGTCTCCTCCTGGCCGCCCTCTCTGTGGCTGTGATGCACCTTGGCCTGGTAGGGGAAGCCCCAGTCGCTGGGGTTCAGTCCTTCCCTGAGCCCCAACTCGGTGCACCTGTGGTAGTGGAGTGTGGCCTCAGGTCGCGGAGGGAAGCCATCCGGGTGTAGGGAAGTGCTTCTCTGCCCCCGTTTTTACAAATGTGATAACCACTTCCAGCGCATGTGGAGGTGGCCTGGGTAAAGCTGCTGCGATGCACATGCTAACCCCTCAGAGTTCTCTTCTGAGTCTCACCTTGTATGTGCTGTGGGCCTCACACATGGGGGTGCGGTGGGGCTCTCAGATTGAATGGAAGTCATCCTACCGCACTAGCTGGTTTAAAAAGTAAGCAGAATTGGTAGTGGAGTTAGTTTTCTACATACTTGACATGGCTCTTCTTTTTCTGTTAATTCCCGAAAAGGCATGAAGGCATGGTGTGGTCTGAGGAGGGTCACAGAGCCAGGCAGCAGCTGAATTGACTGTCTGCCTGGCCGGGAAGGGACTGTGGCTGTCAGCCCGCCCAGTCCTCCCTGCCATGAGTTTGGAGGGTGGATTAAGAATATAATCACTGGTGAATCCAGCAACAGAGAAGTCCGCACGCTCTTGTCAGTCACTCCAGGTACTTGACTTTAACCTAAGCTGCGTCTAGACTTCCCAGGACTTTCGACTTTTGCTGGATGCAAAGCTCCCTAAGAGAGGCCCCCAAAAAGTCCTCGAGAGCAAATTAAATCTGGCACCTCCTCTGATTGCTGGATTCTCCCCCACCCATCCTGGTGACGCTGGTCCCACTTCAGGTCAGCCACCTGGACTTCCAGAGACAGAAGTGGGCCCAGACCACATCTGTTTTTGGTGTCTGCTATTTTATTGAATATTAACGTGTACTTCTTTTTAATAGGAATTCTGCTAGCAGTTGTCTTGTCAGATTTTTTTCTATGTATACATTCATTTTTCTTTCTTAAAGCTGTAATACATGTCCTCCTAGAAAATATGTCCTTTGTACTTTGAACCATGGACACCCTTCTCCCCAAAATCACCCCATTATAAGACATGACCCTGGACCCCCAAAGACGCCCACTAGATCTGGTTTCACAATATACATAATAAATACTCTGATATTTTAGCACCCGTCTGGTCAGCATTAACTATTCATTGGCACTTTCTTTTAATTGAAATTCAAAAGGAAGACACTAAAACAAATGTGTTCAGAATCAAAGATGGGATAGTTTTAAGTGTAAATGTTACTGAAATGAAGTAACATTTAGAACTTCTAGTACATATATGATAGTTGCACAGGTTGTCTGATAGCTGCACAGTGTTCTCGGGCTGTGTGGGAGAACAGAGGGTTTCCCTGCGTAAGGAGCTGTGAGCAGGCACTTCTGAGGCAGAGCCTAGGAGCCTCTCTGAATGTCAACTGCTCCATGAAATAGGGATTGTTCCCATTTTACAGATAGACACTGAGGCTCAGAGAGGCCTCTCGTCTCTGGAACAGACTCTGATAGCCTGGACAAAGGTTTTGTCCTGAAGTCACGGCAGCCTCGGGTCATTAGGTCAGAATAAGGGAGCAGAGAAAGCCACCGCTGACGCTGACGACTGAGGTTCAGTCCTTCGTTACAAGACCAGTATGAACACGACCTCGAAGGCTCTCCCCCAGGAGAGCCTGCGTATGCCCTTTAACAGAACCACTATAAACTCCGTATCCCAAATCTAGAGGGAACTGGGGTCCCGATTATTTCCTCTCGGAATTAGAATGTAAAGCACTCAGGTTGTGTTTTATTTTCCTTTAGCCAGACTCACTGGAGAAGTACATATTTCTTAGGGAAAAGGGGGACATACTTGTCCTGAGGTGCCAGTAGCCCCTGCCCAGGACGTGGGCTCTCACTGTCCTTGGCCTGGCTGAGCCTGGCCAGCCTGAGCGCCCTGTACAAGGGCCCGCAGTGCCATCTTGTGGGAGACCTCAGCCTCTGGAATCAGCTGGAGAAGAGAAACAACCTTGACTGCCAAACTTGGGAGAATGGCATTGCAAAGAAATGTTGGGTGCAGTCGAGTAAGATGTTCCCCTCTGGTCACCAGCCACGCTAATTATTATTTCCGTGTCTAGAAAATTAATAACCCAAATAAATGAACACCACGCTGGAAAGCTATTGCAAGAACTAAAATGGCTGGAAAGGATTTGTTTTTCATCTATTTACTAGGAAATGTATTTAAAATCACCACAGGTGGGAATATCTTCTCCTGTGAATTCCATGGAAACGCAAAGCCACAGGTTTAGAGCAGAATCTGCTTCTATGTTGCCATACAGCTCTGTCCTTTCTTAGGGGGGTTGGCAAAAGGGTGGTTTTTCCCAGGTGTTCATCATGCGAGCGGGCTGTACCCCAAATCGCCCACCCCATCATTGTAAGAGAAGGGCCCCCCCTCTTGGACCTCACTGACTTTGTGCTAACAAAAGCAAATTAAATCGCACCCCTTCCTTTGGTGCACGGGGCCCTGGCATTGTGTCCCCCTTCCTGTCACACTGTGCACAGGTGCATGTACCTGCACACATGGACCTCAGCTTAAACGTCACCTCCCAGATCTGTGTTGGCTCCCCTCTATGTATTAGGCCCCCCAAGTGTATTTAGCAGAGCACCTGCCTGATTCTTTCCTAGCATCATCCCAATTTAAAATTTTAACCCCGATTCCTGCACTGGCGTGAGCTCGCTGAGGACAAAGGCTGTGCTGCCCTCGCTCTCTCTGGCCACAGGACGGGCTGGGCCAGCACTGTCGAGCCTGTGGGTGGCATTGTGGCTCCTCCAGGCACAGGGAAGCCCTTCATCCCGTCAGTGGCGGGGTGCACTGTGTTTCCATTAGTGGGGCTGGATTTGGGGGAATCAGGGTGCCTCCCCATCTCCTTGTGGCCCTGCACAGATTCCCCGAAGGCCGCATGGTCTGGGAGCAGTGCAGTGTCCCTGGGTAGTAGGCTGCCGGTTAAATGGGGTGCCTCTGTCATTGGGCATCAGGAGGAGGGGCCCCTTCTCACGGAACTGTGACCTGCTTGTTGGAAAAGGAAATCGAGACTCTGACACAGTTCTCGGGGCCTGAATGTGTGTGTATGAGAGCCTCTTCCTGACTCACAGGCAACTTGGACTTTTAGGGAGATTTTTAGGGGGAAATCCCTTCTGAGTACTCAGGTGCTTTCTTACCAGGAGGGGAGGGCGGGCCCCATGATAACCTCCTCCCAGGTCCCATGTAGCCTTTCTGGGTGCCTCAGTGCTACCGATGACCACATGGGAGGGAAGCTGGGCTGCCAAGGTCAATTGAGACTGCTCAGCTGGGCAGAGAGCGTCACGTCGCCCGGGACCTGCACCGACAGTCCAGGTATGAAGTCTTAGGGCACACGAAGATGTCAAGTACTATGATCTCAATGATTTTCCTGGTGATTACACATTGGACTGGTAGTGTTTTAGGTAAGTTGCGTTGAATAAAATATGTTGACAGATATTTCAATAATGGCTGTTTTAGAGTTCAGGGAGTTTTATAAATATGAATTGCGCTTTCTCAGCCCTGAGGACTTTCATTTAAAGATGAGATCACCAAACTGGTCCTGAGGGTGTCAGCATTCCCTGGGGTCACCCATCACAAAGCATTTTCTGGCATTTCAGTTCTGCCTGTCTGGAATGCGTATAAGGCATACACTTTATCCGTCAAGGAAGATAAATAATAGGAAAGTTTTGTTCAGGAGAGATGACACTGGTAAGACTTTGGTGTGTTCCTTAACAGGGGTACCCTGAAAACCTACGTGCATCAAACCCTCGGGCCAACAGGCCAGGTGTGGAAGCTACAGTTTCTGCTGATGTATAGGAGGTGTTATCCGGGCTCTAGCCCCCGCTAATTCTGCCTCACTAGGAGTTTCTTCAGTTTTAAATAAGTGTGGATCTTAAAACTGGGGAGGCCTGAGGATGTGGGAAGGCAGGAGTGATATTTTTCAGTGTCTCTGTCTCCTGCGAGAAAGTCATGTTGCATCTTCAAAACAACAGCTGTCAGAATTATTTCCATCAGATTAAATAAATCCTCAGAGCCGTGATCACAGTTTCTAGAATCTTGGAAATGTAGGTTATGCTTTGCATGGAACCCTAGTGGAATTTAAAATCCGCATGTTTTTGCAAACATGGTTTTGCAAGCAGACGCTTTACCAGGGTTTCTTGTTTGTGAATTTTGGTTTAAGCTACCATAGCTCAAGGAGTTGAGGAAGAGTTTTTCCAGTATAGATGTAATAAACAAACGTTTACCAATGTGAGATGCTATTAATTGTAGGTGGAAAAGGCAGTGAGCTCAGGGCCAAGCTGGATTTAACGTGCGGCGCAGCGCATGCTTCGTCAGCGTGAGGCTGTGTGGTACAGGCAGTGCAGGGGAGTGTTACACAGGAGGCGGCCGCCTGCGTCCTCACCATCAGTACGGCCTTCCCAGTTTTAGATAAGAGAAGACTCTGTTGGGGGATGGGAGGAGTTCGTATCACAAAGACCTTGAATGAAAGCTCAGTACAGATTGATATTCATTATTTCTTGATGCAGAGAAGCTTATTCTTAAAATTACCTGCTAAATCTAAACCATAGTGAGACACCACTCACACATTAGCATGAATGCTATCAAAAAAACAGACAATAACGAGTGTTGGTGAGGTGTGAGACACTGGAACCGTGTGCATTGCTGGTGGGATTCTGAAATGTTGGGACTGCCGTGGAAATCAGCACGGTGGCTCCTCGGGTTAAACACAGGATTAACACATGACCCAGCAACTCCACTTCTGAGTGTCCGCACAGAAGAATTGAAAGCAGGGTCTCAGATACTGGTACACCCATGGCCATAGCATCATTAATAGTCCAAAGGGAGAAACAACTTAAGAATCCATCACAGATGAATGGATAAACAAAATGTGGTCTATCCACACAATGGAATACCACTCAGCCTTTAAAAAGCAAGGAAATTCTGACATGCTACAACATGGATGAACCTCAAAGACATAATGTTCAGTGAAATAGCCAGTCACAAAAAGAGGAAGACTGTATGATTCCACTTACATGGGGTTACTAGACTAGTTGAATTCTCAGGACGGAAAGTAGAACAGCAGTTATTAGGGTTTAAGGGAAGGGGGACTGGGGAGTTACTGCTTACTAAGTAGTTTGTGTTGAGGATGAAGTTCTGGAAATGGGTCGTGGTGATGGTTGTATAACAATGTGAATGTACTTAATGGCACTGAATTGTACAATTAAAAATGGCTTAAAGGTAAATTTTTTAATGTTAATTAGTTGCTGAGCTAGCTGGGGTTTGCAGCACACTTGGCAGGGCGGGGAGAGCTGCGCTCTGAAGGAAGGTGGTGTAGCAGAGCAACACAGCTGCAGTCTGCCCTCCGGCCTGGAGGAGACTTTGCAAGAACCACACAATCCTTCGATGTTTAAAAAAGAGCACAGAAATGGTGCGCTCTTGCAGCAAGAACCTCTCCTCCAACCTGCTGGATCCGCAGGACTATTTCCTTCCCTCCGAGTCCAACAGGCTCTTCTCTGATACACTGTCCTTTGATGAGTGGAACCCAAAATGCCCTCAAAACTCAGCAGCTTAAGTGCTGACAAGTCACAGTGGGAGCCTCTGTAAGAGAGGGGTCAGCGAGGAAAATCACTGTGTGGCCCTTAGGTCTGCCCTCAGTCTCTGACTCCCCTTAGGGACTGAGCTGGGACTGGCGGCGGGTGGGGGTCTCCTTTAGCCCCAGAGTCCAGTGTTCTAGCCATTCAGCATCATGCTGTGGCCGTCTCCATGAGAGGCTCGCTTGAGGGGAGACGCTAAAGTGGGTGCCAGGAAGGTAAATCCATACCTGCCACCGCGCATCAGAGGGCAGAGTGAGGCTGCAGCATCTGCCTGCATTTTCTGATGTCCAGGCCGGAGCAGGGTTACTGCGACCTCTAATCCTAACCATCCACACACGCATTTCCCAAGGCATGTTCAGTCAAGACCTAGAACCCACCCTCGTGTTTAACGTGGGAGACGCCCGGGGCCAGAGTGGGAAGGGTCACCTCTGAGGCTTACTGAGGCCAGGGAGGCCCCCGGGTGGAAGTGTGGGGCCCCAGGGCGGGGCGCCACGTCTGGAGACCCTTTCTCCGCGCACACGCACACAGAGGTGAGCAGGGGCTGGGACAGACACTGCGGTGGGCGCTGCAGGCTGGTGTTCTGCCTGCAACAGGGCCAACCCTCTCCCAGGGGCCAGACGCTCCACCTTCTCAGAGCACAACCTGCTAATTTAGGTACAATTCTTTATAGTTCAGTTCTGTGCGTCAGGGTCATACACATAGTAACAGAGAGTTAGAAGTGACTTAAACTTTTTTCTGCTGGTCTGCTTTTCAACAGTACATTGAACATATATATGTAGAGAAACAGAGAATATGTGTGTGTGTATGTGTGTGTGTGTGTGTGTGTGTGTGTGTGTGTGTATATATATATATATATATATATATATATATATATATATCCAAGCTTCCTCAGCCACCCTTTGGGGTAGAGGAGCTGGTCTCTATACGCATCTCTTCTGACTAGATTCATCTCTGTGGGTGACTTTCTCATCAGGCTCTTGCTGCGGGGGGAGGGTGTGCCTCCGTTTCTGCCTTCAGAGGCTTGATGTAGGCTACAAAGCCAACATAAACTGGCAATGACGGAAGTAGTCACGGGCTCGCCGGGCCTTACTGGAAGGTGATGCTGCATAATTACTTATCAGAACAGAACCATCCCTCTTTCAGGCTCCTCCTGGATTCTAACATGTTTGGGTTTGTCTGATTCTCAGCTATGAACATGTATGACTTTGGCCCTATGCCCAGCCCCTCAGTTTTGGTGACAGTGGCGAGCTCGGTAGGATAGAAGATGTTAAAGTTGACAGTAGCTTCGGAAGGACCTACTTGGGGTCCCCTAGGGGCCAGCAGCGCATTGGCTCTGGGTCTGGCCCCTTAGCAGCTGCTGGAAGCCACGGGCCCCACGAGGACTGCGGAAGGGGGCCCTCAGCTCACAGAACGGAGCTTCCTAGTTAGTCTCCAGTTCATCCCGTGTGACCCTGACTTACCTCTTCAGGGAGCCCCTCTGTCTGTCATCTGAAACCAAGACCACTGGGCTCGCCCGTAGTTACAGATTGAGGACTGAGGACCAAAGAACAAAAGGAAGGTGCTTTCCAGCAACTCCCCTGCTGTTCGCTAAGACCCGTTTTCCTCTGGGCTCTGCCTCACCGCCCTCAGGAGGACTCCACAGGTGTCCTGAGCCCAGCGGCCAGGTGGCGGTTGTGATGCAGTAACCTTCCCGCTTCTCCTCCCTCCTCAGCCATGCTTATTCCCTCCCCTCAAACTGACCTCATCCACCTGTTGTCGCTGCCACAGCCCCCTCTTGTGAGTTTTCTGCTAAATTGTCTTTTCCCTTCTTGTCTTGCAGCCCGCCTAAACCCACCGTGTACATCTCCGGTGTCATCGCCCGGGTAAGAGCCTTCATCACACGGGCCTCAGCATGAGGTCTTTCGGTCCCTTGTCTTTGCTAACCCCATTCTTCCATGGGGCCAGTGGTGTTCTGTGGTCTCCTGTCCACGAGCGCGTAGTGGGGAACTAGGGACAGTGACGGCGTGGGGGGTGGGAGGAGCTGCCTCTCCCCTCCTCACCTGTCTCCCTTCCTTTTGGACTCGGCCAGGGACCGCAGCTACCCCCGGGCCAAGTGCTTCTGGGAGACTGAGCTGAGGATGCTTTTACATTTTTAAATGGTTGAAAATCAAAGTAAGAAGTTTATATTCATGACGTGAAAGTTATATGCAATTCAGATTTCTGCGTCTGTGCGTGAAGTTTTTGTGGCACACAGCCACATGTATGCAGCATGCTGCAGTGGCCGACCAAATAGTTGAGGCAGAGAGTATGACCCGCAAAGCCTAAAATATCTACTACCTGACATATTGTGGCAAGAAAATGCTTGCCAACCCCTGGTCTAAACACATGGGCTTTAGTCATACCCTTCACAAAGAGCGCCGTCTTGTGGTGAGCTCAGTGTTCTGTAACTCCAGCCCTCCCACCAGCTAACTCCCATTGTGAGGAGGACACGCTAAACTACCACCACCCACAGTTCTGTGGCTCACAGTACAGCTGAGCACTTAGCATATGATGTGTGAAGAAAATGTCATTGCTGGGGACAGCTCACCACAGCCGTCCTGAGACGCTGGGACAGATAGTGGCACGTCTACTACATGTGAGAAAATTAAATGCAGACACAAGTTCGAGGTCAACCATGGCCAGTTGGTTAGCCGGAGCAGCCCTGGCTGCAGCCTCACAGGCACTGTGGCACCCAGTGATTCCTCCCTGGAGACAGCGGCACCTTGTCCAAGGCTCGGCAGGTGGAGACAGGTGCTGTCTCACACCTTAGAGCCCTGCCCTTTGGTATCCTTCCCGGCTCACAGCTGTGGTGGCAAATCTGCTTGGAAGGCCTGGATTTGATTCTGTCCGGCCCCCAGTTCAGACAATTACAGGGGCAGCTCTAGCAGAAGAAAGACACCCAAACACATGTAGTTTCCTGTGAGTCGGATGGTGACCTGATCGCAGGCGTGTGGGCCTCACCTTCTGGGTGGTGTGTGGGCCTCAGTGCCCCGCCGCTCCCCAGGGAGCTTCAGGACCCCCACAGGCCAGGGGACAGGCTCCTCCCCGCCCACAGGCCCCAGTCCATCACCCACGCTGCAGGGACACGGCGGACTCGGGGTTGGGGCCTTGCTCCTGCACGAACCCAGCTCGTCAGTGTTGATGACGCCATGCCTTCCTTCTGTGTCTCTGACAGGGCGACAAGGACTTCCCCCCGGCGGCCGCCCAGGTGGCTCACCAGAAGCCCCACGCCTCCATGGACAAGTACCCGTCCCATAGGACCCAGCACATCCAGCAGCCTCGCAAGTGACCGCGAGGACCCAGCGCCCTCCCCAGCCGTGCCTGGTTCCCGACATTTGGCATTTCCCCGGCAAAGAGAACTGCATTTTCTTCCCAACACTTTTCCAGTGGGAAATCTAAGGCAAAGCAACGCACCCTTCCTTTGCCTTACATTTCCGAATCGAAGCTAGAAATAGACCCCAAACCTTGTTCCCAGGGAGTCCTGCTTGGTGAGGGGCACTCTGCCATTAGCAGAACCTGCCGAGCCCTGAGCAAAAGGAAGTTGCTCAGAGTTTAGCTTTAGAACTATTTCAGCCATTGACTAAAAGCCCTGCCTGTGGTCTTAAAAACAAAGGGGCACAAATTTGGGAGGGTTGGATTGAGATTAGGAGGAAAGCTCCATCGTTTTATGCTCCTGAGGACTAGGACAATCAAATCTGCACACCTACGGGAGCATAAGAAATGAGGGTGTTCATTACGGGGGTGGGTTTCAGAAAGACAGATCAAGGAAGACTCAAAGCAGACCACAGCAACCCTGAATGTCACTCCCTGTGCGACCAGGGGTCCCTGTGCAGGGCGACATCAGGATGCCAGGAGGACCAAAGAAAAGTTTGCATCTCTGAGATGGCTCTGTTATCCCAGGAGTCACCTTGCTGAAAAATTAGAGGGCAGGTAGTTTGCCCAAAGGTAGTGCCTCTGGGAGGAGGTCTCAGTGTGGGTCCCACGTCCAGCACTGCCCCGCCATCAAGGCAGCCTGCGCCGGAGCAATCGAGACAATCCCGTGTTTGTCATCCCTCACCTCTAGAGCTGTCTGAGTTCTGGAAGTGGCCACCGGCCAGGCAGACGGATAGCCAGTTCTGGACACACAGCAGCAGCACAGGCTGCCTGGGAAGAGAAGTGAACGCAGAGAGCACAGACCGAACCTGCCCCCGTCTCCCTGGGAACAAGAGACACCACATTCCATTAGCGCTAGGAAAGCCTGTGTGCCAGTGGCCGCTGGCCAGAGTCCTGCCGGTGCACGTTGGCTGGGCCCACTTCACTTGGGCCCGTCAGATGGCCCCGCTTTCTGTGCGTTTCCTGCCCAGAGCCGCCCTGGCTGCTCTCTGGCTCGGGGGTGGAGTGCCTGCTTTTCTGAAAAGCCAAAGGCTCCTGCAGATCTTCCCAAGCAGAGGCTTGGGGAGGGCCCGGCCAGCCGCCCCACTCGCCAGCAGTGCGCTGTGAGCAGCGTGCCCGCCACCAGCCTCGCGATGCCGTTCTCAGTCCAGGGCTGCGATGGGCTGGCGTGACTCAGACCCAGGCAGACCCATGCCCTCCCCTGAGGGGAAAGCCCTGCCAGGCTTTCTGAAGGCCGCATCCGTTTACTCCCACTGGCTTGGGGAAGCTGGAGTCTAACCTTCAAGGCACCGCGTGATCACATCTGGTATTTCTTAGTCTGAGAGGTTGGTATACACCGAGGCTGGCTTTGGAGAGGCACACTCTGTGGGCAGCACAGTCATGGGGCACACAGAGCAAGCAGCTCCCCACCCCCCCATCCTCACCCCCAGAGTTGGCATCCCAGAAGGGCGCTGAGAGCAGGCAGTGCAGGTCAGGCCTGTGCAGACCCTTGCACCTTCCGCTACAGAAATGTAGACGCGTTGTTGATACCTGGCTTTGCAGGCAGGAGCGCCGTGCTGTTTCCCACGGGGCATGTTTATGTACTTGTAGCTGCACCTGGCATGTATCTGTGAGCTCGCTGAAAGCATACTGTTTCCTGAATGAGTACCAATTGTTAACTTCAAGAATAATACTGATTATAATAAAGCCCCTGCATTTCTTCTCGTGGCTTGTTTTTTCTTACATTTCAGAGATTTTTCTCTTACATTTTACTAGGGTTGCCAGATGGTTTCTATAGAAACACAAACATGCATGCATGATGGGTATTTTCCTAAACTGTTTCACAGACACGAAGTCGGACTATTGGACATGTGGCACCTTGCGTCTAATCATCTACTTCAAAATGTCCTAAAATGGAAAAGCTTGAGGCAGTTGATTAGAGCATCCTGCTTGGACCTAGCAGCTGGCCCTGTGCTCTGGGCCTTTGGGAACAGACTTAGGGAGGAACAATTAGCAGGAAGTCCGGGGTGGCTGTGAGAGCTTTTGACAAGCAAGACACTCGCCTCTCTTCAAAGGTCTTCTGTAACCCATCTGAGTGGGATGCAAAAATAATCACAGCTATTCAACCTTGAGGTCCAGAGTCCTCACAGACTGGCACTGGGAGGTGCCCCATTGGTCAGGTGAGGATCTGGGGTGTGTCAGGATCTGGAATGCTGACTCCCCTGCACACAACACACGCCCGAAGCAGAACGATACTGCTGCCCGTCCTTGTTCCCAGTCCTTTGACAAGCTATATGTGGACACACACGTGAGCCCATGTGTGTGTCAGGGTGCAGAAACCGCAGCGTGTCATGGAGAACCAGCTGTAGGGCAGGGCTGCGGGAGGGTCTGGGTGGGGAGGGGAGACATTGCCAGGCCCAGCCAGGTTCTTAATTAATTAATTATTTTGGGAACATCTGCCGCCTGCCCCGGCGGCCTGGGGTGCTCTTCTGCTGTTCCGCAGCTTTTTCCAACTTGACAGCTGCTGTGCTGCTTAAATGCTTCTTACAAACCCAAAGTAAACCTTTCCCCCCAAGACCTGGCATCCCGCTGGCCTCTGCAGTATCGAGACAAAACAAAACAAGAACAAGAAAACAGTGCGTGGCGCAGCCCTCCCCGGAGGCGTCTACAGCCATATGCTCCTGGAAAACAGAGGGTGAGTGGGTGGTGACGCTGAACCAAGAAACTGAGTGCCTGGGATTTCTCCTCTAGTTGTATTAGCCAGGGCTCTCCAGAGAAACCGAACCAACAGGCTGTGGATAGTAGGTAGGTAGATAAATAGATATTTGCTTTAAGGAATTGGCTCTGGTGATAATGGAAACTGGCAAGTCCAAAATCTCCAGGGTCAGCCAGCAGGCTGGAGACCCAGAGGAGAGCCAGGGTTGCAGTTCAAGTCCAAAGGCATCTTACTCGGGAGCAGGGGCAGGGGAGGTCCGTCTCTGTTCTACTGATTTGATGAGGTGCACCCACATTATGGAGGGCACTGCAGTTCACTCAAAGTCCGCTGATTTAAATATGTCAACCCAAAGCACCCTCACAGAAACATCCAGAATAATGTCTGACCAAATATCTGGGCGCCGGGGCCCAGCCAAGTTGGCACATGAAATGAACCACCATCACACGAGCTCATGGCTGCTCATTTTTCTCGAGACCCTCCAAGCATCTGGGACCCGTTTCTCACTTGGACCAGGTTGAAGCATCCGCACGCCTCACAACACGTTGTCTAACGTCTAACTTCCTCTTCCAAACAGGCTTTCTAAAATTCAATTAGGGGCACTTATAACGAGAAAATAAAAGTTTTCTCATCTTCCCCTTTAATCCTAAATATTATTAAAAATCCAACTGCCATGCTTTCACACACAAAAAAAATCCAATTTGTCTCCTGGAAAAGACCCCACACAATATGAAATAATGAACTGATGTAATCGGAGGAAGCCCTGAATGAGGTTTTGGATTGCATTTCAGCATTGTCACCTAAAAGGCAGAGCCCAGCTTTTTGTAGCACAAAGGCTCGGTTTCTGTACAAATTGCCAGAAACCCGCTTGTGTCATTCTTTAAATAGAGATGGTCTGGGAACACGGAATGTGCTTAGAGTTCTAATAATGATGTTCATTATCTCTAGGGCAGTGCTTTCCACCTGGGGCGACGTTGCCCTCAGAGGACAGGGGCAGTGTCTGGAGATGCCTCTAGTTGTCACAGCTGCTAGTGGGGAGCACCTAGTGAGCAGAGGCCCGGGATGCTGCTAAAAAATCACCCTATTCACAGGACAGACCCACCACAAAGAATTATCCGGACCCAAATGTCGGCTGTGCCGAGGCTCAGAAACCTTAATGACCCTATTCGAGAAGCCAATATTATACAATTAAAGGCCAATTCCCCTCCTGCTGGAATCTTGGGGGGGAAATCTATGTTTCAGGGGCAAGGATACTGAAGCGGAAGCAGCTCAAGCTAAGCTGTGTCTGCTTTTCCGTCCCTGGAGCAGAAAATAGCAAATTGCTCTGATGCAGATTCGCTCCTGGATGCAATGGAAGTTTTTAGATAAAGCAAGCCTTTTCCTTCGGGAGGCGGGCGACGGATCTACAGCATCGGGCTGTGTTCTCCGTCACCGATACAAAGACCAGCAGAGATAAGTGTCCCTCGGTGGCCTCCCCGGCACACTCACCTAGACAGGCACGACAAACACCAGGTTTTTGTCTCAGCTACGTAAATATCCTCCAAAGAAGGTCTAGAAGCCTCTTCCCAAACGATTGCAGCTTGTTTTCTGTGCACAGACCGCACGTATCTCCAGCTGATTAACCTCAGGGCTCTCAGCAGCGAGTGAAGAGCAAAGGAGGAGAATGGGCGTCTCTCTGCAGAGCGAGCAGCTAAGCAGGAGGCGAAGGCCAGGCTGTCAGCGCGCCTTGCATCCCTGTCTCCCAGCACTGCCCCCTCCCCAGCACCCCTCCACAAACCCTCCCAGGACTGCCCCCTCCCCAGCACCCCTCCACAAACCCTCCCAGCACTGCCCCCTCCCCAGCACCCCTCCACAAACCCTCCCAGCACTGCCCCCTCCCCAGCACCCCTCCACAAACCCTCCCAGGACTGCCCCCTCCCCAGCACCCCTCCACAAACCCTCCCAGCACAGCCCCCTCCACAAACCCTTGTTTCCATCGCAGGGGGAATAAAGGCTGGCTGTGAACTCTTGGAGCCGGGGCCATTTCTTAAAACCCCTGGCACTTCCCGCCACCCCCCTACCTAGATTGCAGGCGTGGGATACTGGCATCCTTCCTCTCCCTCAGACACCGAAGATGTTCCATGCGGCTTTTGGCTGCCACCCGTACAACTAGATGACATCACACGGGGCAGAAAAGACACCTTTCAGAAATGAGGCGGACGGAACAAGCGTTTGCAAAAATCACGTGCTTTATCATCAAATTCTCTACCTTCGGTGCCAAGGGTGCCTCTGCCTCGGCACACCAGTGGGCTGAAGACTCTCAGGTTCAGTCACTTCTGAAAAGCACTCTCTCTGGGTGCCGTCGCTAACTGGGGGAGCCCTATGGGACTATAGAAGTGGTTCGGTATCAGTGAGCCCCACTTTCAGTTAAGACTCGTCCTCTTTCCGCTCACCAAAATGAACGAGTATCACACGCTGTATCTATCATACCCGAGCCAGAGGCACCTGGGACCAGAGCATGTGGGTGAGGTCTGTCCTCCCCTAACGGGACATCCTGACCGGTGCCACCTCTCAGGCTCGTGCCCACTGGGCCTGAGAAGGCAGACTTAGGAGTGGAAAGGCTCTCTGCACAAAAACAACATTCCGTCCTAAAATAAATAAATAAATAAATAAAGCCTACAGGAACAAAACCCAAGAAACAGTGTCTGGAGTAACCAGAAGTCAGATTTCCATGAAGCATAATAAGAAAACCCCCTCAAAGGACATGTAATGTCACATCACAGATATGTAACAGCCCTCAGATGGCACTGAGCCCACCCTGGCAGTTACAATAACTAATGAAATCCCTCATATATTTATTGTTTGCTTTTCAGAGCTCAAGGTTTTTTTCCTGCCTTAATGCTAATTTTTTTCAACGTAATGGGTTACGTTAATTTAACTATCCTTACAGAGGACAGCACAGCAGCTAAGCACAGATGGTAGAGTCCACTAAACCACGATGAAGTGCAGCCTGGGGCAAGGGGCAGGGACACCTCTCCACCTGCTGGAAGACCCCGGGGGAGGGGGTGGGGGGGCAAGGCAGCTCACCAGAACCGGGGCTCACTCAGGGCCTGGGGTGACGAGCTCTGCCCGGTTCTCCCTGGAGGATGGTAGAGCTCAGAAGGCCTTTGAAACACCGGTCAGTCCTCATCCCCACTGCAGTCTGTTGTGCTGATGGATCTCCCATGAGGATCACTGGGTTTCTTGAGAGACATCCTGACCACCTGGAGGGCATGGAGGCAGAGAAGAGTGGAGAACCCCTGAGGACTGTCAGTCGGTGAGCATGGAGTCTGCTGAGAGTGGCCCCCAGCATCTCTCTGTCCAGCACCAGCACCAGGCAGAGATTTATTCTTCAAGGAAATGAGTAACACTGCCAGGACCACAAAGAAAACATGTAGCAAAGCCAGGCCTGGATCCCCGCCTGTCTGTCTCCAAAGACCTTTCCCCACACAGCTTAGAATATGTGTATTGTCGTTTGGTGTAATTAAGCCAACCAAGCATCTTCTTCCCCGTATGCTTTTCTGGGGGAAGAGCCAGGCTGAGTCGAATGAAGCAGAGTGTCTTCCACGTTGCTGTTTCTACCGAGCTGATGTAGCCGGTTTGCGTTGTCAGTTAATGTCCTTCTAGTCAAACACCTACCCCTTCATCAACTTGGCCTAATCAGCCATGTCCCGAGAGGCACCGGCAGCAGGACAGCCTCCACTACCCCCTCTGCCAGTGGGAAGCAGCCGGTGGGGGGTCAGTTTCCTGAGTCCTGGGCAGATGAACTGAGGAGGTTGATGGCAGCCCAGGTGTGCGTTGGGCCTCCTCAAGTTCCTGCTCGTCTCCAGGAATGACCTCTAGACATCTCAATTGTCCAGTGTGGGAAGTTGTGTGTTCTGCCATTCCCATAACCCTAGGGCAAGAACCCCTCCCCCACCCATGAGGTAGGTAAGAGGCTATCAAAATCATGAAGGCCTCTGTCACAACAACTCAACTGTGTCCTTGGAGAATAAAAGCCACCATAGAGCCCTAGCCGGTTTGGCTCAGTGGATAGAGCATCAGCCTTCGGACCAAAGGGGCCCAGGTTCAATTCTGATCAAAGGCACATACCGTGGTAACAGGCTCCTCCCTGACCCAGGCCTTGGTCAGGGCTCCTGCAGGAGGCAACCAATCAATGTGTTTCTATCACATTGATGTTTCTCTCTGTCTTTCCCTCTCTTTCCACTCTCCCTAAAAATCAATGAAAAAAAATATCCTCGGGTGAGGATTAACAAACAAACAAACAAAAAACACCAACCCCACCATAGACAATATGGCAAGCAGGGAGCTCCAATAAACTGCATTTATAGAAACAGGCAGGAGCTGGATTTGAACCAGTGGGCTGTAAGCACCTGGCCTAGAGCTCCTGGGCAAGGTCACAGCTGAATACCTAAATTGATTCAACAGCCTCCAGCTGGCATTTTAAACCAGGGGCTGTTGCGATGGCCTAGGCAGGGGTGCAGAGAAGAGGCTAAAACTGGCTTCCAGCCTTCAGGGGTCGGGCAGAGGAGGGGCAGGTAACCACAGGGGCCAGTGAGGTGGGAGAGCACTGGAGAGTGGGTGTGGGGAAGAGGTCCAGGTGGGGTGCAGTGTTTGGGGAGGCATGCACTCCCAAGCTCCCAGTGTTTCTGACTCAATTGGCTGGGATGGTGTTACAGGTTGAGTTGTGCCCCCCCAAAAAAGATATGTTTAAGTCCTAACCCACATATCTGTGAATATGTCCTCATTTGGAAATAGGATCTTCATCCATGGATTTGGGTGAGCGCTCATCCAATGACTGGTATCCTTATAAAAAGAGGAAAATGTGAACACAGGCACACACTCAGGGAAAACGGCCATGTGGTGACAGCAGAGGCTGCCACCAGCCAAGGCACCAAGGAATGCTGGCAACCACCAGGAGCTGGAAGGGGCAAGGAGGATCCTCCCGAGAGACTTCAGAGGGACTGTGGTTCTGCCCACGCCTGGATTCCAGAATACGTTTGTTTCCGTTGTTTGGAGCCATCCATGTTTGAGGTGATTTGTTCCAGCAATCACAGGAAACTAACACAGCTGTATCTCGGACATTTTCCGGCTGCTCATCCACCGGAAACCCTGGTGCTTTGAGAACCAGAGGTTTCTATACCCGCAGGGGTTCATCTGTTGCCACAGGGAGACCACGAGAGTTGCCACAATATTTCAAGGGCCTGAGTCCGGGACTAAAATGAGTGTGCAGAGTTAGAGAAACACAGGCTGGTGCTGGGGATGGAGGGACGGAGGGCCCAGCACCTGCCTAGTCGTAGGAGGGAAAGAAGGAGGGGTTGCTTTCCCCACCTGCAACCTATGACCTCTCATCCTTCACAGAGTATCACGCACTTCAGCCGAGGGAGGGAGACGAGACAGGAGCCCCATGCCAATGGGGTTTGGCCAAGAAGGAGGTCAAGGTTCCACCTTTCAGTGACCACTCAGGACAGTTAGCAGATAAAAGCTGGTTCCTTCCCAGGGGCAGCTCAGGGACAGGGGGTGAAGGAGCAATGGGGTGACTCGGGGCTCCCATCCAAGGGACTCCTTTGCCCAGGAATGAGGACATCTTGCAACCTTTTCACTGCCAGGGGACAACTCCCCACCACAGCCCAGGTCCCTGACCCCTCCTGGCTCTGGTGACCCGGAGAGTGGCCCGATCCAGCTTCCCAACTAGGCTCTTGCACTAAGAAAACGTTTCTGTTCATTAAGAGTTCATGAAAATTTGAAATCATATCCTCACAGCAAACTGACTTGTCCATTTTCTTGTTTTTAAATAACGTTTTTGAAGTACTAGATTTGAGCTTGAGTCATGTATTTTACTGTGTTGTGTTGTGCTGTGCTGTGTTGTACTGTGTTGTATTATATTGTATATTTTTTAGTCAGGGAAATATAAGGGAGAGCAGAGCTCTGTGAGACCTGTGATCTGGTGACTTTGCTGCAGGGACAGTGTGACCAGGGATGGGATACTGCAGGCAGCTGACAACTTACCTGAACAATTTGTACATCAAAGTTTGTCTTGTCAGCAGGCTGGAGGTTTCCAGGCCACTTTTAATGTCCCCACTGCTGGAAGCCAGCCCAGTCACCATCAAAGGAGACAGCAGGGGTGACCTGCTGGGAGCCAGCGAGCATGTGAAGGGCCTCAATGAGGGGCAAGGGCCACGCGCAGAAGTCCTCATCAGGGGGACCTTCTTGGCTGAGGAGCACAGACTGCTCTAGAGGCCCTCAGACGGAGTGCCCCCGGGGCACACTTTAGGCCTCCCCTACCGCATCCCTAGGTTCCATGGGAAGGAATTTTGAGTTTCAAGGTTTGTGCAGTATTAGTCAGGAAAACCTTCCCCCTCTCCCACTCACTTTTCATGTCCCAGTTCTCAGACTTTTTGAATAGGTCTGCCCCTTGTATGTTACCTCCCTATTCACCCATATTTCCACCCATCACATACACACATCATTTGTTCTTTCACAAACAACTAATGCAAATATCTCCAATAACAATATTGACCTAGAACAAGGTTTCATTTAAAATTTGACCTCTTATTTAGGGCCTTCCTTAATCATTATAATTTTGATAAGTGGGACTATAATTTTTAATGCATCAGACTTCAGATTTCCTAAACACAGAGTAGAACTTTACAAATATATAAGAGCTCTTTGTTTTTAGTCCCATCAAATACACATAAATGATGAACTGTGTGTGATTGTAATATTTTTAGAGCTAAAAAGAAAAAAATAGTTTCTATAAATTAGGAGAAAATATTAAATTTGGGGTAGGAAAAAACTATCTTGAAACACAAAATGCAAATATTTCAGAAGAGGTGGCCTGCAAAGAGATTATCCTATCTAATAAAAGAGTAGTATGCAAATTGACCATCACTCCAACACACAAGATGGCTGCCCCATGTGGACACAAGATGGCCACCACAAGATGGCCAACAGGTGAGGGCAGTTGGGGGTAACCATGCCTGCAGGGGAGGGCAGTTAGGGGTGACCAGGCTGGCAGGGGAGGGCAGTTGGGGGTACCAGGCCTGTAGGGGAAGGCAGTTGGGGGCAACCATGCCTGCAGGGGAGAACAGTTAGGGGTGATCAGGCTGGCAGGGGAGGGCAGTTAGGGGTGACCAGGCTGGTAGGGGAAGGCAGTTGGGGGGGACCAGGCCTGCAGGGGAGGGCAGTTGTGGGGGAACCAGGCCTGCAGGGAGGGCACTTGGGGGGGACCAGGCCTGAAGGGGAGGGCAATTGGGGGCGACCAAGCCAGCAGGGGAGGGCAGTTAGGGGGGACCAGGCCTGCAGGGGAGGGCAGTTAGGGGTTACTGGGCCAACAGGGGAGGGCAGTTGGGGGCGACCAGGCCGGCAGGGGAGGGCATTAGGGGCGACCGGGCCGGCAGGGGAGCAGTTAGGCATCAGGCTGGCAGGGGAGTGGTTAGGGGGTGATCAGGCTGGCAGGCAGAAGCAGTTAGGGGCAATCAGGCAGGCAGGCAGGCAAGCTGTTGGGAGCCAGCAGTCCTGGATTGTGAGAGGGATGTCCGAAAGGGGCAGTCGGACATCCCTTGAGGAATCCCAGATTGGAGAGGGTGCAGGCTGGGCTGAGGGATACCCGCCCCACACACGTGCCCTTGCACGAATTTCATGCATCGGGCCTCTAGTTTTAATGAATGAAAAAGTATTCATTGGTATCTTAAAACATTTTTTAAATGTTATCTTTGAAAAATAAAGTAAAAGTATGTCAGAAGAAGAAACTGCACATTTATTTTAATCCAAATAAGTGACATTAAAAATACTGATATATTTCCTTAGCTGGTTTGGCTCAGTGGTAGAGTGTTAGCCTGCGGACTGAAGGGTCCCAGGTTCAATTCCAGTCAAGGGCAGAGTAGGGGGCATGCAGGAGGCAGCCAATCAATGATTTTTTCACATCATTGATGTTTCTATCTCTCTCCCCCTCTCCCTTCCTTTCTGAAATCAATAAAAATATATTTTTATAAAATACTGGTATATTTCATTGTTTCATTTGCTAATTTATACACACAGGTTTATTCAAATATCACACTCTGGTACCATAAGAATGTTTATTTCACGAGTGATATTTAATTCTATAACCACAATTTCCCCACATTTTTACATTATCACATCTTTTTTTCTACACTTTTAAAACATTAAGTACAGAATTTATTAGAAGTTCAAAGGAAAGGTACATTCTTTCTGCTGAATAATATATTTAACTTAAAGATGATTAACCTTTTGGATATCAAAACCAAAGCTGCTGGGGTCACATTTATTTGGGGGTTCCAAAATAGCCCTGAGGTCTAAATAGGAAAATACCTCTTATAAACAAACAAACACTCTCACTTCAAAATAAAACACTATGAAATTTACAGAATCACATCCGGACTCAACATTTTCACAATATCCAGAACCTACTGGATTTTTAGAAATGACAACGAAGATAGCTTTACATCCAGAACACAGCTTATCCCAAGATGAAACATAACTGGAAATCTGGCCCCTGTGTGGCCTGCTCACACACATCCGCAGATCCCAGGGAAGTCCCAGGCAGGACGATTCGAATGAAGAGAATTTCAATGCGATTGGCTTTTCCTGTTTCTATGAATGGGGTGTGTTATTGAAATTCCTTAGGATGTTCCAAAGGCTCCCAGAGTTGCTGGTAATATTTCTGGGTGTATAGCTTTTCTTTATAGTTTTCATCAAATTCAACATTGCTGTGCAGTTCCAAACCAGGTTCTAGAACTTCTGCTCCCAAACTGCTGTTAAAGTGCTTCCACGTGACACTTCCTAATGCATCCGGTCAACACAGGCCCGCTCTACCCGGGATGGCGGCCTCATTTTGGTTTCTCTTCTACATTTTCCTTAAAAACAATACAAAGGTATCACAGTCTGATGGACCGATTTCTCTCAAGCCCCAAACTATGTTACCTTTGATTAGAGTATCTAACATGGAGGCCGACTTGGGAAAATCTTAGCACTTCTTAAGGGTAAAATGTGGATTCTCTGTTAGCCTGGCGCCAAATCTCAGGGGAGTCAGCCCCCACCTGGTGGCCACTCTCCAACCAGAGTCCTCTGAGTCAGGGTCCCTCCGTGCCAAGCATGTCAAATGAGCCATCCCCGGCTATGGAACCTCGCCAAGGAGCTCCTATACTAGTCCCCTGGGCCAAACGGCCTCTGAAAAGGAAGTCCTGTGTTAGGACACACTGGCTGTGTTACACGTGTGTTGGCCTGAGTGCCCACAGTGGCCTTGGGCTGTCCGGTCCTCCTGAATACACACCGTCCAAGCAGGTCACCCCGGGCATTCCCCGGGAGCCACAGTGAGGCCACAGCAGCCAGGTCTCCTCTCAGATCATGTGTGTGCACGCGTGTGTGCGTGTGCGTGTGCGCGCGCGTGTGTGCACACTCACACCTTATCACACACTGTCCGCTCTGGCACAGCTTGCTGCTGCGGGCTGTCACGGCACCACAGGGCCACATCTGTCACGCGCGTGTGTGCACACTCACACCTTATCACACACTGTCCGCTCTGGCACAGCTTGCTGCTGCGGGCTGTCACGGCACCACAGGGCCACATCTGTCACGTCGGCTCATTTCAGGCTGGGTCGGAGCGAGGAGGTTGTGTACTGTACGCGGCACTGCCTTCGTCCGAGTCACTCAAAAATCAGCTCATCAGTCCTGGTGGTTGCAGGGTTTCCTATTTCTTTGAAAAAATAACCTCCGGAGGAAGGTCTTTGGCCACTTATTTTAAATGTTAATGAAGAACCACGTGAATTCAAGGGCACCGAGGTGAGCAGCTGACTCAGCAGGTGCACAGAGCAGATGCCCAAATAAGTTCTAAAAGCATGGACGTGCGCTCCGAGGAGGGAGCAACCTCAGTTGGGAAGAGCCGTTTCTGTGTTGAGTGCTTTGTGGCAGCCGACAACTCTGCTGGACGGTTTTCTGTCATAAACGTGACCTGGTTGTCTTAGAAGGAGTGACTGTGCTCGACCTTCCACCCTTCCTTCCCCAGACGACCCTGGCCCTTCCCGCAGCTGCTGGATGGGACCCGGCTAACGCGAGCCAGCTGCAGGGGAAACTGAGGCCCAGGCCCGCGGGCCCAGGGCCAGGTGCAGAATCCAAACATTCCCTACTGCGGAGCAGAGGGTCCTGAGCATGTCAGACCTTCCCAACGCTGTAAACAAGACCAAGTGCTAGCGTTTTCACATATGAAGGGCTGGTTGTGACTAACAGTGATGGGCAACCTTTTGAGCTTGGTGTTTCAAACTTCGCCAAAAAACTGAGCATAACTCGGGTAGTGTGTCCCTTTGAGGAAAAAACATTATTTCGCAATATTTATAGTTTAAATAACATAAATGTTTCATCCTCGGCATGTGGCCGCCTCAGCGGCCGCGTGTCATCGGAAATGGCACTGACACGCGTGTCAGAGGTTCGCCATCACTGGACTAGGAGCTTCCAATCGTTTGCGGTAAATCTTAATTCTCCCGGGAACAACCGTGTTGTATGAGGGTGGAAAAGTGAGCGAGCGTGAACCTGCAGGTGAGCCTGCGGGCAGAGGGACAGCTGATAGCAGCGGGGCTGTAGCTCATCCCACAGAGCGAGCTTAGCGAGGTTCTGGAAAGAGGGCTTCTCTCTCCTGTAGTGTGGACGGGGCGGACACCCTGCTCCTGCCAGAGGCTACAGGAGCCCAGTCACACCCACTCCTTAGTCTCGGCTCATTTATTTACGCCTCAGGGAGGTTTCTTCATACCTCGGTGCCCAGGATTCTTCCCCGGGGACAGCAGGCTTCCCATCCATTGCAGGGCCGGGGTCTGGCTCCACTCATGCGATTCAGCTTCACAGACAGCAGCCTAGCCTCCACTCAGCCGGACGGCCAGAGACCTGGTCACCCACGGCCCGCAGAGGCCGCCTGGAACGGTCCCTCCGAGCCACAAGTCCCACTTCCAAATGACATCACGAAATCCAGCCTTTTCGGCACAGTGAGCCTCGGGCCTTAGGAGGGCCCGCAGTTGAGATGACGAAGGGACTGTATTGCCCGCCTTCATATTCCTGAGGTGTCGCATGCTGCCCATCAGAGCCGCGTCAAAAAGGTAGAGGTCCCTAATGCTCTGGGGCATCTCCCTCGTGCAGCCAGAACCCTGGAAGGGGCACCAGGCCATCCCAGGCGCCCAGGCCATCCCAGACAACCGCCCGGTGTTCCCTGCTGCTCCCACTCTGAGCTTGGCGCTGGGCTGGCAGCAGCACCCTTGATCACATGAGCACATAAAAAGGGAGTCATTCACACCACACCCTAATGTCAGATGGGGAGGAGCCAGCTCTGCAGTCACAGCGATGAAGGGTCCATCTGTTATCACTGCCACCGCAGCTCCCACGGGTGAGCTTCTCTTTATACACACAGAGGCTGCTGAGAGGCGCTGAAGTGACTCCATGTCCACCCCAGAGCCCTGGAGCAGCAGGTCCCGGGTTTCCAACAACCAGGAAATCTCGACCGAGGGGCCATTCCCAGACATCTCCCTGGGAAACAGCAGCACGGACGTTGCCTTAGACACGTTTCCTCTGTCTAGTTTAATCGTAATTCACACAAACACTAAAAGGTATTAAAGCATACTTCCACTCTGCCCCTAACTATGTTTATATATAAATCCCTGAGAAGGTACCTGTCAAGTTGAAATTTACTATTTATAGTTCATTAACATCCGGGTGCAAGCAGACACCAGACCCTCCCCCCACTGTACATCGATTGGTGGGGGGCGGGGGGGTGTTGTCATCTGTCAGGAGAGAAACTTAGGGCTCCCTCCCTAAAAGCCGGGGCGGGGCGGAGTTCTAAGCCACCTGCAGGGACGCTGGAAAAATCTGCCCTTCGTTCACTATGGTGTGTTTGGAGGGCATGACGTGAACACTCAACAGGGACACCACACTGCCTCTCTGAATGGCCTTGCTTTCCTGCCCTGTTTAGACCTCAGAGCAGTGGGGCTAGGGATGAGCAAGGCAGTTAGCCAAATCTGGAGAAGGAAACGGGCAGAGGAAGAAAAGGCAAGTGAGGAAAAAGAGAGGAGGCGAAGGGGATGGCAGGGAACGAATGTGACAACGCCAAGGAGACATGGAAATCAGAAGGGCCAGCCGTGCCCCTGCCCTGACACTGGGGGACAGGGGCAGGGACTGGCCCCTCAGTGAGACACTGCCGCCAGCCACTCAAAGCAACAAAAATACATCAACATCGAAAACGGGATCTGAAAGGATGCCAGACCGTCAGAGAGACCAGGGGTGCTTCCACTTTGGGGACCAGCCCTCATCCTGGCCAGTCCCACCTCTTGGGCACCAGGGTGACCTGCAGCCAGCTGCTACCAGCGATGCTCAAAGTGGGCCCAGCCCTCTGCGCCATCCTTCCTGTGCTCTCTGGAATGCGGGCGGAACTCACTACCATCTGCCTGTAAAAGCTGAGTTATCACCACACCTATTCCCCATGAGTTCAGGCGCAATGTGCAACAGTGAGGGTGTTGGGGAGTGAGTACGGGACCCCTGGCTGCTCAATGCCTGGTGGTGCCGAGTGGGAGGGAATAGAGAGGCCAGTGCCGCCACCACCCACAGCATGAGACAGCCGGGCACGGGTCCCGATGTAGCCAGTGAGCACGATTTGACCTGTGAATCCAGGAGGATAATGAAGAGCTTCTCACTCTCTGTAATCTTTTAAATCTAAGCTTCCAAGCAGGACATAAATAAAGTGCTGTCAGTAGTGCATATGTGACCCATACTCTACAGCCCAGATGGCCGGAGATTCATTAGAGTTTCTCAGTGCTTGGCAGATTTAAAAAAAAAAAAAAAAAAAGTATGGACAGAAAACTCCCACTGAGAGTTCAGGGCCCAGGGCAAGCCACAGCTGTGCTCTGCCAAAGTCCCCACATCTTGGAAATTCTACACAGTCGGTGTGAGGATAAAGTGAGCATCGGGCAGCTCTCAAAGGAAAAGGAGAAGGCAGTCCACACCGGGGGTCCTTGGCACTGAGTCGGAGGAGGGCGCCGCCCAGCCCTCTGGAGGAGACTTTGCCTAAAAGTCAGTTCTAATCCCTGTTCCTCTACCCGTTACCCCCCTGCATTCCAGGGGTTTCACTCTGGGGTCCTTACCCGTGTTGCATCTTTCTAATATTTTAAGAACATCTGAACTCAATTTATCAAAGAGTACATATGACTTACTTTGTTTTTCTAATAATAATAATAATAATAATAATGTATTAGATTTGCCCCATTTGTTAAAAATAGTTTTGCCTCTTATATCTGTTTTGGAATATGTTAAAGATTTTGTATCAGCTTATCTAAAATCCCTTGCTTAAAATGAGTTTAGTTCCAGCAATAAATACATGCTTCTCTATGCACTCTCATACTTTGACAATAGGTTTTTCTTCACTGTTATTTCTGTGTGGATAAAATAGCTTTAACAAATAAGATACAAGGAAATCTGATTCCTGTCTGACTTGATCATTTTGCTATAAAAAAAAATGTCTCCATCAAATAGAAACAAATATTTGGCATTACTTATTCAAATCAGTAAGAATATACAGGGCTATAGGTACCCACAATGAGAATGGAAAGCAAGATCAAAATCAAACGGTAAAAAAGGAGGGAGAATTTCCTAAGTTCCGTATGAAATCATAGAGATATCACAAATAATTATTGCTAGGAACAGTATTTTAAACAAAGGATCTTAAGGTAAATGCATTAAAACGGTCTTAAATACAAACAGCTCTACCACCAGTAAAATGCTGCAAATTTGATCGTGATTAAAATACAAAATTATACAGAAAATGCCCTTTGATAACTTGGTCTTAAAATTTTCTTGAGGTTCTAAAGGTAGGCTTTTAGGCTAATTGCCCGCCAGGTGTATTTGATGGCTAGAAGAACTGGTTTTAGGCAAAGCTATTTGTGCTGTGACCGATTCACCCCTGGGTGCAGCCTGAACAAACATGGATTGCTTTCTGGGGCCCCCAGAGGATCCTGTCCCGCAGGAGAAAGTGGGGCCCAGAGCGGAGAGGGCGGGCGGGAGGCGCATCCTTCCCTGCGCGCAGCCACGTACCCTCCCCGCTGCCGGCTCCAAGGGCGCAGCATCCCGACCAGCTCCCCTCACGTCCTTTTCCTCCAGGGCGCCGCCCGCCTTCCCTTCTGCGCGGCTGCCACCCGCTGCTTCTCCGCCTCCTCCGCCTTCCTCTTCTCCTCCTTGGCCTCCTTGTACCTCCACTTGGGCAGCTGCAGGTGCGAGTTGTCCTTGGCGCCGCCCTTCGCGGGCGCCCGCTCGGGCTGGAAGGTGGGCGTGGGCGCCTTGGTGATGCGCACCCGGGGGATGGCCACGCCCGGCCGCACGCTGCTCCTCCTCCGCAGCGGCAGCGCCAGGAGGCTGGCCTTCCGCGGGGCGCCCGCCGGCGGCTGCGGAGACGCGAGGCTGGCTCTCGGGGCCCCCTCTCTGGAGGCACCCACAGCCTGAGAGGTCCGGAATTGCGGCTCGGGGTCCTCCACCTTGTCCCTCTCCTGGGCACGGGTGTCTGGGGCCCCGGGAGCCTCCAGGATTTCCTGTACCGCCAGCCGCCTTTTCCCCACGCAGGGGGGGTTCTCGGGGCACACAGTCTGGCAGGCGATGGCCACAGCAGGACTGTAGAGACTCGTGGTCATCCTGACCATGTGGTCCAGGACGCCCCCATCCTCCAGGCCCTGGCGCGAGCGGGAGGCCAGCGTGGACCGCACAAACTCCGTGAGCCTCTGCAAGCAGTTTTTGGAGTTCCCCGGCTTCAGAACCCCCTCGAGGGGCAGCGGCAGCTCTGGCTTGTACTTTTCCCCAAACTGCTCCGGGCAGGGGCGCTCCAGCAGCCTCCCGAAGAGGCGCACCGCCTCCGTCCGCCCCGTGTACGTGGCCCACTCCTGGGGCGACATCCCGCGGTGGGGGTCCCTGGCGTGGACATCCGCCCCTGAAAAACACAAAACACACACAGTTATGATGGAGGTAGCAAGTGGAATGAAACCAAGGTCAAACTTCCAGAACCTAATAGCAGACTCTCGCCCCAGCCAGGTGGATGAACCTGCCTCTGGCCGTCCCCTGCTGAGTTTCCTATTATAACACAACCCACCTTGACACGCTCCATTTAATGGCTTCTCTTTCCTAAATAAAACCACCTGACCTCCGGCACCCACACATTGGAATTTTTGAAGAAATGAGATTTCTTGGCTTTCCAGCAATGGAGAGATGAAGACAGCACAGGTGCTCTGTGAACAGGCGACTGTTGCTGCTAGAATGTTCTAAAAATCCAACAGTACCGGTCCCTTGCATCTACACTGAGTGGCCAGATTATTATGATCTCTGAACACATAGTAATCTGGCCACTCAGAGTGTGTGTGTGTGTGTGTGTGTGTGTGTGTGTGTGTGTGTGTATTAGAGGCCCGGTGCATGGGTGGGGTCCTGCCAGCCTGGCCAGGGGAAGGGGACATGGGCTGTTGGCCGGCCTGCCTGCTGGTCGAACTCCTGGTCGAGGGGGCAATTTGCATATTAGCCTTTTATTACATAGGACATACACTGAGTGGCCAGATTATTATGCATTCAGAGATCATAATAATCTGGCCACTCAGTGTATTTATTACCTCCCTTCCCCCTACCCCCCCCCCACAGGCCTCTGTGAGGATTTATGGTTGTGATCTTGCAGACATGGAAGGCCGTTCACTTCTCACGCTGAGTGGTGAGTTGATGGTGGCTCTGTCATCTCTACCAGCCTGTGAGCTCCTCCAATACCAAGGCCACACCTCACTGTTATTTTCTCACCACACAGCACACTGGCTGGTGGGAGGCGTACATTTAATAAAGGTTTGTTCCAGGACGGATGGTGGTCACATTGTAGATGTGGTTAACATCCACAACCGGTTGACTTGAAGTCACGGAGACTGCCTGAGGTAATGTGGGTGGGCCTTGTCCAATCGGCTGATGGTCTTAAAAACAAAACCCGAATTTCCCGAGAAGAAGGGGTTCAGCTTCAAGACCGCAGCATCAGCTCCTACACCGGTGTCTAGCCCACTGGCCTGCCCTGCAGACCTGGAGCTTGCCAACTCCCAAACCACGTAAGCCAGTTCCTTACACCTCTTAATAAAATAAACGTCTTAATATACTAGTATATCACTCATTGGTTCTGTTTCCCTGGAGAACCCTGACTCCTACACCCTCACAGTCTCACTCACACTAGTCACTTCCTTAATAAATCCACACCACCCACTGGGCGCTCCTAATACCTCATACGTTTCAGAACTAATAAGGAATTGCTGTTCAATTCATCTTGGTCCAATCTCAGCCCCATATACAGTTAAAAATCACTCAGGATTTCAAGTCCCATTAGTCATGTTTCCACAGGCGAATCGATGTGGAGAAGTGGGGCGACTATCTCGTCTGTGAGTCCCCAGGGACCAGGCTGGCTGAGACTTCCGTCCCACGCAGACCCAGGTGTCTGACTGTGGTGACTGGTCAATATGTGCTGAACCGAGCCGAGCAGGGGAGCCTGGCGGCCCCGTGGCCCCCCGGCCTAGGCAGATCCAGCTCCCCTGGTTTCACCTGGTAATGCTCCTAATCCTGTGACACATTAAAGAATAGCCATATTAGAAGAGTGGTAATTATTTGGAACTGGAAATCAGGGTGGAACTCATTAGCTCGAGTACAATTTATAAACGGACTGAAATGAAAAGGGGGCAGTAAAAGTGTCATTGCAAAAAATAGATGACACATTAAACCTTAATTAATTGCATGTCACTTAAAAAGGAACAAACTGCAAAATTAAAATCTTAATGAACACTGCTTGAAAGAGACATTTTTCAAATGCTAATGGAAAACTAAAGGAGCAGCTGTCCAAAGTTTAGCACGCCTCTTCCTGTTCCTCAGGTACCTTTTCGAGAGGATCCTGGAAAGATACAAACATTCTAAAGGACAAAGGCCATTCTAACTGTGATACAGCCCAAGAGTCTGATTCCTGTGCTAAGTCAGGGAATCACTTCCTTAAGAAATTACTGTTAAGGATAATATTAATGCCCTGGACGTAGTGATCAAATCATGAGACAAGCACTGATGATAAACACATTATACCTACAGTATACCTTCCAGAGAATATGGGAAACTTCTGAAACACCACTGTATCCATCTTCTCCCCATGAGGCTACTGGCCTCCTCACCTCTTACCCAATTTGTTTTGCCCAGGGCGCCAGCCATGCAGACAAGAGTAGGGCTCCTGCCAGAGGGCCCATTTGCTGCCCATGTTGAGTGCTGTGAGATGCCTACACAAAATCCTCTATTTTACTCAAGGGAGCAACATGCTCAGCTCTAAGCAATGTGCCATAATTGGTCTTTCCCGGGGTTTCACAACCTCGGCACTAATGACATTTGGGCCGGGTGGTTATTTGTTGTGGGGGCTGTCCTGTGCACTGTAGGGCTTGTAACAGCATCCCTGGCCTCCACCCACTCGATGCCAGGTGCATTCCACCAGATGTGAAAGCCAAAAACATCCCACACCTGGCCCAATGCAATCCTGTGGCCCGTTTGAGCCCCAGAGAGAAGGCCGTTGCGTCCTGCTAAAGGACCAATGTGGTTGGGCTGCTGCCTTCTGCCTGAAGCAGGAATCTGCAGCCTGAAGCTGTGATGACTATTCTGCAATCATGAGGTGACCAGACAAGCAGCTTGGGGCGAACAAGAGGCAGGAACTGGGTCTGTGATGTTCTCAGGGCCCCGGACCAGCTCTGCGTGGTGAATGCCTACCTCAAAACTTCTACCTGTAGAGGTGAGAAAAATACACGCCCATCTTCTTTAAACCACTGTCAAGTCAGGATTTCTGTTCCTCGCAGCAGGAAGCATTGTAAACAGGTCCTAAAGGAAGACGAGCTACCTTCCGTCACTCATTCTGAGGATGCTTTTCCCAGGTGGTCATGGCCAGGTCCATGGGACCAGCAGGAGACGGGCAGAGTCCCTTTCCTATTTCTCCTACCCCCACCCCCACGTTATCTATGCTTCAAAGCCCAGCCCTGTCTCCCTCCTGCCCACAGGCCTTTCCAGCCACAGAGGACCACTGTAGACCAGCCCTGCAAGCCTCCTCCTTGCCCCCTCTGGCCTGTATCTTGAGGTCTAATCACTAAGACAAGTCAGGATGCAGGGTCCCAGGAAAGAGTCCCCGACAGGCATCAGATCATCTGCCCTCCAGCCCTCTGCACACGGGGGAACTGCCGAAGATTTAATGTGCCCAAGAGCTCCCCTGCCCTGAGGGACCCCCGTTGGAGGATAAATACCCTGGCTTCCCTGGCCCACCCCGAGAGGCATTTCTGAGATGTCTTGTACTAGGTCTTTCCGAGGTTCTAGAAAGGGCTGACTCCCGGCTGCCCACAAGGGTCACCAGCTCCTCAGCACAATTTATTAGCTTTCCTGTCATCCTGGTCTCACTTCTCTCTCCTTCACACCACTTCCCAGGGTCATCCTCCAGAAAAAGGACTTGGCCTCAAGTCCTTGCCTCGGGGTTTGCTTTCATGGGTATCCAAGCTAAGACACTGCCCTGGATGATATGGAATGCCTAGTTTTTAGCCCTCTTTCTGCTTAACAACTTGGAACTATTCCAACTGGGCAAATTCTGTTGATGGGAAAGTCATGCTTCCCTTATAAACAGAAAGAAACCTCTTAGTGATAGCCTACCCTTTGTGATATCATACCTTTGGCTTTCCAGAAGTCCACAGTCAGGGCCAGCCTAGGACAGCGTGACCACACGGTCAATGCCGTCATGTGAGTGCCTCTGCTCCCTCTTCCTCATGAAGCAAGCCTCCCACCTTCTGCTTTGTTCCCTGGAATCACAGGCAACTCCACATTTTTTGTTTGCTTGGCTTCGCTTCCCAGGAGCGGCAGCAATGACACCACCTCTCGGTTCTCATAAGCAAGTCTGGAACCTGCCGGCCTCCGCCGAGTCTGTCTCTCTTCGATCACGCCCTTCATACAGCTTCCTAGCGCCACTTACTTCAACAGGCCTGTCACCGTGGGCATTAATATTCCACTGAATTAACAAGGTGCCGCAGCCTGCCCTGCCATTCTCCTCAGCAGAGCTGGCGTTGCTCCTTGGGAAGCCAGAAACCAAAGAGCCAATAAATCAGCTTTTCAGAACCTGGTTATATTGTTATTAAAATCCAAGGTTCTGGTCGTTCTAACATTACTTTATTCTGCCTGACAAGGTAAGGTAAGAGCTGATATGTGTCTACTAGAGGCCCGGTGCACGAAATTCGTGCACGGGGGTGGGGGAGTGTCCCTCAGCCCAGCCTGCACCCTATCCAATCTGGGACCCCTTGAGGGATGTCCCAGTGGGATAGGGCCTAAACGGGCGGTTGGACATCCCTCTCATAATCCAGGACTGCTGGCTCCCAACCACTCGCCTGCCTCTGCCTGATTGCCCCTAACCGCTTCTACCTGCCAGCCTGATCACCCCCTAACCACGCCCCTGCCAGTCTGATCGACGCCTAACTGCTCCCCAGCCAGCCCAATTGCCCCTAACTGCCCTCCCCTGCCATCCTGGTCACTCCTAACTGCCCTCCCCTGCCAGTCTGATCGCCCCTAACTGTCCTCCCCTGCAGGCCTGGTCACCCCCAACTGCCCTCCCTTGCCAGCCTGGTCACCCCTAACTGCCCTCCCCTGATGGCCTGGTCACCCCCAACTGCCCTCCCCTGCAGGCCTGGTCCCCCCCAACTGCCCTCCCCTGTAGGCCTGGTCACCCCCAACTGCCCTCCCCTGCAGGCCTGGTCCCCACCAACTGCCCTCCCCTGCAGGCCTGGTCCCCTCCCAACTGTCCTCCCCTGCAGGCCTGGGTCCCCCCCAACAGTCCTCCCCTGCTGGCCTGGTCTCCCCCAACTGCCCTCTTCTGCTGCCCCGGTCACCCCTAACTGCCCTCCCTGCTGGCATGATCACCCACAACTGCCCTCCCCTGCAGGCTTGGTCCCCCCCCAACTGCCCTCCTCTGCAGGCCTGGTCCCCCCAACTGCTCTACCCTGCAGGCCTGCCCCCACCAACTGTCCTCCCCTGCAGGCCTGGTCCCCTCCCAAGTGCCCTCCCCTGCAGGCCTGGTCCCCCCCAACTGCCCTCCTCTGCTGGTCTGGTCAACCATAACTGCCCACAACTACCCTCCCCTGCAGACCATCTTGTGGCGGCCATCTTGTATCCACATGGGGGCAGCCATCTTTGGCCACATGGGGGCAGCCATCTTGTGACTTGGAGTAACGGTCAATTTGCATATTATTCTTTTATTAGATAGGATAAGTTCTGAACTATTGGAAAAGGTAAACAGTTCAGGGGGGCATCCAGTTCAATGACTCATCATGTCTAAAAGGAAAATAGTTCCTATTGAATATAATGAAATTGCAACTTGGAAATTCATTCGGTCACAGAGGAACACTGCCCTTGACAAAATGAGGACAAGCTGCACATTTTTATCCCAGCCTTGAATGTGTAGTAATGCTGATGCCTTTCGCTTTGAAATGGCCACAGGGCGGCCATCCTGTGACCAGCTCTCAAGGTACCTTTTGCAGCTGCACATAAATGCCAATCCTAAAGAAATACTCAGGTATTCGGACCTTTAAAAGCTTTAACTTTTCCTAATTTGATATATTAAATGGAAATAAGACAAAAATACTTGTGCAAGTTTTTAAAGTACCTTTCATTTAACAGGTATCCTTATTGCTGTCCACCAAACCCAGGAAAGACATTCAATCACATTTTTTTTTTCTCTTAAAGCATGCATACACATCTACCAGAAGAGGAAAATGAAACTCACTTATCTGGGGGAAAAGAACTGTAAACTAACTCAGTAGTAACAGTAGTACATGGAAATATTCTGGAAGTTAAATACTACAACCAAAGCCCCAAGGGGTGGGGCAAAAGCTCCCCAAGAAAGGTGTCAGGTTTTTATTTGAAGAAGGAATATAGGGCAAGATGGAAGGAAGAAAGTATATGAGAGGGGGAAATTCCATCTTTTCGCACTTACACTAGTTACATCAGTGGTTCTCATCAGGAGGCGACTATGTCCTCCAGGGGATGGTTGCCAATGTCTGGGGATAATTTCGGTTGTCAATCCTGGGGGATGCTGCAGTCACCTGTTGTCAAAGGCCAGGGATGCTGCTGAGCCTCCTACTATTCCCAGCACAGCTCCCAACCGCAAAGAATCACCTGGCCCCAAATGCCAATCGTGCCAAGATTAAGAAACCCTGAGTTACATGCCTGTTGCCCTCAATAAGAAAGTTTAAGTATCTCATCACAAGGATATATTTCAAAGGGAAAAATGTACCATATGTTTTCATGAATGTAACTGATAATTACTGAATACATAAATTCACCCAAAACAATAATAACAACAACAATAACCAACACGGACTGAAGGCTTCCTCCATCCCAGGCACGAGTCCAAGGGCGCCCACACGGGAACTCATTCAACCCCCATCCTGACTTCCTGCAGCAGCTGCTGTCCTTCGCCTCATTTTATAGAAGGGGAAGCTGAGGCTCAGAACACCAGGTGATTGACTGTTGGTATGGACAGGGTAAGTGGAGGAGCTGGAATTTGAAGCCAGGGGTCCTGGCTTCCAAGTATGTTCTGTTGACCATTCTGCTCTGACCACATACTGGTCAGGAATGCACACCCTCAGGGTCTGTACTCATGCGGATTACTCTAGACTGATGGGGCAGGGCTCACAGAGGAGGAAAGAGGAAAAGGAGAGTACAGAAAGACCGATGCCAAATGTGTTATCCACATCACTGAGCGGGAAAGGAACAGCACTAGCGACGAGCAGGCTGCCTGTAAGCAGGCCCATCGCTCAGGAGACCGAAAGGCGTTGCTGTTATCCTGTGACCCTGTGGCCAATGCTGAAACCTCCGCCAGGCCGGGAGGAGAGAGAAACAACAGCGGCACCCAGGCAACTGGCCTATAAACAAAAGGGCTCGTGATTCAAATAAATTCATTGGGAAGAATGCACAGATGTGACTGACCACCACACACTTTTGGCTGAAAAAGAAAATTGCTAACGATCTACCCGAAGTTATAACTAGATCCAGAGTAAAAGCAGATGAAGCGCTTGACCGCCATTTAACCAGAAGTAGGGTCTCTCCCTGGCACGGGACAGGCAGGGCCTACACTCTGTTGAAACTGATGTCTCACTTTGGAAACTGTCACTGAGCCCAAAGCACAGTCAATGGGATTCATTGTAAGTTTGATCTTTTTTTTATTTCCAAGAACATTTCCATCTTCAAAGCCTCTGTCTTCATTTACTGAGTTTATTCTTCTCGCAGCATCCCCTGAAACACTCAGGTTCAGGCAAGAGGAAGAAGAATCTAAATCAAGCTGCAGATCTTATAACCCATCTAATCACAAGGAAAACGACAGATGGGCTCAGACTGGAGGGCACTGCCTTGTGGCCAGTATGCAGACAGTCAAGTCATGGACAAGGAGGCAAGACTAAGAAATTGTCACGACCAGGGGGAATGGGGACACATGACAGCTGAATGTGGGAGCCTGGATGGGACCCTGGAATGGAAAGGGGACATTAGAGGAAGAACTGGTAAAATCTGAGCAAGTCTGGAGTTTGGTGAATAGTCATGTACCAATGTCGGCCTCTCAGGAAGATGCTAACATGGGAGACGAGTGTGGGCTGTATGGGAACTCTCTGTCCTACCTTTGTCACTTTTCCATCCATCTGAAAGGATTCCAAAATAAATTTTTATTTCTTAAAAATAAGTTGTCTAAACAGAAGGACTAGCCTGGGCTGACAGCTCAGAGAGCTTGGCTGCTGTCCTCAGATATGAAGATTGGCAGGGAAATGCCACCTTGGGGAACCCACAGCACCAAGCGGGACTGGTGAGCCCAGGGCCAAGAACAAAATAAGTTAAAATAATGACATTAAATAATGTCAACAGCAGCATCGCATACTGACTGACTCACCCTGTGCCGGACCCTGGGCGTGTGCTTTACACACATTTTTTCTAACTTAATTCTCAAAATAACCCAATGAGGCGGTGCTAACGATGTTGTGATTCCATTTTAGAGTGGGGGAAAGAACTAGAGACTGTCACATGGAATGTGGCTGAGTAGTTCATTAAACATGCACAGCCCCCGAGAGTCTACAAAGTATTTTCCTATTTCATCCTCACGGGGGTGAGAAGGAAGTCACTGTTCCCATTTCACAGATGGACACAGGGAGGCTCAGAGAAGTAAGTGCTTCCTCCAAGATGGCGGCGCCGTGAAGAGCAAAGGGGGTGCCCTGCTGATCCAGAGCTCACAGACCTTTCCACTCTGTGACCCCTCATAGGAAAGGAAGCCGCCACACACCACACCACCATGGGCTCCAACCACCAGCAAGCAGGGATCTAGGATGGCAACGGGGCTGACCCACCATCCCTGCGCCCACCTCCAATAGGACAGACTTGCTGCTCGGCGCCAAGACCAGAGAAGTGGGCGAGGAGGGGTGTCCTGCTGGGTGACCGTGACCTCCCGCCCTACCCTGAAGGTGGCTGCCTTTGTTCTGTTGGTTTCACTCGGATGGTGACAGCCATGTAGCTCACAGAAACTGTTCTTTGTTGCACCCATTAGCCCTTGTTTCCACAGGACTGATTCATCCCTACAGCCCATACCCTTCAAGGCAGCAACATCCGCATCTCGGGGGCCCGGGACGCGCAGGACGGTGGAGACGTACCTGCTAGCATCAGGGCTCGGATGCACTCCGTTCGGCCCTGCATGGCGGCTTTCATCAGGGCCGTGAACCCAAACACGTTCCTCCTTTCAAGGTCAAGACCAGGGAAGTAGTTCAACAAGTAGTTGGTGATGGTGGCATGCCCTGCAAAGAGATTGGCACAGGTGAACAGACCGCACGCCATGGAGACCGCTCATTCCAGGGAGGTCTTCCTAGAGAGAGAGGAACGTCGCCCGGTCCACTTCCCGGGCCAGCCCGTCTGTGGAGTGTGGGTTTGCCCCTCAGACAGCAAGAAAGAATTCATAGGCACGCGTGGCTGTCTCTGCTGCTTTATTCTTGTTCCCTTCGCCCATCCACTGGGAGCTCAGCTGTCCTGTCACATGTTAAGGAGGAACATGAGTAGCCAGGATGCTGCGGGGTGGTGTGCAGAAGTGCTGAGCTGCCTCAGCAGACCCTGCTGGTCAGGGGAAGGTTCTGGTGCTGTCAGCTCCCAGCAGGAGACACCCGTGCCCAGATGCAAACCCAAACGTGAGTCTCAGGGCCACTTCCCAGGGCTCCCCGGCTTCAGGGAGGAGAAAGCTGTCTTGGCAGCAGGAGGATATGCCAGTGCACACTGCCACCCTCTGTTACTGCTCCAAAGTGTCGGTCCCTGTCTTTCATACACAAGCACACGAACACACACACACACACACACACACACACACACACACACACACACACACACACACACACACACACACATGCAGGGAACACAGCTAGTGTTGCTACCAAGATCCTCGGCCAGAAGCCCAAGCAGGTAAGAATACTCATTTGAGAATACAGAGTTCTCCCCTTTATTGTCTTGCACTTCCTAAAGAGACCTGATTTTCTGCTCACTCTTACCTTCATAAGTAGAAGTGGAAAAGGAAAATGTGATATAAAAAAAAAGTATTCCCAGGGGTCTACAGCCACACACCCCCACCACCCCTGCCACCCGAAAACCAAAATGGAGTGGGAGCTTTCCTCAAACAGGGCTCCCTGAGCCACAAAGACAGGCTCTTGGGTCAAAGGACCGAGCACCCCAATGCCCACTGGCCATTATTCTTAAGCCCTTGTGTGACACCTGGGGCCGGATTATTCTCCGTGTAGGGCCGCCCAGTGTACTGTAGACCCCTGGTCTCCAACCACTGGTTGCTGGTAGCAACCACACCCCTCCTCCCACCCTGGCTGTGATGACCCAAAATGTGTCTAGACATTGCCAAATGCCCCCTGTGGGGCAAAATCACCCGCTGAGAAGCACTGTCCTAGTGGGTCAAGCCTCATTGTTTCAGGACTGACCACACCAAGGTGGAAGGGAGCTTCCTCTGCTCTTCACCTTCCCTCGGCCTCCGACCCCCAGGACCACCTCTCAGCTGCATCTCCATCCGGGACCCACTGATGACAGCTACCCTACCTGGGGAGTGGGAGCAGACTGCGGAAGCCCTCTCCTGGGCCAGCTGGCCATGCCGGGTGCCCAGTCCGCATCCTTAGACACGGAAGATCCAGCTCTCTGAAATGCCCCATCCATCCCTACCATGTACATGGGCCTTTGGAACTGACACTGTAGAGTTGCAGGTGTGGGGCCTCGTGGGAATGGCAGTCACTCTCTGTCCTTAACTGGGCACCACCCCCTGCCCCCAGGAGGCCTCTGCACCATGGAGAAGCCAGGACCATGAGGCTCCTTCCAGCTGATTTGGGGAAGGGCACTGGGTGAGATTTGGGACGTGGCAGGAGGAGAGGCCTCCTCCTGAGGATGGGCAGCCTGGAGACACAGGTGCTTCCCTGGGGCTCACCTGACTGCCCTGCAGGTGGCAAGGCTGTGAGCAGAGCGTCACCCAACATTATCTCTGCCCACAGCAGCAAGGAATTGCTGCCCTCCCATCCCCCCAGACAGAGACTAGGACCCAGGTTCCTTCCTTGCAGGGCTGCTTCCCAAGCAATATCAAATCCTCCTCATCAACTTCCAAGTTAAAAACAAACAAGCAACCAAATTTAGACTGCAGACTCTTCTAGAAGCACTGTTGTCTGCCTGCCATTGACCTCAGCCCATTTCCTGAACTCACTGCAAAATTTAAAAAGAGAAACATGCAGCCTTTCTGGGAGAGAAACACTGACTAATATGACCGTGTTGTGGGTTAACAAGCCAGAAGGGTGGAGGTCACCCTCTGGCTCTGTGACTCACAGGTTCCACAGCATCTGATGCCTTTTGACTCATTTCAGCCACGTGGCCCTCCACTATCATTGACAGTGCCAGGGGCGGCGCTAACGCTAGCAGGCAGGTGCCCACAGCACCTTAGTTGCTCTAAACTGTGGGGGAAAGGGCCCTCTGGTCTCAGGTTTGTTGTCCAGTCCAATGTTCTGTGGCACCTGCCAGTCAGATTTAGCCAGAGTCCTAGTGAAACCAACTGCAATTTGTTTCGAGCCATTTCTTTAAAGACGTGAAAGAGCATATCTGTCCCAATTTTCAGCATGATGCCCTTTTCACTGACATATTCTAAACACTTCGAACAGGCAGAGAGAGGAAAAATTGAAAATCCACAAAGCAAACAGCCCATTATACAGATCTGTTCTGCATATTATGTTGAGCTCAGAAAAACCAACACGTGGCCAACTCATTCTGACTACAGGCGTGAGCTTTCAACAACCCGTAAAATCACTCCTGGCTCCCCACTGACTTTCCCAGAGTAGCGGAATATAGTACCTCTTCTCACACAGATGACCTCATTCAATGAAATCAAGGTGGACCCGATGCTTCTAAAAATGTGTAGATATTAACATTTTTCTTAAAAACCAGGCCAATTAACCAAAGGGAGCTTCCCTTTTCTAGAGAGAAAGAGAGAAAAACAGATAGAACACAGCCTTCCTTGCAAAACAAAACCCAAACTTGTACCATATTGAAATCTAGTTTGATCCTAGTTCAACTTAGAATAGGATTTATAGAATAGGATTCCCTCAAGTCCTCAGAGAAAGCCCTTTTAAAGGGTGGACTCACCATGCAGACCCCAAGAACATCTTTCCCCCAATGATGCTTACCTTGCCTAAGAGAAAGACACAGTTGACCCAAGGAATAAGTTCATGTGAAACGTGAAATATCTTCAGTGGGGTGATTAAATAACAGTGTAGAGAGTTTAGCACTTGAGAGAGTTGGCTCTGAGAACACTCAAGTTCAAGTCCCCAACCTGCCACTTAAAATCTGAGTGACCCTGGGAAGGGGAGTCAACTTCACTGAGTCCCTGTTTCTACATCTGGAAAATAAGAGATAATATCAATCTCACAATTGTGAAAATTATAAGAGGTAATGTGTTGTATAAAAAAGTGCCTGATACAATAATCAAGTTTCTGGGCAGAAAAGTTCCAAATAATTTATGCAGGCGCTCCACTCTCAAGGAGGTGGAGCACAGCAATGCACCCCTTAACTTGTGGGTTCCCTCCAGAGAGTAGAATATGGAAAGGCGGGAGGGGAGAGAACTTCTCAATAGAGAAACCTGGCAGACACAACCTCAGCCAGGTGACCAAGGCCAACATCAACCTGTTGTTGACAAATCACATTGATAGCAGGTACTCACAAAGCGTCTGCTTGACCCAACTTTAGTCAGGTTCCTGAACCTTCTAGGCCCACCAGTGCACTTCCTTGTAACATCTAGTTTTAACAACAACAACAAAAAAAGCCCCACCCTGATCTCTCACCAAGCTCCTCCTTCCTCACCATCCCCAGGTGATGACTGACCACCCTGGCCTGTCTTAAGCAACAATCCTGTTAGGTTGGTTTAGCTAGAATCTCCCTTACCCCTGATGTTTTCTCCAAATTTTCCATCTACTGATTTTCCCCTTGCTCCTTATAGTGGGGGCTATAAGACCTACATTTCCTTGTTGTATTTGGAGTGGAACCCAATCCCTCAAGCATATCAAACTCACGGCTGGTGGGCTGCATGCCTCTACCCCATTGCAAAACCCCAATGTGGTGGTCCCTATACCTATCAAGCTGACCCTGACGAGGGTCTGCCTTACCATCTGTAACAAGTGTCATTGAATATCTTTTTTCTTTAACAGCACTCTTTTTTTAAAAAAATATATTTTATTGATTTTTTTTACAGAGAGGAAGGGAGAGGGATAAAGAGTTAGAAACATCGATGAGAGAGAAACATCGATCAGCTGCCTCCTGCACACTCCCTACTGGGTATGTGCCCGCAACCAAGGTACATGCCCTTGACTGGAATCGAACCTGGGACCCTTGAGTCCGCAGGCCGACACTCTATCCACTGAGCCAAACCGGTTAGGGCAACAGTACTCTTGATATGATGTAATGAGAATGGCACTTTCCTCTGTGGTACTCCTCCCCAAAACCCATAACTGCAGTGTAATCATGAGGAAAACATCAGACAAATCCCAATTGAGGAACATTATACAAACTACCTAACAAGTACTCCCCAAACTGTCAAAGTCATAAAGTCTGAGAAACTTCATAGCCAAGAGGAGCCTAACGGACATGACAATTAAATGTAACATGGAGTCCTACATGGGATCCTGGAACAACAACAAAGGATATTAGGAAAACACTGAGGATCTTGGAATAAAGAATAAACTTGTGTGAATAATAAAAACACATCAAGATTTATTAATTCAGTAGAGGCCCGGTGCATGAAATTCATGCACAGAGGGGATTGGGCCTAAACTTGCAGTTGGACATCCCTCTCACAATCCGGGACCGCTGGCTCCTAACTGCTCACCTACCTGCCTGCCCGATCGCCCCTAACCACCTCTGCCTGCCAGCCTGATCACCCCTAACTGCCCCCACTCCCAGCCTGGTTGCCCCCAACTGCCCCCTCCTGCTGGCCTGGTCACCCCAACTGCCCCCCCACCGGCCTATTGCCCCTTACTGCCCCCCCCCGATGACTTGATAGCCCCCAACTACCCCCCCTCTACTGGGCTGGTCACCCCCAACTGCCCCCCCGATGGCCTGGTCACCCCCAACAGCCCCCCCCCCCCACCGGCCTGTCACCCCCAACTGCCCCCCCTGCCGGCCTGGTTGCCCCACACAGCCTGCTGTTCAGTTGTCCGTCTGGTTGTTTCGGTCGTGACAGCCCCTGGCTTTTTATATATTAGGATTGTGTCAAATGTATCATACTAATTCCAGATCCTAAGAACAGAGGAAACCCAGTACAGGGTAAACAGGAACTCTCTGTATAATCTTTGCAGTTTTTCTGTAAGTCTAAACTATTGTAAAATCAAAGTTTATTTTATAAAAGGGAGATCTAGCACAGGGCCATTTGACAAGACACAAGGTAGGGATGATGACTCTGGCTGGCTGCCATGTGTGGCTCCCTCCACACCATCCCCATCCCTTACTGATGATGAGGGGAGCTCACTGAGAGGCTGTGATGGGCATGCAATGGACAGAAGACAGTGGCGAGGTCCCTGGGAGAGCAGGAGGATGGAGAGAAATGGTTGACTGACAACACTCCTTTAGAAGTGAATGGACAGGCCTCGGTGATTGTTTGGCTGAGCCATATAACAGAAAGGGAAGTCAAAGATGACCCCTGGTACCACCACAGTCTCGGTTCCTGGTACCACCTTGGATGACCAATGGCATCTTTGCTGAGAGTGTATGGGGTAGAAATCCATGGTGGCCAGCCTCGACTGGATTTTCAACCAGGCCCAACAACACTGCTGTGTTTACTGTGGACTCTCAATCCCCACATGGGAAATTTAAAACTTTCCCACTCTTAAGTCCCCTGCCGCACAGCAAACCCCTTCCCAGGAGATGATGCACCTCTTACTTCACAGAGGGAACAGAAACCACAAGAAGGAAACTCCCTCAACTTTCCCCAATAGCCCCACCAACGTCCCACATCCATAGCAGTCTCTTTTTCCCTCCTATTGAAAAGGGAGGGTGATGCTTCCCCTAAAGATGCCAATCTCTCCTTCTCTCCAGTACTTGTGCTACCAATTACCTCCTCTTTTTCTTCAACCTCTGCTTCCTTGCAAATCCATCAGATTGCATTCATGGCCCAAATGCTTCACCTTGCTCTTTTCCACGTGACTTCCAAATTCTTCTGTCAAGAACTGGGACATTTGTGGTGTGATACAAGCAGAACCTTGAAATGCACTTATTCGTCTGAACTCCCTGTCATGCTTGTGCCTCAACTATCTCCTAAGAACACGTCAAGGCTAACTTGATGGTCCTGAGAACAGAACGAGAAATGCATGGAGCAAAGCTGAGGTACCTAAGCACACCCTAGAACAGGATCCAGCTCACCACAGACACACAACCAAAAGCTGTCGAGATCCCCAGGTCCCCAGCCCATACACAGATGCATGAACAATAAACATATTTTAAAGTTTGAGGTTTGTTTGTTGTGCAACAATATGCTGATATGTATGCTCAGTGTTCCCCCAAAAACGTATTCACACTTTAACAACTGATAGCTCAATTTGGAAAATTAAATCTATATCTATATCTACATCTATGTCTTAGTCCATTCAGGCTGCTATAACAAACTACCACAGACTGGGTGGCTTAAACAACAAACATTTCTCACAGTTCTAGAGGCTGGGAAGTCCATGCCTGCAGATTCAGTGAGGGCTTGCTTCCTCGTTCATAAGTGGCCATCTTCTTGCTGTGTCTTCAATAGCAAAAGGGGTGGGGGAACTCTCTGGAGCCTCTCACAAGGGCACTAATTCTATTCATGAGGGCTCCACCCTCTTGACATAATCACTTTGAAAAAGCCCTACCTCCTAATACCATCACTTGGGGATTCGGATATAACACATGAATTTGGGAGGGGGGGCATAAGTATCTGGTCTGTTGCAGTGACAGACAATGATCCTGTGGACCTGTCTTTGCATTCCACCCACCATCAACCATTTGTCTCCTTTCCACTCTAAGTCCCAGAATCATCTACTCTCACTCTTGCTACTGACCCTCCCCTAATTGTCCTGAAACTGCCTTCCAATGGCCCCCAGTGACTGTCTTGCAGCAAAATCCAATGGTTACTAGTCAATCCTCATCTTACTTGACACCTCTATATTTAGCACTATGTCTTCTATCCTTTTTAACCTCTTTTTCCACAGATATCCTGAAAGTTGACCCTTCCAATTTTCCACCTGCCTCTCTAGCCACTCCTTGTCAGTTTTCTTTATGAGCTCTTCTGAAATGCTGCTGTTCCTCGCATGTGTGACCAAGCTAGCTTCTCATCCTATACACCCTCTCTTGGTGATCCTGTCCACTCTCATGGATCCAATCATCACCGTAAAAGTTCCAGATTGCTTATCTCTAGCTCAGTCTCCCTTCCTGAGTCTCTTACCTAAACATCTGTGTGCTGGATATTTCATCTTGGGCATCCCACAAAGAAACTCAACACTTGTTTCTTCCAAACCTGCTCCTCTCTCCCACATTCCTTATTCAGTGATGAACACCAACAATCACCTAGGTGCCCAAGCCAGAAATCTGGACGTTGTCTTCAGCCCTCTACCTACCCTTTCCCCATCCAAGCTATCATGGAGTTTTGCCAATCTCACCTCTTAAATATCTTCCAAACCTGTCCTGGTTCTCCATCCCCTCTTCTACCCCTCAACCAGGCCACCACATCCCAAATAAGGTACAATCCCTCTCCTAACTATTCTCCCTGGTCCCATTCTGCCCCTCCACCCATTCTCCACACTACCAGCATGGTAATTTAAAGAAGAAACTCTGTTAACCAGCACTACTACCACTTAAAACCCTGAGTGGTTTCTACTCTTTAGATGAATTCTCAGCACTTTAACGAGCTATCGCCTTTTGATCTGGCTCTGCCCTCTGAAGGGTAGCAGAATATGCCACCCCAAAATGTGCCAGTTTAGCATAAGGATAATTTAGAGCTGAAGGCAACTGAGAAAGAGTAGACATAAGAAAGGTGCACTGCCTTCCCTCATTTGTCTAAAAGTAGGGCATAAATTATTTTTATTTAATTTTTTATACCTCCACAGTTTTGTTGAGATATAATTAACATACAGCACTGTATAAGTTTAGTGTACAGCATAATGATTTGAGTTACATATATTGTGAAATGATTACCACAGTAAGTTTAGTTAACATCCATTATCTCATATAGGTACAGAAAGAAGAGGGGGAAAAGTTTGTTTTTAGAGACTATCAGCCTGGGGGTGGCACCAGAGGAATCTACATAACAAATTTACTATCTAGCCTTTATCTACCATTAGTTTCCCCTCCCATAATTTGCTGCCCTTGGAAGCCTAATAGTGCTTTCCTTTGTCCTGAAATTTCTCCACTAATTTATTGTTCTTTGGTGAAGGTGCCCTATAAGCTGGAGATCTAAGCCACCTCCTTGAGTCACTCATTTTTCCTCAAGGTGTCCCATGTAAACGTGTTTATAGAAGTCTGATTTTTCTCTTGTTAAATCTGCCTTTTATTATAGGGTTCTCAGTCAGGAACTCAGAAGGATAGAGGAAAAATTATTTTTTTCTCCTCTAAATCTCGTCTTCACCCTCAACTCTTGCACCAACACCCTTGTAGACTTTGCAATCACTCAACTCTCCTTTTAATTCACCTGTGTGCCATTCTTTCTCCAATCTGGTGGCCTTTGCACATGCTAGTCTCTCTGCCTGGAACTTCCTTCTTCCCCTTTTACCCAGCTACCTGATGAGCTATCCCTTCTGATGCAAGTTCTTCCCTGGTCTCCCGAGGGTGTTTAGGCAACTGAGCCATGATGTCATGTAATCCACATTCCCATGGGGCCACCATAGTCCTCAAGAGTCTGCTCATTAGTCCAAAACTTCCAATTCACTGCTATTTCAACAAATATTTACTAAATAAAAAGGCCAAAGGATTCCTACTTCTCCCTTGGAAAAAGTACACTTATCATAAAGGTTGTTAACTTTCAAGCCATAATCTACATTATCTGAGACTAAATGGCCATCACAATGATCAATTGCTGATTAGTCAAACATTTTTTGAGTAGCAATTATGGGCTAAGAATCTTGTTTACCCCTATATTCACAGAAATAAAATAGACAATAAACCCATACTGCTCTGAAAATGGAAAGATGTTACAGAATTTGATTGTCTAAACTCTTGATTGGTTTGACACCAGGTACTCAAAATGTAGTTTTTCCAAACCAGGCCAGCAGAGGGAAGTGTTGACTTTGGAAATATCACATCCCACAGGCGCTACAGGGAGAATGCACTGGCCCCATCCTGAAGAGGAAGATGCAGGCGGGGAGCACGGGAGGCCGCTTGGACAGGCCTTCCTCCTGGTCTGTGGGGAGAGCAGGTGTCTGACTGAGGAGCAGGGTGAGCTTGGCTCTGGCTCAGGCTCACTCCTGCCTGGCCAGCGGGCAGGGATCAGCACTGCAATGAATATAAAAAAAGGCTCCCAATACTGTAATTTATAGGAAAGGGCAAGGAAATGCTAGGAAACTGCAGAGATTTACCAAGTTCTAATTTTTTAAGTGAAAGAGTAGAAACCAAGAGAAAGGAAAACATCTCAAAAAACATCACAATAAAGTCAGACAGAAATTATGATCGTGGGTAGTGATAACAAATATGACAAATAGAATGAAGAAGCATTTACTCCTGGCTTCTGGCCATGTCATAATTCTCCCCTGAAGTGAAACCCTCCCCAAATCCAGTTCAGAGCCAGGCCTGGTCCAGGCAGTCGGCGCTCACCCCGGTCACCCCTGGGAGCCTTGCTGCCACGCTGTCCCCAACAGCAGGAGGGAATACTGCCAGGCTGGCTGGGTGTCGGGACATTTCCTTCCGAAATTTTAAAGTAAGTTCAAGAAATAGCAAGTTTCAAGGATGCACCAAAGATTCCTTATACCCAACCGACTGTATTATCACCAGTTCAAAAAGAGCCCTCGGCTTGCTCACTGCACCTTACTCCTGCCATTTGCTAAGGAGGAACGAGAAACACATAACTCCATCCCTGGGGCTTACTATTCATTTCTTTGCTTATCTGATTTTGTATTGTACTTTTGTGAGGGGAGGTATGGTAGGAATGGAAACTACTGGCTAAATGAGATTTAGGGATTATTTGAGTATTTATTGTCATACATTCTCCTCTCCATTGCAAGGCCTAATAGAGACCTGGCTGTATTTTTATTGTGCATTACGTAGCCACGGAGGTTAGACTGTAGAGAACACCCGGCAGGCAGATCACAGCATTTGCATCCTAATTTATTCTCACAGACGCTGAGTGAGTCCTGTAGAAAGCCAGGTCTGCCAACTCTCAGACATCCAACACAGTTGCTGTAGCAAATAATATTAGCATGTGGTTGTTTAAAGTTTTCCTTAACCACACAGATTCTGCTGGGGCCGGAGTTGGCTAGACCAAGTCAATTGAGGTCATTCCACCTCCCCTGCCAGCCAGTTGTTTTGGCATGGGCCATGTGACCCGGCCAGCAGATGTAAATGAAACTGCTGGAGGCTTCTGGAAATGTTTTTCCATCTTAGAGAATGAAACACGACAGGGATTTGCTCCTCCCTCGTGAGGCCTCTGTGTGTGGCAACAGGAAGCCATGCCAGGCCTTCTTGAGATCATGAGGGAAAGGTCAAGAGCATTTCTGAGAAGCTGGCCCCAGATCCTGACATCACAGAACCACCCAATGAAACAACCCTCCAGCTATCGCCTTCAGACGTGTCATGTTGCAAGAGAAGGCAATTTCCTCATTGTGGAAGCCATTTCATTGGGTACTCCGCAAATTGCACCCAAAATGTCACAACAGAGTCTAGGCTCCGATGAAAATCAGGCAAACACAATGCAAACAATAATCGGCAAACACTGGAAAGTGATCCTGTCCACAGTTGGCAAGAACACCTTCGGGAACGCGCTGGGAAATATGAATTGGTACAGTTTTTTCTAAAGGCCAGTTGGCAGCAGCCACATAAACGTACATGCCACCAGCCAGTGTGGCTCAGTTGATCGAGTGCTGTCCCATGCACCAGGAGGTCACCGGTTGATTCCTGGTCAGGGCACATGTAGGCTCAATCCCCAGTAGGGGGTGTGCAGGAGGCAGCCCATCAATGTTTCTCCCTCATCTGTTTCTATCTCTCTCACTCTCCCTTCCACTCTCTCTGAAATAAAAAAAGATATATATTTAAAAAGAAACATTTTTAAAAATGTACATGCCCTATGATAAGCTCTAAGAAGCTATCCATGCAATTCTCTTTCCTCCTCTGCCCTGCTTTGCAGGGAAGATAATCTCCAAAATCTGCCCTGTTCCTCAGCCCTAAAGTCTCCAGTGTGGCTCAGCACGAGGACCTGGATGGAGGAAACAGAGTGGGGTACTTACCCCAGCCTCCCCACCCGCCTCCCACCCAGGGGCCTGCTCAGGTTACAGTGCATGAAAGGCAGCCAAGCCCTCGACTCTCTCCAGGTCCTGTCCATTAATTCTGCCCCGCCCCCACTAACAGTCCCCTGGTGAGCTCCTCAGTTTACCCTCTGAGCATGCCTGCTACTCCACCTGATCCCAGCCAGGACCCTGCCAGATACATCCTCCTCAGAAATGCACCCCCCCAGACACAAATGCCTTCCCTTCCCCCGCATGAACTAGACTTGGGGAGGAAGAGTAGGTGTGCTTCTGTTCATTGTGGTAGACCCAGCACTTAGCGCAGCGGTGTACATGAAGTAATTGCTAAATAAGTGTTTGTTTTATAGCAGGATCTTGTACGGAATGGATGAGACACTGTTTACTGAACTGTCTCACAGATATTGGACACGGGGGACACAGCCAGGAACATACAATCACACAGGAATGTGCCTGTAAGAACAAGGTAATCTTGTGCGTGTCGGCAGAAAAGATATAGATCTAGTGAGTGAAAAAAGTTAAAACCACCATCTCAACTGTGTTAGCCTCTTCATTTAAATAAAAGTGGACACACGCCCTGTGTTGGAAAAGGAGAAATCTGAAAGGGCAGGTAGCTAGAACTTGGTCCATTTGGGAGATGGAGCATTTGGGAGAATGAAAGGGGTCTTTTTTGTTTAATAATGGTTTTTTATTGTAAGCACCTATTACTAGACATCTTCTGAAATACAGCCAAGCCCTGGGTCCCCAGACCTGCCCTGTCCAGGAATCAAACCGGAAATCCTCAAATAAGTACAACTGGTTATGGAACTGGATGAAAATGGGGCATCGCCTGATGCTGACAGCGAAAGCCTAAACAGACTCTGGTACAGCAGCACAGAACGAACGCCAACAGCAGCCCCTTGGTTGCTTTCCTTTCTTCTCTCTTTGATTAGCGATGGCTCTGTGTCCCTCTGACATCTCACGCAGGTCTGTGACCCCCGGCCCCCAGCTTTAATGTCCTCTGAGAGGCTGCCCCAGCCACCGTTTGAAATGAGAACCTCTAAAGAGGGGTCCCCAGAGCAGCAGCTTCAGTGTCACCTGTGAACTCACTGGAACGTCCCACACTCCCCACCCACCATCCATCGGAGAACTCTTACTTCGCTGCCTCAGCCCTTCAAAGGCCCGAGCACAGGGGAGCCCATCCTTGTGCCATACCCCCCTGCAGTCAGCAGCATCCGTGGTCCAGAGGCTGAAAGCCGTGCAAGACCCCACCTGTCCTCCATCGCCCCCGTCACAGCCACTGAGACCCGAGCTTTCTGCCTCTGAAACCACCTCTGGGCCCACCAGGGTCATCAAGCCCTGTCACCACACACCCAGACTCATGCCACTCACATGCATTCCCTCACATTGTCTCTACATGTCTCAGCTGTCCCAGACATAGCAGTCCCACAGCCACACTAACCTGCCATTCCTAAGACGCACCGGGCCCCCTCTGGGCCCTGTGGCTTTGGGATGCATTGGCTGGACCAGCTTGCCTCTGACTTCACCCCCCAGCTCAAGCGCCCTCCTTCACAACCCCTGTCCTGAACCAGCAGGCTAGATGGGGTGTTCTCACTGCACGGCATCCAGGGCACCCCCGTCAGAGCTCCATCAGATGGCCATTAACTGGAGAATTACCCAAGAGCAGAAATGCCCTCGACTCCCAAAGCCTGGGCACCAACCCAGCTCCTGGCCAGTGGGAGGTACTGAATGATGAGCGCCTGGTCACTGCCCGGTCACCATATCCATTTGCACTTTCCCAGCTCAGGACGTTGTGCAGCGCGGCTTTCAAAGCCTGGCGGCCCTACCTCTGTGGTGGTAAAGCTTCACACAACCCCCCCCCCCCCCCGCCCCGAAACCTGGTGAAGCAACCGTGTGCTAGTACAGCCTGACCCCTCGGCATGAGCACAGGCTGCTTCCTGCCATGGCGGCTGGGGGGGGGGGGGGGGGGGGCAGGGAAGGACATTGCAGACGCTGGCTTCTCCAGCCTCTGGGCGCTCCCTGCTCAGTCACCCAGGCTGGCTCAGACGCCAGCTGCTGGTGCAAGACGGGACAGGCAGGTAGGCCTCTCTCTGGGGGCAGCGGCAGATGTTTACCATACTTTCCATAACCAACATGCGGTGTGGTCTGGGGCATTTTCTCCAGCTTCTGGGCCCTGACTGGGTCGGATTCCCAACAACTCCCTCCAGCCCGAGGCGCCCACACCTGGTCCTTCCAGCTCAGCCGGAAGCGCTTCTTTGCAACTGAGAACCTGCGTGATGCAATGGCTGTCATCCTGGAAGAACCGCATTCTGAAAGTGGTCAGTTACGAAACTGGTCAAGACCACGGTTACAAACCAAGTGCGGCCCTGAAGCGACCTGCAATAGCTGTCATGTTTGTCTCAAAAGGCCTGCATGCAGTTCTGGGAGAGGAGAGCCACGGAGTGCCCGGCGCTGTGGGCACGCGGGCGCCTCTGGAGAGGACGCCTGGGCAGAAGGACACTCACTGGGACGCACACTCACCTGGTGTCTCACAAACAGCCCTGCCTCGTTACACTGACACACGCCAGCAAGTAGCTCCCGGCTCTACATCTCCAGGCCGAGTGCAAGGCGGCCTTGGGATCATGTCTACTCCCATACCATCACTAGCACAGGGCATGTCTCTTCCGCTAGTGAGTCCCCCCAAATCTTTCTGATCCCGAGTCTCCGACGGGGGTGGGGTTCGATGCTCTAGGTGAAGTGACCACCAGGTTGGGCTTGCGGTGCAGCTTCAGCCTCCAAAGCTTTTGGGGCATCTCAGGGTTCGCTCTGCCCAGTGCTGAGTTCTGCACTGCTGGGTAAACTGCACGGTCCCAAGTGCACAGAAGGTGTGCACCACACCCATCGCCCTTTCTTGTACCTCTGAGCAGTAGGACAGGATCCCTGCTCAGGTTCCCTCCTGACATTCATGTCTGAAGCTGAGGGCATGCCCAGGGCCCCCCACACCCCGGCAGCTGCTCTCAGGCCTAGACTCTGAGGGGAAGGAGAAGCTGGGTCTTACCTGCCTGCGCAGCTGTGATTAGGGCCGTGTTCCCCTCGCTGTCCTGCCAGTTGACGTCAACATGAGGGCACTCTGCCAAGACCACCACAGCATCCACAAAGCCGTGGTAGCAGGCGACAATGAGGCCGGTCTGGAAATAGAGAGGGAAGCGGGTCAGAGGCGCTGAGCCCAAGGGGCTGAGCCAGCAGCAGGGGAACAAGGAAGACCCCATCAGGTCATCCTCAAATGTTCATTGAGCATGGACTACGAGTGAGGCACCCTGCCTGGGAAACGCCAGAGAACCCAGAATCTGCCTTCATGGGGGAGGGAGAGGACTCACAACGACATAAACTGTAGACCTAACATGTAAGGGATAGCGTGTTAGAATGTACACTGGGCCACGGGAGGTGGTTGAGTGCAGGGGGCATAGCTCCGTCTTAAACAGGGTGCTGGGGTGGACCCACCGAGGAGACACTGGGCGGGTAAGACGGAGGTGAGGGAACAAGCCAAGGGACATGAGGGAAAGGTCCAGGCAGAGGACACGCCCAGCCCTCCCAGGGACCAGCCAGGAGGCCCTGGAGCAGAGCGAGCAACAGACCGTGGAAGGTCAGGACGGAACGCTGGGGTTTGCGCCTGGGAGACAGGTGTTTCTGCGAAGGTACTTTGGAGATAAGATTAACGTTTAACTCAGAAGATGCTGAGTAAAGCAGGCTGTTCTCCGTGCTGTGGATGAGCCTCCTGCAATCAGCTGAAGCCCTGAAGAGAACAGCATGGGAAGGAATTCTGCCTCTGGACTTGAGCTGCTACTCTCCCTGGGTATCCGGCCTGCCGGCCCACCCTGCAGACTTTGCACTTGCTAAGCTGCCACCATCGCATGAACCGGTTCCTTAAAATAAATCTGTGCCTGTGTGTATCTATAGATATATATAGATATACAGAGTTAGAGATACACACACACACTCTATTGGTTGTTTCTCTGGAGACCCCTGATTCATACAGGGTAGGTATGGAAGGAATACTTTGGAAGAACTATTTTCATTTTTTAT